>NC_141257.1:5738313-6338313 GCF_054856555.1 Leptonotus elevatus
GATATCGGCTCCCGTACCGGTGGTAACGCGTTCGATACCCGCCCTTTACCTTATTTTCTATAATTTGAGAAATAATCTCTTAAAAACTGAAGCGATCAGGAATCGAACTCATGTCTTTAGATAGGTTAACCTTTTATGGAAACCACTCGGCCAGACGTGCAGGTAGATGGGCAGCAGCCGACGTAGAGACAATATTACTTTATTATGGACGCCTCTGCGCATGTAAACAATCCAAAATTACCTACTAATGTAACTTGGAGACGACCATGTGCTCAAAACAAAACAAAAAACGCCAAGCCAAACAATTTCTCATTTCCTTTTCCGGTCGGTGTTTAACTTCCGGGTCGCAGCGGGGTCCAGCGCTTACTAGCTATAATAACAACAATAACAACAATAACAATAATAATAATTGGATTCGGAATCTCACTGCACACAAAGCATGCTGGTCCATGTCAAAGCTTATGCCTCCCCAGTTTTGTAAACATGGTGTGTCCCCGATATAGAGTACTTTGAGCGTTGTATAGTGGATGCTCTAAATCAATTTAGTAAGAAACGGGGGTGCAGTGTTACAGGGAAAATAAAGAAAACTCGTGGCCCTTGCTTGGGCATTGTCATTTCAGAAAACCCCAACTGCACTGGACAAATCAACTTTTGATTGACAAACACTACTGGACTTGAATATAGGTTGTGTTGAAACTGTCACAATGATATGTCCGAAAGGAAAAACTAATGAATAAAAACAAAACAAAGGAGTAGGAACAGGAGGCTGTCAACCATGATTATGAATCTCTGCTCAAGGTTGATGTTGACGGTTGTCAGATGACTATTTCTCTTTTACTTAGAGCTGAGAGAAGGTTGGGAGATTGAGTCTACAGCAGCCCCCTGCATGTATATAGATATGAACAATTATCTGATTCACAAGGACGAGCAAAACCTGCTAACAAGATTTGCTAATGACTACAAAGAAGATTTTATGCGTCTCCTCTTCACGCTCTCTAATTTTGCAGCTTTGAAAATATGGGAATTTGAGACTGTCAATTGTCATTGCTGCACTGCTAATGTGAAGGATATGCGGTTTGTGTCAAATCTGTTGGTCCTCTGGGGGCCCCTGCTGGCTAAGGGGGCCCTAAGCAATTGCCTGCCTTGCCTAATGGCAAGCTACGTCTCTGCCTGTGTTGAATGTGTTGTGAAAATCAAACAAGGTGGAGCTTCGGACGATGACGTGGCCACGTAGGCGTTATTGTGTGCACCTGCCACACCTGTCCAGCAAACTTTTTTTCTCTCGCTTCCGCTAGTGACGAACGGAAAAAACCACACTCAAAAACTTGACACTTTTCCCACCCAAATTGGACGCACTTCGGTGTGTGTGAGGTGACTAACAAGCAGGTGAGTGGACTGCTCGGACCCATGGCTGCTTTGTGTGTGTCAAAGTGGAAAACAAGTTCCAAAGTTGAAACTTTGCATTTCTCCGCTCGTTATTAGCTAGCATACCTTCGTCGATACTGCTAAGCAGGCCTGTTTGTGTTTTAGTTGAGTTTTTTCATCACCCAACACTGACTGGACTGCCAAATTTCATGTTAAAACACAAACCAAATGTTGTTCGAGTTATTTACACTGAAAGAAAAACTCTTGTCAGTGTTTTTCAGGGTTTATCTGGTCAAAGTCTAGATTTCGTCCTCCTTTCTAAGTAGCTACACTACAAGTTATTTATTGCTGTTTATTAAGCAATGAGCTGATTAATGAATTTGAAAACCAACAAAAAATGAGTAACAGAAAACATGTTTAAAAAAACAACAACTTTTTTCTATTGGTTTTAATGTTTAGTTTTGTACATTAATAACAAATATACAATAAATATACAATATACAGTAATGACCACAAACTGAATATATGGCTGACTTGATGTAAATCTGAGTTAGCACACCTGTGCTACAATTTTAAGGTGCTTCTGATTGACTCCAAATGATGTTCTAGTAGGCTTTTCCTGACATTTTTGTTGTCGCATCTTACAGTACTAGCCATGGTCCGCAGTATTATGGCACAAAACCTTGCATTTGAACAGGGGTGTGTGGACTTCTTGTGTCCACTTTATATTGCTTTGAAGATACTTACCATAAATGATTTTTGTTCATTTTGAACTGTTATCTCCTCACAGGGAAAAATTAAATGACGCTATTGAGTGTGTGGAGGATGCGTTTCTGACGACCTTATTCCGACAATTTAGCATTTTTATCCAAACTCAACCCCTCAAAAAAAGACCAAAACATGTCAGGCCAAATGTCTGGTGAGGAGGAGCTGACGGTGCTCTTGCCAGTCGGCCCAATTGCACAAGGTCAGCTGACAGGAAGCAACAAGACTGGAGAAGAAGAATTGGAGGAAAAAGATGAAGAAAAAAAAGAATTGGTAAAAACGGAGGAGGGTGACGAGGTGGAGATTCCAGGAGCCAGCGACGTCACCCTGCCGTGGCCCGGCGACAGGGAAAGGAAGAGCGAGGACACGGACGGCGTCTCTTCGGGGACCTGCGTTTCTGACGCCGAGGACAAGGACGACAAGGTGGGCAAAACCAATTGCCGCGATAGCATGCCCGAGGACGACAAGTGGAAGGACGACCTACCGCCGTCGCAGAGGGACAGCAAAGGAGACGGCTCGTTGGCCGATGACGAAGACGAAGAAGAACATGAGGAGGAAGAGTCCAGTTGGGTCTCGGAGAAAGGGGCCATGGGTTTCACTCCGCAGGTGAAAATCGTGCGGCGGCAGTCCAGTGAGGTTGAAGAGAGCCGACTGGACATGGGGGCGTACGACCACGATCACGACAAGGAGAACCCCAGGGAGTCGCAAACGTTGCCACCTTTTGACCACAACGATGAATCGCAACAGAACGAGAGTGAGTACGAAAGACAACGTCTTCATTTTGGCCCAGCATTGTAAACAGTGTTTCGTGTTGTGTTCAGACCTGTGCTGCGAGAAGCTGAAGCTGGCCTTGTGGACGGCGTCAGGGGCGCTGGTGTTCCCCTTCCTGGTGTGGGGGGGTTACGCACTGCCCTTTGATTCCCCGCTCATGGGCAGCGCCCCCCACAGGGTGGTGTACACACTGCGCTGCGCCATCTTCGCCTCACTGCCTATAATGCTGGGTAACGTTGCCTCTTAGGGGGGGTCACGTCGCATGACCTTTTGTTATAGAGATGTGACATTTGCTTGTCCGTAGGCGTGGTGGTGCAGGGCGTGGCCAGGGTTCGCTATGGCGAGGTGAAGCCGAGTTTCCAGTTCAAAGAGGAGAACAGGATGGTGTCACTGCACAGACATTTCGTCAGCCAATCGGTGGGCCTCTTCCTCTTCTACTTCCTGCAGCTGGCCGTCTTGGCGTCCTACGTCAGCCACAACCTCGTCAAAATTGTGCCGCTGCTTACCGTCATCTTTGTCTTTGGAAGGTACCACAACAACACCGCAGACATCACATATACGTGCAATATAGGGAGATACGTAAGCGCATTGTTCTTTTTTTTTTGCCCTGAGGTTGATCTACTGGCTGTGCTTGTCGCTGGGCAGCAGCATTCGAGGCCTGGGCTTCGGTCTATCCTTTTTCCCAATGTTGGTCATGCTGGCCGCTAACCTCTACTTCGTGAGCTCCTCAGCGGGACCCGAGGCCGTCTTTGACGTGGAGCCGCCCACAACGGCGCCTCCGCCCCAGCAGCGCTGGTGGGGCTGAACGAGTGGTGGGACACTAACAATGCAATCTTCATGTGTAGGCGCTTGCTCACTTAAGTGGAATGGATTTTTTTTTTCATTTTCAATGACAATTTCTCCTGCCGAAGCCTTTCATTCAAAACTGGCAATGTTTTCCCACAAAATCTGACAAATTGTCCATGAAACACTGAACACCTTAAAAGCAACTGTAAATAAGTCTAAATATTGCAGGTTTATGAACTTTCTGTTGATTATCGTATTTATAAGCAGCTGATTTGTGTCGAAAGTTTTGAATGAATATTTAAGCAAGGCCAATCAAACTTGTGCGGGGACCTGAACGCGTTCAATAAAACTTTTTGAACAGACCAGCACACGCTTCAACTTCACTCCGTTTGTCATTTAATATATAAAATACAGTAAAACATACGCAAAAAGGAGAAGGTTTCAAGGGACTTGGATACTTTGGTACAACAAACACTTTTTCTGTAAAAGCGGTATAGAATTTCAATAACATCAGTGCATACTTTTGTATATGAAAATATACACAAACTGTATATCGTTCAAGAAAAACAAAACGGCAAAACATCTTTACATCAAAACCCATAGCAGACTAGCTCAACACAATATATTAGCTATAAATTTCATCTTTAGTATTTTATTTGCTACATCATTCTGACTGCGTGTGACATAACGGTTACCTGCGTCCCATGCGTCTTAACACGTTTCAAATTCCACCAATTTTTCTTTATAAATATATTCTATATCTGGATGAAAACTGCAGCATTTAACTGGTACGTTCCTTTTATTGCATTTGCTAATACCGCATTGTCCGAGCGTGCAAGTTACTTTGAACAAAAAGGAAACCAGTTTGGATGTTGGTGATAACGATGACAAAGAGTTCAATGCTCCAAAAATTACAAGCTTCACAAACTAAAAGTAGTTATTTGGCGCTGCACAAAGAAATCTCAAAAACAAAATCGTACACGACAAGTAAAGAGTGTTGCGTTTTTCCCCCTCGTCAATAGATTGTCATATGACCACACGATGGGGGCGGGGGATGGGGTCACTTTTGCAGGCAGCCAATGCTAATCGATGCGCATGTTTTGGCCTTTCCAATAAAAAGCATTTACAATATGGCCACATTTTATACACTCTTAAATTTAAAGATAAATATATATTTTTTTAATACAGTAGTTTTCTTTCATCATGTCATTGTTATCCAATAAAAAAAAATATCTGAAAAAAGACAGGAAAAATAAAATAGTTTATTGGACAGCAAAATTTGTTGTATTTTCGCTTACCGATGAAAGTCGTACATATTCAAATTTTGAGATTTTGGACAAATGTTTTTGTCATCAGTGTTTTCGGCAACCAAATTTGTACTTTTTTGGGGGGACAATATGTTCTAGTTAACATCTTTGAGTTTTTTTTGTCATAGCATCATGCAATGATTAAAATTTAGAAAAAAAATTATTTTGGCATTTTTGGGGGATAACTTTCCATTGAGAGGCGTGTATCTTAAATTGTGCAATTTAAGAAAATAAAAAACAAAAAAAATGTGAAGCCATAAAATCTTTGTAAAGATAGTGCAATCCAACGTAAACAATGCATCTAGAATTTTGTTGACCTAGAGATGCATGAAAATAAGTGGAATACACAATTTTTTTATAGACATCCTCTATATCACTCATCGTGTTGTCGCTATCCACCAAAAAACACTTCTTTTTTTTTTAAATTGGCAAAATTTGCTTCGTCTGAGACATGGGTAAATTTTTGGCAATATATGCATTTTGCATATGCTTTAAAAAATATATATAATTACTTGTAATAACCATTAGCTCTGAGAGCTGCTCCTGCTCATCATGACGACTTTGATTTTGATTGTCCAATCAAAACTGCGCACATCACCGCGGTGTCTTAAGTAGCTGTCATGGGGTTAACGTTAGCATCTCTGTGATGGCCTTTTTGGGGGGAGGGGGGGTGGACAAGGATTCTTGCGTGGTATCTATTTTTAAATAAAGTGTTTTAAAATGGATTGTGTTGTAATGCAATAACAGTCTTGCAGAGCTTAGCATTTTACAGCTCTGCCAAAAACATTAGCTTTTTGTTGTACTTTTTTTTTTTTTTTTTTTTTATATATCAAGTGTTACAACACAGCTAAGCGCTGCCAGTTCACACATAGACTTAACAGTCAAGTGACCGCAGACAAGGTGCCGTGATTAAGGGGGGTGGGGGTTTATTGTTTGGGACTTGGTGCGTAAGGTCGGAGTAGACATCATCTCTTCTATTTTGACTAAATAACTTGTGCACACACTGAAATAATGTTGACGAAACAAATTCCTATTAAAAATGACATCAAACAATCTTGTTGACTTACTGGTTGTCGTAGAAAAAGGGCTAAATGTTTGTCTAGATATGGTAAGCTAGGCTAATGTGAGGGGCAGTGATTGTGTGTGTGTGTGTGTGTGTGAGTGCTGCTTTTCCAATGTGCATGTTGGGTGTGTAGCAAAAATGACAACACGGCCAAGCAGGCGCTAAGTGAGGTACGCTACCCAAACATATCAACGTCACGCTTCTTTATAATAATTATAATAATAATAATAATAATAGCGGACAGATCCACTGAGTTGACAATTTTTTTTAAGTGCTAGCTAGCAAAGTCTAGGCAAATATACCCATATGTACATACACGCGCTTGAAGCCAAAAAGCTAACGGAAGCGTTAGAAATATAGAAATCGTCCGTTCACTTTGGGGAACCACGGGAAAAGAAGATGGCGGGCTAGCTCGTGCGCAAAAAGAGGACATCAAAGTTTTGTGGAGGAGTTTGAGAGTCTTTCTTCTACAAAGTGACGGACCTTCAGAACCAATACCAACAGAGAAAGAACACAACAGCGCATCTGCATGGCGCCCAGTCGTAAAAGCACCACAAGAGTGTTCGTCGCGTTTCGTTTGGCATTCCGAGAGGAGTGCGTTGGCACCAGGCGCTTCCAAAAAGTACAAAATAAAAAAGTGCAGTGTGGGAGGGGCTTACTGAAGAACGGACAGGTTTAAAATGGCGTCTGCAGAAAGCGAGTTCCGCTGAATGTGGATGGATGAATGGCGGTGAGGAACAAACACCTTAAGTTGAATGAACCAGACTGGATTCGTTGGTTGGTGAAGACCTTTTTAATCCAAAAGGCTTCTTCTTCTCTTCAATTTCATGTTCATTTTAATGCCTGGTATTATGTGACTAACAGAAAGATTAAATACCTAAATTCCTCAGAACTCAAGTGATTTTGATTACTATGAAGAAGCCCATTGAACATGGCGAGATAGCACATTAAATTCTTATGAGTTCTTTTTGTTGTTTTATTTATCCAAATAAATGTACTTCATAATCGCACCAGTGCCTAAAATGGAAAACAAAAAAGGGTGGTCTAATAATTTTTGTTCCATGTCAGAAGTTGGGCTGTCTACGGCCATGGCATATAGTCAGTTGATGTAATAAACAATTAACTGACCAATCAGATGACAACAAATAATGGTCACTCATCATTCCCCAGCCAGACCTAAGATTCAAAAGCAAAGAAGCCTTTTGGATTGAAGACGTGTCTTGAACAACCAACTTGCCTGCATTCATCTTTTGCCTCGAAGGCTGAGAGCGTACACAGACATGTTGGCGTTGAGGCTGAAATTGTGTGTAAAAGCGCGTGGTGAGGCATTTGTACGCAACGTCCTCACATGTGGCGTGTACGACGTGACGTGATGTGTTTAAGTGTCGTCCAAACCTCCCTGCGTGCTCTCGGTCGCCGCTTATGTGACCCAGGCGTCCAATCTCATTCTCTTGATGTTGCCCCCCTCTTGCTCCGGCGAGGGGCTGAAGTCGGAGCGGCCAGGCCCGACGCTTCCCGCGGCGGTGACCATGTTGTTGTTGTTAGCTCCGCCCCCGCCTGTGTCCTCGCGGTCGCTGCCTTCAAAGGAGCTGGCGTTGCTGCTCACGCTGTCGGCGGGCGAGCGTCCTGTGGGCGGCTCCAGGCACAAAAGTGAGCCCGGGTACTGGGGCGGCGCTGTCAGGGTGGCGCCAGAGGACGGAGGCGGCGGGGCCGGTGGAGGGCAAGGGGTGCTGCGTTCTCGACCTGGCGACACTGGCTCCGACTTGATGCTGACGCCGCTGCTGGTGTTGACCGTCAACATGGCGCCTTGAGGTATGTGCGCCACGGGCCTGACCGCAAGAACACCAGCACATTAAACAAGTCCACACAAATGTGATGACATCACGTTTAAAGGCACGGCGCAAAAACACGTAGAAGCCATTTTCAACAAGCCTGTGCTGCATTCAGGGACCTTGTGGCTGACACACAAACGGGAAGGTTCCGGAAGTGAAAGTGCAACAGTTTGGACTCTTCGCCAGAACATCACAACAAAACAAAGAAGCTAATGCTAGCATGCTAAGCTAAGAGACAATCGGGACGTTTACATGCGTGTTTAGTGCTACAGTGGAACCT
Source organism: Leptonotus elevatus (assembly GCF_054856555.1). Lineage (NCBI taxonomy): Eukaryota > Metazoa > Chordata > Actinopteri > Syngnathiformes > Syngnathidae > Leptonotus > Leptonotus elevatus. Next base: position 5,746,483 of record NC_141257.1, read on the forward strand.
CTATCAAGTCAAACATGGCAACAAATTCTGTTCACTGAGCAAAAGATTCACTTCTAGCTTTGTCTTTGGGTTTTTGGCACAAGAGCAAAAAAAATTACAAGGGAAGACACTTTAAGTAAACGGACTCATTCGCTAAAATACTGTTTTGATTTTTTGTTTTATAGTGATTCATTTTTATAAATGTAATGCGATAAAATGCCTCCAACTAATATGACAGTAATAAAATAATGTTACCTTACTGTCAACCAAAAAGGTTCCACTGTACTTAAGTTACCGCACTACATCAAATTATTGCTACTAGGTCCACCTCAACCACGTCTGCGGTTTATTATTGGCCTTTTTCCAAATCCCACAAACTAGTCAGCTAGTAGTGTATGAAGCGTGTAACTTGCTCAAATCATTGTTTCAACTATGAAGTCAATAACAGCAAATAAGACAAGTATGTTAGCTCCACTAAGTACAGGAGACATACAAATATATACATACAAATTGGAAATGTTGCACAATTCACTACTTTGCCAAGATTGACTTTGATTCAAAGGTGTTTTTCACACAAATAATTACTGTAACTTTGACTTGATTATTTATTAGCTTACCGGTAGATAAGTGCTAGACCCCAGTGCCTTGACTTTCGGGGTATGTTGCTCTCCTAAGAATTTGTTCATAAAATAGGAACCCGATACGTCGTTAAAGTTTGGATACCCACAGTCCAAATAATGTCCGGGGAGAGAAGTGGAATCCCACTTGCAATGGCTGATATCTGATTCATGATGGTTGAAATCAAAATGTTATGGTTAATCATCTATAGTAAAACTTTGTTTGGGAGCGTCCAATGACAAATGAATGAGGTGATATTGACATTCACTTCCAGAACAATCAAAGACAACAACCCTGGAAGCGTGACATGACACCTAGACACATGTCTTGACTGTGCACACACACACACATGCTAAAGAAGAAGGCAGGTGCGAGGATGGGGATTTCAGCCAAAAAGCGTACATGAAGACAAACAGTGGGGAGGAAAAGGAAGTGGGATACAGTACCGGCCCAACCACTCATCTCTACCCAAGAGCAGGTTGGACGGAGAGCTCAGACTGTGGGGAAGAAAACAAAAGGTTGGAGCTTCCCAAAACCCCCAAAATGGTGAACCGGACATTATTGATCAACAAGCGCAATAATGTCAATTATGTCATCTGAAACAACACAAACTATTCTGTGCTCTTCTTAATACTACACACACCGAGAGACTCGACACTAGCACACTCAAAATAACCACAAAGACACATTTAGTTCCTTCCTGCTTCACTAATGCGGTCGTCGCTATTGTGAAGCAAAATGTGAAGCATCAAAGACAAAAGGGACTAACAACCTGACAGGGACAAACGCAACAAAGCACCCACAGTGACAAAACTTGTGTGATTCTGTATCTAGTAACATTGCTACCTTCATCGGCTACAACATTAGGTACACCTGCACAGGCCTGATTTGCACTATGCAGTTCAAGTTGTAGAGAGTAAAATCCATCCTTATAGAATCGAGCACAAGAGCTGTAAACTATTGTTCAGGTGTACCTAATAAAGGGTCTCCTGAGATTGTGTTGTCCTCCTTACAGACACAAGGTGGCGACACTGGACACACGCTCACACACACAAACACGCACACGTTTGTGGTGGCCGTTCACCTCAGATTGGCCGCCAGACTGGACACTTGGCTAGACAGCTCGCTGCTCTGTTTGTCCACGCCCCACATGCTGCATGGCGACAAGAGCACAGAGTATACTTCAAGGACCTGCCGCTCACGCTAACATCTGCGACCCAACCGCCGCGCAAGGGGGCTTAGGATAGGTTGGGGGTCGGAATTCATTTGTCTATTTGCGTCGCCAAGTATAACCACAGCCCTAAAATGTTGTTTCTCGTGTGAAGAGACTGAAATGGTGAAATGCTGGAGAGGAAAGGTGAAATGCTTGCATAAAAATGTGTCGTATGAACAGCGTGCCAGTGGATCAGAAGGAACAGCTGAGAGGACTTACACCAAGTTGCTGAGCGACGCCAGATTGATTTGCTGCTGTTGCGTTTGCTGCTGCTGCTGTTGCTGCTGTGGTTGCTGGGAGACGACGGGCTGCTGCTGCCACGTCGCCACGGTGGTGGGCAGCAAGCCGCCGGGAGAGGCCAGGGCGTGAAGCGCGGTAATGTCTGCGCTTGTCAGCTGATACTCTGCAAAGAACAAAAAATATATATTATAATTGGGTCCGGTTTTAGCCCCTTTTCACACTGCCTGTAATCGTTACATCCAAAGATTGAGATGCTGCAGTCTATGCCAGCTGACTTAGCTAAAATGAACACACTGCATCATACATGATGGATATTTTGCGGCTCACCTGTGTTGTACGCCGTAGGCATGGCGGAGAAGGGCAGCCCCTGCGCCAGGAGGCTGGGCGTGGCCACCGACACCACGGGTGTGGTGAGGGTCTGGGCCATCTGGGCGCCGACTGCCAGCCGCTGGGCGTTCTGTCAAAACGAGGAAGCCAGTCATTCAATGTGCGTTCACATTTGTAAAGGCTCTGACATGCTTACAGTGACAACGTCCACAGTATGAGGGATTTTCCTTGTTGCATGAAACATATCGTAAATGCGATATTACATTAAAGGCAATTCAAACATGGGATGAGATACTCTTTTCTCAATAGTGGTCGACTTGCTATGAAATAGTCCAAATAGTCAACACGTTAATCCATTCAGGAAAAAAATTGTAGTAAATTATCTCAGACCAAGTTAACAGCTGAGGTATATGAAATATATTGCTAACCAAAATGGCAGCACCTACCGTGGCAACCAGTTCCTCTTAAGGTTCATATGTTAACTGCCTCTTTGTGGTCAATTAGCATTCCAGGGAACTCTTGACGTGGTCAAATCCACAATGTTGTCATGTAGCAAATTATACCCACTACACATTCTGACTTGCAACGGTTTTAAATCTAGAATTTGCCGTGCTTAAAGATTTGTCCCTAAGGACGAAACATGCCTTTAATGTAATGGCAGGAAATGTTGAGGCGTGTGTAAACTTTCATTGTGCAAGGTGAAAATGGGTGTCAACTTGTCGGTGAACAAGGATCATGCCATGCGGCGCTTCCCTGTTTGGCGAAAACAGTACAGTAAACCCTCACTTGTTCGCAAATAACACTTTCATGTCCAAACGCCCTGCTTCTTCTCATGCTAAATTTTAGCAGAGGAGTAAGCTAGCGGTGTCAACCAGCTGATAGCCGGTTTGACAGCGAACAGTGGTGTGGTGGAAGATTCCAGTAGAAGTCTGACAGGAAGGCTAGAAAGGGTTGTAAACCTCTCAAGATGATGCAGAGAAAGGTCAGGATCGCTACTGGCAGTGGTGGAAGTTAAGCAGTTCATTTCAGAAACTAAATAAAGATAAGTATTTGTGATATAGAGGATGTCTATAAAAAATGAGAATATCTATGTATCATTAAGTCAGAAAACAGCTAATAGGAAAGCAGTAATTGGTATTTGCATGTGTTGTTAAGTGGCAAAATAAATGCCAGCATCCTCGCACATGGTGGGTCTTGGCCCCTAATCGCAGCAAATAGTGAGGGTTCACTGTACTTATTTCCTTTTGATCTACGGTCCAGGATCATGAAGATCATAATGCCGGGACGAGAGAGCGAGACAGTCATGAGGCCTGAACCGCATGCAGTCACACTGAGGATCATCCCGAGAAATGCCAGTGGAGCAGAAACCATCCAAACAAAACAACAACAAAACTAATGAGTGTCATCTTCTTTTCTATTGCGACCATGCTAAGATGTGGACATTCACCTCATTTACCAACTCCAGCTCATCCTCTGTCTGCAAAGGGTGGTAACAGAGATGGTTACATGTTTGTAAGGAGTCACAGAAGAAGAGAACAGTCGAGGGCGTGGCTGCATTGAACAACACGCTACAAGCCGTGGGGAAATACAGCGTCTGTCACTGTGTGTTTGTGTGTGCGAACATGCTCATAAAACCACAAAATATGCACACAGGCAACACCTGCAAGAATGCGGCCTGACTGCTGCTGCCCGCTAGAAGACAACAAACACGACATCGATATGAAAGCCATCAGCAGCTCACCATCTGCATCAGGCTCTTCCCGCCCTGAGAAGTGATGACGCGGAGGTCGGGTTTGCGGCTGCTAACCATCTGGGGGCTGGCGGGCGGTGGCGACTTGGCCGGGGTCACCTTGCCCAGGCTGTTGCCGTTGGACACGGTGAGGAGGCCCGGCGAGGCCCTGGCGCTGGTGTAGCCGTTAGCTGTGCAAAGAGATCAATAAGGCCAGGCTAATACAACTCATTAAGAACATACAAATAAAGTACTTACGAACTGGACTTGGACATCCTCCATTTGAATTATTCGGGTCACCTCCCAGAAGAGCGCCTGTTCAATTCAATGATTAGTCAGTAGATGGCCACACACACTCAAGCGCAGTATCATGAGGAGATCCACAAAAAAAGCAAGAAACAACAGATTGGACATTTTGACCATTTTCAGGTGTACTAAGATGAAAAACTTTTCATCAACGCGTGGATAGAACACAGCGGCAAAGTCTGATGATGACTCGCCATAAAACTCAAATAACCCTCAAGTGTGGCCATTTTATATTCATTTCTGACATTTTCAAGGTGTAATTCAAACTACTCCATTGTGTAGCTTTAAATTGGCTTCAACCTGATTGTTTCAATTCCGAAATTTCAATGAAACGAAAAAGCAACATACTTCATAAGTAAAAGTTATATATTGTTTTTATAATTCTAGGAACTCGCTTCGTCAACTGGCTGGGAGAAAAGTCACATGGTTATTCTGCCATATAGTGAGGCACTCATTTATATAATTACTTTCCCTTGTATAATAGTAATAAACATAAACACATTGATAGCTGCATATTTTTAGTATGGCTCTCAGAGGATGCAATGGAAAGTGAAATGCTTTCAAACTTTCTAGTGCTCCTTTCTACTTGCCGACCTCGGCAGAATGTCTCACCTGCGCTGGCCGGTCGCTGTGGCAACCCGGGTGACACGGTGTTCCTCGGAGGAGCCGGTTGCTGTGGCGACAGGAGGTGGGTGTCGATGAGCGACGACGCCGTCACGTAGGAGGTAGTTACCAGCGCGTTGCCAGGGTTGCTGAACTGCAGCAGGCTGGGATTGGACGCCTGCACGGTGACGGGCATGGAGAAGGTCTGCGGTGGAGCCGTCGATTGCTGTAACGTTTCAGATGACAAACGTGTGAGATGCACGCTACCTTCTAACCACAAGACTGCATTGATTTCACACTCACCCCGTAGCGCTTGAAGAGAACATCCAGGTCCTCGGTGGTCTTCCGAAACTTGTCATCATTCAGGGGACTCTGATCAATGGAGTCTTCGCCGTCAGGCTCTGGACTGTCGCAACCATTGAAGCCTTTCTTCCGTAAAGTCTGCATATGCAAAAACAACGTAAGGAAGACCTGAGTTACAATAGATGCTGTAAATATAAACGACTACATTATTACATGACATAAATTTGATACATTACAAGTAGAGTATAAATCTGATGTTACGCTACCTCGATGATGTCAGCGTTAGTGCGGCTCTCATGTGGCTCGTTGTACTCGGTGTACTTGAGCAGAACCTTGTCCATGTCGGTGCTGGCGTACTGGAAGAGCTTGTTGGCGTGGTTGAAGATGATCAGGGCGATCTCGCAGTCACACAGCACGCTCAGCTCATACGCCTTCTTCATCAGGCCGAACTTGCGCTTGGTGAATGTCACCTAGGAACAGTTGCGAATGCTATGATGATTGTAAATACATTCAGAACTGGTGTTTTTCCTGCATAATACATTTGTTATGCATTTGTATGCCTTTCACATTTTGAAAGGAGGGTCTGAAAATGGCTGGCATTGAAGTTCTAATATCAGAGTATCTGTATGTTTACTTTGATTACAGACAAATAAAGAAAAAGAAAAAATCCATGTTCATGTTACATACTTTATGCGCGAGAATAATCATTATGGTACCACTTCAATTTGAGCCTGAAAAAAACCACTTAATAAACCACTGATTCTCATAACATATTGTGGCCCAAGAGGAAAAATAAAAAGTTTGCCTATGGTTGCGTTAGAGCAGCGCTCCAGACCAATTTTTTTTTTTTTTTTAAGAGGAGCACAGCGGCTCTTAACCTGAAGTTTTAGGGGGTAACTCGACTTCTGCAAAATGTTCAAATTTACAATCATTTTAAGAAGAATTAAAAACAACAACAAAACAATCTGCAAATGTACTGGTCATGCGTGAGTAAATGAAAAATGTACTGTCTGAAAGTTTAGGAGCAAAACGCCACCATTTAGGGGCAATCTGGAGCCCTGCTCTGGAGTACCCGTACTATTTCTTTGCTGCCAACGTGCAAGCTCAAACTCTCGGGTTGAACTGGGTGTTTCGTTTCAACTTCACAGTGACAGCTGCTCGCACAAGTGCACGGGTGTCAAACATGCAGAGCATTCAGCTGCCAGTAACTGAACCCCCACAACAACCCTGAATCCAACTCAGTGGCGCTTTATAAGTTCACTGGAGACTCAGCATTTAGTTACAGTGTGCAAGTGTTAGTGGGGGTGGGGGGGGGGGGGGGCATCAAAACATGGAGGTCAACAAATGCTCTCACTTACCTGCTTGTTTCTTTCGTCAGTGATCCGCTGGATCTGAATCTTTTTCCTACCCATGATGCTTAGAGGTGGTCAAGTCAATTAAAGAAGCTGTCTCTTTTAGCCCCGCAAGCTTTGATTGTTTGTTTTTTATTGCCTCGGGAAAAAAATGAAATAAAAATCAGATGCAGGAAGGTGGCGGAGGGCAACAACAGCGGCGGTGTTGGCACATTTCTCTGGCCAGGTTGAAGGTGAAGCGGCGGGCGGAGGAAAACCGCTCAAGTGAAATGGCAGACGATGGAGGAGGGTGTCGCTCCTCCCCTGTGGGGACACAAGAAGGAAATTGGTTTTAAACGTTGCATTTCATGCATCGCCTATCATTAAGTTTGTTCAGAAAATAAAAAGGATGTAGTGGCCACATACTGCTTTGGCTGACATTCACAATTGAATATATTATGCAGTTCTGACTTGTGTTTATTGATATTAACAAAACTCAAAAGCATCTACATAAGACATTTTTGATGCAGGTTTTCCCCTACATACAAGGCTGCTGACTATTTTTGCTCATGCAACTACATCAGTCGAACATTTTCGTTTGTGTGAAAAAAATTATCGCTACAAAGCTTTGAGGCAGAAATTTTTCTTCAACCTTTTTTATAATCAAACTATTCAAGTACGCGAGTGACAAAAGTGGAAAGATGTCATTAAAAGTCTTGGCATTGAACGTTTTACTGCTTTCATATCACAATATTAGCACTTTGTAACATAATTCTAATCCAATTCCACTGTACTTGACCAACATTGTGCGATTCTATTTGGATGTTTTTCGCACAACACTCCAAAACACCAGGCTGTAAACTTGTCCATTGTCCTCCGTGTTGTTTACGAAGATTGTTAAGCTGAGAGGCTTTAAAACACCATGTGTGATGATGCGGTCTATTATGAGTGATTATCAGAAGAACATAGCTCTCCTTCTGTTATCATCTTTGAGGAACATTACTCCAGGAGGGGTTTAGATGTGTTAATCTAAGGCCACACAATGACAACCCTCTTCTTGCAATATGTGAGAAAACATATTTCTTTGATTGGAATGACTCAGACCCTGCGAGGCTTCTGAGCACCCTCATTAATGAGTCCAATTGACACGTCCCCTCAAGGCGCTTGATGGCTCAATTAGAAGCAGCCCAGCTTACTGATTGGACTCAGTGAGAACAAGGTCAATTTGGCTCTTTAATGAAATTTGTCCAAACCCAAACTCATCTCACTGGACACCCGGAAGCGGAAAAAAAGACAAACGGAGCACAATGGCTAACTTGTTATTTCAAAAGGGGTGGAGGTGGGGGGCAGTCATTTGGTTTATTACAGCAAGATCAAATTGGTTAAATCAGCCAAGTGATGCTCAAGCGAGCCTGATGGAGGGGGAACGCAATCACGCCGAGGGTCTTCATCTGTCTATTGTAGAGTGCACTCATTAGTGCCGCTGACCTTTAAGTGGATTACACACTAGCCAATGAAATGTGGATAAGCAACAAAAAAACCACACACAACACACACTTACAGAGCAATTATTTCCACTTCTGCACTGACTCGTGTTTATTTGTTGCAATACCTCTTTGCGTAACCTTCACATCTACATAAGGGCCAGTGGGGATTTTGTCAAACACATTTCAAAAGTGACATCAAACGTGTGCCCATAGCCAAATAAACACTATTCTAAATCAATGCGTAGGATGAAGAACATTACTACGCATCTCAGAGGACACTTTGTGACTGTACCACAAACATATATAGCATATATATATCCATATCAAATCAAAACTCAATCAAACTGGATCATAGACACTTGCTAAACGTCCAATCAGATTGCAGCGAAGCCCACTATCCAAATCACAGCCTATAGGGGACATTGTTGTGTGTTATTTCGGGGATGTGGGCAACATTTCTTGGCATTCTGACCTCATTTCAGAATTGAATTAACAGTTAAATCATACAATTGTAACGTGGTGGTTGAGTGATGATCACATCTGCCTTACAGCTCTGAGTTTCGGATTTGGGCCTTCCTCTGTTGAGTTTGCATGTTTGCCCTGCGCTTGCGTGGCTTTTCTTCGGGTACACCGGCATCCTCCCACTTTCGCAAAACATGTTAGGTTTTTCACTTTTGAGTTGAAAGTGCCCGTCAGTGTAAAAGTGAACGTAAATGCTTGTTTGTCTACACATCCCCCTGCAAATTACTGGCAACCAGTCCAGGGTGTACCTCACCTCTCTCCTCCAGTCAACAGCAATTGTCTTCATCCCTGGTGAGTATAACGGTATATAAAATTGATGGATGAATAATATAAACTACACTAAAGACAGAATCTCATCAAGCCAAACTCAACCCAATCCAGGTAAATATTCAGATCTCCCCCCAATGAAGCCTCAAGGACAACAATAAAACAATATGAGCTTTGAACAAAAACGCTTTTAAGTGTGCAGTTTTCTTTGTGTTAAATGTTAATTTCACTCTAGTGTGGACATCTTCTCCATGGTGGTCCACAGAGCATTTTATGGTGGCGACGTCGGTGTTGTCCTTAGACAGGCAGGAGACAGGCAGGCCCACTGACGCAAATGAGGAATCACGATGTCCTTTTAGGACATGTTTAGCGAACACTAACCGTGGGGGAAAAAACGTAAGAGAAAATATGACGTTGAAGCGAGAGTCAACTGGAATCGAGGCCATTAGACAATCCCTCCGTAACAAGCTCCGGCCGACAGCCATTACCTTCCATTCCAACTCGGTGGGCACGCTCTACTTTAATTCACATAATGGCAACTTTCGTTCGATAAAACGAGCGTATAGGATAAAGAGATGCGGCGTCGCAAAGCGTTCAAAGATATTTAAATAAGCAAAGCAAGCAGCGGTCCTCCGGTGAGAAGGGGGGAAAAGACGCAGGAAGGAAATGTATCATTCCACTTACCCTGAAATATTGCCGATTAAAAGCCCACACAAGATACGTCTGCCGGGACGGAATACTTCTCAGTGAAGAACCATCGATTACGCTTGCGTGACGTTTCGTTGTGAAATAACCCGCGACATTTTATTCCATTTCATGTTTTAAGTAACTATACTGTCCACCAAGGCGATACAGTGAAACCAGCGTATGATAGACGTCATCGACATCAAGAGTTTGATGGACGCCTTCGCGGACCAATGGGAGGTCGAGGCGAGCTGCGCCTCGGCCAATCGGTGCAATTCACGCTAGCGCAAGCCGGTCCCACAGGAGAGGACATGACGGAGGTGACGGCCATGTTGTGCCGTGGTGTTTGTATCCCTCCGCCACAGTATTTACCTTTTGCATGATTTTTGCATGTGGGCAAAAATACCAATGGAGACTAGAGCCGCTATGCAGGAGCCCGCTAGCTCATTTTGTTTCTTCACATCTCCGCATGCCGCTAATTCACTGTCGGGAAAGGACAAAACCGTGTTTTTGTCGCCGATATCGTCCTGACAGACATGACGGCATCCTATCACTGCACGCTCACTGTATGACGTCCACGCACTAAGTGGACCTTTCCCCCGTTCATGTGGACATTTCTATGGTCTTGGTCCATAGAATGGGGCACAAGAGACTCAATTCCCAGTTCATCGTCCACGTATTGTGTTTCAGGACGACTTGCTTTCATTTCACTTCATGTATGTGAGACCATGGGTGCGCAAAATATAGCCCGAGGGCCACCATCTCGCTGCTGGACTCTTAACGTGGGTCCCTGGACCAAAGGAGGTCCGCAAGCTGTAATTTGGAGGTCTTAAAATGCAATAAATGATTATATCGTACCAACTTTATAGCCCGAGGGCCACCATCTCGCTGCTGGACTCTTAACGTGGGTCCCTTGACCAAAGGAGGTCCGCAAGCTGTAATTTGGAGGTCTTAAAATGCAATAAATGATTAAATCGTACCAACTTTTGTGCATGCTTATATGTGTGCTGCTGTGCTAATAAAACAAACACATTACAAACAATTATTCCTTAATACCTTAACTGTGGGACAATTACAAGTCCTGATAAAATGAAAACATAAAAATATGTCATCCCTGAATGAATAAAGGTGTTTTTTAAGGGTAAAAAAAGTGCATTATTACAGATTACTCCTATTAGAGAATCAATGTATCTTTTATATAATAAAAGGCATTATATGAGAATAAAGGTGCATTTTTTTAGGTTAACTTGCTAAAATATATATATTTACTGTATTTCCTCGCTAAACTGACTTTAATATTTTGAATTAATCTTGCCAAAATATTACTTTGGTCATGTAAAATTGCAAAAGCATTTAGCAGCAGCACCCTAGTCTCGCTGCTGTAATGTTTATTAGTACATCAGAAAATGAAAATACCATAATTATCAGATTACACCAAATAAGATCGAATTGGAAGTGTAAAAATGGATGGACATTGTATTTATTACACAGTGGGTCCTCGTTCGGATTTACACACTTTGGCCTGTTGGAGGCAGTATACGGTCAAAAATCCAGCCATGTAATATACAAAGTGTCCACACGATGGCAGCATAGTACCTGAATAAATGAACGTTCACCCCTTTACTGTTAAACAAAGCGGTTGAAAAATGAAAATGGCTTGTTTCAATACCGTATATGCCAATGATTTAATCCAAATAAATATAAAACATATATGACATTTAAAAGTAATATACATTGGCATGAATGGGGTTTACAACGGAGCAACAACAGCATTAAAAAAAATCTGGTTAAATTGTTTCAAATTATTTTCCTACACGAAAACAAAAAACATAAGTAACAAACATCTCAATTAATGCTTTACCTGCTTATTTTGCATTCATAAATAATAAGGTAATAATTGGACTTTTTTTCCCCTGAACTGCTTACTGCCTTAGATGTGAGCTTTAGAGTCAACTGTGTATTTATTTATTTATTGAGAGGATATAAGTATCACAAATGTTTAAAAAATAAAATAATTTATAAGTCATGCTAGTTATTTAGATACAGAAAGTGACATTTGAAATGTGCTTTTTAATAACGCTACCAATATGTTTTTTCAATAATGCCATTTAAAAGAATAGTGGCATATGTGTGTGCTCATTTTGTACACAATTTCCAAAAATATAAACTCCATTTGGGATATTGGTGATTCCATGAAATTAGTTATTTAAAAGGGTTGGTTCAAATGTAGTAGATGAGCTTCCTTTTTAGTCTATTGTAGTATTGCAATGACGATTTATGGCTAGGTTGCATTGAGCATAGTGAATAGACGACTATTTTAATGTAGACAACAGCTTTCCACTCGAGAGGTGCAATATGCAAAGAATCAAGAACACTTTTCTAGTCCTCCGGAAAACAATTCCCCCCCCACACACATTTCCCATGAGATTTCATCGCAACTTGTCAACTATAATCATAATTTACCTTCCTGCAGCACAATGTCCGTTCAGTCCATTGGGCCAATGATTTATCTGAGGGAAAAATAAGCAGTTATTTTAGATATGAAAGACAAAAACATTGTCAACTTAAAAATGTTTGCAAGGGTATGTAGTTTGTGTTAGATGTTATTACAACCATATTTGGTCATATACACGTCAGTGTCAATGAAGCATCAACAAAGAAAGTTCATAATCCCAATGAAAAACATATACTGTAAATAGGTATAATCCCCCCATTAAAAAAACATATTAATTAGTACATAGTGCACATGCATCTCGTTGCTAGGTAACCAACGTAATGGCAGACATGCAATTACAGTACTAAGAAAAAAACCCACATGTAGTTAGTGTATGAACTGCAGTAAATCCCAGGATAGCATTTTTTTGCGTACAGGCCACAATAATGAGCTGTAAACACCACACTTCCAATAGTAGCCACAATTAGTTGCAAGGGTGTGTCATCGATTAAAAAAGAAAAAACCCAACAACCTTCAAATAGTGATAGGTTGAGAATTATGGGAAAATCACAAGGGTATTAAATGTAATTATCTCGGTTTATAGACATACATGAAAGAGTTCGGTTGCTGAGCACATTTGGGTACCGTTGCTAGCCAAAAGAGCAGCACCTGTCGGGTAAAGCATAAACAGTGTGGAATGTTACCGCGTGTTGTAAACAAAATGAGAATCTCATCATGTCACGTGGAGATTGGTCTTCTACTAGACTGTTGGCATGTGACTGCACAATGTCATGTTGCTAACCAAAACAATGGCACGCAAATGATAAAAGTGTGGCGTCTTACTGCATGTTGTAATGTAAATGAGTTCACTAGATAGTACTGAAGACCATATATGAGAACAAGGTGTGTAGTGATTATTAGGGTTCCAGTAGCTGCGCGGTTGTGATGCAATGCTGTGTTGCTAACCCAAAACAGTAGCACATAACAATCTTACTGCATGTTTTAATCGAGTTCCCCGAAAGGTATTGAAGACAATCTCACATTAGGTGGAGACGACAAATGGCATTCTGGTTGACTCTGACATGTGGTCACACCACCATGTTATGTTGCTAACCAAAACAGCAGCAACTATTGCATCCTACTGCACGTTTCAAATGATTACTTTTTTACTTTACTTACACTTGACATAAATGCTAATAGCCAACCCTGCTAACATTGGGTAATGCCGAAAATGAAATCTGTTGTTATCGAAACGAACGTAGTTGTGAGGAATTCAGTATTTCCATTTGTCTCACGGCAAATAAATAACCCAGAGTTGCAGTTAGACGGTTGCGACGGTTACTTTGTTGAAAAAGAAGAAAAAAGGATGAATGAGTTTGATGGCTTCTAAATGGCGCTGATTTGCATGTCTGGTGCTGCACAGTGTGCATATTTTAGTGTGGAGGTATGTAGCCACTCATTGAGGTGGTCTAGACAGACATGACATGGCTGGGTCAACTTCTTGCATGCAAATGTTGAGACCACATGACTGCACACACACACATACACGTATGCACACTCACTTGTACACACAATGGGTTTTGGGTGGATTGCCTTTCATTGACGGGACTCCCAACATTTGGGATTATCATGTTAATTAAGGGAACCTTGTCCAGACTGGCAGACACCAGTGGCGTGCTGTCGCTGTGGCGTTTTTGCAATATAAGAAATGACAACATATCAATATGCCGCATATCAATACCCCATTTTTGAATATTGATACTGTTGCTGGTCAAGTATGTTACCCATTGTCGCTATACAGACCTGGTTGATAATCTATCAGGATTATATTTGCCTTGTTTATTTTCTTTCATTAAAATCACTGCTAGCCATTTCAGAAAATTTCAAAATGTTCGATATCCACACGATATTATGTTCAATAATTATATATTAACGAATCTGACGAATGACAGAATAGATTCTCTCCTTTCTGTCTTGTCCCGTTCTTTTATAATCGACAGTAGAACCATGTAGGTTGCACAAAATGCAGCCATTACATCCATGGACTCTCAAACTGTGTTCATTCCATATAAAATAAGGCAATGGTGGCATCTACTGGTGGTTGTGCATCAGTAAAGTTGTTTCCAAGTTTGACATTTACAGAGGAGCATAATCAAGCCGCATTGAATTTTTTTTTTATTGATAAGTAGGCTATACTTGTCAAAGGCATGCAGTGAATGAGTTAAAAAAAACATTTAGAAATATGTTGTAATTGCCTTATTTTAGTCTTTGTCTTTTTCAATTTCAAATAGCAAACTGCGATTACATTTATTATTATTTTTTAAATATATTCCAGAACAATAAATGTACTTTTAAAAGTAGCATTACATTTATTCTGTTCACATTAATTTTCATAATTATTTATTCCGAAAAATGATTCTGCCTTTATTTGTTGCTTTAAAAAAAAAATTTTTTTATCAGCATTTATTCTATTTATTTATGAGGTCATTAAACATTCTGCTGCCCTATTTTTCCCTCTTCTTTCTTCTGAATTGAACCTCTGTTCTGCTGGCTGTATATTTTTGTTTAAAAAATATATATTTTAAATTCTGCTGACATTTGATCATCCTTTGAAAAAAAAAACCCAGTAGGACTCAATTGTATTCAGCTAGCTTGATTTCTTTCCATTTCGTTTTTTACAATTTTTATTTTATTTTTTGGAAACTTACAAAACATGATGAAACTGTCATATACCGCACATGAACAAACCAAAAGCCCTGATGGTCGTCGATAAAGTCTTGAACAAATTGCTCTCAGATCAATTTTGAGTCCCAACAGTTTGGGGGACTCTAACCCTGAATTCAAGTCAGCAACGAGCGAATATACGCTGCAATGACAAACATATTGAAACGAACACCTCTCTGGTGTGTTTTTACCTTTTCTATAATCAAAAGTGAGCGTTCATATCTATGCTGAGGCATCTCAGTGGAGGATGAGGAGGGTGTGGACCACTGACTCACAAAGAGGGGGCGTAGCCTCGGGGGTGCATATATGATTTAGGACAAATGAGTTGCTCGTGCACTCGAAGGGACTCGACATGCAGTGCGCGCTGGTGCTGATGGTGGTGGGGATGTAGTCCTCTGCGGCGTGGACCGTGCCATCTCCCCCCCTTCCTTGAATGCATGGCAGGGGGAGGGGGTGATGTGGAGGATGTGATTTGAAGAACGGGAGAAAATAAATGGACGAGGCCGTTGGGACGTCACTACATGCGCCGCTCGTGGATGCTCTCATCTGGGACGCCAGCCGAGGGACCACCGGTAAGAAAAGGTCTTCCTTGGTGGATTTCTCAAGCGTATTTGCACTGTCGGGAAGGCGTCTTTATGTGTTGGGGAGGCTGGGCGAGGATTTGCACGCAGGCCCACGCTAGCTAGTCCCGCGTGAATACAAATAATTATTTTCATTTTGATGCAAAAAAAAAAAAAAAAGTCATCAAGAAAAAGCGTGAACTTTGCGCCACTTTGCAGAGTTCGGCGTGTGCACGCACTTTTGTGTCACAGGTGCATCTCACACACGACCTCCAAGACAAGTTCCCATCAGGATTCACGTGCACGAGCGATCCCCTTGCAAGATGACGTCCCATTGCGTCAATTCTGAAGATATACGTTAATATGTCAACAACGTGTTTGGTGCACGAGCATCCCCACGCGTATCGGGCCTGCTGTAGTCGTAAGGGGGTCAAAGCGGCCTCATTTTGCACCGTAATTGCAGTTTAGGGATTAGCGCCAAAAAGGGAATGAAGAAGTGTGCAGAAATGAAAGCAAAAAAAAAAAAAGGGCAACTTGAACTCTGCAGTTGCGTTCGCGGATCACATAAGCCTGCCTCTGCCTGTTACGTGAATTACAATCTTTTTGATGCAAGAGCAGACTGATATGTGAAGGTCTATTGCAGTTGAACTCAGCGCACGCGGATAAGCACATCATTCTAATTGACAAATTAAGCGAAAAACTTAAAACAACATAAACAACAAGCAAAACAAAACAGTATAAAAAAGGTAACGTGTGCACAAAATGCCCCAACATGCTGCACTTGAACTCAGCAGAGCTCCCTTTGCGCACCTTAAAAAAAATTAATTAATTTAAAAAAAAAATCCTGAATGTTTGTACAAACAAAAGGGATAGCACTTGAATTGCACTTATCGAACGAGTGAAAACAAAACAAAAACAAATATCGTACAGCACACACCAGATAAATAACACACTCATTAAAATTCCGGTAATTAACGTATTCGGGTCTTTTAAAGGCAATAATGACATCAAACCGTATACCCCCCTTTCCCTTCTCCCATGTAGGCCTATTGCACTTGAACTCAACAGTTGCGTTCAGGGTTCACACACAAATACTTCCCCACCGTAATTTAACAAAACAAATAAAAATAAAAACAAAAACAAAAACAGACAGATTTCAGTACTTGAACTCAGTTAGTTGCGTTCATGGCTGACACGATGCACTGTAATTGTCCTGTAATTGTTAATAGCCGATTACAGTCTTTCAGATAAAAAGATCTGAAAATGTGAAAAAAAAAGGACTTAAAAAAAACTAACCAAAATACTGAAACTCAACTGTTGCGTTCTATACACACGCACACGCACACGCACACGCACACGCACACACACCTTTCCCTTAGCACTATGCCGTGCAATATTAAGGCCCCTCGCTTCTACCTGCTCTGTATTCGTGTAATTTTGGACCATAATAGTAAGTGGACACTATATGTTAATTGTTTTATGTGGAAAAAAAACGTTGACTTTTGCCCTCGAGTGATAAATGAGATGTTAAAATGACGTGACGTTTTCTTGTTTACGACCTGCAGGATCCTCAACTAAAAGCATCATTGGAATTTGGACTGACCACGTGCCTCAATCTCACATAGGTAAATCCTTTATTATGATTATTAGTATACAGCATTTTTACACTCTGCAAGAAGCCCCCCACTTGGCAGCATTTACAGCGCCATTTTATGCTCCTGACATAACATTTCGTCATTTTACTGCAGCAACACACACTGCAAGTGTCGACCACCTGGGAGTATACCACAATGTGGCAATAATTCTATATAGCCATATGAGTGTGTATTTGATTATATTGTCCCCAGCTTGCATATAGGGGAACATGACAATATGTAGCAAATATCTTTTAAAGATTTGAAATGAACATTAGTTTTGCTAATTAATTCACATTTGAAGGTTTCACAACATTAAAGCTCATATGTCCTATATGAGAAAAAAATAATCTAATGTATCTAAAAATATGTTTTAATTACATTTGAAAACATTTTATTATATTAAATATTAGAAGAGTAATTGTCATGCATCAGTAAATTTAGTGTGTGTGTGTGTGTGTGTGTTTATTGTGTAAAATTACATAATAGTATTTATTAAACGTTGCACTTTCGTAAGTTATTTTTGTCGCGGTTGTGTGTTTGTGTGTGTGCTAATCAGTGATCACACCTCTGTGCCCACGCGCAGGTAGTGACGTCACTCTTCTCCACTGCCTCCTCCCTCTTTTCTGCTTTTAAGAAAGGGGGGGAAATGCCCATAGGGAAAAACACAATTATAAAAACAAACTACAACAAAAGGAAGATTTAAAATTAGAAAAAGGTATTGTCTAAATAACTGTCAGGCAAAAAGAAAGAAAAAACATGAAGCTATGGATTTTGAAATGAGAATGGACAATGTACAGCTGGTGGGCCTTCTTAAAAGCTCATAATACATAATAATACACATTTTGTTCAATTGTTGCATCATATGTAGGCTATAGTGCATAAATGTATCATGCATGGCCTTTGATGGACCTAAAAAAAAACTGAAATTGAAAAATAAGGCTTCCAACTTCTCCTTTAGTCCAAATTGTTTATAATCACAAGTTGCATTGCACGTATTAAATTAATGTGCCTTTTAATTCATGTTGTTCTCTAATTTTTGCTTGGTCCTTGCAGGTGCATAAGAGGCAGTATATTGCTGTGTTCAGGCCCGAGGGGTTGTCTGTTATCTTTGGTTATCTAGCTGTATGAGTGACGTACATTCTTCATAAAGCTAGATAACCGAAAGTAACAAGAATCCCATTACATGCCTGCACCGCTGAAGGAAAATCAAGAAGAATGCATACGACTTGCTATGGCGTGGGGGAAGTAAAGGTAGGATGGTGTGTGTGTGTGCGTGTGATATGCTAATCAGTGCTTAATTGGTCATATGCGTATCAATGGGAATGGTTATTACATGATCCAAAAGCTTTTCACAATGATATAAAATGGGCTAAAATTGTATTCCTTTTTTTGTTGTTGTTTTTTTTTTTTTAGTGACTGTTGTGGAAACAAATGTCACGAAATGTCCTTGGGCACCCATTAAAAAGGATGGTGCAGTGTCATACATATGTTTGTCGCCATTTTAGGACTCATTTGTGATAGCGTGTCAAGTGTGTGCGTGTGAGAGGCAAACACATCTTAGTGCCATAAAACGTGAATGAAAAGTCCACATTTAAGCACCACTTTAAAAATGCTCTTATAAACTGTTTATACACCGGTAATTAATTAGTTTTAACACTTCATAAACTGCTACAGGAACATGAGCTGTAAATTGTGGCAGTATTGCTTCAACTTGCCAAAAAAAAAAAATAATTTACCCTTGTAAGTAAGTCATTTACAACAGATTACAATAATTAATAACAGATTTATGAATGTGTTATAAGGGCAAAATTACTGCGGGGGGTTAAATGCCATGTGTGGGAATAGTGCTATTTCTCTTGCATCCGAAGCAAGAGAAAAGTTTTTCTTCTGTTTCAAACTGTATAGAAACGAGGCTCTGCTGCAAATAACAAGTAATTGATGCCGCCTCGAAATGTTTTTAACGGTTATTGTAATAATTAAAAAAAAGCGGTCACCGACCTTTTTGAAGCTTAGAGCTACTTCTTTGGCTGCTGATTAGTGCAAAGGGCTACCAGTTTGATACACACTTCTGAAATAACAAATTAGCACAAATTACGGTTAATCATGATGGGGGGGGGGGATTAAATGACGGCTAACGCGGCTAAGTCAACCACCAAAATTTCTCGAAACAGGAGGCGGCGTGAGTGATGACCCGAGGAATTTACAGATACACCGTTAGCACGCCGTACATGTGGTGATAACAACCCATGCTAAACGTAGCTCCTCCCTGACATGCTGGACAATAAGTAGTACAAAGTCAAAAGGAATCACTTTGACATAGTTCTTTTACACGAATGCACTACTTTCCTATCAGATGGGGCGTTTTTAGTGAATAGCTGGGGATAGCTTCCACAAAAAAACACCTTAATAGGTGAATAGTGGGCATTACTGCAGTAACCGAATACGCTTGGAGTGTGTGAAGTTTAATACCAAACCATCACTTCGATCACTGTTGACGGCATCCATAAAAGTGGATAAATGCTCGATCTTCAGCTCTCATGCGGCCATTTTGTGAGATCGCTGTATGAAGAGGCTGGTTGTGACCGTTTGGCTTTACGTCGAAAAAGTGTACAGTAGACTTGGGAAAAAAACCAACACTTTTACGCCGTTTTGTGTTCCCACATCCTCCTTTCGCTTCGCTTTCACCTCATTCACTTAATTTCTTTTCTTCTGCTCTTTTTTCCCAGCTTGCCTTCTCAGATGGTCGGGCCTGATTTGTATGCATTTGCATAATGAATGTCATTTGCATGCTCGGGGGCAGACCATACCATGAGAATGGCTGTGTGTGTGTGTGTGTGTGTGTGTGTGTGTGTGTGTGTGGTTTGTTAATGTGCGGGCCATATATTAATTTCATGTAAACGTACATGTTTTTTTAATACACAAAATGACCAAGTGGGGTGTTTGTAGCCTTTTGATTTGTGAACGAAAATAACTTGCACGTGTCTGTCGTGGCATCATGCCCGCCTCGGCAATGCGACTCCCTCCTCAATCCCATAATCCTCCTCTCTCTTCCTCCACCCCGCCCTCTCCCACGCATGCAACCATCTTAGGTGAAAGACTGGCACAAAATGGCAGCTAAGGAGAAAGCGCATCCCCCCCCTCTCGCCTCCACGCTTTTCCGCGCCATTGCCCAGCCTCGAAACGGTGTTAATTACCGCCACTGCGTTAATTGTAGCCCATGCCACCCCGCCCCGAGGGGATGAGAAAGGAACGGCGATGGCTTTTGGGCGTTTGCCATATTTGAGGGCAGCTGTGGCTTGGGCGTCACGGCACGCTGCGGCGAAGCGCTTTTGTTTGTCGTCTGACATTTTGTGTCACTTCTACGTGAGGTTTGGGATCATTTGCGCGGCGCTTTTGGTATTAGAAAGGAGCAAATAACACCTACGACTGCAAGGTGCCATAATTGGAAATGTGGTGGTGTGGGGAACATACGGCATGTGGGCCATAAACGGCCCGCGAGGGAATTTGATGTGGTCTGCACATGTTACTTTTAGAACGCAAATACTTGTTGGCCAAACAATACTTCGTCAGAGAGCACATTAAGGTACACTTTCTAGTCTTACCGCCATACTGAAAGTTTCACAATTGATTGTTTATACACTCTAAAAATTGATTGGTTTAAAAAAACTACCAATCTAGTAGGTTAAGCTTGATTAACCAATAGATTGATCAGACCATTCCGAGTGGTTTCGGGCATACCAATTTTATTGGTTAGCCAAACAACCAATGAAATTGGTTACAATAGAAAGTAAATCTAGATAGATCACTTGGAAATATATTTATAAGTGATTCCAATATATTATATATAAATAATATAGTGTTTAAAAATGGAAATGTGTGTCTCGATAGATCACTTGGCGGGTTCAATCCCTGGCTAGGTCATACCAAAATCTATAAAAATTTGCCTCCCTGCTTGACACTCAGCATTATGGGTTGGAATTGGGGGCTTAGATCACTAATTGATTCCCGAGCGCAGCCCCTGCTGCTGCTCACCTTTCCCCCAGGGGATGGGTCAAATTCGGAAAACGAATTTCGCCCCACTTAGGTGGGTGTGACAATCAGTGATACTTTTTTTTCGGGATTCCCCTAAAAAATGTCAGCCTCTAATACAAATTAACCAATCTCTTGATCAGAATGACCAATTTGCATCGGTTGGCCCAATCACCAAAATATATTGGTTGAAAACACCTACTATTCTAGACTGGTTGTTTTAACCAAAGGATCTGTCGGACACATAACTACCAGCTAGATTGGTCAAATGTAACTTTTTTGGGAGGTAAATTTGACCAATCCGTTTTTAGGGTATAGTCTATATCTGTTCTAATTGTGAGTTTAATGCTTACTTTTACGTGACTACGACGTGTTCCAATTGAATGTACAAATTCAGGATACATCGGCAGTATAACTTCTGTAATTGTTAGTATAAATATTTTTTTTAAATCTGAAGTTTTAGTACGGCCCTCGGGAAGTGTCGATGGGAAAAAGGTTCCCGCTCATGCGTGTTGCCATGGAGATGTTTCGGCATACACTTGGACTTTCACCTTTAACTGCAAGAATGTGGCAATTGTCTTATTTTTGGGGGTGTTTTCAAATGATAATAAAAGCAGAAGGTTCATGTAAACACAGAGCAATGATTCATGTTGACTTGTGTGTGTATGGGAGGGAAAAAGTGTAGTAAGTAAACGTGAGAAGAAGAGGAGGATGAAGAAGAGTGGGTGCAGATAGACGAGGCGAGGCGGCCTGCGACAGTGAGATCTCAATAGTGAGAGGCCTTCTTTGTGCTTGTGTGTGAGGTTTATTTGGGGCGGGGGGGGGTGTTTGTGGGGGGGGGGGGGTCCTTCCCCGGACCCTCAGACAAGCGACACATTGTGCTCCCCAATGCGCGGCGGCACTTGTGGCGTAACGCCATTATTTAGGCCAGTGGAGGGAGCGGGAGTCTGGCGACCAGCTTAACCAAAACGCCAATTAGAGCTGGATGGCCCTGATTAATGGACGAGGGAGATTGGTAAACAATGGCGGTCATTGTTCGCGTGGGGCCCCCAGCCGGCCAACCCCGCACCCCGTCTCTAACGCGTACACACACAGACCCCTACCCCGCTGATTGCGTTCTCACAGTCCGAACACAGCCTGTTTCACACGGAGATCCGGCAAAATAGCCGCATCGCCGAGTGCCCTTTCACGCAGCAACCTGCAATCAGATAATTAGATGACTCCAGTGATGTTGAAAATAATCATACAGTTGCTTTCAAAACAGGCAGCGAGTGGCCTCAGTTTTATATTAGAGTTAACCCACTTTCACACAGAGACGCCGCAACATTTACCCACCCCTGTTCTGTCTTTTGCAGAATACTCATAGGTGGTTTCTGCCTTTCTTACAGCTTTTATGACTTCACCATCAGGTGGTGTGAGACGTGGTTCTGTCTTATATGACGCCACCCACTTTCACACAGAGATCTTGCACCAATGACACATTGGTCTTCAACGTTTACACAGAACCCAACAAAGTGGGATACTACACTCAAAAATGGACCGATCCTCTACTTGGGTCTATTTGACCCAACTTTGAGTCAAGAAATGGGTCTTTTAGTGTAAAACAACTCATAAATATTGATCAGATCCTTTACTTGCCATTTTGTATAAAATAACCCACAAAGTGGATTGTCCATTTTTGATCCATAATTGGGTTACTTTAGACCCAACTGTTTTTGGAGTGTAGGTACGCTAACATTGCAATTTCACACGGCAAAATTGCGTCCCATTAGTGGCAGCATCTATTGCGACGTATAAAATACTAAGAATTGATTTCAACACAAAAGAGTGGGAGAAGAGAATGTCAGGCGCTTTCACACAGGTGGCATAATTTCTCTTTTACGGCTCTGGTAGAAAATTGCCAGGTTGACTTCATCATTACCATTCCGTCGATACCATTTACACCAAATTAGCTTTAATTAGCTCCTCCTAGCCTACAAAGTTAGCTACAAAGTGAGCAAAAAGACTCAAATGTGTTTAGTTATGATATGCAATATAGGGATGAATAAATAAACCGAGGGGTTCCTCCTCATTTGTTATTCACCCCCCCCCCCCAACTCCCCCCACCCCCACCCCAACCCCAACCACGCATTGCTTTATTTAGGTCTACATTTCAATACAGCCTACACTTTGTTTTGTTTTTTTCTCCCTTCTTAAGCATATGAGTTGCATAATTAGCCCGCCGCGTACGCCAATCAGGACGGTGCCGATGCGGGGTTGCCATGGCGACCCAATCAAGGCTTGTAACCCCCCCTTGGAATAAGAGCGTGGGAGAAAACGTGTTGGGTATTTGAGACAATGACGGAGGGATGAGAGGAGGAGGAGGAGGCTGGCGGCCATATTAGTGTGCCATCTGCGGGCAGTAAACTACAGTTTACAATGTGAGGGAAGAAAAACGGCGAGAACGCTTCGTATTTCATTTTGGCTAGCTTCTCGTTATATGTGTGATTTGAAATAAAAGGCATATATTTATTTAATATCTTGTACTTAAGGTGTATAAATACCTGCTGTGTTTAATGTATGCTCTCTGTCTTCTTACAGTGTTGTTTTGGACACTTTTTCCTGGATTTTGAAAGCTGTTAAAAGTGAGGAAACGACAACAAACAGACAAACGGATGGGAGACTGGATGGATGATGTGAAATGCTTTCATAATATGTTACATGTCATTTTTAAAATAACACACACACACACACCCTGAAATTATTGTAGTATTATAATTGTTTGTATTCATTAGTTATGCAATTTAGTTGGGAGGAGTGTATTTGTAGGTTTGGAGGGAAATGGCATATTTAATGATATATTTTAGTTAAAATATAGTTTTATTTGTACAATGCTGGTGATTTTATCATTTGATTTTAACAATCAGTTGTTTGACAATCTGTGATTTTAGAACACGTCTGGTGTATTGTACAGTATGTATTTTTTTTAAATGTCAGCTTAAAATTGCACACTAGGCAGAATGCGGTGCTCAAAATCAATATTGAATGCTAACTACCTATGCAAAAAAATAAAATAAAAATAAAAACAGTAGGTCCTTTGTACATATAAACCTTTGTTGGGTTTGCACGTTAACGGCTTGAAGCGGGTTCAGCAAGTTCATAAAAACTTGACTATGTGAGCATATGTGCAATTTTAAACGTTTTATGAGTCCATTTGATTTCAGTGACATCTGAAATGTTTTGTGTCATATGTGATTCTAGTTGATTTTGAGAGATTGATTTATATATATTCGAAAATGCACTATGACCTGTTGTTGCACACGTCCAGAGCATTATTTGCACATGACTTTGTACTATGCAATTTTTGTTACTTTTGTTGAAATTCTCAATAAAACATGTTTGCAGTGAGACAATTCATGTCTATCTACTTTTGTCATCACATTTATAATAATAATTATTCTATATACACTGGTGCATCTCAATAAATGTGTATTATCGATAGGTTTCTCTAACTCTACTTTATTTAGATGCATCTGTATCTTAACTATTCGGCACACATGAAGTGGCTTTTTGTGATTTCACATGAAATGATAAATACATTCCGCTTGAACAGAAGCAGCTGTTGCCGTATATATATCGGATGATCAATGTTTACACGCCGTGCACAATTCTAAAGGTGAACCAGAGTCACATCTGGACGCATCTGGAGTAAAACAAGGCGCGGCTGCTCAAGGCACAGGACACTGCTTCCAGATGCTGTTGTGGTCTTAGACTTGTAAAAAAAAAATACATGCAAGTAGTGTATCTGACTAATTTAAAGTATCTAAAAGGCATCAGTCATAAGCCCGTTTTTACATCTGGAAGTTCGGCGAGAGTCCCACACGGCCAAAATGGTCGCACAACAGCTGCACATGAATTTTAAATGGATGTAAGAACCTATAAGAATGTTTTTGTCATGGTCCTACGAGCCATACCAACTCGGCCTTGCAACAAGTGACATGACTACAAAAAAAAAGCAATTCAATTGAAATTCTATTTGAACCTAAAGTTTTATAATAAATCACACATGATGTCTTTGACATCTAAACAGAATTTAATACATCTATGTAATTTCTCCTGCTCTTCACATATGTAGCTGGTGCCTCATAATAGCAACTCAACAACAAACACACAACAAAGATCGTGTAAACCTGAGTATCCTTGACTTATTAACGAGACCCTGGGTCCTGATGAATGAGGGGGGCCATATGAGAGGTAGGCCCGCTGACTCAGACAGCAGAAAAGTTACGGGAACCGTCTGATTATAATGGAATCAATAACAAGACAAAAGCTGACGTCTGGGAGGGAAAAATCGTGGGAAGTGCCGCCAAGAGCCTGATTAGCATGCTGCCTAGCGTGTCCCTGTAGGAGGGCGGGCGGGACCCAATGGTGAAGAATGGCTATGCGGGAGAGGCTGGGGGACGGCGAGGTTGCAGAGGGCCAGACTGGGGATGCGGAAAGTCAAGGAAGACAGCTTCACAAAGACAGACATGGTGCTCGAGGAGGGGGCATGGGGGAGGGTCTGACGGGGTTCGAGGGTACCGTGAAATTGGGCGGCGTGAGGGAAACCAGTTCAAGTTCAAGAGCAAATGCTGACAGATGAAGACAAAATGTATCCCTACAAAAAAAAAAAGCTCTGATATAAGCAGACAGCGTGGCAAAAAAAAAGAATAAATGCGAAGTGAAATGTAAAAATAACATTTTAATTTTACATTGTATTTATTTTGAATGTAATTTTCTTTTTCTTTTAAAATAAAACTGATTTTAAAATACTTCAAATGAACAGATAGCTATATGCTACAATGTGATTTTTGAATGATGCTACTTGACACATTTTTTTATTTTTAATAAAAAATGTTTGTTTTTTTTATATCTCAAATAAGCTAAATGCTACAGAAAAAAAACAATTAACTTCAGAGAAATTTTAAAACTGTCACTCGAACATTATATTGTATTATCACTTTTTTCTATAATACAATACTCCAGCACAAAATATCGATAACATAATTTTTATCCATTATGACATAATCACTGTACAGTATCGTGCTACTACTAACAAAATACATCCTAGTCAAAATTCTCAGGCTTCCATTTGAATGGTCTTAACTTTTTAATAAAAAAAAATACTTGCTTCGTTATTTCATTTCACATTCTACTCTGCATATAACTGCATATCGATCTTTGGTTACACCTCTGATGTGGTGAAATCTGTGTGAAAAGGCAGTAGAAACCATGTGATGTCTCCCAGCCAATCAATAATGAAAGCTAATGAAAATTTTAAAAACATATTCACATAGCTTTAGTTGCAAGCAGTGGGATACGGCAGGTGTCTTCAGATGGACAATCCTTTGCTACTCAATGAGGAAATGACTTCCGCGCAGGTCGGAGGTCAATAAACTTGAGTTTAAAAGGCCATCTGAGAGGGTCATGCAGAGTCACCTCCCCCTGAAGCCACACACACACACACACACACGCACACACAGGTCAATTATGTGTTGTAAGGTGGCGAATTAGGGAGGAAGTGACCATTGTCCATCTGCCCCTAAGGTCACATCTCTTCATGTCATGCTCAATTCCTGCCCCCAAATAAGAGCTTAACACAATTTCTCAACTATAAGCAGTGTTATTCAGTCATAGTCCAGCAACACTGTCATCAATGAGGCAATGGTCTGACTTGAAGATGACAGAAAAATATCTACGTTAATGGTAAAACGATGATTCATGAAAATATGAAGGTCACTATAGAGCTAAAACTAAAGCAAAACTACTCTCTCTTTAACTCATTCACTGCCATTGACGGCTCTAAACGTTTTATTGTACATTTAGAACAGATATAAAATTTGTGATTAATCGTGAGTTAACTAGTGAAGCCATGCGATTCAATACGATATATATTTTTTTATTTTAATCGCCTGACGCCCCTAATTTTTAACAATCATCTAGTCAGGCGATTACAATTTTTAATCGTGGTAATTAACCGCATGACTTCACTAGTTAACTCAACGATTAATTACAAATTTTATATCTGTTCTAAATGTACAATAAAAAAAAGTCTAGGTTTTCATACTCTTGTTAACAAAATTAGAAAAAAATGTTAAACTAATAGAAACAGTTGAAATTATTTTTTGACGTTTATAACCGTCAACGGCAGTAAATGAATTAATAATGTGTGACGGACAGGTAAAAGTGTGCAATAATGCGGTTTATTGTCCCGGCTGGGAACAGTAGGGAGCTATTTTACAAGAGCAGTCTGAGTTGCGAAGCGAATTTTAAAAAAAGTTTATTTTCTGCCATGTTTATTTTCATACTTTTGGGTCGTATTTGTCCCACAAATGCCGCCTCCTACTCTGAATTGTACCACTTTTTGGGGCTTTTCAACTTGGTGGAGGCAAAGAGCCTGAGAATCACGCGAGTGTTTATTTTGCCACCCAATGACTATTCTTTGCAATTTCTCCCGGGGTCTCCATGCAGTCGCACAA
This sequence comes from Leptonotus elevatus, assembly GCF_054856555.1. NCBI lineage: Eukaryota > Metazoa > Chordata > Actinopteri > Syngnathiformes > Syngnathidae > Leptonotus > Leptonotus elevatus. The sequence goes on from NC_141257.1 coordinate 5,773,973, forward strand.
CAACAGTCTGGCGGCCCACTATTGAGCAAGCGTTCCCAGACCACGGTGTAAAACCTCGATCCGGGGGTACAAAACATCGGGCAGAAATCAACCGTGAGCGTGTCACGGCACGCTGGAGGGTCTGACTACTTAATTAGACGTATAAAGAGCACGGGTCAGACGGCGCAGACAGCTGAAGAAAAGGCAGGCGAGATGAAGCTCTTCAAACTGTCTGCATCATACTGTGGATGTGTGTGTGTGTGTGGGGGGGTGTGTGTGTGTGTGTGTGTGTGTGTCTGGGTTGTCCTGTGAGAAAGTGTGCACCACGTCTGGGGCACATGTGTGTGCTTTCATACAAGCTGATGTTGTTAAGTGCACCAAAGAGTGCATGTGTGTGTAGGAATGGTCAATTTAGGCAACTAACAAAATAACCACATTGTAATTTATGTGCAGAAATGATGGATGTATTTAAAGAAGCTTCCCAATTTAATGATAATGTATATTTTTATACACAGACAAATATCAAAGAAGCATCACTCACTTGAGTTTAACACATTCTTTGAAAAATAATCTTAATTAAAGTTAAATGCTGAATGAGTTTGAACCTCCTAAGAGGTTAAAGCTAATATTGTTTTAATATTTTTTTTCTGGATTTCCGATATTGAAACAGATCCCAGTAGGACACTCATGTATAAAATGGTGAACAAGAACTAGTAATGCTGTGTTTTTCGCAAATATTAGCCAGAGGCCAATTTATTTCAAGTCAACCTTTTGCTTGAAACAAAATTAAAAAGGAATAATATGGAGAAATATAACAGTAAATCACATAGTTCTGCAAAACATAAAAGTGAATACACACGTCACAGCCGAAGATCATCTTTAATTCATACGGGAATCCTCCACACTAACCGTTGAAGTGCCTCGGTAGGGGCTGCTGTTTTGGTTAGCAACAGAGTTTAAATGAGCAGCAAACTGTGTGTGCGAACAATAGCATCTGGAAGGTAGAATGCAGATTTCCGCATATCACATGACGACAAGAGGTCAAGTTTATCAGGATGTTTTGTGAACGTTCAAAATTAGGCTAAAGGTATTTCTGAATATAAATCTCTGGAGGTGTGAATGGATGGTTGCATCCAAAGTATTCATGATTATTACAAGAGAATTATAACCGTTGTTTGATTGTCTGCACTGCTAATGTGTCTGTTCCCGTAATGTGTTTCAAATAGGCTGAGTACGCGAGTGAGGGGCGGAGAACGGCGCATAATTAACGGTGAAAACAAGTCAGGAGCACTTGTAATAACCACTTATTCCCACTCACTCTTTGTCGCCTGGGAGCAGACGCAACAGCTCAACATGGACAGGAGTCTCCTGCTCCTCCTGCTCCTGCTGCTCCTCCTGCTGCTGCTGCTGGTGAGAACCGACTGGGAGTCCTCCATCCATCCCAGCTGCAGTTTCGCTTGCTTTTTCTTTTTTTCCTTCTTTTTTTTTGTCTGCGACACACAGAGGAGAGGGTCAGAGTTCAAATAAGTTCACAGGATGGAGGGCCTTTCACATGGTAATGCCTCAAGGGGAGCACCAGACGAACATGGCGGTGATTAGGACACAGTCGCCAAAGTGTTTGTTTAAATTCGGCGCTCTCACGTTTGGTGGACGTGTCGGTTTAGCAGGTGGACGTCCGTGGCGTCAGATGATGAGGACAAAAGTCAGGTGTATAATATGCAGATGAAGTATTTGTGCTTGCTTCTGGACATTTCACAACATTGATGTCATCCATGTCTTCCAGGTTTTCTCATTTCAAATTGGTTGTAAAGACAGGCTATTACCATCCAACATAAGACTATTTTTAACTGTACAATTGTCAACTAATTAATTTAAACTATAAGCATCTTTGAAAGATGCCCAATAGACAGCTGAAGAGCGGTCATACTACCTACCATAAGACTATATATTTCATTAGTTGTCCTTTCAAAATAAATGTTAACACAACAAATGCTACTATAAATAGGACATTACAGAAATTGTAGTTATTTTCACACTTAAAAATTTGTCAATTCACAAAGTAATTATGGTCAAATAAAATAAATTACTGTTAATTTTCTCGGTAAATGTTTTTTAAGGGTTTTAAAGTAAAATTTTACATTTTATTCCATTAAATAACAGACAAATAACGTATTTTAACAATCAATATATGTATTTGTAATTAAGTTTTTTTTGTAAAAGAACAGAAATATTGTGTGTGTTTACAGTTATAGTGATTTCATGTTATTTTACATTTGACAAGTAAAATCAGAGTTCATTTTTGTAAATTAAATAATAATTTTAAAATACAGAAAAGAATGTAAAATAAAAAGTCATATTCTGTTATATTACAGTTTTGGAATTTATTATGTGTGCAACATGGTACATTTCTGGGTTTATGCTATCATCAGTCGTGCCTCACTGATTCAATAAAAAAAAAAAGGCAAATAATAAATAAATAAATAAAAACCCAAAAGAAGCAAAACACTTTTGCTATATTTAGTTACCCTTTTTTTTTTCAAAAAATAAAATAGAAATAGATAAAACGACAAACTGTACTGCGTGATTTGTTACATTACATCATATACCACACAGCTCACCTAAGGTTTAAAACAGGCTAAAAATAGGTGTAGCATTCCTCGCTGAGATTAAGTATTACACTGACTTTTGTTTAACCCCGATTGAGTATATTGGCAGGATGCTGAGTTTCCAGATTACATAAACCATACTGGAACATGTGCCTTCCGTGCCCGGCTAGCTCAGTCGGTAGAGCATGAGACTCTTAATCTCAGGGTCGTGGGTTCGAGCCCCACGTTGGGCGCAGATTATTTTTATTTTTTTTAAATTTAAATTACACACCAAAATTCTGTTTGGATCATGCAAACAACTTGTTTATCACACGTATAGATCAACAGAGCTAAGTATCACACTATTCACAGACGTCACGCAAAATTGTGATTTCTGTTCAAGGTTTTTTTAATTATGGAACTGCATACTTTTTTCCACCTCTGACCACCAAACCAAATATATATATGTATATATGGGCATACGCAATTCAGTGTTCCAAATATATAAAGCGTTACTAGACCATTCGCAAACATCCGCCCGGCTAGCTCAGTCGGTAGAGCATGAGACTCTTAATCTCAGGGTCGTGGGTTCGAGCCCCACGTTGGGCGCAAAGTTTTTTTTTTCCCACAAGATTTTCCATTCCATATTAATTTTTTACTTATGACATGATTACATCTAGAAGTTACAACTGATCTATTTAAAAAATATATATCGTTTTTTTTTCACATAAAAGAAGTAGAAGCAGAATGATGCCACATTAAAGGCTCTGATACGATATCAGATCACAGAGACCCCAGACGGACACTTGGAGTACTGCAGGTAGGGACGTTTTAACAGTGACTGAATGGGGAGCGTTTAAATGGCTTGTTTCTGCTAACACAGTACATTTTCAGTATACATTACAATTTATGTTGGTTAAATTGAGTTTAAAGCTAAATATAAAGGACAATTTTAGGCAGACTGCTGGTACTAAGGATGCTTCACTCTGTTGCCTCAGTAGGTGCTGCTGTTTTGTTTGGCAACAGACTTCTAATAAGGTTACATACCATTAAACTGACCTAAAAAATCATCCAGTTTCTCAGATGTTTTTTTGGTAAGTATTATGGTTAAAAAACAACAACTCGACAAGTGTAATTTGCTATACTTTTACTTATTCAGCATTCACAAACAATGTAATACGACTAATATTACTTTTTACACATCGACAAGCTCTCCAAGTTAACAAGATTTAGGGTTAGTCAATTTGTCCCAACAATCGGTTTCCCATCCTCAGCACACTGTGTGCTCAGCATGGGTTCAAATTAGAACCTATTTGTATTTTCACACCACCGCTTGTCAACCCCCCCCCCCACCCCACCCCCACCCCTTGCAGTGCAAATTGGTGCAGTGTGAACAGCCACTCCCCCTGCGCCGTAGTCTAATTGGCCAGGATTAGAGGAGCCATTATAAAGGAGGGCCCACGCTAAAGCCTGAGCTGCGTGATTCTTTTCGAAAGTGATCCACTTTTTTTTTTTACCTCCCTCAAGGCAACCAGGACCAAGCAACATGAAATCTTCGATGAATGGTTATAAAAAATTTCAAAAAAGCACCCACATATTCAAAACAATCAGCAGTGCTTAACCAAAGGACTTAGCTCCTTTTTTTCCTTTTTCACTTTTTAACAAGAATTAGCATTCAAAATAGAATCGAGCTTCAACATACTATGATAACACAAAAAGTAGACTGTCTTTGGCGCCACTCACTGCAGTGAACACCAGCTATGGGTCATTTTCAGGTGTCAAGGACTTTCCATTTACGTGTCTTCAATTAGGGAGCCACGCGTCCTTGGGTCAAAAGAGGAAGTCCACAGGAGTCCTTAAAGGCTTGGCCTCTGTTCACACTCCAATGCGACCTTTTCACCCCGATGTCTCGGGTCACAATACGTTCCCATCTGGAACCGTGTTTGTTGGGCCCATTGAAGATGTGGGGGGGACGGACGGACATCCAAATCCAAATTGACGCGTGAGCGCCGTTTAAGGCCCAAAAGAAACACCTTGCCGCACAGCCGCCCATCTCGGCTTTGACAACGTGGCGTCTGTTAAATGACCTGGCTCGCTCACACGTTCACAGTGGGGGGAGCATTGGGTGCCAAAATACTGGGTTTTCGCCACTAATGAGAGGTGGCCCTTCAATATGGCTGCCTTGCTCGGAGGCACGCTGCTAGCAGTAGTTTGGGACTCCATTTCAGACATCTTTAATTTGCAGATACAAAATATTATAGCTAATGACAGCGTTAAAATATATCGTTAACTCAAAGTCAATCCAAGCTGAGAATGATCTGGGTAAAGATCATCTTAAATAAGATTCATTAGAACACAAGGGGTTTTTTTTCTGTAAAAAGGCTGACTGTTGGGCCACTAATCAATTTGTGTGAAATTTAGTTTTCTATTTTGCAACTAGCACCTTTAATTCCTGTTATGAAACACAATGATATTAGGGTTTAGAGATTTTATTTTAAAACCATATTGCCCAGCCCTACAAGGAACTATAATATAGCATATAAGTTATAACACTGCGTGTATTATAACGACAGGGTTCACTTATCATTAAGGGCAGTGTAACATTTTGAAAAACGTTGAACGTAAAATAACAAGTGTTTATGACGATGTTTATGTTTATTCGACGACCATTTTAGTTTTGCTCGGGAACTCCTTCCATTTATTTTGAAGCCATGCCGCCGTCTTGTGTTCATAAGCCAAAACTGCAAATCAGCTGTCAAATCATTTTACAACAATATACACACACTTTTAACAATTAATCGCCTTGCAAGTTGATATATTTGTTTTACTGAAATTAAAACAGAGACAAATCACGAAACGATAAGAAAAGCAATGTTAGTGGCTCAAAAAGGCTAATTCGGCCCACATACAATTACGCGTACACGTGAAAATTAAAGTTTATGAATAAACACATACGAAAAAAGAAATACAAGCATTGAACTATTACCTTCTAAAAGATGATTTGTACGTTGTGGCCACTAACGTCTAAAACAAACAAACAAGCAAACAAACAACTTAACTTAATGTTGTGGCGCATTCATCTCCATAAGACTTCCTGGTGTGTGACGAAAGCACATTTGGTCAGTCACGTGACTGCTAACATCATTCACTTTAATACACATATCATATTTGTTTTTAATTGTAAAATATAAACGCGACCTAAATGTACACCCCTCTTGACTGTTCCAATAAAAAAAATCATCTAATTGAAATAATTCACCCTATAAAGGATTCAACATTTTATGTATGCACACTTTTCAAAAGGATGCAACTTTCAAAGGGTGACAAATGAAATTATCAGTATTCCAAAAAACATTATTTTATTGCGTTGAACATACACATATAAACACAATGCATCACTCAGATTATTATATTATGAAATGAAGACAACCACAGGCAGCATTGGAATAAAAGAACCATTTATTCTTTGCTCTGTTCTACAAAACTTTATTACAACATAAAGCTGACGAACAAAACTGCGTCTCCAAAAACGTGCACAGGATTGTTTTGGAAAAAGCAGGTATGTTACTTTACACTTTTAATATAGACAGACAGAAAATATGAGCACGTCGGGTATGTAATATTGATGTATTAGCACCATTCTGCAATGTGTATAACAAAAGGAACCAAACAATTTGACACGCGTGTAACATTAATCGGTAAAAGCACGTTTTTCACCTTGTCAAGGGAGGACAGCAGAATGTAGTGTGTGTGGGTAGAAGTGTGTGTGTAAGGGTGCTTTTAAAACTTGATGTCCCAGTAAAGTGGGGTCTCTGTGGTGGTTTCAAAACCATCTTGAAAGGCGGCTAAATTGTCATCCGTCGACGACGTCATTTCGGCATCAGGGTTTAGACCTCCATATTCTGAAAGGATATGTTATGTTGCACTTTATGTATTTTTTTTAAGCACCAGCCATCAAATGTTTCTGTTTGCTCTCACCCGGGATGCACTGGATTTGAGGCCTCTCCCAGCTACCTCCAGACTGACAGCGGATCAGCGGATTGAGTCTCTGTTGGAACCCCAGAGAACAGTGATAACGCACCACGGCGTTTGTCTCATAGCGCTGCCGAGGCTTCCCGAAGATGGAGGTGTTTCGGACCTTAGGCGGCGGGCCGCAGGATGCTGTCAGAATGGGGGGCAAATGTAAAGTGATGCAACCTTGTTGACTTGAGTAGTGCTGTCACTATCAAACATTTTTAGAATCGATTAATTGACTAATAAGATTTATTTTAATTTTGCATTAAAGTGTATTACAAAAGCATTTTCCCTATTACTATTACGTTTTCATTAACCAGTGATTGGTGCTTATTTCGTACTTCATATTCGTATTGTAGTGATTAAAAAAATGTACCAGTTCGGCCATTGTTTTCCAAAGTAAACTGATGTCTGCAAATAATCAATCTTCTTTCATGAAGGACAACAGAAATCAGTGAACAATTACTGTTAATGTGATGGTCAATTTTAAATAATTTTAAAAAAGGCTCCATATGATTACTCGATTATTTAGACTAATTTGATCATCGATAACTTGTTGATTAATCGATTAATTTTGCCAGCTCTCGACTTGAGTACGCCAAATACACACATGTGCCTTTCTTGCAAGTGTAGGCCAGGTGATAGTTGCAGGGCACGTCGCTCCAGCGGCCGTCGTCGTGCCACACCATCACCACGCAGTCCTCGCCGGACAGGAAGTAGCTATCCGGCTGGCCTTGGTACCAGTTCTCGTACAACTGTACAGTAGAAAAGATATGTTTAAATTTCAATTTACAAGTAGTAGACTGCTATCTAGCTGCTAGCTATCTAGCTGCTATCTAGCTATTGTTAACTTTGTTAACATTTTTACTGTTTTACTTTATATCTTAACCATTTTTGTATTTAGTTATAGCTGTGTAGATGTAGGTATAATTATGTTAACTCAGTATGGCTCAATGAATAGAATTGTATTCGTATCTGTGTTAGTCTCAGAAGAAGGGCAACGGGTTTTTACATTTGCTATCTTAAAGGGAGTTTTGTCTGGTACCGGTCTCAGCCGGTCGGAAGGGAGGCACAGGCTGATTATTATTATTTTTCTCTAATCTGATTTATACCTATGGGAACTTGCTGATGGGAACAGAAGGGGGGATTTTCTTGTATTCACTGAGTTGTAAACAAATGTACTGTGGGCAGATGGGAGGAGACTTTTCGTATTCACCCACTTTTCAATAAATAATGATGTGCCGGAGAAAAGGACACAATCTGACCAGAACACGATTTGAGTGTCGTCAGTTTTTGTCATCAGAAGCTTCTGTTTTAATGATACCTTTGCAAAGGGACTTCTTCACCAGAATCTCACCATTCAGTTAATTGAACACGCAAAGAGTACAATAATTAATATTGTCTACTCTAACACTATCTAGCAGCTCGCTAGCTAGCTATCAATCAAGCTGCTAGCTAGCTAGCTAGCTAGCTATCAATCAAGCTGCTAGCTATCTATCTATCTATCTATCTATCTATCTATCTATCTATCTATCTATCTATCTATCTATCTATCTATCTATCTATCTATCCATCTATCCATCTATCCATCTATCCATCTATCCATCTATCCATCTATCCATCTATCTATCTATCTATCCATCCATCCATCCATCCATCCGCAACAGCAACAACTCACCAACGGGTTGCCATCGGACCACCTAAAATCATTCTCAATGGTCTTATCGTTCAAGCCGGTCCACTGGTATTCTTTGTAGTTGCCTGGCGATATCACAATAACATATAGATAATGACTCCTTAAAAACACAATTTATAAATATGGTCAGGGGTCGTACTGTTGATGTAGGCCTGCTCCTCGGGGGTCATAATGGAGGCCAGGTGGGCACCCTGCATGCGGCAGTGCTGTTCGGCCACCTCCCAGCTCAGACGCTGGCCGAAGTGTCGGTAGCAGAAGCCGTGGAACTTGTCCCAGCCTGGCTCGCAACTTTCCAGGTCTGGAAAAAAACAAAAAAACAAGAGTGTGCTTTGATTGGGAAATGCCTGATCAAGTGAGACTAACTTCATTGAGCTCACCCTGGTCACAAAGGTCTCCCCCGTAGGTGGGCAAACAAAGACACTGAATCCGGCCCTCTTGCTCCATGCAGGTGCCCCCGTTGAGGCATGGATCATTAAAGCAAGCATCTGGAAAACAGTGTCAATTCACATCAAACTGCATTAGAATATGGATTACTTTCATTTTGGATTAACACCTGTGATCCGTTTAATCTTTTCCCCATATGGATATTAATATAATATATATATATATTTTTTTATTGTTGACTACTTGACTCGTGACCAAAGAATGACACAAAATCATGTCTCTGCTTGGCAAAAATAAATTTAAAAAATCACATTCTGTCCATACAGCAATATAGACCAACATAAAAGCATTCCTCATGGAAAATCATTAGTCTATTACAAAAGCATTCCTTCATTCATTTTTTTTTTTTTTTATACAATCAGAATTTTGTTTCATGTGCATCAACCAACACATTTACAACCAACATTGTGCTTCTAAACATACTAAAAGAGTCTCCTTTAAAATACGAGTTAACAATCAATGTAACATTCAACATATTGTCCAGGATTTCCTGTTGGATTACTTGCAGATTGTGATCAGACATTTAGACATGAATTGACAGACATATTATATATATTATATGAAAGAACAAGGAAGAAAACATCACCATAACAAGACTGGACAGTTAGACAAGTGTCAGGTGGAGTTGTTTTCCAGTTGACAGGAAGGGGGGAAACATTTTTGTGGGGGATGGACGACAAGGCAACAAAGAACACAGAGGGACAAGGCAGGTCGGAGGCAGGAAGGAGGCTCGGAGGTTTTTAGTGCGTTGCCAGGAAGAAGACAGTTAAGCCGAGGAGAGTGACGACAGTGTTACCTGCGACTTTCACTTTACCGCCTGCTGCTGCTGCTGCCGCCGCCGCCCTCTCGTCGGGCAAAACGTGGTCAGTGGGAGGCTGGGTGGGGTCATAGTCTGCTTCGGCGGTCGTCTGGCGGAAGACGTCGGGAGAGACGGTGGTCGGCGGACTCCAGGTGCGCTTTGACCGCCACGTGGTTGCCCCAACCGTGGAAGAGACGGACGAGGATTTGGTGCTGATCTCTAAATCCTTCAGAGACTCTTGAGGTCCGGTGGTGGTCGTCAGCAGAGCCCAGTCGGACGCCTCGGAGTTGTACGGCAAGACGGTGATTTCCTCATCAAATGCCGGGCCGGTGGAGGTGCTGTCGTCGAGCGCTGTCGTCGTTTCCAAGAGTGTGCTTACCTTCTCCTGAGAGGACGGAGTGACATTTTCTCTGAACATTGAGATGATTTTTGCTTCTTTTTCAAATATTCCTGTTGTCGCCGCATGGTAAGCTGTTGTTATTGTCGGGGGAATGGTCGCGTCCTCGTCAAATTTCTGCCTTACTTTTTCGAGGTTATGTGCAGCTTTAGCCTCTTCTTCAATTATCGGTATAACATCAGTTGAATCTTCAGGGTTGAGCATCGCTTCAATTTCAAACGCCTGCGTTACTGTCGATCCTTCTGTCGGGGTGAGCGTAGCTTCCTCAAATTGCCGGTTGACTTTGTCATGGTTTGTAGCTTTAGCCTCTTCTTCATTTATTGGTATAACATCAGGGTTGCGCATCGCTTTAGCTTCAATGTCAAACACCTGCGTTACTGTCGATCCTTCTGTCGGGGTGAGCGTAGATTCCTCAAATTGTTGGCTTACTTCTTCAAGGTTTATAGCTTTAACCTCGTCGTCAAATATTGGCATAAAATCAGTTGATGCTTCGGGACTTAGTGTAGCTTTAGCCTCAAATTCAAAAGTCGACGTTAATGTTGATCCTTCTTTTTGGCTTACTGTACCTTTGGCGTTGTCTTTAAATATTGGTAGGATTTTAGTTTGATTATTTGGGCTTGGCATAATTTTAGCGTCTTCAAATATTGGTGTTAGTGCAGATCCTTCTTCGGAGTTTAAGAGATCTTTAGCCTCTTCAAACATCTGTGTTACAGCAGAGCCTTCTTTTGGGATTTCAGTAGCTTTGGCGTCTTCTTTGAATATTGGTATATCTTTGCTTTCATATTTTGGGGTTAGCGTTGCTTGAGCTTCAAATAACGGTGTAACTGTAGATCCTTCTTTTGGGGTAACAGTAGCTTTGGCCTCTCCTTTAATTACTGTTGTAAGTTTAGTTTCCTTCAGGGTTTTGGATGATGTAGCGTCCTCTTCAAACATCGCCGCGACTGTAATTCCTTCTTCTTTAACCTCATCTTCGATTGTGGGCGGTATGGTAGCTCCTTTTTTTGGGTTAAGCATATCTTTAGCCTGTAGTTCAAATGTTGTCGTCGACTGAGCTCCTTCTTCGGGGTTTGGGGTAACTTCATCTCTTTCTTCGAGAATTGTAACGATATTCGTTTCCCCGCCAACATTTCCGTCGGGCGAAAACTTCCTCACAAAACCTTTTTCTTCAATGGTGTCTTCATCAATCATCTGTTTGTTAGTTGAATTCAAAGCAATGTGCCCTTGAGTCAGTGCAGGGACGACATCGGGTTCGAGTCCGCTTGCCTCCTCATAGATCACGGTGGAGCTGTCAAAGAGTTCTTCTGCTTTACCCGATGGCTGATACAGTGCTGTTATTGAGTCTGGAGGCACTTCGGAGGACATCTCGGGAGCTTCGTTGACGGCCGAGCTTACCCTAAAACGGGTCGACATTGTTGGACGTAGCTGTCTTTCATCGCTATCAACGCCATCTTCAATTTCCAAACTCGTGCTTCCCTCCTGCGTGGAGACAGACGCCCACAAATGTGACGACGTCGAGAGATTAACTGAGCTAAGACTGGGAAAATGCTTTGACGCGGGCGTGGAGGTTCGATCTTGGATGGTTGTCAAAGACTCTGCAGGAGCGGGGCCGGTTGAGGCAGAAGGTGACCGGTGCGTGGTGGACTCCGACTCGGGCGTGAACTCGGAAACTGCGACGTCCTGATGACTTTCTGGAAAAAGAAACACTTATTTTAATGTTAACACATCGGCTGTATGGCGTTGGCGTAGACTTCTTACCTTGAGAAGTATCTCCAGAGCCACCCTGAGGCATCCACAACGAGGTTAGATCCGCAGGGGTTTCGGTTGTTTGGATGAATGTTGTTGCAGGTGCTTCTTTCTCCGTGGGTTCCACAGTTACAGGGGAAGCTTCCAGAATCTGGTCTTTAGTCTGATGTTCGTACATCTCAGTGTGCAAATCCAAATTCTGCAGCGATTTCCCTTTTTGGAATGGCTGTGTGCTCTCCTTGGGGATGTCGTCTGTCAAGTTCTGAGCACGGGTATCGTTAGACTCGTGGAGCTTCGTTGTGCTTTCTGTTTCAGATTGCTGGGAAGTAAAGTTGGGATATGAATGTTCGCTGTTGTAAAAAGTGGACTGGGGTGAAATGTCTCGAGCGGCGTCATGGATTTCTGTGCTTTGGGTAGTGCTATTTAGTCCTGCAGCATGTCCAGAGTCATGTTTCTTTTCTGTCAAAGAAGACGTTCTGTCAAAAGGTGTAAGGAGATCTAACGCATCCGTGGTGGTCAAAGGAGGCTCTGGCGTGTTGGACAGAAACGTCGGCTGTTCTTCCACCGCATTTCCTCTAATGGGATGGCCCGAGAAAAGGGGGATGGTTTCTAGAACACTCTGAACCTCCCGTTCAATTTGTTCCGAACTTTGGCCGAGTGGTAACTCTTTGTCTTCGTCCATTAGGATGACAACGTCTTGTTCAAGTGTACTAGGCTCAGGTGTGTTTGTAATATCCATGGTAGAGTCAGTCGGTGTAGTTCCATTACCTGGAAATGACACGGACGAAGATGAAAATCAGATTCAAGACATTTGCTTACCAAATGATTTCATGTTTTAGTCTGTGTGCCCTCCGAGACCCAAACACAAACCATTCCAGTTCTGTTTTTTTTTTTTTGCTTTTGTTTGCAATTTTTTGTTTTTGGGTTGTTCCACCCTTAGAATATTCAAGTTTTGAGGGTCCACAACAGGTATAATAACAGTTTCAGCCCATCTTTTGCTCCACACACCTCTGAAACAATATACGTCGTACAGGCTGGACGGCTCCGGGAAGACAGTTTGGTTACTGAAGCGATACACGGTCTTGACACCCGCCTGGGGGCCTCCGCAACGGTCTCTGGGGGTCCGGATGGGGTAGCGCACACTGCCGTCGGAAAGCCAGCCAGGGCTGCAGTTGTCCAGACCTTCGCTCCACGCCAGGTAAAGCTGCGCCACTGAAGCCAGCTGAGCTCTTGCAGCCCTGCAGTACGACCGGGCAGCTTCGAAGGACAACTGCTGTGGGACGGGATCGTGAAACACCTCCCCTATAAATGAAATGTTAGAAATTTGAACGTTAGCAAATGTGTTGTTGGATAGGTAAAGGGTGTGTACGTATGGAGGACCAAAACTGCTAAAATAAAAAAATTATGACTAAATAAATAAATAAAGTGAAAATAAAAATGGATATAAAATATTATAAATAAATACAAAAAATTAATATGAAATGAAAATTTAAAAAACAATATCCATAAATTAAAAAAAAAGTACAAATAAATACAAAAATAAACAACGAGATAAAAAAAAAAAATATATATATATATAAATGTGGAATTAAATACCAAAATAAATATATAAATATAATTCATTATCAAACAATAAATAAAAACGCTGTGCTCTCACGTTTGTTTATTTCATGCTGCAGATGCTCCGTCAGGTCGAAATGTTATTCAAATGAGGGGGCGATCCTAAGTGTGTCTTGGTTTGGGCTCCTCTGTTGCAAACTGCCTAGGGTAGTAGAGTGAGTGGGTTGGGCGAACAAGGAAGTCTCATGGACGACTATTTTGTATATTTTATATATATATATATATATATATATATATACTTTTTTAAAATTTCCATCTCTATTTATTTTTTGCATTTACTTTTTTAATTCTATTGTTTATATCAGTTTTAATTTTCACTTTTATTCACTTATTTATTTAGTCATTTATCTATTTATAATTTTGGCAGTTTTGGTCCTCCATATATATGTACGTCGTACCGTGCATTTCTTCCACATGGCAATATACGTCGAAATGATCCTGTGGATTCATCATCCCGTAGTTTCTCACTCCTGGTTCTCCATCCATGTCGCCATAGCAAGCTTCACGAGGCGTTTGGATTGGGTACCTGGGGAAGTGGTGCAAATGTGGAAACAATAAGCAAAGTAATTCTGGATCACGTTTTTTTTTATATGAGGGTTCGAATCTCGAGTTGGCATGCGCTCCCTGAGCTTGTGTGGGTGGAAGGATGGATGGACAGATCAGCAGCCAAACATACCTGACAGTCTGATCGTCGAGCCAGCCTGCGTCACACTGTTCATAGCCATCAAAATAAGTTGCCCGAAGCTGGCTGGGAGTCGCAATTTGGGCCCCGATGGTCTTGCACGCCCTCTTGGCCTGATTGAAGTTAAGTGAATATCGACCCATGGCGTCCCTATAGTGGAATACGACACCTAGACACAAAAAGGTGCACTATCAACCAGTGACATGCAAGGAGGCAAAAGTAAAACACACGTATGTTTTTCGTTTTCATTTTTTTCCAGATTCGATGTTGTTAATGCTCCCCTGGTTCACCTTCTTAACATGTTGATACTGTCCTTGTTTTTTTCCGCCTTATGAGATCACAAGATCTCAATCAATTACTGTTGACTTTACCTCTCTTAGACCTAGTTTAAAAAGTAACTGATTTCAAATGTAGGGAGTCAGAGTAAAAAAAAAACCAAGTACAGATACCAGAAAAACCCGCTTAAGAACAGTAATAAAGTACTTGGTTACTAACTTAACTCACCACCACCACCGTTTTTTCATTACCTTTGACCTTGAGCTGGACGATGTCGCTGGTGTCCTCCAGGCCTTGCTGCACCTCGCAGCGATAGTGCCCCGAGTCACTGGAGCGCGTTTCCAACAGCCACATTGACAAATCTTCCGGCGAGGAGCGGTAGTTGAGCAAATCGGCGCGGCCTCTGTACGCCTCGTTGACTTTCACCCTGCCGCCCCGCGCCACCAAGATTTGCGTCTCAGTCCCGCCGGACATCAGTGTCCACTTGACCCGCGGCAGCGTGAGAGGCGACGCGGACGCCGAGCAGGGGATGATGATGGCTCGGCCTAGCGGGGCGTAAAGGACACCCGAGTGGGAAATGTTCACCCGGAGAGGCGTCTGGACGTCGTCTGGAAAAGCAACATGGGATGTGAGGATTCATTTAAAAAAAAAAAAAGGGAAAAAAATGATGCTAATGGTCAAAAATGACTCACCATGCGCAGACGGGAACTGAGTAGGAAAGGCCAGAGAGAGATGACAAAGTACACAGAAAAAGGCAACGATTCTGCGGAGACAGCCATCAGTCAGGGTAGGAAGAGAGAATAAAAATAATAAAGACACATTATTTCTCCTTACCAGTTTCAACTTTCCAATTTCACACATGTCTAAACATAAAGAGCCGTTGCTTCAGGTAGCCCCCGCAAGATCTCAACCCAAATGGATTCGTCCAGAGGCCATTTATATCGGCTGATAAGCTCAACCACGAATGGCAAACAACTATTTGTGCTCTCGAAGTCATACCTGTTCAATGCCGCATTCTCACAACTCTGTTACACATTTGCCTCAGTATCTTTGCGAAAAGGGAAGTGAAAAAGTTAAATTACTTATACACGCTGACAGAGCTAACCTAAGACAAAGTGAATATCCTATAATTAATAAAGTCTCACTTATTGCCGAAGCTTGAAGCCCGAAAGAACAACAGAATTGGCACCTGGAAAAACAGATGCTCATTTTGCAGCCTTACATCCAAATTGACAAACGCGTCAAATCTAAAAGATCAAGCACAGAATGGCAATAGAGAAAGAAGTTACAGCCAATGAGGTTTCTCCTCTGGGAACTGAGAACGGTGGCTAGCTGAGAGCATCCTCCCATGGAAAATGAGCGGATTGGCCATTGAAAATTGGACCATCACTGAAAACCAAAGACTGAAGTAAACATTATCCTTGGAATTGGCGCCCCAAGAAATCTGATGAAGTGTTGATTTATTGCACAGCCACTGCACTGGGCTGCTTTCTTGGGAATCCTGCCTGGCAAAGAAATGCATCTCAACTCTTTACACTTGAAATCATCTCAGAAACTGCTTATGTCCTTTCAGAGGGTGCTGCTGTTTTGTTTAGCATCAGCTATTTGAGGAAATAATGCATTGTGGCTCAAGAGGCCTGCAAAGTCAAACCGTGTCTTGACGAGCTTGGACTGCAGTTTAAAGGGGGGGAAAAAAAAATGTTTGGTTTCCAAGCGCAGGCTCCTCCTGACCGCAAGCCATGCGGCGTCCCCGGCCAGTGGCACCCTGCCACGACTCTGTCACCAGTCTGGCCCTGTTATTAACCCTCCCGGCAGCCTGGGAGGAAGGGGGGGGGGGGGGGGGCGCGTATGCTCG
The DNA here is from genome assembly GCF_054856555.1 of Leptonotus elevatus. Taxonomy (NCBI): domain Eukaryota; kingdom Metazoa; phylum Chordata; class Actinopteri; order Syngnathiformes; family Syngnathidae; genus Leptonotus; species Leptonotus elevatus. The sequence continues at coordinate 5,790,063 of NC_141257.1, forward strand.
CTGTGCCCTCGTACGACCTCCCCAGGCGAGCCGGCAAGCAACGCTCATTCATCATTGAAGACGAGCGTCGCACACACACATGCACACCAGCCTAATTACACTTTACGATCCCATACTGTAACGTATGTCATTAAGATCAGCACAACCCCTATCGAGGAATCTCAGGTATTAGACTGGGATTCTTTCAATGTCAGGTCGATTATATACCCGTGATGATGGTTTCATCATTTTCACAACTTTTGGTTGCTTAATCAATAGATTATTATTTTTTTAACTTATTTCTAATAACGGACATTGAAATATTTCACTAATCAATTGAGCATGCTTGACTAAACATTACAGTGTGGATATAAAAAGTCTACACACCCCGATTCTAATTCCAGATTTGTGAACTATAGATAGATCAATTGTGCATTTGGCGGATTGACCGACAATGGTGCGAGTGACTCCTACGTGGTGATAACAGTAGTCGAGTGATGTGCGCGACATCCTAATCAGATCAGAGGACAACGAGCAGCAATGAAGTTGACTTTTCAACTGCTTTGGCCCTCAAAGACACTCATTGAGGGCCAAATAGCTGTTCTAGTGTGTGTTTCCCGGCCAGCTGGGTGGGCCGTGAGCGGCCCATCACTATTAGTATGCTCGGCAAGAAAAGGGCGAAAGAAAGCGACGGCAGCTGCATACCACTGTGCTGGACCAAAAAAGAAGAAGCTGAAAACGCCTCCGGGTGGAAATGAAAGGAGGGACACTGGCACACTTTGCGTGCTGTTTTTTCCCCCCTCATTCTTTTTCTTCTTTTGAAAATTACAGACAGTGCTGTCTGTTGCTTGACGGGATCCGATTGTGGGGCCTTCATTGCATCACTTTCACTTTGGGGCACACACGGCTTGACACCAAAACAAAATGGGCCCTTTAAAAGAGTGGAGCCGCTACATGATAAGTAAATGAATCACAATGATGAAACATGGAGGCCTTTTGCACAAGTCACTAGGCCTAAAGGGGGAGTGGCAGCTCGTTGAAATTAAGAAGGACAAATATTTTTTTAAATAGAAATGGGGCTCTGAATAACTGTATACTGACATTTATTTTACTTTAAAATTTTTGTTATAGTTTGGCCTGGGCTACAGGTCTGGAATAATTTAAAAAAAAAATCTTAATATTAAGAATATGGAAATAGTAATATACAAAAGGACAAAAACAACTTACATAAAAAAAAATACCATTTATACATGAAATAAATTTAAGTATGACTTGATGCTTTCACTTTCATTTGACTCACTGACCACAGGCCAGTAGACCATCAACTGTCCTCTTTTTTTTCTCTTTTTTTTTTACCTTTCTACCTGTCCATTAAGCTGCCTGAAAGGGGAAAGGGCACTGTAAATCCCCAGAGGTGCACTCAAGACCAAAAAGAGGAAGCTTGCATGACTTCATTTTACATTTGCATCCTTTAGGGCAACATTGCACTTGGACCCAAGATACACTTCAAAACAGGTTCACCCAAAACTTTTCACTTCAAACATAAACAATAATAACATGAATTTATTAACCTACCTGCTTGTTTCTTTGCCATATCGGACAACTTCACAGCTCAATATTTAGTGAATTTAAATAAACCAAAGATGAACACTTAACATCATTAATAACTATTGGGTCAATAAATTCAAAATTTGAAACCTGAACCTATGCGCGAAACCCTAATTTGAAATTGGAAGTGGAACCCTGTCTTGAAACCTTGAACATTGAACTGTATTTCATAAATGTAATAAATATGTCAACGTGGTAAAATGAACGGGGGAAAAAAAGTCTACACTTACTTTTGGGCAACACAAATTTTAAAACAATGAAATTAAAATATAATACAGAAAATTAAAATAAATAGGAAAAAATATGCATGCACAAACCATTTAATCCCGACCCCCCCCCCCCCCCCCCACACACACACACACACATTTTATTATTTAAAAAAAAATTGTTATGCGGGATGGTTGAAATGAATTTGAGGCGATTGCTGATGGCCCATTTTGTCTCTCGAGTCACAGTTTAAAAGTTAAAAGTAAATGCCACTTTTTCCCTCATAGAAATGAATGCAAAGTGATGCACTGCAAACCACAGTGAGGGACAGAAGGAGGAGTGGGAGGGGGGGGGGGGGTGTGGGGTGGACTTCTCTAACATTTGGAACACAATGAAAAGTAACCAGCTGCGTGCACATATTTAAAAATAGAAGCACAAGCGAGCAAATATGTGCAAACTACATCTTGCCCACTTGAAAGCTTGCACCATCCATGTTGCAATTTTCATAATCATAAAAATCCTACCTGAGGGTTTGAAGCTGCATCGTGTCGCCGGTGTTATTAATAAGTGTCCGCGTCTCTTTGCTGCAGTGCGCTTTGAAAAAAAAAAAAAAAAAGTGTGCGTAGATGGGTGGGGGATTTAGTTGCACCGCGCTGCAGGTCTTGCCAAGGGAGCTGCGACCCGCTTGAAGCGCTCAGAGAAAGAGAGAGAAGCAGTTGAAAGTCAACAACTTGGTTGTCTTCTTCTTGCGCATGCTTGTCAAGCAGGGGAGGGAAGGAGGGAGGGATGGAGGGAGGGAGGGAGGGGGGGAATATCAAAAGCATCAAGCTGATGTTCTTATCGTGGCCTTTTATGTGAGTTTTCACCTGGGGGGGGGGGGGGTATACAAACGCAATAATGCACAAAAAGTGTGTGTGTGTGCGTTTTTAAGTCATCCCCTGGAGTGAAAATAATCCCAAAAGGCTTTCCCAGTTGAAAAGTGTGTTAAAAAGCACTTGATTTTTGCTTCTGGGTGACTATTTGTTTGCAGTACCTCTACGTGTCCAACAGATGGCGCTTTGGTGAAAAAAGCTGCCTTTCAACAAAGTGCGGGTGTTGAAAGCATTCACCAGGAAAATGTGTAAGTGTTGTAAAACTCACATCCTTCATGAGTGCTGACACGACACGTCTCCACAATGAAGCCTATTTGGACGTGTCGGTGGGGGCTGCTGTTCTGGTTAGCAACAGAGCTCTTTTTGTATCTTCTTTTGTGGCCTCGCCGCGGTGCACTGAATGGCGCTTTGTGGTGTGCGCACCTGAGGAATCTAACACCCGCACACCAGCACGGTGCGGTCTGAGAGGCCAACGCCAAGGCTGACCTGGCGGAAAAGAAGAAGAAGAGACCGCCGTGTGCGTGTGCTCCTTCGCTGCCAACTCCATTTTGCCGCTGTTAAAAGTGATCTATGCCGGTTATTAAATGGAGGTAATATTCTGCTCAGAAGGGAAGGTCGTCGTTATCTCGACATGTTTCGGACCAAACGGCAAGATTGGTGACCAGCCCCCCCCCCCCCCGACCAGAAATCATCCATCCATCCAACATTACAAATGTATCTGTCCATCATCCAACCAGCCAATCATCATCCATCTGTCATCTATCCTTCCCATTCACAATAAAAATGCATCCATCCATTTATCTGCAAATGAACAAGAACATGATATACCAGGAGACCACTGTCCATCATCCACCAAAACACACCGTCTGCCTTGGTTCGTAATCTCACCACACTGCCAAGGTCACGCGCACACAGGAATCCAAGAACAAACGCAAACGACCTCTCTTGAGTGGCATTCAGGCTAACATGACATTTTCCAGCGCTGCCTTCAAACGACTCTGTGATTAAAAAACACTGCCCAGTTTAGATCATTAGGTCACCGACATGACTCAAACGCAGAAATTTGGTTTCCACAAAGCATCTTCAGATGTTGAAAACATCTCTGCCTGCACATGTTTAGCACACAAATATGCCAGGTTGGCTATTTTAATCACAAGATGCTGTGAATGCACGTCGATGGGGGAAAATAGCCCTCATTCACCTTAGTGTAATCCCAGACGGACAGCAAGCTTTTTGAGTCATTTTTCCTCCTGTGAAAGGGAAAAAAAAAAAACCTCAAAAGCTACTTTCCGCTGACTGGACAGTTTTATTCCCTCTTGGATGTGAACAAGACAGAATGGATGGGAGGGGGATTAAGGGTGGCGGTGCTGCCCTCATCGACATGTTACTGCAATGACCGGCAATGGCGACACATCCAGACTGTGACGCATTCAATGACTCGAGCAGCTGGACAGAATCAAAAAATAACTTAACAGTGCCCCCAAAAAGACACTTTTTTTCATGGGAAATCATGGAAAGTGGATACATTGTTCCACCCACAAGCTTTCCCCATTATGAAATCACAATTAAAAGTCAATATTTGAGTATTTATTATTTCTCACTGCCATACAAGTGTAAGGAAACGAAGTAAGACTAAAATAAAAGTACTTACCAATTTGAAGACACAGGCAATATTTTAAATATACATTTAACGCCATAAAAAACAAGCGCTGTCATAAAAATAAAATAAAGTCAAATTACTCACCCTTGTGACAGTCACACAGTTATAAAGAGACGTTAACCGGGGTATTTATGAACCTAAAAGAGTAAAAAGTACCCAATAAGTAGAAGACAAGTTTTCAGTAATATTTTACTATTCCTAAGTGAATCACTCTATGATAAAAGAAAAGAATGATGATGCCGAACAAAACTCGCTTTTCCCAACCGTGTTGTGCATCCGTCACTACTATCCGAAAAACGTTTTTAAATCCATACAAATGATGTTAAGGATGCGCATCAGTCACTACAATGGAAACATTTTTTTTTCTAGTTGATAGAGTGAAAAAAAATGGGCTTTGTTTGACTTTCTTCAAGTGGATGTTGAAGCGTCTATGTAGCGTAAAATGTCTATTTGATGTGGGCTGCTTAGGAAATAAAAGGCAATGATTGGTTTAGCAACGGTGCTTTAATTGGCAGTTACAGGGCATCATGCTGCTTTAAAAGGGAGCATAATGATTTATAATCCCAATGCTGTATAGGTTTACCTTTTTTTTCCCTATTCATAATGAACCAATAAAGTGCAGCATTCCCTGCGGGGATTCGTACTTGTGGCCATGTGAGGAACGTCAAGTCCGTTCTTTTCTGTCACTTTCTCTCATGGCGAAAATTCCTGACTCGTAACTTTTCTAAATTATATGTCTGCTGTTGGTTTTTAAAAGCGCCCTTAAGTAGAAGTTTTACCGCACAGTAAACAAGAAAAGAAGTAGACTAGAAATACATCAGAGTAGTGCCGACCTCTGGATTTTTAATCAAATGAATGTAAATATTAAAGCCATGGCTATTTGGACAAAAAGATGCGTAGAGTATTAATTGTGACATTTATTCAAAATATAACAACAACATACAGTCCATTTTAAACAAATAATCAAGGGAAAGAGGCAAACAAGAGCATCTAGCGGCCAGGCTTAGTACCAGTAGGTGCGCCTGTGCCTCCTGTCTTCCTGGATGCCCAACTTCTCAATCACCTCCTCCTCCAAGGTCTTCAGGGAGGGCGTGTAGGTCTTCTCCAGCGTGTCCTCTGGGCTGGTGTCTTTGGGACCGTCTAAAACAACAGCAATACATTTGAGAAAATGGCAATAGTAAAGAAAAAGAAAAAGATCCCATCTCACGAGTTTCCTCACCTTTCCACTGTTGAGGCACAATGCCATCTCGCCTCTCCAGCACAGGTTTGGGGATGATGCGACCGGTCCGGACCGACACTCGCACCCGCTCGCCCTCCTCTGTGAATCTCCACTCGACCTCGGTCGGCTTCCTGGAAGAAGAGGAGGGGAAGAAGATTTTGGTTTCAATCCAAAGTACACAAACATTCACCGTCATTTTAAAAGCCAGAGTGAGAAATGCACCAAAACCTTACTACAATGGGCAGCTGGTCAAAAGCCCCCCACAACCCAACAATTCAAGAAACATAAACAGTATGTGATGGTACCTGTCAGTGGGGTCGATAAGGCCAATGTCCCGCAGCAGGATGGGAGCTTCGCTAGCAATGTAGGTCCCGCGGTAATCCCCGAATTTACCGACGTATCTGTAATGCTTCAATGCAATGTGACAGTTCATTAAAAATATGTTATGTTTATTATTACACATCAAAAATAAATAAATAAATGCAGGCTTACCGTGTTGAGACCCTCTAGTATGACCCAATTTCTGTGTCTGAACACTTGGATGACTTTCCCCTGTTTGCCTTTGTCCTTTCCAGACAGAATCTCCACCTGAGACACATAACAGATTAAATATTTCATAACCAAGATACAATAAGCCTTTATTGATGGCATCCGAAAAGCTGATGTTTACGTTGCACTTTACAGTGTCAATTGTTTGTGATACTAGTTTGCTTATTTAAAGCGGTTGGAAATATGGGTGGATTGGTTGTATTATTCCGCCCCCTAGTGGCCAATGCGCACAAACTAGAAGGAGCACAATGTCAATGGCCATTGATGAAATGATGCCAAAACGGTCATTCTTATACGTTTTAAAACATAAATACTGCTAAGTGCTATTTTTCTTACTAAACAAGTTTTTTTTATATATATATATATATATATATACAATTATTGGCCTGCTCTGATTATAACTCCGTAACGTTGAGTAGTTTGTGCTGACCGTGTCCCCTCGAAGCACAGTCCAGTCATGGTGGGCGATGGGCTCGACGAACACCTTCTTCCGCCTCTTGCCCGGCGGATTAAGCCGCTTGGCAGCCACGGTCCACGGCCTATTGGTGCCGTAGCGGTAGTCCTTGGGCGCCACCACCCGTGCGGCCATGGCCAGCACCGCCGTCAGCCTCATGATGCCGACCGACTGCTATCGGAATGAATGGAAGCTATTAGCAGTTAGTCGAGAAGCTAAAGGGAAAGACCTTGGCTAATGTGAGCGTGTCGCTGAATTGCGAATACACTGGCGTCACCCGTATGCCACAATAGCCTTTTACATTCCAAAGTCCACCACAGGGTATGCTTACAATGAGTTATTACAGATATTATAAGCATAATCAAACATGTTTACTGGAGTCTTACCTTCTTCTCAATGTCACACGTTGAGTACCAAAAGAAAACACAGCGCCACCTATAGGACTGGAAGTTCAGTATACGCATGCGCAGTATCCAGAGTGCAAGCAACCATTTTGGCTGCACCTGTACTGCACATGAATGTGTCTCCGCAAATACCAAATGCAGACTGCAATAAAACTCATTTTATGGGATGTAAAGGGAAATTGAAACACGTTACGAGAGAAATCGACTACATATTTAATTATTCAATTCATACAACCAGAGCTAAGACAAGAGTCTTTGTAGTAAACATGTTTATTAAATGGACCAGCAGCTACAATATTAAACTAAGCGCAGCATATTAAAATAACGGGAAAAAAATCATAACAACAATTACACTCAGAACAAATCCATTCGCCGTGTACTTTAAACCGTAGAGTGGAAAACAATGCATGATGTGTGTCAAGGTCACATATCGACCAGCGTTATATACACATTTTAATTTATTCCTTCTTTTTTTTTTCTTGTACTTCGACTGCTCCCACTGGGCACAGGTTGGGAGGGAGAGTTGTCGAATAACGACACCACACACTGAACAAAAGAATAAAACACCTTATTTAAAACAAGACAATGTCGTTCAACATAAAACTTGTACATAAGTACAGTTGGGGGGGGGGGACAAGACTCAAATTCCAGTTAAGCAATTTTGGAGATATATATATATATTTTTTTTAACAGATGCTTCACTATTGAAAACAAAGCACATATACCTTATTCCTGCAAATGGTGGGGTGTTACTCAACTGCAAATGGTGAAGGTGCAACTTATCCCCTGTGAAAGTATACTTTTAAGCTATGTAAAAAGGAATATTAGGCAGGCCGGCCTAACTAACAAGCTTTGAGATGTCAACAGGGCTGCACACAACATTGTGGAGTGACCACATAGAATAAATGAGCCAGCATAAAGAAGCCAGCTCCACATCACGCAATACAGCTTTTAACAACCACTATCAATGTGAACTCTACACACTTGATTCATCTTCATGTGCTGCTGTTTTGGTCAGCAACAGAGGCCATACGGGATCGAGTGTCCATGTATGACATATGATTACCGTCTCAATCACCCCAGCCCCGACCTACCCGCGAGGTGTTTACTTGGGCCACTATTTGAGGAAATACGGTACACATGACCGATGTTAAAACGGGTTACAGTCGAACGCAATGCAGTCAAATGTTCACAATGACATCAACACTTTATTTTGTCATATTCCTATTAAATGGCGATTAAGATCAACTTGAGAGTCAACTTTAGAAATGGTTTAACTGGGCTATATGTTAACATGGCTGAACATGCGGGAATGTCTTTCTGCTCCAAACAATGACAGCGACACGTTTCTTTGAAGTTGAATATTAAACGCTAAAAGTGACGCTCCGAGACGGACGGGGTCCATATAGATATATGTATTTATATATATATAATATATTCAATACACAATCGGATGTTAAATTATTCACATGTGGGCACCCTCAATGAGCACAACACCACCAAAATTAAGCAGCCAAATGCACTGAACAAGACCATGTTGAATGGCAGGCTTTCCTGAACACAGAACATATTGTGTTGAATGGCAGGGTTTCCCAAAAACAAAATGGAGGCCTATTTGAGTATTCATTGTTTATTTGAAATAAGTATGCTGTTTAACATTTTGTACTAAATGCACATCTCTTGTGTTTATATACAGGTTGTATGTCGATGCGAGGGCAAAACATGACATATACTTCGGGAAACCCTGTTTACGTAAAACGGGATAGAAACGAAAGTATCTGCGTTTCGATGTAGGATGCCGAGCAGCTAATGCGAAACAACCGGCAGTAAAACACTTAAATTTAAAGCTGAGAGCAAGAGTGAAAATGTTTTTTTCTTCTCCCTCTTACCATATACATTATTACAATTTCCATAACTGGAGACCTCTGAACGAGAGTATTTTCAAATCTTAAGTTACCCTTTTTGTCATCTTTTATGTTTGACACCTGGCATTCACCCCGTGTAATTACTTAATTGCACTTGGAAATAAAAAATATGTACACACCAAAATCCCCATTTATAAACAAGCTCTAAACGGCTCAATTTGTTTTGAATCCCGATTGTTATTATTACTATTGGGATATATGATATCCCAACTTGACAAATGAACGTTCGTTTGTCTCTCCATACAAACGCTTTTTGTTGGTTTTGAAAATATGAATTGAACTTGTGAAATCAGGCTTCCTGCACGTCATGGCGTCCACGCTTCTGTTCCAGGTGAGAAGCATCGACGGGTTCTTGTCTCAAAGAGGCTGACGTTAAGCACTCTCTGTCACGGCCTACGGGGGTTGATCAGTTGGGGGGCGGAGGGGGGGGAAGAAAAACATGTTATTATGGCTAAGGTTTCATCTTTTAAAATTTAAATCTGCACCTTCATAATCTAAAAGTAGTCCTACTTTTCTATTTCTCTTTGGCACCATCGTGTGGCATCTTAGGGCGTTTCAGAAGTAGTGACACACTTTTCCGCAAGTAACTATCATCAAATGTGCGCAAAAGCGGGACACACAAAGTGAATTCCTAATCTAACTAAGAACGTGAACGCGTGACGTGCATGCAACAACGATGTGCTACCGTTTCCAGTGTGGCAGCGATGTTGCAAAAAACGTGCCTTATCTGCCGTTTGCTTCCCCGGCGCCGCTTTGTTGTCCTCAGCCACCTTGGGTGCGGCCACGTCGTTAACCTTGCCCTCCGTCTTCGCGTTGTCTACTTCAGATGCACCATCGGCCTCTGCGTCCTTCGGCCGCTTGGGCGACACCTGACAAGAGATGGCAGCGTTGGCGGGGAGATCGACAAAGCGGGGTGCGCACAAGATGATAATTTGGGCCAAATGACAGCTCAAAATGTCCCTTTTGAAATATTCGGGGTAAATAAACCACACCCCCTGGACACAATGCATTTTATTGGGAAAAATGTTTTTCGAACAGATCCATGGCCTACTCATGTTGTTCGTCAGGCTAACAATGTGAAGAGTTTGAATCGAGTTACTACTACACTTATTTGTGTTTTCGGGCAATCTGGACACCCCGTGGCCTTTTGTCACAGATCCGTCTTACGGCAGACATCTGGAGGAGACTTTTGGCGGATATTGTCATGCATGTGGCGCGCTGTGCTGGTCACCCGGAGTCCACTGCACTCACCTCCGCCGACTCCTCCGTCTTGCGCTTGCTCCCCCCTCTGTCGTTCTTCTCGTCAATGACCAGGGCGCCCTCGTCCTCGTCGCTGCTACCCTCCGCGTCGGCTTTCTCTGAGCCGGCGGCCTCTTCGGACGCGTCGTCCTTCTTTGAGGACTACGAGTATATTCGTCTCGTTTGTAACCGGTCAACGATTACGTTTAAGCCAAGTGGTGACAAGCGGCGGCGTCTCACCTTGTAGCCTTCGTGCGTGACTGTGGGGTTGTTCTCAATCTCCCAGAGGCCCTCGGCGAAGCCTTTCCTCTTGTTGGCTTTTCCGAACTTCTCTTTGCACTCGTCGTACGGGAACAAGTCCTTCGCCCCGAGGGATGCCCTGAAACGCCAAACGCTCATGGTCAAACCTTCTAATACGTCTACTCACAACACAGCAAAAACAAATCATGCCAAATTCATCAGTTGCTATCATAAAACCCTGCTTCAGTACAATCTTGTTAAGTAGTTGTTGAAGTTAACTGATGGGTTTTATTCTCACACTCATTGATAGGCAATTATAATAATAATAATAATAATAATAAATCGGATTTATATAGCGCTTTTCTATCGAATCAGATACTCAAAGACGCTTTACAATAGAACAGATACATTATTCATGCACTTAAACATCCACACTGTGGTGGCGGTAAGCTACTTAATCAGCCACAACGGCCCACCGCCAAACATTCGCACCTTCCATACACCGGTGCCTTTGCCCAAGGACACAATGACACACGACTTGGGGAGAGCGGGGATCGAACAGCCGACCTTCTGGTTACTGAACGATCATCTCTCCACCCTGAGCCACAGCCGCCGCAATTACAAACCTTACAAGATTTCTAGTCATCGTGCATATTTCAACAGATAAGGCAAAAATAAAAAGCGGAGTTGTTGGACCGTTGTTACTTACGTCTCGTGCGTCCCAAAAAAGAACACCTGGTACTTGTTGGACGGCGACTTCACTGCTCGCTCTGGAAACTCGTCAATCTGCAAACAGAATCGCATAGGTTCTCCTTAAATGTTACAAAGTGTGCAGCTGCACTAACACAGCAGGGTCGTAACGATACAATATGTTCATATTTGAATGGAAAACACTTCACCAGGTCATAAAAGTTTATAATATTTAAAAGAAGCAAGAGCATGCACGGCAATATGCTGCGCCTCCCTCTGGAACCAAACTTAGTAGAAAAAAATAATTAGATATTCGTGACATGGACATATAAAGGACAAAAATTCACTCAAAATATTATTTTCATTGCATTACTACTTCGCCTGAGTATTTTTATGTTGATCATGATGCTGTCAAAAATATTTATGGCAGCGTTTGGTACAAATAGTTTGAGCAGCACTTATTTATAAATGCCTCCAACATTTTTACTTACTGATCCAATGAAAATGGACCCACAGCTTGGTTACCACCACTGTTTGCATGGTTGCCACCACTGTTTGCATGGTTGCAACTATTCGCAACAAGTGTCAACCTGGCTGCTAACACACTCTACTCAATAGTATTCACCAGCACTTATCAGCTAGAATGTAACGAGAATAAACTACAAATACGCATATTTAACGTGTTTAGGAGGTGACTGGTGCTACTTTAACTCATTTGACGTTGTCTCCCAGCGCCTACAAATGGCTTGGTATGATACACAGACGTTAGCGAAGTGGCAACTGATGACTAAAGCAGAATCGTAACGCTGTTTGTGTTTAAAATACGGCTCAGAGGGGAAACAAATCGCATGTGTATGTATGCTAACTAGCGCGCTAGCTAACAAAAAAAAAAGCGCGATAGGCTAACACACGCAAGCTAGTAGGCCTCTCATCCAAACGGGCATCGTTTCAATGAAAAAATAAAAAGCCTCGCATATTCCACAATGGTGGTGGTCGCGGAGTGGCGCTTACCCTGGCGGGCCAGTGCGGGTAGCCCTTCATTTTGGCGAACACAAGGTCTCCTGGTTTGTACTCCCGCTGCCTGTTGGACCTCGGCATGTTTTTTCCCGCAAAAATCGGCGTCGAGACGTCGTCGTCGGAGCAGCGAAAAGGGCAGTTGGAACAGGATTATACACCACACCAGAACCCGGCGTCGTTTTCAAAGAAATAAACGACGAGGACTACGCGCGATCTTTGACGTGATTTTTTGCCCTCAATATATCGCAATCAGTTTTTTCCCTTTTTGATATCGCGTCGCCCAATCCGAAGGTGCTGGTTCCCTGTAGCCGAGGTTTGAAATTGAATCCCGCTTTTCCCTCCGACGGACGCGCCTCCACCGAGCAGAAAGCTACGAGGTTGCCGTTCACACACCATCCGTTAGGGGCAGCAAGCGCCACGTCAATGCTTGCTTTTACAGCCGAGAAGAAGAAACAGTTGACGTCATTGTCCTGCGACTTTAAGTGGAACAACAGAAAACATTTTCGCCTTGCGAAGAACCATGACCGTGTGTAACTTTTTTCTCCAGGGCCGTTGTCGTTACGGTGATAAATGCTGGAATGAGCATCCGAGGGGAGGCGGTGGAGGATATAACAACTACAACCGCCCTTCGGCTCCGCAGCAGCCCCGAGGAGGAGGTACAATGCTGTAGATTGCACGTTTATAATAATAATACTGTGATTAAAAAACAACGACAACAATCATTTACACACGAGCAGCATAACCAGACAAATCCAGAGGGATAAGTACAGTCTCATTCATTGTCATGTGATAAGTATCTACCTCTATTATGAAAGTTATGTCTTTTAAACTGGCAACCTGTAATAATGATTGTAGTTATTTCATTAATTTCAAAATTTAATTAGAAATTCTGGTACTCAAAACATGATAAGAAAAAGGCAATGGATATTTTTCCATGACCGGCAACTCTCCTGCTCAGTGCTATTTTGCCGTGATATGCTCTGACAGCCTCACTCTGACAAGAACACTCAGAGCGTATACGAGGTTGTCAAGAAGTTGTAAAAAACAAACAAAAAACGTACAGAGCGGGGTTCAAACTCGTGACCTTGCGTTTTTGGTGTGTCCACCTACACCATTCTGCTATGAGCTGGTACACATTAACCACTGCAAATTTGTACTTGTAGTTCTCACGCGATTCATGGCAAAATAGCGCTAGATGGCGAGTTGCCGGTCACGGCAAAATATCTACTTCGTTCATAAAAAACAAACAATACATTTTTTAAACACATAGTGTCGAATATAGCGCAGTGAGGGAGTATTGGATTCCACAATGTTGATATATTTTCCGTTTGTATGTTTCAGGGTATGGCAACAAGGTTTGGGTGAATCCCTCTCAGCAAAAAGGAGGCTTCAATCAGCAGCAGCCCTCCCGCGGGAGCGATCACTGGGATGGGAGAGGACAGGACGTAAAGAGCGCCGAATTTAGCTTTTCTTCTCAAAACAAATTTTCGGCATTCAGCAACAATAACAACTTTGAGAGGGGAGGAGGAGGAGGAGGAGGAGGGGGAAGAGAAGCAACGGTAGCTGGTGAAGAAGATGATGAACAGAAACTGTGAGTTTGCTTTTTGTGAAGTACAGTACTTTTTATGGCATTGACATGATTTTGTTAAATACAGCAATTCCATATTTGTCTTTTTGCCAAACACCCAGGGAGAGCATTCAGAATGACATAAAGACTTGGGAGTGCTCCGGCCAATGGGGTTTCTCATGTTATTGTAGCTACAAGACACAATTATCTGGTTTGTATCAAATATATCATCTTTGTATTGTTTTCTTAGACAACAAACATGGTGATTAAATCTGACGAGTTCCTCCCCTTTATAGGTTTTACTGATGTATCGCCAGAAGAGCTTAGGCTGGAATATTACTCCACCAAAGCATCGGGAGACCTGCAGAGTTATGTAAGTCACGTGCCCTTATCTCACTGTGTTTGTCTATTGCACATATTTATATTCTGCGGTTCTTCTGGTCCATGTCTTTTTAGTTGAATGGTATCAATGTGTTGCTCAGTCAATGGAGAAGCAGAGTTCAGGAGCTGCTGTTAATGAATCCAGCTACTCGTGCAGCCTTGGTGAGACGCACACAGTCACATATTGTCTTACTTAATATACAGCGGTGTCTTGTCTTGGTACTGCTATTTCGTTTGTATTGATTGTATATATATATATATTTTTTTTTTTTTTTGCAGCTTGCAGAACTAAAAAATCCATCTCATCAGGCCTCGTCAAGTGGCTTTGGCTCACCAGCGTCTGGATTTGGGTCCTCTTCATTTGGCAGTAAAGGTAATAATTGCCACCGTCAAACCTTCAATCTTTGTTTTGGACCCTCTGAAAAAGGTTGATTGTTAAAATGTGATCGAGCCCACCCTACACATAGCAAGGGAATAATTGTGCTAATTAATTTCACATTTTTCGTTTAGAATTTGGAGCAGCACAAGTCCAGGCGAGCGCTTTCAGCTTTGCTGCTCCAGCAGGCGGATTTGGGACTTCAGCAGCGCCAACATCCGCACCAGCTTTTGGCAGTGCCGTCTCAGCCCCAACCGGGTTTGGCGCCCCCACCTCTTCATCTGGTTTTGGTTCTGGTGCTTCTGCAGCTGCATCGTTTTCCTTCGCTTCGCCGTCCACCAACCAGCCGGCGGCTTCATCTTCAGGATTTGGCTCAGCCTCCGGCTTCAGCTTCTCCTCCACTGCCAACAATAAAGGATTATTTGGAAGCGGTTTCGTGTCCGAGGCACCTGCAGGAAGTTTGTTCGGACAGTCGAGTGCCGCCACGGGCTCTGCCGGAGGGGCCTCGGACATGCTGTTCTCCCCCGAGAGTGAACTGACCCCCGAAGAGCTGCATCAATTCAAAGCACAGAGGTTCACTTTGGGACAAATTCCTTTGAAGCCTCCTCCTGCTGAAATGCTCCGGGTTTGATCCTCGAAGTATTATTTTTTTTTTTTTTTTTTTTTTTTTCATGCAGTGTAAAGATCATCTGAGTGCAGTCGATGAATAAATGACGGAAAAAAGATTTGCCATTTTTCCTGCGTTTTGAAAATAATTCATTTGAGATATTCACGTTTGCTTTCTGAAATACCGTAAGATGCCACAGCAGGCCGCCTTTTTTACTTTTGAGGTCTAAAAATCGACCCGTGCGCCCTTTGGAAATGTTACCAACGTATACATGGTTGACCTCAATTGCTTTGTTGACTGATGACAACAACGCGTGTGCGCCGACCACCATTTGAACGGCCTCTCACTTACGAATGCCAATGAGCTGATTGGGATTCATTGGCGCTATTAATGTTTGATAGGGGTCTCATTCCACGCCAGCCCGCTCCGGTGCAGCTGCAGACAACAAAAGGGCTTTGCAAGTGGAACGTTTAATTGTGTTGTGCCACTGTGGTTTCCCTGTTGGGAGTAGAATATCGATCCACAGCCTTATGGATTTATGGTTGTCTTGTTAAATACATATTTCACATGTATAGCGTGGGCTGGGCTAGCAACACAATGACAGTGAGAAGGTATTTGTGTATTTTCTTAGAACAGAGAATATACAGTGGCCGCAACATTAGGTACAACTGCATAATTAATACATTACAAAAAATAGTTATTGGTTGACAACTTGCACTTTTTATAAAGAGATTCGATTGAGATGAGCAGAGATGTGTTGTAGTTTAATCAAATTGCGAAACCTCATATAGAGTCATTGGATAATTCCTATGTTAATAATTTGGATTATTTCTTATACTGGCATTTCTTGAGCTGGTGGACTTTGGCGGTGGGTCTTGCCCACAAGGATGCCTTTCAAGCTTGGAACGTCACTGCTTCTTACCAAACTTCCGTGTAACGTAATTTAACTAATGAAATATTTTAATAAAATGCATTAATGTGACTCCTTTTTCGCTTTTGTATTTTGGCTGCGAGACTAAAATGTGAATATATATATATATATATTTAAAAAAAATCCGGCATTGAATTTTGTGTTTGATTAAAACGCAACAACAACATTTCTGGATCTTTAGTTTTCTTGTGCCTAATATCAAGCTTGCATTACACATGTCAAGCCACACGTTGTCGCTGTTTCCCCACGGCTGCCACCGTCTCGCATCCATCCCACTCCTCATTTCTCCTCCTCAGCAGCGCCCCCTCGACTCGCCTCAACCCCACCTTGGATTGCAGCCGCACAGCAAGCAGGGTGCAGACCGGAGACGCCGTGCAAAGCCTTTTCCCCCCCCACTTTTGCCCACCGAACCGCCAAAATATCAGCCGAACGATGACATTGATCCACGCGGGGCACAAGCACAACATCATTTGACAACCTGCGACCTGCACAGCTCCTCTTCTCCTCCGCTCCTTGTGGTAAGTGCTCAGTTTCAGCACCACGATTGTGCACAATGTAATATGCTGTCACTGTGATACAATGCACGTGATCAGTCCAGCATTTTAAATTATTGCTCACAATGTAGAATAATGCAGTGGATGTGAATATGGATTGCGTTGCATTTTAAATGAGCTTTTAACGCTTACATTCAGTTAGAGTACATTTGACATAAAAAAAAAATACCCTAAATGTCACTCTATCACCATGAAATTGGCTGACTCTTTCTAAAGTGACCCAAAAAATTGTAAACATGAAATATTTAAACACGTCATTCAAAGTACCATATTTGGCCCGTGTCTACTATGTATTTTAGATTTACCACTGTGTGTTTGTTTAATCAAGAAAAAAAATTTAATTGATGAAACGAACTTAAATGTGTTTGTTTGTACGTAACGGTGTTCTTGAGGGAGCTCGAAACAGTCCTGCAAACTGTTTGTGTTTCCACCACTTTTTCCGCAGGCTCCCAGAGTAACATAAAAATGATCATATCCAGGGGTGTCAAACTCATTTTAAGATCGAGGGGCCATATTTACCCTAATTTTGATCTCAAGTGAGTTAAAAAAAAGAAGTAAATTTGTAGCCTAATAAACTACAAATAATGACAATTCTAAATTTGTCCCATTGTTTTGGTGCAAACAAGAACATTCTGAAAATATTCACAAATATTGATTATTTTGTTGTTACAATTTTGGTTGCAAATATTAGCAATCCTAACCCCCCGCTCCCCTACTTATGTATGTACGCAATGCGATTACTAATCACATCACAACAAACTAAAAACAACCTTTATGCTGAAATATTGATTAACAGTATGGTTATATAAGCTATCGCATTTGGCATTCTGGTGCATTTCCCTGCATTTGCGCGGAAGAAACGATTAGTTCAGAGTTAAAGATGATCTGCTTTATTTCTTTAAAGATGTTTTATTTGAGCGCGTGCGTGGATATATATGAGTGAGGGTGTCAGGCAAAGGGAGGGCTGAGCACATAAGCATATTATTCCATAAGCACATTACACCAGCACGCACTTTTCAGATGGCTCGTCATCTACGCCAAACTCTAGACGGGCTGGGCCAAACTCATGCTGAGGTGTGAGATTATATCAGATGGCACGCACACACACACGCGCGCATACAGACATCACTCCTCGAACCTCCCATCTGTGTGTGGTGAGTGAGTGAGGTCAACATTTGTGTTGAATTAATAAGGGGGGGGGAAAAATGGTGACACTTGCCGCTGAGTCCAGAAAAGAGCGTGACTACTTAAACTGGCTCAGAGGAAAGCAGGCACTTTTTTTTTGTGTGAGAAAGAGGATAATTATCCATGTGCTTAACTCTTGAAATCCAATGCCTGACTCCCACTTGATCCTCTGTGTAATCCACCGAGACTGTCGAACTGGGAAGAGATTCAAGGTTCTCCTGTGGAAAGCCTGTCTTGTCTACTTCCATGTGCGTAGAACAAACCAATGGATGGAGAATGTGGTTTTACACTATAATTGTGAATATGTACACGAAAATAGCCACTAGTAGGAAGTAGTGAAGTAGAAATATGTATAACTGTAACTAAAGACCCTGTAAAGTGAAGTCATAGATTTGTTTCTACAGTAAATGCACTATACATACATGTTTGAAGATAAATACTGAAAACGCAAACACTGTGAACTACGTCAATCTCATTTGTGGACATAAAGCACTAAACATGTCAGTTTTCCTGATTTATTGGGTTAATGCTGCATTCATAGAAAGTGGGAAGTTGGATTTATCCCACTCGTATTGTCCCAGTTTCAAGGGAAATGTAAACAACAAATATGGCAGATTACGATAAATTGTTAGCTGTTCTGCTTAATGCAGTTAGTCCAAATCATATGTCAAATAACTAAATGAAAGTAACAAGAAATGCAAATAAATCTGTTCAAAATACGTTTTGCCATTCACGGGCTATGTCTCCATTGTCAAGTGATGTCAGATTGAAGATGGTAAGTGAAGTCGGGGTCCTTTTTTCCCCGGACTTTGTAATTCGGATCTCTGAGTTCGAAGGTGCATTCCAGTTCAAACATCCTGTTATGAGACCGGAAACATCAGACTTCCCATCTTCCCTGAACGCAGCATAAGAACTTTTGTTATCCATCACATTTGTGACGTGAAAATTAACTAGCTAGTAGGGGTGTGCCAAAAAAAAATTATTCTCATGAGAACCGCGATTATCATTTAGTACAATTCAAAATACATTTGTAATGTCCCCAAATCGATTTTATTTAAATTATTTTATACTGTTTTGCCCTTGTTTGTGTGCGCCTTTTTTGGGGAGCACTGTACATGTTGTACATGATTTGGCCACTGGGGGCAGTGTGGTTCCGCGCATTCTGATACACCGTTAAATTGTAGCCGCATTAAAGAGTAGAAGGAAAAAGTCACAATCAAGTTATGCCAATAAAAGTTTTTTTTTTGCAGCGTAGGAAGAGCATATGCCAGTGAGTAATGTTAATATTCTTCTCTATATATATTCCTGAAGCGTTTTGTATGAATAGCCGTTCTTTTGAGTGATAAAAGTGCCGCGAGTAGCGCGCTAATTAGCATTAGCGAGTCAGACTGGAGTAGATCATGATGATTCTTTGCACATCTCTAAATTAATTTTGAATGAAAAATCGTAGACACAAAAATCTGACTCGAATCAAATTGAATTGTGAGACTCAAAGATTCCCACCCCTACTAGCTAGCTAAGTCGACGCTCTGAAAATCAAGTTTTCATGGCTCAAATGTGTTGGTGTTATCCTACTTGCTAATGTTTTTAATCATTCATATGTATCGGGGTGGTTAACAACAATCTTCTCTGTAACGTGTCAAATTTAAAATATCTTTATTTTCACTTTACAGGCAGTTATATTTATTGCTTGAATATGACATTTTTCTAAACTTCCTCTGCTCTTCTTTGAGACGTCAATCATAAGTGCTTGTGAAGCACGTGTGTGTGCATGTGCGCTCTTGCGCCTCACAAATCGCTCCATGAGGCACAATTCATACTCACTTCCCCTCTTCCAAACAGACTTGCTAATGAGACACAATAGTCTCGAGTAATATTCACTGTGCATGCTGCTCAAAAGCAGAGGCAGAAGGTGTCAGGTTTTTGTAAGCTTATTACCTTTTTTTGGGGGGCAAGGACTTGGAATAACCTTCCTGAGAAAATCAATTCTTGTCAACCCCCCCCCCTTTTTTTTTTTTTTAGCAAGTGCACACAACACAAAGGGTGACCGCAGTGTTATGCACACCATTTGAATCCATCCATCCATCCATCCATCCATCCATCCATCCATCCATCCATCCATCCATCCATCCATTTTCAACAAACTTTTTGTGAGAGGCGGGATACCCCTACCTGGAAGGTTATAAACCATTTGTAGGACCTTGTTAGACAAAAAAAAAAGTATAATATAATTTTGTGTGTGAGTGTTTTTTGGTGAGTGTGAGAGATTTTTTTCCAAGGGAGTGTTTGACAGGTTTTTCACATGTGTTTGAATGAGCTTTTTGGTCAATGAGAAGTTTTTGGTCGTGTGTGATTAGGGAGTTTTTTTTGGGTGGGTGTGAGAGTTTTTGTGTGAGTGTGTTTTTATAATGTGAGAGGTTTCAATTCTTTATGTGTATAAGCGGGTTATTGGTGTGTGTAATTTGTTTATTATAGTGTATAAGTGTGTGAGAGTTTTGGGGGGAATGTAAGAATTTTTTGTGTGAATGTGATAGAGTGAGTGATACATTTTGTGTTTATGGGTGTTTTTTAAGTGAGAGTCTTTTTTGTTCATTTTGAGTTTTATTGGATGAGGTTGAAAGTTTTTGGTCGTGAGAGAATTTTTGTGTGAGTGTGTTTTTAGAATGTGAGAGGATTGGTTGGTTTATCAGAGGCTTTTTGGGTGTGTGAGAGTTTTTTCTAAGAAGTGTGTGAAAGTATTTTGGGCGAAGTGAGAGATCTTTTGTGTGTTTTTGATGAAAGCGAATGTTAAGTTGTGAAAACATTTTTTGGGGGTGATTTGATGGTGATGAGAGTTTTTTTTAGAGTGCGAGAGGATTTTTTTGTGCGTGTGATTTAATTTTTTTTTTTAGGTGGCCGTAAGAGTTATTTGTGCGAGTGTTTGAGAGTCTCTGTGTAAGTGAGAGTTATTTTGGTGTATGTAAGTTATTTTGGTGATTTTTATTTTTGTGATAGCTAAATGTTGTCTTTTTATTATTACAGCCTGTCACCTCATAGCAATGTGATGAATTATTTTTACATCCTTTTGACCACACAATTAAGTGTGCATGACAAACACAAATGGTACTTAAAAACGGACCCAGTCATTCACAAGAGGCCGTTTCATGTCTAATAATCAAAGATACGCACTGATTGCTTCTATTGCTGCAATCTGTGGCAAAAGTGATGACTCCCGTCTCCATCGTCAAACGTCTGGAACGGAGCCTTCTTGATGATAATCATCAAATCCCTTCGCTCCGTGCATATCATTTGAAATGCTCATTTGCTCGGCCCTCTTTTACACACTAATCCCCGCACAGCTGAGCTAGCGATACAGCGTTCTCTTCCCCACAGTGAATCGATACCCCCAGGGATGTTCGCGAGTAGCCTTTTGAAGCGAGACCTCCTACAGTGCGTATCTATTCATACGCCGGGTGGACGAAAGTATTGGGACACGTACAGGGGGTGAAAATGGAAACCATGGTCGTGCCCCTTGATTGCCCTAAATCCACGCCCTGCTCAACTGTCAATCAAATACTAAAAATTTAAATAAAAAAAAGATGCTAGCATCTCTTTTATGTCTTTAAAACCCTACATTTGAGACGTGAATATATATACTGTATATCCCACCATGTCGTCGTGGGGCTTTTGCACACTATGACAACGAGGCACTCTAAAGCGGCCTCACCAGCACAAAGCCTCTGTCCACACACTGGCTGGCACGTCAATCTAAAAAAATATATATTTAAAAAAAGGGTTGCTTTCTATGCATAACACACGCACACTCATGGCCAACAATGAGACACTTTAAAGTAGCCACGCCAATGTGAATCCCCTACCAACACACTGGCTATTACGTATAACATACCCCCCCCCCCCCCCCCATCCCATTGCTTACTCTTCGACCTTTCCCCCGTGGTATGCACACACTCATGGCAAACAATGAGGCACTCTAAAAGTGCCATGCCAGCAGACTGTCTGGAGGGAAGAAGCATTTTCGGAGTGTCTGCATAGCTAGCTAGCTAACTGTACCTCACAATTGTTGCAAATGAAGCCATGCAAGAAAAAAATGATGAATATTTTCTTACTATTTTCAAACATGTATAATGTGTTCCGAAACAAATCTCTCAATTCACTTTACAGTTTTTTTCCCACGTCATGAATATTTTTCCTCCCCTTTTCCTCCTTCTGTTTGACGCCATCACAAAACGAAAGGACGGCAAAATGACTCGGTCAGCAGAAGCGGGTGGACTTGGGGGGCCGGAAAGCTCGAAATAAAACAAATGGAATGGAGGGAAACTGGGTTAAGAGTGACGTGACGGATGAGGCCGAGCGCTTTCCTGACTCATGGCCGCGTTCCCTGGTGACACATCTCGTCTCCTTCTCCCCGACCCACCTGCCATGTTGGAAGTCAGCCTGGGGGCACTGTGGCACACCCAACTCTCGTCTATAATGCTATCTTAGAGCAACCATTCCTTATTTATTAACCTACATATCAATCATTTCCTAAGTATAAAATGAATCACCGTTTATCGTGGTGGATACGTTCCAGTCTGTGAAAAAGAAATACCATGAAAAAAACTGATTAAAACATACTTTCGAGTTCTCTAAATACGTTTATTTATCACTCCCAAACTGGCATCTGATAGTAGCATTGTTATTAGCATTAGCATATTTTTAGCATAGCATTATTTAAGTCAGAATGAATGAGTTGCTTGGTAGCCTCAAATTTTCTTAATGATAAGAAGAGAAAAAAGAAACCGCATGTTTCTATCTAAGTTTTAATTTCTCTGGACGTATTAAGGGCAAATTCACTCTACAGTATATGTATTATTTAAGACATCCTGCTACAGGAAGGAGTGCTGTCGCATAAATAATATGTGCATCGGTCCGTACAACCGTTGGTCAGTGTGTAAAAAAAAAAAAAAGTGCTTGCACAGTCCTCAGATGGCATCATGTGCTTCACTTTGGCTTCCTGGATAAGTCGGGATACATTAAAATAATGATTTCTAATCTTTACGAGCTGCACAGGCACGAGATGCAGTTATAAGTAGAAGGGGGACATTGGCACAAAGAGGTTTAGTGAAGATGTTAGGAGTGACAAGGGGAATTTTTAAAAAGGTCATTCTGACGTAACATGGTATGCAAATCAGATAAGGGTGTGAAGGTACAGTCTGGGAGACATTACACAAATTCCTGGGATGCTCCAATACAACTCGGTTTAGGCCATTATTAAGTTAATTTATGAAGTGTATATGAGTACACGCGCAACCCGGCGGCTCAGAGTCTCACTGTCACTGTTTAACGTTGGAGCCCAAATATGATTCCAGGGAAACACGGGAGACAAACCGCAGCTGACAAGGTTGCCCGCCAACAGCAGGCCATCCCTGACATTTGGGTTTGTGTGACCGCAGATATGTCTTGCCACCCGCTGACCTTTGTCTGCTTTGTTCTGCATTTACTGTAAGTTATTTTGGAAGGCTTTGGAGTAGGAAGTCAGACTGTATCGACTTCCTCATTGTTTGAAATTTAGCTGAATTTTTTGAGGGTTGACCAATATTTGGCACGATAAAATTTCAATAACCGATATCCTATATATTTTTTTTTAATTAATTGGCCGATTAATCGGCAGAGGTGGCACATCCAGGTCCAGAAAGTAAAAACCCTGCCACAGTTTGGCTTTAGCCCCAGGTGCTAGCTAGCTAGCTAGCTCCCATTGTGCTTGTTTACCTTTTAGGGAGCTAGCTAGCTAGCTAGCACCAGGGGGTCACTTAATGCTTACAGATATGAATTGCAAGCAGAACATGTGACTGTTTTACATTACTTTGTACTTAAGTATTTGTTTAACTTCACAACAGAGAAAAATCATTTTTTGCCAACTATTTTGGAGGAGGGGTTTGCTTGAATTTCATTATATTTGTCTTATGTGGTGAAGTGTTAATGTGTAGAATTTTTTTTTTTAAAAAAAATGTAAAAAAAAAATCCACCATAATCAACTGTTTTTTTTCTTTTCTGATTTTAAAATAGCTAATATTAACCGATTAAATTAGCCGCCCGATTAATCAATTGGGCCAATTTTACATGTTTTGTTTACTTTCTATTTGTAATAAATAGATGTTAAAATATGAGTGGGTTCCTCAATGCTTGCCAACTGACTGCATGACACACTAAAGTTTTTCCAAGTATTTTTCACAAAAGTTTTGGCTTCATGTCATCTTGTTGTTGTTTCTCCAGCCCCACCCCAAGGTTCCCGCCCCCCACCGGTCCTCTCGACCAGCAGGACCATGATGCTGAGCAGCTCAGTGGAGGTGCCCAGCCCGGGCGGGCTTAGCAGCCTCAGCGGGCTGAGCGATGCGGCTCGGAACGTGGTGCGTTCCTCCAGCATCTCGGGGGCCATGTACAACCTGGAGAAGAGTCCCGGGGGCGGGGGTCCCGAGTCGGCGTCGCTGGCCGGCAACAAGAAGCGGCGCTCCAGTTTGGGGGCCAAGATGGTGGCTATTGTGGGCTTGTCGCAGTGGAGCAAGAGCACACAGCAGCTCAACCAGCAGGGTCAGTCATTTGCCACTGGCTTCTTTTCATATATTTAGTTTTCCTCAGCCAAACACAATTTTCTTCTTTTCACACCTTTTATGTTCGACGTCAACATCTTGGTCAAGGCAACTTTTTCTCTTTTGCTTCTATTTTCTCTTTTCTCTTTGTGTGAATACTGAATAGTATTCACGCTTGGGTTATTTTGGCTTTAAAAAAAACTCCATTGTTTTCATTATTATTCCACCCCACCTTTTTGTAACTCAACATTTTTTATTTTTTGAAATATTTTTTTTTACATTTTCCATCAGATTCTAGCACATCTTTTGAAGTTCAAAAGATTCATACAATTCAGGACATGTTCCAGAATTTCCAGCTTTCATAGAATTTCATATTTTTCACACAAATATGTGTGAATTACAATAGCCACATTAGACTAAACATGGTATTCTGATTAATATTATATTTGTGGAATTATAAATTAAGCAGCAAAATCAACCCATTTTTATCCATCAAATGTTTGTTGAATTTGGTCATTTCATTCAAATAGAAAAAAAGAAAAGACAAAAGAAATAAGAAAAAAAAAATCTAAGGTGACGGCCATTTTGTCACTTGCTGTCGACTGAAACTGACATCAGAGTTGCACATGCAGTGCTCAAATAACGAGCAAACACATTTCAGCATGCAAATGTCACATGACCAAACCCAGGAAACAGGTGAGCCGTGACTGGTTGTCACCTGAGCCCTGAGCAACTGTGATGTCATTTTCAGTGGACAGGAAGTGGCAAAATGGCCGCCGTCTGAGATGGATAAAAACAGGTGGATTTTGCTGCTTAATTCATATTCTATAAACACAATATTAATCAAAATGCCGTGTTTAGACTTGTGGAGGTACATACAACATATTATTGTAACTTTCCAACTTCATAATCTTCAGCTCATTCAAAACATTTAGGGAACGATTTATAACTTTTCCCAAACTCCCAAATGCATACAATAAACATCCCAAATTGTAAGCTATTTTAAACATTTGCCCGCTCCTTCCACGTTTCGTAACTGCTCCAAAGCATTCCCATTTCAAGTCGCACATTCTACATCTCAGCAATTCAACAATCTCCACAACATTTCAGTTCATCATCAGCTCTTAAGCATGCAGGCACTTTCCACTGTAATGGCAGTTTCTTGTTGCTGTTTATTCCATTCATGTCAGTTCCGACTTGCCTGTCACATCATCCTTTGTCCTTTTCCGTAGCAGCTTTAGGCTGCAATATAATCTCGATCAGTAGCAGATTGCACGTATGTGGGATGTATGATAATGATGGAGACGCTGTGTTCTCATTTGTCTCCCGTGGGAATAATTATACAGTAGATGTCATGCTGGTGCAATAGAAACACTCAGTTGCTAGTCGCGAACACAAGCCCGCTGAAGAAGTAAGAAGACTTGTCATACTTTAGTCCCGATTTCAAAATTGCCATTAAAGTTTTTGGCTAGTTGGTTTTGTCCTTTATGCATCACATTGTGCATGTGACCTTTTCAGAACAGCGTGTCCATGTCTACAATTTGCTTTCTGCTTGCCTGCTCGCTGTGTGGCTGGACATCGACTGTGTTTATTTCTGGGCGACTATTCAGCCCTAAAACCTGATGTGAGTGTTGTTGCTATCTGCTGTGCAAATCCAGCAGAGTGGGACGTTTTATAGCCTGTTCTAATCTATCTATCTATATTCAAATGCCAATGCACTTTATTTAGCAAAAAACATTTTCAGTTGCTTCAGAAAAGCTTAGATTGCATAATGAATGTTAAAAATATTGCATTATCATTAATCTAAGCCTTTTTTGGAGATGGGCTAAAACCAGGTCAAATTTTATAGCCTTAATTTTTTATTATTTTTGTGAATTGCTGTAATATGAATGTTAATGCCACCCAACATTTTTGGGGGACATGTTCCTTTAACTCATTCACTCGCAGCCATTTTCACTGAATCAACCTCCTTCACTCCCGGCTGTTTAACTGGGTTTTGACTGAAAATGGAACATACCAAAAGAAAGATTAGAGTCTGTTCTTTCATCAGGAAAAAAAAAGTATATTTGTATCTGTTGCTGTTTTGCCGCAATTAGCATTAGAGTATAGCTAAGTTTCATCCTTATTCACAAATCTGTTTAAAACAGTGGGGGAAAGAGCCTTTTTCAACATGGCCCTGGTTGATCTCTTATACCCTGCTGCCACCTGCTGGCCGTTTTTGTAATAACTGCCAATGCTTCAAGCAACCTCTTCAGTTCAGAGGCCGCATCAAAGCCTTCTGTATGCTCTAGCATTAAAAAACAAAAACAAAAAAAACGTATACATAACATACGTCTTTGGGAGCATGGTAACATTTAAAATAGAACATATTTATACATTTTTGGGAGCAAATGAGTTAATTGTGGCTCTAATGCCATCCATCTCAATTCTTATCCGATAAACACACATCTTTATTAGACGAACAAACAACAAAAACAACAAACTGATTCTAGCGTCTCTATTTTAAATACACTTGGTCTCCTCTGTGAGAGTAAACATAATGCAGTGGATGCGTGACGTCCAACACACATTTGTGGTGCCAGCGCTAGCAGAGTCACCATATGTCCCATGGGCAGTGTACAGGAACAGGAAGACACACACTGTCATTCATGTGCACACATGCACTCATCTGAATCCTGAATCATGCTTTTGGATCGTTCCCGAGCAAATTAACTTATTTGTTTTTTTGGGTGGGGCGAGTGGTGTGTTTTTTGAGGGGGGGGGGGGGGTGGCTCCATCTTGGGAGGAGTATCTGTTCTATTTGTGGTTTTACCTCAGAAAACGTGGTAAGACTGGTGGTGGAATTTCATTGAATGACCCAGTGACAGTCTTAACCAACTTGTTTGTTTCAGCAGTCCAATGCCAGAAACCAGGAGTTTAAAATTAGGCACGCAAACATCCTTCCCAACTCAGTCAATTCCAATCAGGGTCATTTTTGACATCCCTTGCTGGTGGTCTTTATCGACCAAATCTGCTCACTTGTCAGCGGGCCACGTTTTGAATGGCAGGTGCATTAATTGTCCAACGCGGGCCGGCCAAGTACACGCCCCGGGGTCTTGGACTGTCTTCCGTGCTCGGTTGGTCAGCCATTAGCCAATAAGCTGCACGGACAATTTGTCCCCGGGGATGAGTAAGTACTACATGAAGAAAACGATGAGTGGTAATATTGATTCAAAGGAATGAAAATTGATGGTGTAAAATAGCGAGCGCCCTATTGTCCTTATGTTGTGGCACAACATGGTACTACACTGAAGGCGTGCAACTCTAAATTCAGGTTTGCCTGTATACAAAATCAATTTTTAAAAAATGGTCTAAAACGCCAGGATATAGCAGTGTACGCTCTATTACATAAGAGTAACCATTTGTTCTGTTCAATCGCTCTCCCCTTTAAACATTGTGCTTCATTTCAACCCTCTAAAATTAAATAACAGGATTTAAAGGGGGAAGCTTAATGGAATGAATGAATGGAGATGAATAGTATTAAAGCGTGTTGAGAAGGTAATGTTACAGTGTTATTGTGTCTGCAGGCTATGCACTGGTCATGGCACATTTTGCGAATTGGATCCAGTCAGTTCACAAACATCAGCGGAATGAGCTCTACTGGAAGTGCTTTTGTAGCAAGTCTATTTAAGAATAGTGGCATAATACTTTTGAGAACTGTACACAATCAGGCGTGCGTTGTGCATTCTCAAAACATGGCATTTTAAACCTCTGAGAAACTCCACCAAAAATATAATTTTTTTAAAATATCGCCAATTAACATTGTAGGCTTACAACTCAATTAAATGGTATCCCAGTGCATAGTACTGCGATGTTTCTAATAAATGTTTTTAATAAGATCGTAAAAACTCAAGTCTCATTATGATGCAATACAGTACCAATAATGTGAAAACACAGCTGCAATAATAAACATACTGTTAAACTAGAGAATGCTATTCGAGTAGAGATTGCGAGTGAATGCTGAAAAAATGATGCCGAACTGAAATGCTGTCGAATTAATTGAATTGTTGAAATGTAGAAGGTAAGACTTGAAATTGGAATGGTCTGAATTGGTAAGAAAAAAAAGTGGAACGTGGGAAAATATGTAAAATGTCTGCTTTGATTTGTGAATATTGTCATGAAAAATGTGGAATAATGAGATGTGGGAATTTGGATAATGTAAAAAATAATTTCAGAGATATCTGACTTTACTAATAATTATTTTCCTTTTTAACTTTTATTTTTATATACATATATATATATATATATATATATATATATATATATATATAGAGAGAGAGAGAGAGAGAGAGAGAGAGAGAGAGAGAGAGAGAGAATGAGATAATGTGGAAAATGTTTCCATTCGTTTCAATGGGAATTATTTTCATGGAAAATGTAGAATTGTTGGGTAAGTAGGAATTTGGGGGATGTGGAAAATAGTAGCATAGATGCTCTGACTGAGATCAATGTTTTGAAGTTGGACTGGTTTGAATTGGTGGAGAAATGTGGATAGAGTAGAATGGCTAAATTGCTAAAAGAATTTTGGTGCCGAATAACATTTAGATAGATAGTCATCTTTTGCAAAAACAAAGCGCTTGTCTTGGATCTTGTTAAAGTGGGCAGACGTACTTAATTTAATGGCAAGTTAGTGTCATTAGACCCAGGTGTGAGTTCATTGATTGACCATGGGTGGCACCTGATTATCTAACTCCTGCCACATGTGCGATAATGAGCACACCCTATAAAAGACACCCGAACCCACCATCCCGCTTTGCATCGCTCAGACTACAAAGTCTTGAAATCGTGAGCAGCACCACACATGCATTTGTCCGATTAACATTTCTGTATTACATAACATGCGTCGCATCAACACAAATCCGTGCGGGAAAATGCAAAGCCGTCTTGGCTGCACTGTTTTTGCCCTTTCGTCGTTGTCAATGTGAAGAATAGATAGATTCCCAATTCAAGGATTTGTAGCAGGCCAGCCTTGGGGTGTCATTTTTTTGGTTTCTGCCTCTGGTCTATTTATTGCCTACTATTATTAGCTGCTTCGAAAAAGAAGCTCACAAAGTATTTCTATCGGTTTCAAGGAGTGACTCACTCCTCCGCTGGGCCCAATCTTATCTCTTGTGCAGGTTTATCCATCGCACAGAGGGCGACCACTTTTAAGATTCAGTGCACTAAGGAGGGTTAGATTAATGGAAGCCAGGCACGGATTGGAGGGATTGGAATGTGTGTATTTGCTGTGCTTTGTGTTTGATCTGAGCCTCCACCTTTCTGTACAGGTTCCAGAAATACGTATATGTCTGCACATACATATTCACGTAGCATACATTCACACGCCGTCATCTCACTATTCTGTGCTCCATTTAGCTCTTCAACCCACTCAAATGTTCCTTTCGATATAACTTTATATCTCTCGCCTTCCTTCTTTTGGCATGTTTATTGCCGTCGATGGATAATGGCACAGGTGTACACCTTAGGCACACACAAGCAGCAGATTGTGAGATTTTGTAAACGTCTCACACAGGAAGGGGGCCACTTGTTTTTCTCCTGATGAGTTTGGTTGTGAAACTAAGAGTAGATTTGTGGTATTAGCCAACTAAACATGCTATGAATTCAAAACAAACACATTTACGTTGTGTTAAAGTCTGCTAGCTTAATGCTATATATACGGTGCTAACTAACTAACTCATTTTTGACCACAAACATTGCAGCAACAAATATAAACACTATAATAATTCTCACAGGCATATTTATTCTTTACCTTTTGTGGAAAAAACTGTTTGAGTCACTGGCCGATTTTCAATAATGAAAAACGCAAATTATGGCCTTGTGAACTCGCCCACGTACAATCTTCCTAAAAACGTACGCAAGAACGTTCTTCCTATCTCTCTGTAAATTGGAGCTTTTAGGCCAGCATGAGACTCTGCCCTGACCACTGCTTGATCGTCAGTCTTATAGCTCACTACATTATTTTTTAAATATTGTTTTTAGATCTCTCTGATAATGGACAAGCCAATTAAAACTGGCTGAGAGTAATTTTGGGTTTCTTTAATAACATAACTGTGCAGCAGGAAGATGCACGCACCAAATAAGGTAAAATAAAAACCAAATGATAATAGATTGAATCCCTGATGAGCATGCCCAATATTCAAAAAGTCAATCATGTGGTCTCTCGACCGCTTATTACACTCAGGCTGTTTTCATTTGGGGACTGTGGGGGAAGGGGGAGGCGGTGGGCTGTCCCACAGTGCCCTACTTCTAGCTCCTTCTGAGTCATCAGAGTTTGGCAGCAGCACTTCAAACCTCACAATGATCCCCGTTTTTTAGGGAAAATCTCCCCCCAAAGAAAATCGCTCTAATTAAGATGACTCAAGCCTTTGGTTGTGCTTTAAATTTTACTGGAAATGTTTCACAATAAGGTCTCTGTTGGGTCACTGCACGTCTCCAGGTGAAAGCGATTTAGATCCCTGGACTTTCTTTTTGAGTTGCCTTGAATACAAGGTTGCTGCGCCATTATCCAACCCCCACAACCCACCCCCACCCCCCCCTGCACCACTTTTGAGTCACGGGGCTTTCCTCTAAATGCCGACTGAGACCTTTCTGGCTACTTTTAAAAGCTTCCTACTCCCCATTGGTGCTATTCAGAGGCTATGAAACATTTCAAGCAGCCATTGCTAACAATATCTATGCCTTCTGAATAGTGGTGCAACGGATCACAAAAGTCACGGTTCGGATCACAGGTTTGAGTCTCGGATTGGATTGTTTTTCGGAAAGAAAAAAAAAATTGTAAAATGCTTTTTCCTGTTTAAAAATAATATTAATGATACAATAATGGGCAAAAGTGTCTTATAAAATAAATGAAGGTTCTATTTATCTTTTTTTTTTTAATAATGAAAAGACCTCAATGTGCGAA
Source organism: Leptonotus elevatus (assembly GCF_054856555.1). Classification (NCBI taxonomy): domain Eukaryota; kingdom Metazoa; phylum Chordata; class Actinopteri; order Syngnathiformes; family Syngnathidae; genus Leptonotus; species Leptonotus elevatus. The sequence goes on from NC_141257.1 coordinate 5,821,230, forward strand.
TTAAGGCACATTCCCTTTCTTTAAAAATGGAGAGTGAATTACAAAGTAGCCTTGGTCCAGAATATTGAAAAAGAATTAAAGTAAGCCAGATATCAACTGGCAAACTCATTCACAGCTACCAGCCAGGCATAATGCTAACATCTAGCTGCTAGCCAGTTGCCACTTACGTCGGAGACTTCTGCCGTATCATACAATGACAGCGTAATTAAGTAGCGGTGTCATAAATCAGCGATTGAATATGAGTTTGGGATAACGTTGTGTTGATGATGTTGGTCACAACTTTAAGTCAATCAAAACTACAATAATGAAATCTTAAACGTCGAAAAGGGAAGCTAAGCTAGCCATCACGCCACAACGTGGGCTAATTTCAAAGTAAAAGTCTACTCAGGCTATTTGCACTGCCCTCAATGTATTATTTGGTCAACTTTATTTTGAAGTTTATTTAGTTTCAGCTTCCTTGACATGTCTAAATAGTGTCGGGAGTATGATGTTCCTTTCGTGTGAATGCGCACCTTTTCCACCAACCAATCCGAACCGACCACGGATCAATGATGATCTCTTGCACGACTACTCCTAAGCTGAAGCTTGCTGGCCCTTGCAGAAAATAAGAGCATACCATCACGAATGCAATCACAGCTTGGTCAGAGAGGAGAGACTCTTGTACGGAATAATGCAGCTGATATACTATCATTATTTTCAATCAAAGGTGGTCAAGTAGCAGTGTCGTGCAACTTTCAAATAAACAACATCAACAATACAGGAAATTGCCCCAGATTACAGTAATTATGTTTGTGTGTTTGGGGTCTCAGGAGTATGGCGTGTGTGTGCACGCGTGTGTAAAAAAAAATGATATGATGGGAGCGTTTGGCGCATTGGACCAACACACACACACTTCTCTCCTCTCAGCCAATGTAAACACACAGGCAGGCTTATTTCTAAATCTGTTTCATGGCGCCGGCAGACGGCTGCTGCGCCACAGGAGATTCTCCACAGGTTCCCCTCTCAAAGCCCAAATGACATTTTGCTCTTGGACCAAAATCTGCAACATGGTGAAATTGTCATGCTAATCTTTCTATTAACCTTTTTGCGTCATTTGTTCTTTTTTTCCCCCATTTTTTTTTTAAATTGTCAAAAAAAAATCTTAAGATCCATCTAATAACAGTTTTAAAGTTTAATACTGTACACAATATACATTTGTTAGAACTGTTTCCTCCCATCCATTTCCAGGGGAAATTACTTGAGAATTAAATTGGCCTTTTTCTTCATGTATTTAATCGACATTAGGCCGAAGCCGGCACAGCATATTAACTCACCGGCAGACATCCTGCAGTACATGAAGGTTTCAGATTAGTACAAATCATTTCCTATGAAAAAGGATGCTTGGCAAAAGGCTAATAGCGGCTTATTGGTCACTATTATGCTGGTCTGAGATGTTAATGGGATTCATGCACACATTGATAGCGCACACAAATACAACACAGGAGGTTTGTTTGAATTATTTCTTGATTATGTACTTAAGTATAAATATTTATGTGTGTAAAAAAAGACTTTGGCAAAAATAGACGTACCGCTTCTCCTCCTTTACTGATGGGACAGTCCGAAGGTCGCATCAACTTATGTAAACATAAAAAAAAAAATACAGAGTCTAAAATGTGCTTAAGTACAAAATATAAGAATGAATTACTGTCAGTTTTATTCAATAGCCATTTTTTCTAATTTGACGCAATGAAAAAAAACTGAAAACGTGGGCAGGCATTTGAGGCTGAGAGCTATAACATGCCAGCAGTTCCTAAGGACTTTATTCAATTTTGTGATATACTATGTTAAAGTTTGCTCAATGACTATGCTAATTTTTTTAGATCAATGATAAACAATTTCTCTGGTTGTAAAACAAACAAACAAACAAAAAACAGGAGAACAAGGATAAGTTTGTCTTTGTTTTATTAGTTGCAAATTCCAGCGTGACATCTTACCCCATATAGTGTGACAACTTATCCTTGGTGGGGCAACATGTCGCATGTTCACTATCTCTATTTAATGGCTTAAAACTCAGCACTGACACAAAATATACCCAAGACTTTGGTCTTTCATCTGGTATATATTTTGTTTAAATATGATGTATTGATTCCAAGAAATATCTAAAAGTATCAAAAGTGATATAACTAACCCTGGTCTCCCCTACAGGTATCCATTTTAAAACGTAAGGAGTGAATGTAAGAAGTCTTAAAGCCATGACCCTCACCAGCTGTAGAAAAAAGGATGGCTAGATGGATTTAATGCACTCATAAGAAGAAATAAATATGACCAGACCCAATTTTTATCCTTCTTATGCAACTGACACAGATTCAACTATAAATAATTTCTATTTTTACCCCCTACCTTTTTGAAGCTTTCCTTTTTTTGGCTCCAAATTTAGCAGAGAGGCCCAGCAGTGAAGACGCCACAACAAAATCTTTCATCGCAGACACCCGTGCTTGGTTACTGTTGCTACGCGCGGCGGCTCGCTGCCGTCACGGCGCATCCAATAGGCAAGTCGGCGCAGGGAGGCTAAAAACAGCATTCTATATTACAGCTCATAATGAGAAAGGCTTCATCAGTGTTCTCTCCAAATGTCAAAGCGGCTTTAATGATACACACGCGCACGCACAAAATACGTGCATGGAGTCAGTACTTTTCTTGATGCGCCATTCTCTGCAATCAAATCGATTAATTTGCTTCCACCATGTGACTTGAACTTGATCTAATATCTGGATTGTTTTGACTTCATACCTTTTTTGTGCACAAAATTTTCTTTGAATTAGATGCCGCGTGCTTTCTGCAATCTCGCACGTCTCCTGGGGATGAGTTATTCCTCATATCAGTAGACAATTAAACGGCCTCTCCTCGACTAGCTTATGTAATGTTTTTTAGCAGTTGGATTTATGGCAGGCTCGCACTAATTAGAGCGCGTGCTTATTTGTTTTGGCCTCGGAATAAAAAGTGAGCTGAACTGTGGAGGGGAAAGGAAAACAATGCTTCTTTGTTTAGTTTGGATTTAATGAAGAGCATTTATATGACTGATGTCCAGTTTAATGTCTAATGTCCGTGCTTCCCTGCTTATATTATACCAAAACAAGACAAAAAGCTTATTAGAATATCAAGGATATCTTGAGAATTTATTTTCTCACTAGTAATACATACAATTAAGCGCATTAATAGAACTAGAATTTTTCTTTTCTTTCATTGCTTGGACATTTCTGGACGCTGGTATGACAACTAGGCACAAATACAATCAAACAGCAGGGCTCCCATAATTGAACCCTGTGGAACACCATAGATTAGAAAGGCAGAGTGGGATTCAGAGCAACAAAGGCTAACACAAATTCCTGCCTGCCAAGTAGGATCTATAGATATAATATAATACAATATAATATAATATAATATAATATAATATAATATAATATAATATAATATAATATAATATAATATAATATAATATAATATAATATAATAGGGGTGTTAGGCGATTACATTTTTTAATCGTAATTAATCGCATGGCTTCAATAGTTAACTCATGATTAATTGCAAATTTTATGTGTTTAAAATGTACAATAAAATATACAATAAAATATTTTAATTTTTTTTATACTCTTGTGAACATAAATGTGGAAAAAAATGTTAAACTAATAGAAATATGGCAGCATTTTTTAGTCATTGATACAGTAATTTCACAATCATAAAATTGAGTAAACAAAAAAAAAAAAGATGTACTTTACTGTAAAAATGAGTGTGGTATTTGTGTTGAGGTCATTTTTCTGCCACTTGATGGTAACAAGTATATGCATTATTATTAAATTTATTACTGCTAAATTTGACCCGTTTTGGGCTTTTTGCTGGTTCTGACCAAGTCATTTCAAAATAAAATACTGCCCACGGGTTAAAGGAACTTTAAATTAACTCAAAATTAACGCACTCATTTTGACAACACTAATGCATATACAGTAATCTATTAATCTATAGATAAACAATTCTAAAAGATTCAATGCAAATGTATGCACTCAACTTAAACACTGAACTATACTTGACAAATGTACAAAAGTAGTACGGATTAGTCGTTCTACTCGTGTGCTGAATTTTCTTACTAGTGAGGAGAAACCGTGTACTAGTACAAGCTGAACTTCCAAATGGGACCGACATAAACCTTTTCACTCGGTGGTAGAGCTTAAGTGTCCACATCAGATAATATGAATTTAAAGCAACAACTGAAAGAAGGCCAGGAAAAGCCACTCGGAAAGGGGAAAGGCTGGCCGAGGCTCTTGGTGCAATGCAGACTGCGTTGCCATGGCAATGGGAAAGGGGCACAGAGGAAGAGGAGGTGGAAGAGTAGGAGGAGGGGATTAAAGAGGAAGGAAGCATCACTGCTCCTTAACAGGGGCTGTTTTGATATGAGGGGAGGGCCACGCGGACAAATGAGTAAATAGTGCGGCGATCAAGTTGAAGGAGTCACTATACTTGATGGATCAAAGAATGCTTAGTACAGCAAGAAAAGAAAAGAAAAGAATGCTTCGTCATCATAGTAAACTCAATTTAGCGGACATTTTCAGTCAAAAGGTTCAGCTTCATGACTTCTCTTTTTTTTTTTTTTTTTTAATAACCCGTCTCCATGGCGCCAGCTGTCTCAGGTGGCATCGTTTGCTTCGCCATCAGAGTTGTCAGTCACAGCAGCGTCGACGAGCGCCTCAAGTTTGCCGGCAGACGCTCTCATCTTCCTCACATGACAGTCTCACAAAAATCATTCTAACCTCATCACGCGGCGTTGTTTGCCCGTTGGTGACTGTTCCGGGGGTGCTGTTGTCATGGCGATAGGGGCGAGCATGGTGAGAGGGGCGTTTAATAAGCTTGGAGTTGCTCAGGCCTAATGAAGTGGGATGGCTGGACCTGAGAGTGTGTTTTAACTAGCAGCAAGGGGCAAACCTCTTGTTAAAGGTCTTTCACTGGGGGGGGGGGGGGGGGTCGATCGAAAGCCTCTTGATATCCAGCTTTAATTCCATGTACTTGTTTGTCCTCAAAAAAAGACAACTCACCGCACTAGTTCGTCCAACTTTCAAGTAGAAGCAATTCATGTTTCATCTTTGTCTTTAACAAGTAAAATGTTTCTGCACACTAGTAGGACAAGTAACTAGTAGTGAGGCAAAACTGTGCAGTTCTTAAGATCTGAACACTACTGTCAGGGACGTGCTGTCAGGGTAGGCAGGTGCCACCTCATTTGCATGTGAAGAGCAGAGTTCTTATAGTTTTGGAATTTTCATTTTAGTTTGTTTTTATTTTGTTCGGAGTTTTGTTATTTTTAATTTAGTTTGTTTTAATTAGTTTTTGGGGTGGTTCTGTTATTAAAAAAAAAATGTTTGTGTTGTGTTTTTTAATGCTTAGTTTTAGTTAGTTTCAGTATTAGTTTTCTTTATAAATTTGTATTACTTATGTGCAATATTTAAAAAAAACATCATGATCAAGCATTTCGGATGAGGTAAATGAGAAAGCAAGCGAGTCGAGCCATTGGAGCCAAAAGTCAAGCAGGCCAATTTGGCGCAGAGAAGCAACGTCATCTCAAGGTGCTTTTCTATTGGCTGCTGCTAGATGCCGTCACTGCTGTGTGACACACTCTCAAAAATCCTTAGTCCGGTTAATATCGGGAAAAAATATACTTAAAATCATATTTAAAACTATCCCCATAGGCTCATGCATTAAATTAATTAAATATTAAAACGAAGGATATTTTTGCTATAATTATAGTTTTAGTTAGTTTTGTAAACATAACATGTAGTTTCAGTTAGTTTTCGTTTTTTTTCTAAAGCGTTTTTGTTTTTGTTTTATTTCGTTAACGAAATAGTTATTTGAATTTCAGTTTTTTCGTTAGTTTTCGTTAACTAAAATAACCTTGATGAAGAGTAAAGACAAAAATGAATCATGTGTAATAAATTATATGCAGTTTTAGTTTTCAGTCCAATAATGGCAATGATGTCATCATTAAAAAAAGCTAAATAGCTGAAATTTTGTAGCCTATTTTGTATTTTCGTTTTTTTTTAACTATATATATGATTCAAGAGTCAGTGGCTCACCAGCCATAAAACCGCACGACTGCCATTAATACTAGTGAAGTGCTAGCCATCATGATAATGTCACAAGAAGTGCTAGATGTTCGCTAGTAGAATTGAATTTTGTCGCAAGTGATTTACAGAGTTCCCTAAACTAGTATCATTTAGTTGCCCAACTAGTATGCCAAAGTTGTCCTAGCAGTGAAAGCAAAGATGGTTATCAAGGATAAGGATATGGAATAAAAGCTCAAACAGCTTTCCATACCATCCAGTTCTGTGGGCTCCTATACAGCGAGGGGGAGGACGCTGTGCCAGTTACCATTGCCACCACAACCGCCGTTATAATGAGCTGCACGGAACAAAAGAAAATGGGCTGATGCTTTGTGTTTAACAACCCATGTCATGTCTGTGAGCAGAGATTTTCAAGGTTTTAAATCCTTCCTGCGGGATAAGAAAGAATAAGAAAAAAGAAGTTAGCACAGACTGCTCACGTGCACGGTGCCACATTCGTTTGGAAAGATGCTCCCTAATTTGCATTTGTGCGCATATGAAGTAGCTCACATCTTTGTAATGCTTTATTTTGGTGGTTTTGTGGTGATGCTGGCAAATGCGGAGGACCCCAGCGCAGGATGAATCTCAAATAAAGGATTTGGTTTCAAAATCACAATCCCATGAAAAGCTGTGATAACATATTTACAAAAACGTGAGGTTTGTACACACTTTTACGAGAAAGCGTAGGAAACGCGGCTTTAAAAGCCTTGGAAGTGGTCGCATTAAGGATAGAGGGGCAAAGATCGCAGGGATTTTGAGCTGATGCTGCATGAGTTCACAGGGCTTCATGTCCTATCTTGAGCTCTTTTCAGAGATAGTGTGTCATCGCAGGGGATGATGCCCCGGAAGCTTCTTCTGATGTTAGAGCTCAAGCTCCCGTAAGGCTCTGAAGCCGAAACTCTTCATCTTATCACCAGGCCACCCAATTATTATTTTTCTTTCTTTCTTATTACTGATTTTTGACTTCTTGTCAGCGCAGTTAAAAATGGACCACCGTGTTCCAGAATTGGAAAGGACAGCAAGGCCACGGCACCATTTGAATATTTTTATTAGATCTGCAGTATGTGTGATGCGGCTCCTCGACGTAGCTTGTATCACTAACACCCTTTTGGAAAGTGTGAATGCAGCAGACTCGCGATTAGCATGATTAGCGTGCAGCTCTGTGTAATGCCACACTTCCGGAAAACTCTGATTGGATTTTAGTCATATAGTTTTGCCTAGGGCTGGATGATTTATCGATTTAATCAATATATTGGGAACATTTTTTTTTTCAAAGAAGTCTGATTTTTCATAAAGATAAATAAAAATGGTTAACAAGCACCAAAATGTTCATTCAAATCATATACTTTTGTGTAACGAAAGTCCGCTAGTATAATGCTATGGTATAATTACAACATCATAGAAGGGCTAATCATTAGCCTCTTTTTTTTGACGGAACATCTAGGCTAGTTTCCATTAGATGCTAATGGAAAACTTATTATAACCCTTTAAACAACTGCCAAATTAAATTAAATGGAGCAGCAACACATACAAACAGAGCATACATCAATAAACAACAACGACTATAGCTAGAGTTTTGATGGGGACCTTCTCTACCTCTTCTTCTACGCCGCATCTCTTCCAGTTAACCTCAGTGCTGCCTGGCATTTTTTTTCAGCACAACGTGGGAACCACACTGAAGTCGCGCAAACTTTATAGCATGTGGGTGTTTCGCTGTGTAGGTGACCTTTGACCTTTTCCCCACTTCTCACTAGACGGCGGGACCAAGAAGCTTCGCAGCACCATCCGACGGAGCACGGAGACCGGCATCGCGGTGGAGATGAGGAACCGGGTGACGCGGCAGGGCAGCAAGGACTCCACCGATGGCAGCACCAACTCAAACAGCTCGGACGGAACGTGAGCATCCGTCTCGTGCGACTGCTTCACACGTGTGTCGAGTGTGTCAACTCAATAGCCCCTCCTGGCTTTTTTGTTTTGTTTTTGTTTTTCTTCAGGTTCGTCTTCCCTACCACGCGCCTCGGGCCCGAGAGCCAGTTTAGCGACTTCCTGGACGGCTTAGGCCCCGCTCAGATCGTAGGCCGGCAAACATTAGCGACGCCTCCCATGGGTAAGCCACGAGCCAAGTGGACCCCCAGCGTGTCAGTCACTTCTCATTCTGCTCTAGTTGCTCTCATTTGGATTGTCTGCTGAAGTGCCTCATTGTCAGCCATAAGTGCCCGCAGCAATGTGGCATGGCTGCTTCAGAGTGCCTCGTAGTCAGTTGTGAGTGTTCGTGGCTTTAATTGATGAACGAGCATCCATTTTTCCAAATTGCAGAAATGATATTTGTTGAATGTTGACAATTTATTGGGATGTCTAAATGTAAAACACTACTGTAACCCAGAGGGCTCAAAATTAGTCTCCTGGGTACCTTTTCCAAGACCAAAAAGGTGCAGGGATATTCCCGTGCAGTAAAAGTGAAGTGTCAAGGGGAAAAAAATTAAGCAGAAGGTTCGATGGGAGCTCCCTGGTGATAATCCTTTGTACCGCTTAATGCACAAGTATGTAAAGTTAACGTGCATGAAATGTGACTCGTTAACGGAAAACCTCTGAAAGACTCCGGAAGGACACTTCTAAGGAAACATTGTTCTATGCCTCCCTCTACTGGTGACAAGTGTCAATTGAACACTAAATCAGCTCAAGGTGTGCATTCTAAAAATGTCTGTCTCCCTCTGCAGGGGACGTCCATGTTGGTATGGTGGACAGAGGAGGCCAGCTGGAGGTGGAGGTCAACCAGGCCAGGGGCTTGATCCCCAAACCGGGTTCCAAGAATATTCCAGGTACACCGGCCGCCTTTTGTGATCCCTGCGCCAAAATTGACTGCAGTGTTATTCAATTTTATTTTGTGTTTAGCAACCTACGTCAAGGTGTACGTCCTTGAGAACGGAGTGTGCTTGGCCAAGAAGAAAACCAAAGTCGTGAAGAAGAATCTCGACCCCAGCTACCAGCAGCCTCTGTTGTTCGATGAGAGTCCTCAGGGAAAAGTCCTCCAGGTATCGGACTCATTTGATTGGATTTTCTCTCGCTTGTTTCCCGTCTGTTGATGCACTTTAAATTCATTTGACTTTTATCCTTTCCAGAAGACGAGAGATTTAATTCCTTTAGGGATGTGTTGATACAGCACATGGATATGTGAGGGAGGAGTAGGACATCACTGAAAATAAAATACAATAACATTGACAAGAATAAAATTGTATCATGAGAGAAAAAAAAGCACAAAAAAAAGGTTTCAGTGTTAATTGCCACTCCCAGTCACAGTTATATATTTTTTACGGAAGCGTTGAACTGCCAACGTGGAGTAAACATTTTTGACTGGCGAGTAGGTTCAAACGTACTCGCAAATACGTTTGGACATACTTGTAGGCTAAATGCTAAATGCTACAAAGATAGCATATTTTCCTATCATGCCACAGGGTGTTGCATGCGTGATTGGAAAAAACAAAACAAAAACTTTTTCTAGCATTTGCCGCACGATATCAATATGTCTGAACATGAAGTAAAATATGATTTATGATTACTTATTAGTATGTCTGCAGTGCATGATTAATTTTTTCCATGCGCAAGTAATGCCCCGTGGCATTATTGGAAAATATGCTATGTTTGTAGCATTTAGCCTACAAGTACTTGCGAGTATGTTTGAACGCATTTAACTCATTCACTCCCAGCCATTTTCACTGAAGCAATACCCTTCGCTCCTGGCTGTTTTACTGAATTTTGACTGATTTTGCAAGGCCCGCAGAATATTGTGTTCTATTGCTATAAAAACGTGGAACCTACCAAAAGAAAGATTAGAGTCTCTTCTTTCATCAGGAAGAAAAAGTATATTTGTATCTGTTTCCGTTTTGCAGCAATTAACATTTGAATATAGCTAAGTTTCATTATTATTTACAAACCTGTTGAAAACACTGGGGAAAAGAGCTTGTTGCAACATAGCCGTAATTGATCTCTTATATTGCTTTAAGAGACCTCTTCAGGTCAGAGGACGCATCAAAGTCTTATGTATGTATGTATGCTCAAGGATAAAAAAAACCCCACATAAACAATATTTAAAATAGACCATTTTTATTCATTTTTGGGAGCAAATGAGTTGTGACCGTGTCCATGTAAAACAATATTTTCCTGTTGTTTAGGTAATTGTGTGGGGGGATTACGGACGTATGGACCACAAGTGCTTCATGGGAATGGCCCAGATCCTGCTGGAGGATTTGGACCTCTCGGCAACAGTCGGCGGCTGGTACAAGCTGTTCCCTACCTCCTCTCTGGCAGACCCCAGCATCGGACCCCTCACCCGACGCCTCTCGCAGTCCTCCCTGGAGAGCGCCACCAGCCCCTCGTGCACCTAAGGCTGAGTCATGCAAACCCTCGTACTGTACATACCACTCAAAACTCTACCTTGAAGCGCGAGAGCCGGCGTCCATCACGTTCTCACCGAGCAATTTTCTAAGTAGGGAACAACTCATAAATTCAACATTTTACCTTGAAAACGTAGCATTTTTCCTCCTCCATATTTCAACATTGCCGACCATGACACATTTGGTTCACAGAGTGCCATAACCTGCATTTCGAGGTTCCACAATACCATCCCAGGGCCATACAGATGACACTTTCTAAACTCTCTATGCCAAACTTAAAAAAAAAAAACAACAACAACAACAACATTATTTTTTAAAACCAAAGCAATTGTTATTGTTGTAGTCTTAGATGAAGTAGTAGAACAATATCAAGTATGTAGCAGAGCCAATGACTTAGAAGTTCCATAAACGCATAAGAGGCGTAGATCTCTACATGAAGGAACGTATGTGAGGTAGCGACACTGCTACTGTACAGCGCAGGGCTGACTTTATACATAGATATGCATATATACATATATATAGTTCAACATTTATTTGTCTTCACGTGTGTATCGGCCGCAGTCTGCATGCTTTGCTTGCAACTTTTGTAACGAGCTTTCGAAAAGTGCTCCAAACTTTACATTTAACATTTGACCCGAAAGAGCCAAAGGGTTTCCCAACCTTAATTGAGAAAAATATCACGGCAAACAAAAATAGGAAATTTGCGCCTTTTATAGAAAGCTGATACGATGTCCTTGATATCCAGCTTCAGGTCTATGTACTAGTGCAAACTAGTACAATAACTAGGGTGCACTAGTACAGTTACATTTAAGTACAGTTCAAATGTATTTAAATTTTAAGTAAAATTTGCATGTCTCTTACTTGTAACATTTTGTCCACTACTCCACTCTAAAAGGAGAATTGTTTGAATTGTTGACCAACTTCAAAAAAAATCACGTCAATTGGTAACACACAATTGAATTAATTTTTTATTAATTATGAGTTCATTAACTTAACACTTTGGACTGGAATTTAAAGAACTCATAATTAATTAGAGTTAATATAGTCACTTTGGTCTAACTTAATTCAATCGTGTGTTGCCAATTGACATGATTTTTTTTAAGTTGGTCAATAATTCAATTTGTAATCTTAACTTTAGAGTGTACTGCCTTTTTTTTTTTTTTACCTGCTAGTATGCAATTAAATCTTGCGAGTAAACCCAACTAGTTGGCACATATCACGCACTAGTTGACTGTTGCACTCTCCTAGTAGCACCAAAATGCCCTCTGGTAGTTTTGCCTCACTAGTAACATGTACTGGTAGGGATGTTCAATACCACTTTTTCCCCCCCACACTGATACTAGTACAAGTACTCAGATCAGTCATTGTCAGATCATTTAAAATAAATACCTATTTATCCCAATATCGCATTTTCCCGTCAAATTGCATGAAACCAATGGCGATTTTCTATTCTTCCAATTTGTAATTTCTAGTTCCTGATTGTAAAATGGCCACAAGAGGGTAATATTGGTATCGGACGCCGTCACAAGTACTCGCCTATCTATACTTACTACTAGTAGGCCAAACTTGTATTTTTAGTATGCAGAACTGCCATAAAGTTACCAGTAAGACACAGTCGTTACTAATGTGCACTAGTCATTCTACTAGTAGGACACCAACATGATACTAGTAGCAGTGGTTGACAACTAGTGGTAATACTAGTGACAATATAAAATTATACTTGTTAACATTACACTTCAGCCGCCATACTAGTAGCTCACAGATGCCAACTAGTACACATTTTTGGCTAACTAGTAACATGTAGTTGTGTTTGAAGGAATATCACACAACTGAACTGTAATCACACATTATTTGCCGTATATAAATACCTAATTTTGGATCAATTAAGTAAAATCGCATTGGGAATCACTGATTAAGGAGATGATTGATGACGATGATAAATACAAAATGATGCCTTCATTTTTCTACCACAGGGCACTGAGCATTGTGGGAAATATGAAGAGCTTTATTGAAGGGTTTTCGGGCTTCCTTTTTTTCTGTGTACCAGCATTTGGAGTTTTTTTTTTATTAAGGCTTTATTTGATCGATGATCAAAAGTAAATCTGAAGGTGACATTAAATTTTACACGAGTGTTGCACTAGGGTTGTATTTTCAAGACAGCACTTTATTGTGAAATGTTGCAATTCCTTTGAATGCCAGCATGGGAATGTAACAGCACGTTTGTTAATTTCTTGATTTCTTGGCTTCGTTGATTTGTTTTTCACTTGTACAAGAACAACAGAAACCGGTCAGTTGTACTCGTAGCACTTCTCGAAAATGAATTCAGCGTAACAAGTTGTAGCAGAACGTTTAACGTAGTTCTTAAATAAGCTCAAGCAAGTAAATGGCATTTACTTTTTATGTAATATGACATTTGTATTCTATTTTCGAGTGTTGGGACCAGCAGCAAACTTTACACAAACAAATGTCCAGCTATTTAAAAGCGACATGAATTTGCATGTTTTTACAAAGGTACATTCCGTTTATCAGCACTCAATGGAGCTCACATTTGTAATTTTTGTCCTCACAGCACTTGCGAAACCAACAAAATTTCACACTTCCACTTTGGATCTGAAATAATACGTGTGTTCCAATTTTCTTGACATGATCTATGGTATTGTAGGGTATTCTATACAGTATATATATCTATATCAAAATCGTTGTGTCTTTTTGTGGAGAGCTGGCATGATGATGTAAAATGAGTACAAATACTGTATTTGCACACAATCTCTTCAGTGCACCTTTTTTTGTGATTCCTTAAAAAAAAAAAAATCCGATCTTGTTAAAGAACCCCTAATAGGAAAACCACCTTGTATAACATATTCACTGCTGAATGTTTACTCTTTGGCAAAAAAAAAAAAGAAAGATAAAGAATATTTGCTGTAAATTCCAGTGTTTTGGAGCTTGTACAAAAGTGTTTGTTAACCTTTTGCTGTACAGTAGATTAATTCTTTATTTATGCGCATCCAAATCCATTGAATCCCGTAACCAAAAGCAAAGTAAAAATATTGCCTTTCTTTAATGTGAGGTGTGAGTGTGCACATTTATCACATTGTATAATGAGTGTGAGGGACAGAATGAGGACTTTCAAATGTATAGATAATTATAATAATATATATTATTGTTGAAATGATTGTTGAGATGTGAACACTTAAAGTCCCTGTAAAGTGACATTTGTCTCCTGATTTTCACACACCACAGAGAATGTGTTTAACAAACCTGCTAAATTTCAATGATAAAAAAAAATGGGCAAGTATATAAAATGAAACTTCAAAATCGTGAAAAAAAACTGCGGTGGCAAATTCAAGTCCAGAAAGTACCAACCCTGCCACAGTTTGGCTTTAGCCCCAGGTGCTAGCTAGCTAGCTAACTCTCTAGCTAGCTCCCCGGGTGCTTGTTTACCTGCTAGGGAGCTAGCTAGCTAGCACAAGGGGCTAAAGTCAAACTGTGGCAGCGTTTTTACTTTCTGGACCTGGACTTGCCATTTTTCAATACCACTAATACTTGATTAAAGTATGCTACAACATCTAGCAGCTTTCTTATCCCTACACATAACTACATGCTTACAGAAAAGATCTCACTGTGTCGTCACACGGCTTTTTCACTCCGCAATAACGAGGCGCTCTAAAGTGTCAATGCGAGTGCAACATGCAAGCTGTCATGGCAAACTTTTTATTTTCAAATGTTTCCCCACCCCCTTGCTATCCGGCCTTTCTCTCCATGGTGCGCGTGCACTCACGGCTGACAACGAGGCGCTCTAACATGAAGTCTCTAAATTCACTTTACAGGGTCTTTAAAGTTCACACAAACGTATCATCTGTACTTTCTTGACATTTCCCCACTTTCAAGTGGTTATATTGAAGCCTCCAAAGCAGCAGGGTTGACGGTGACAGAGTTGGCTCGGGTTCTGGTGACTTTTGAATGTGAAGGTACTGAAACGGGTTTTGTTGTAGACATGCTGGGAGTGTTTTTTTTGGGGGGGGGGGGGGGGGGTGGTGCATGTCAAGCTTTCCAGGCGATGAGATTTGAATGTCCACGTCCGGCATTTGTCAATCTGATTTGACTTATTTATGTGCAAAAAAAAAAGAGAAAAGTACTGTATCGTCAATCAAGCTGTTGCAAATGTATTTTATTTTTTATAATTAGAGAGGAATTATAGAGAGGAGGCAGTGCGTGGGCGAAGCTGCCTTGTGTTGATGAGGGCTTGTTCAGTTTACAATGGCCTTATTGTTCTAATGATTATTATTGTATTACGGAGATCAATGCTTCACTATTGTATGACACGTTTGGACAAATGTGTTTTGCTTGAAATATCTTTACTGGAGTTCTACATATAGTATATACAAAATGTGTGTGTAAAGTTTTCTGAATGTATTTCTTAACCCTATTTTTTCGGTCATTTACTTTGCAGTACTGCCTCTCCCTTACAAACCAGGGACAATTTGTACTCTACTGTATACTTTGTGTAATCCCTTGAAAGAAAAAAGCTTGCTGGTTGAAAGAAGCATGCACAATGCTTTTTGATTGATTGATTTATTGTCATTTCACCGAAAGCTATTCCCCCTCGCTATTGCGCGAACGAATTTCTCAATCACAACGACGGGAATTTTGTATGTGAGATGAGAGAATTTTCTTGACGGTGCAGATTATTGGTTCACTTTTAAGATAAAATGCAGTCGAAGTTACTGAGGAGCGAGAGATTTTGAAGCGATGCAAATGGGGCCGAAATGTTTTCTGAAAACTTTCGATGGGAATTTTAGCTCTGAAGTTTTGGAAATGCATTTAATTGTTATAGTTTAGTTAAGGGTTGATAGTTTTTTGTTAAAATGTGAATTGAGATTTAACTTAATTTTAACTTTATACATCCCCTGTCAGAATGGCTTCAGAATACAAGTGCTTAATATGCACCATACACGCAAACTCGTTTTATAAAATATCATATATACACTTTGATTCATGAATGATGTTTTAATCAAAAACAAAAACACTGAAGACCCCAACCCCAAATTATACTCAATTTCAAGGGTTAAGGTGAAAGAAAAACTTTCAATATTTAGTTAAGATTGCCCAACTATTATTATTATTTTTATTTATTTTTTACAGTGTGTTCCCTGATTACAAATTTACAATTGATGCAAATTCCTGCAAATTCCCATGGAAAGTTGGACATGACGCAACCCTAACCATAAAGTAGCACTGGCTCTGCCAATTTTCTTTAGGCAATAAACATTTACTGTAACCTAAGTTGCTCACCAAAACATATTTACGTTTACCCGAGACAGCAACAGAGCATGTAATGCTTTGAGAGCAACTATAAACTAGTGGCTTTTTAAAAAAATATTATTATTATTATTATAGTGCCCCCATGAGCAGTCTTTTTAAACTATTTTGTGTTTATTTTTTCTTTGTTTTCTGGGGTCTTTTTATTGTAGCAAATTGACACTAACACACTGTATTGTACACAATATTAATAATGTTCTGTTCATGTCAATTAATATGTCAATTTCTCTCTGTTTATAAAAGCCTTGTAAGCATTTATTTTATTTATTTTTTAATATCCAGCTTTAGGTCCATGTACTAGTACGCTCTTTGTCTTCACTACTAAAACATGTTTGAGTGCCACCGTTTGCCTGATAGTACCCTCTGCATCATTCGTAACATGTCGTTGTCCTGATGCTGTTCATCTAGTGTGCAGAAATGAACGGGAAGCCTGGCGGTTCGCTAGTTAGCGCGCCAAGTTTCTTCGCTGGAGGAAGGAGGAAGGGGGAAAAAACAAGGCCCAATTTGTGATCCTTAGCAAAGTAAACGCATTACAAATTTGGCATAAATAAACAACAAAATTATTTGCTACAAATGATGTTATAAAATTTTACTAATTTACATCTAGCATGTACCACTCAATAATTGACAATTTGTGGTTTTTTTTTTGTAAGCCTTATACAGTTGAAAAATTAATACTGCAGTCAAATATAGGAAGACAAAAACAATAGTTCAGCAATGATGCAATTAAAATGTTTTGCACTTAAGTTACAATAAAAAAAAAATATTTTAATAATACCTGTAATTGTGATAGATACAAATGTATTGAATTTCAAAGAATGAACTGCACTTGGTAGCGCGCCTTATATTCATTTTATTAGTGCAAATTGTCTTGCTAGTGTGGACAAACGAATACATGGACCTTGTGGATATCAAGCTATTGAATAAATGCTGAAAATGTCTTTTCGTAACGTCCATGTTGCTAAACCACAGCAGACTATACTCAATGCCACTGTAGCCCCCTGTAAGCACTCCCCACCCTCCCGGCAAACATTCATTGCTAAGCCAGCAAAGCACAAATGTCCCTGAATGCAGCACGACAAGGACAACTCGAGACGGTAATGCAACGATGCTCACAAGCCCACGCACACGCGGAGCAGACGAATACCTCGGCGTCGCTACACAAATATCCATCCGAGACAGACTTCCAATTGAAATGTACCTGCGCCAAATTAGGACCAATCCTTACCTATTGTAGTTTGGCGACCCCTACCGGCCACAGGCAAATAGCGAATAAATAATAAAGTAAACCATAAGTGGAAGTTATGTGGTGAGAAGACGAGTGTCTATCCGACATGCCAGTAAGTGTTGGCTACGTGTTTTGTAACATTAACCATAACTACTTACGATCCCTAACTATTAGTGTCCCATGTAAAGACGTAACGTGTACAACCTCACTTTTAAAGCCTAATACCAAACCCGTCCCCAGGTGACAAATTGACTGTCAACATTAAAAAGCACTTAAATAGTCACTTACCTGTAAGAAAGACGTTTGCCCACCTACCAAACCATTCGGGTTCGAGTCCCGTCATTTCCCCTTATGGTTCTCTGTACTATATTTTGACTATTTACATGGCCGATAGGGGTCGCAACAATACATAACACAATACATAACACTTGGTCGTAATTTTGCACCGGTCGTAGTAATTGGAGGACTTGTTGGTGATTCATCCACATTGCTGGTGTTGCTCGTCTTCTCAAACTGGCCTTAACCTTTCCGCTGAGGTGTTCGCAAAAGGGCAACGTATAGCAAGAGCGACTTTGTGATGGGGGGGGATGCATTTTATGACAGACGGAGAGAAAGGGGGAGCTGTAATTTTCTACCTGTGCTTTGTAAATGTTTTCTATGTGCGGTATTTGATAATGTAAAATTGGTATTTTTGTGGTTTGTAAGCTGCAAAATTGATTACTTAAGGTGCACGTAGTTTTTTAAGAAAATGCAATTAAACTGAGGGGTACAAAAAAAAACTATTCTAACATTTGGGGTTCAGAAGACTGTATTTGCATGCCCTTTGACCAAGCAAAGTCAATAAAGTTCATTTGAATCACTAATATTGCTTGTGTGTCCTGCATTTGGTACTTGAATGTAGCAGCAAAGCACTACGTTACTTTTCATTTTTCTACGAAAAAAGAAAGACAAATTCCGTGTGTCTTTTTACTTACTTAGCCAATAAGTCTGATTCGGATTCCGTAGGAAACAAATCTCTGGTGACACCGGCACTTAAATCCATCCAAGGTCATCCAGGGGTCACAGGTGACTATTTTGGTGTATACATAATTCGAACTGCGCATGCACCAAGGACACATTCAGTGCGTTAAGCACCACCACTGTGGGTCAACAGGGATGATATGGAAATCCTCCCTGACTTCAACAGTTGCTTGGTACCAAGATGCCACAAGATGGCGCCAAATATACTTTTCCATTAGACAGGGCTTTTGCTTGAGCAAAAAAAAACGGTAACGACTGTAGGTGACAAAATAATACTGGCGACACGGTAGGGAAAAAAAACACCCCTGAATGCTCAAACTACGAAGAGAAAATGTAATCAAAACAATATTTATTCACTCCATCGTATCTTACAGACATTCTTATAATGTGTAAATATGACACCAGACAGGCAAAGTATGAAAAAACAAACAGCCCTAATAAAAGTTGTTGATCATAAATCTTGTTTGAGAACCATAATGTACAGTATTGAACATGATCTTGATTGACAAGTATGGCGAACGATACATTCCTCTATTTGCTTTCACTTTACAGAAAATAGCTGAGACAATTTACATTCATGACTTCATGCATTTAGTTAAGAATACATTCTAAACAGACATTCAGGTGCGATTAAAAACAAATACATTAATTTGAACTTCACAAGGTTGTTTTGGTCCCATTGCAAAACAAAAAAAATATGCTTCTTAATTTGAGTGTAAGAAACACCACATTCAAATGTGTGCTGCTTAACAGAGGAAGAAAACATTAAACAATATAACAAACAATCATTGTATAAACATTCTCTTCATGCAGTTCAGTGGGAGTGGCTGATAGCATGTTAGCTCATGACCTCATCATAACCCCGCCCCCCGTGACGTCACGTCACACTTTTATTTACAAACATTCAGCATCATTCCAGGCCACAAATTTACAAGGGAGCTTCATGGATGATGTCACTGCATGCAAACGATATGTCCCACACTGAACAACTAGACATGGAGGAGGTGCTGGACAAGGCAAAAAGTAACACTTACCTCTCTCACTCAAAAAAACTCAACAAAAAAACTCACAACACACAAATCAGACACAACAAAACCCCTTGCACACACAACAAGAACCTCAGACTCAAACACCCTCTTTAACAAAAAAATCTCACACAAACAAAAAACTCTCACACTCACTACAAACATCTCCCCCAACAAACTCTCACACATATCCAAAACCCCTCTCACTCATAAAACCTCTCTCACTACCACCAAAAACACTTCCTCATTCACACATGCCCCAAAACTCTCACACTTCACAAAACCTCTCTCACAATCACCAAACACACTCTCTCATTCACAGACATGCAAAACAAAAACACACAATTAAAAAGAAAAACATTCTCGTGGTTACGCCCAACCTCTCTCACACAGTTCAAAAACCTTTCTCAAGCAAAAATCTTATACACACTAAAATATCCCTCAATACAAAATATCTCACATAAAACTCAATAAAACTCTCATTCACCAAGAAACCTTTCTCTAAAATTTGACACACCAAAAACTCTCATTAACAATAAAAGTCTCTCACACACACCCAAAAATCTCTTACACTCCAAAAACCTCTCACACATAAAAAATGGAAACATGAGTAATTCCAAATATAAAATGCTGATTGAGTGCCAAGCAAAAATTTTTTTTGTTCCGTGTGAAAGTTTTTTGGGGAGGGCAGATTTTTTTTTTGGGTGAGTGGCATTTTTTTCTGCCTGAGGTAAATGTTATTTTTGGCTTACAAAGAACCTCATAATTATGCCCCTTCTTTCATCCTATGAAAACAAATTCTCCCACTATAATGACAACACATTGGCTACGTGGATCATGTATATTGAACAAAGCCTATTGAAATCCCCATAAAACTCATCTTTATCTTTGGTGCGCCAAAATCCAGTTCAGGCCTCTCGCGTGCTGCAGACAATATTGATTTTAGAGGAAGTGCTGCGTACATTAAAATAAGGGATGCTTAGCTGCCAGACTTTGTGCATGTCGGAACTCATCAATATAAATGTGTATGTATATATAATGTATATATTCTAATTGTTTTCCCATATACCACGGACCAAATATCGAAATGTCCCTCAGTGCTGCATACAGCATGAACATAAATTAAGATTTGCCTTTGTTGATTGATATGTTCTAATTGAACTTTTTGTCGCTTTTTTTTTAAGCCTTTGTATTACATTTAAAGCACATTTATTCGATATTTGTGCTTTAAAGTGCCCCAAAGAAAAGCGCTATATAAATCTGATGCATTATTATTATTATTATTATTATTATTATTATTATTATTATTAAAGAAGTCTTTGCCTCCTATTTTAAGCTATAATGCTGCAAACGTACCGTTTTAGCAAGTGCAAGCTGACGGACTAGCAATTACCTAACCTCATTAATATGCTTATTCTTATTATATAACTTGCAGCTGGAAGGGAAAAAACAAGAAAATGAATGAGAGCAAAAATACTTTTGCCGGCAATGACTCACACGCACATTCACATACACTATTCTGCAAGTGCAAATTTGATAACAAAATGTTGTAGATGACAATGTTTCCTTCTGGACATTGAATTGAGTTTTTATTCAATTGCTCGACTTAGTGGGAAAAAAAAAAAACATTGAAGGAAGAGATACAACTTGTCGGCCTGTTTTAAGATTTATAACACTATTAGAAACATACAAATTGCTCCAAATAAAATGAGGGTCTCTATTGTGCGCATTCAAACAAATAAAAACAAAACCAAGTATTCCCAATTGGATATAAAAATGTGCGCTTTTGACCCTGTTGCTGCATTTGATAAAACATTCCGAAGGCAAGTGTGGACATTTGTGAAGCTCGACCGAGGCGTACGAGGCAGGAAGTGGATTTAGGACGTGGGGGTGAGGAGAGAAGAAGAGGTAGTTGTACTTTTCTTAATCTCGTCTCCTCCTCTTTTCTCCTTGGAAATCGGACGAGCTCGCGCAGAGTCCTCGTCCTGCACGCGGCTCTCGTTAAGGACTTCAGAAGTTCACTTTCAGGGCGGGTCCAATTTATTTCCAGACGTGTGCTGTCATGTGCGCTGAACTCGGGGCCGCCGCGCTTCCCGTCGGTTGACCGTTGGCGGGAAAAAGGTTCATGCCTGTCATGTGCTGAGTCATTTGGAAGACAGGAATTATTGAAACCAATTAAAACACGTTTGTTACAAATATTATTTTGTTTTAACACCAAAAAAACAAACAAATTGCAAGCATACATGCCTTTAAGAGGCGGGGCCTGGTGGGGTTATGTGTGATGTTGGTGAATTTGTGTGTGAGTGTCTAAGTGTGAGCTGTGGTCAATAACAGTATCTGGACTTCTAAAAATCGATCTTACATTCTGTCAGTAATGGATCACTAGTAGCTACAAAGTACCAAAATGTTCACTTGTAGTGCTAGTAAGATGTTTTTGACAACTGCAGGTCAAAATTTCAACTTGTAATACTAGTAATTCTTTTTTTACATCAGTACTACTAGTAAGTACAACATTTTTTAAGTACTAGTTAGTATATACTAAGGTATGCTATACCTTGCTAGTATTACATATAACAGTTAGAATGACTACTAGTAGTACTATTGAGAGCCAAAATGTCCACTAGTAGCACTAGTAAGTTGTTTCTGACCTTACTAGTATTACTAGTAAAGGTTAAAAAAATCATTGTAATACTAGTAAGTGTTTTTGCCATCAGTACTACTAGTACCAAAATGTTAAGTACATAACTGTATTTACTAAGATATGTTTTACCATACCAGTACCACTAGTAACAGTTAAAATGGCCACTAGGGAAAGCAAAATGTCCACTAGAAGTACTAGTAAGCTGTTGCTGGCCTTACAAGTACTACTAGCAAAGGTCAAAATGTATACTAGTAGTACTACTAAGTCTCCTTTTTTTACATCACTAGTACTACTAGTAAGGTTCATGTGAACTAGTAAGGTGTTTTTGACATTGCTAGTCAAACTAATAAGAACCACAGCATCCAATAATAGCACTAGTTTTGGCCCTTATTAGTAGTACTAGTAGGATCCTACTAATGTGTGACATATGCCTACTAGTCAGACTTGGTAGCGCTACTAGTGCAGTACAGTGTTGCACCAGAAAGGGAACTAGTAGGCCAATAATAAAGGGGGGTGAAACTACTAGTAAGACACAGTGGTTCCACTAGTGCATCCTAGTTGCACTATTGCGCTGAATTGTCTTACTAGTAAGGACAAAGACGTACCTGTCCAATGTTCCACTGCAACTGCTGAGCGCCAAGCGCTTGCTGCTGAGCTAATGTCGCCTGCGGACGTGCCATCATGCTAGCGGCCTGCTGCTGCTGCTGCGGCGCCATCATCGCGTTTTGCTGATGTCCCATCATGCACTGGGACACACCGGCCAAGCCGCTTTGGGCCGCCATCAAGCCGTTCTGTTGCTGCCCCATCATGGCAGCCTGCGACATGGCCATGGCTCCTCCCATCCCGCCGGCCTGAGCTAACGAATGGTAAGAACCGTACGGATGTGTCGGGTAGCCCATTTGGTTCATGTACAAGCCTGCGGGACAAAAAAATAGACATGAAAATCCAGCAAAGTCACTACGTGCACTTCTTAAACTTTTGTGAGTAGTTAGAGACTAATGACTTTAAAAAAAAAAATGGACAAGATGATCGCTAACCATGAGGAGGCGCCATGCTGCTAACGTGCATTGACGGGGTGGAGCCATAAAGGGACAGAATGGAGTCCTTGGACAGTTTCCTGAACGCGCCTTCTGCCCTTTTGGGTGCCGGGTCCAGGAAGAGGCTGAGGTTTTCAGGCACAGAGGCGGTCACTCGGCTCTGAGGCAAGAAGGTGGAGGCAGCCTGAAGTGACGCACTTTTGTTTTAGTACCAAAAAAGGAACATTTCCAAAATAAAACAGGTGTGTATTTCATACTGTGTTCTTTGTGGAAGAAGGATCTGAGAGGTGACTGAAGAGATCCAAGGCAGGGTGCACCGGGTTCGAAAGTGCAGGACTCTTGTTAATGCCCGGAACCCCATTGGATACTGCAGGACTTGGAGCAGGAGCATCTAAGAGATATTACAAATATGGATGTGATCATATCTAATCCAACCATTTATGAACTTCGTCTGTTGTGCTGTGCTGAAAGATGATCAATGACATCATTGGTTCATCAAATTCGACTAGACTTTTATCAAGTTATAATAAAAAAAAAAAATCATCTTTAGTCGTTCAACCCCTACCTAATGGAATTGTCCTTTGTATCATATTAAGATGAAGAATGCTTAAAATTTTTAATCGTAATCGCATGACTTCAATAGTTAACTCACGATTAATCACACATTTTTATTTCTGTTCTAAATGTACAAAAAAAAAAATTCAAATTGTTTCAAAAATCTAACTATTAGAAATATGGCTGCATCTTTTTGTCATTGATACAGTAAATTTCATAATAATTCATAAAATTGAGTTAAAATTAAAAAGATGTACTGTACTGTAAAAAAACGAGTGTTTTTCTGCCACTAGATGGCATAATTGCATTCGTAAGACGTTGGTGACAGCTCAGTGCATTTTTATTTTCATATTAAGAGCTATCTAACCTTTAACATGAGTAACTTGGTCAATTCTACACATTTTTTTTAAAAATTGTAAAATACAACTTTACCCCAGTCTCCACAAATATATTAATTATTATTACGTCTAAATTTTGACCTGGACGCGTCTGCTGCGTTTGCGACTGGAATTCCCCGAGAACAGGCTTTCCAAGTAATCGCGCGTTTAAAAAATGGTGCCGTTAAAGGAACTTTAAATTAACTCAAAATTAACGCACTCATTTTGACACCCCTAGTAAATACTGAAACAAAAAAAAGGGATCGAACCAGACCATTAAATGACTCTTCCGTTTCATTCTTGTGTCTAAAATCTGAATGTCTTGCGGTGTCATACCTAATCCCAGCAAGTCCGTAACACATTGAGAGTCTCTCTTCGGGCTGGCGTCTTTTTTCTGTCAAAACACCAAAAGGGTTCAATGAATGCAGACACATTTGCATAAATCACCATCATTCTTGCAGCTCCGTGACGTACTCACAATTTTCATTTTCTCAAACACAACCGGTTCCTTGGGGATGTTCTCGCAGCTCTTTTCTTTCTGCATTCACAACGCGTTTTGCCATGACTCGAAATATTCCGGCACACTCGCCGTGAGCCGACGCTGACTCACCCGGAGCATCTGGATATCGATGACTTTATCCATGTACTTCTTCTTGTCATATTTGTCCCTGATGAAGTTCTCTGCCGACTGGTCGCTCTCGGGGCGCTGGAAGCATTCGGGGAGGAACGCCTCGTAGAGCCGTTTGGCCTTGGCGTTTCCCATTTCCTGAACACACTGCAGAAAAGGCAAAATAGAACCACGGTTATTAAAAAAAAGTCCTTTGAGGAACATCGGGATGGCATCACGACAGGTATGTCGGGTTTTTGGGGTTGAAATTTCAGAATGAACCTAAAACGCTGTTCAGCTGAAGTTTAGAGAAGAAAACGTCCGCCAACCTGAACCTGCTCCTGCGTCCACTGGTCCAAGTTGACAGACTTGACTTTGGAGATGTGCACCCCGAGATTTCGATGAATACCGGCGCATCTTATACAGATAAAGATCCCCAAATTCCACGAAGACCATCTAGGACCTGGAAGATAGATTGTATTTAGACTCCTGAGAAACCACTGAACAAAGACAGGCTCCAAAAAGAAGACCAGCTGAAGAGCAACGCGGGATAGAATCCAATTTTTTTTTTTTTGTCCAATTACAGACAGTCATGCCTGAGACCTCAATTACAAACCGCAATTCAGCAGGGAACCCATCTAATCCTGTTTAAATCAGGTAGCGTCCTGACACACAGGAGCATCCAATAGAGACTGATCGGGGGAAAGAAGCAATGCAAAAACACAGGCAAAAAAAGGCTGCACAACAAAGAAGACCTGCCAAGAAAACCTCTTCAAAACTGTGAGGCTCACGTGTTGCTGCAGTGAGTTTATTTCATCGCTAGATGGTGTAAAAAGCTCTTGGATTGGTACTTCCTCAAATGAAAGGGGACGTTTACGCCAGTATTTATTTCTTCCACATGAGTCTGAACAAAGGCGTCAAATATGGTGTTGTCTTGTTTCCATGGGGAAATAGTCCTACAACCTGAGGCTTTTTTTTGGGACAAAATGGATGCAAAGGATGAGAGGTTAACAGACAAGCCTGAACCGGCTCAAGCATTAGCTGTCATGCCGGCTAATAATAGAATTACTGTGCAAATCCCGCTTAACTGCGACAAACACTTGTGAGGGGATTATCAAATATGTGGAAAACTCTGAATGGACGAATCACTTTTGTCCTCAGCGTCCTTTAATGCCTCCAATTTCTCTCCCTGATCTGCTGCCTCTCGCACCTTTATCTCTTTGCCACAGTTTGACCTTTCTGTTCTCCCAACTGAATTACTACAATTTCACACCCTTGTAGCCAACACTGCCTTTGTTTTATTGGATTTGGCCTAATCATAATAGAACTGGCCAATTTGTCTTGTGGAGAGTTAAATGCATTGTGAGAACACTTAGAGAAAAACTCTATCTATCCATCTATCCATCTATCTATCTATCTATCTATCTATCTATCTATCTATCTATCTATCTATCTATCTATCTATCTATCTATCTATCTATCTATCTATCTATCTATCTATCTATCTATCTATCTATCTATCTATCTATCTATCTATCTATCTATCAGCTAGCTAAATAGCTAGCTCACGAGTTAGCTAGCTAGCTAGCTAGCTAGATGGATGTTGGATGGATGGAAGGAAGAAAGAAAGAAAGAAAGAAAGAAAGAAAGAAAGAAAGAAAGAAAGAAAACCCAGTAGTAGTATATATAGTCTAATTATGCCACAGAAATATTTGTACAATTACCAAAAGTGTGAAGCATATTGTTAATGACGTACAACGAAAGCCCTGATATTCACAAAAAGATGCATGTCACTGATAAGGTGTCCCATGCACCAAAGGTCAGCCCATGAAGCTAATTATGGATGCGCAGGTCCTGATGTTTGTAAAGGTAGCATAGCAACCAGATAAGCCCTAAAATGGAGGAGGCATGAGATGACTTGGACATTTGCGCAATGAATCACACCTGCGCACCGCCCCGCAACAGGCTCTTTAGTGGCGATCCGTAAGGCGTTATGTATTGTTTGCTCAAACCGTGTACACCTCCGGGTACAGTGAACAGAAATAGTCCGGGAGAGTAGGAGGCGACGTCGGAAAAAGGAATGAAATGTGGGGCTTTAAATTCGCCGTGTTTCTGGCGTTGCAAGAGACCAAGACATCTTAAAATATCACTGAGCATTGCAGCATTGACGAGTGCAGGTTAATGCCAGTGATTCCCAATCAGACAGGTGTGCCGCTGGACAGCATCAAAAATTGGACTATAACATACGTATCTTATTTTTTGTTGAACTATCTCTGCTAGTGACGGACAGAACCATTAAATGCTCCTCCACTAGCTGGCAAATGGTGCAATTAACCCCGCAGTGGTGAACATCCACAAGTATTGGGTTTTGCCACAAAATGGCATCTATAACAGAGGGGGATCATAAAACATCAACGCAATGCATCGAGCGCACGCGCAATTATGAACCTGTAGTACATTAAGGAGTTCAATTATTTTTTTTAAAAAGCAACAAAAAAAAAGGGTAATCAATATTGTAGCTAGCATAAACGCCTAAATAACAAAGATGATTCCCAGTGATGACTCGTTCTGGAGCAACAAAATACAACAACATAAATTTTGGTTAGCAGCAGCTATGATGAGGTGGATAATAAACTTTCTAAATGCTTCCCTCTTTCTAAATACACAAACACATTTTCGCCTCACTCGCTGGCTTACACGTGCACGGGAGGGTTGCAAGTGCGTACGGCTCATTAGCCGACATCCCACAAGGATAAAAACGCTACTTTCGGCTGTTAATCCCGCAGAGCTGCAGGTGTTGCCGGAGCCTGTGCACTACTATCGCCACCCAGACATGCGGCTCCAGTGCAATGTGTTGACACGGGGATTTACTTGAGTAATGTAAGAAAAGTCACGCGTGAATTGATATTTATTACAAGTGTCGCGCATATAAACGATCCTACCACAATCTTATCCGATTGGTGACACGTCACACACACACACACACACACAATTATCCTCCATTTTCATTCTCCCCGCACCTAAAGCCCTTCAGGACGCCCGAAGCTATCCAGTGACCTAGCAGTAGCAGCCTATGCTAACAAGCAGATGGACCCTGATAGATAATTGATTTACATTTTCACCATATGCGTTGCAACGTGAGAACCAACTGTGGTCTTAAAAAATGGGAACTTTTATTCACTTTTCGTTGTTAAGAATACATATTCAATCCATAATTTAGGGGGTTTAGTGCAAACAATATTACGCAAGAGTGCAAACAAAATGGTATTGTACTCTCTCTCTCTCTCTCTCTCTCTCTCTCTCTCTCTCTCTCTCTCTCTCTCTCTCTCTCTCTCTACTGTATATGTCACCCTCTCCTTGACTGTGACTCAGGGGACGCACCGAGGAAAATCCCTACTGGCATCTGACACGATAAGACACGCGAGGCATGACACCGACTGTTATAATGAGAAAGTGTGCCATTTTGTTTTGGAAAGATGAGGTATTTGTTGTGTAGTGCGCACGAACCTGGCGAGTGAGAGAAAGTTGGAGATTGTGACATCTCGATTCAAGGATTATATTTTAGTTTTGGGGTTTTTTTATGTCAAAATTTCAAGCTCAATTAGGCAGAAAAATCCACCTGTTTTTATCCATCTGAGGGGGCGACCATTTTGTCTCCGAATGCCACAAAAATGACATCGCAGGCTCAGTTGACGACCAATCACGGGCTCACTTGTTTTCTGGGTTTGGTCATGTGACGTTCGCAAGCTGAGCATTTTAGGCACTGTGATGTCATTTTCAGTTGACGGCGTGTGTCAGTAAAAGGCAAAATGGCCGCCCCCCTGAGATAGATAAAAACAGATGGATTTTTCTGCTTAATTTATGTTCCACAAACACAAAATTGAGTTTAGACTAGTGGGGGCATGTAGATGTTTTACTTGACTTGAAGTAGGTAAATAATACAGAGGCTGGTTTTGTAACAAATCAACAGGTGCACATTTTCACTATCTTGTACAGTGATTGCTTCACAGTTTCCTCATCGTGCTTTTTTGAGGCTTTGCGCGCGCCAACGTTTTTTTTGTGTGTGTTGCCACGACTTCCTCTTAGTACACCCCCGAGGGAGGGAGGTGAGAAACGCACGGTAATCTTTCTCGAGGCAAACGAGATTACAACAAACCAAGATGAAGCTGAGTCGAGAGGCGGATGTTGAGTGGACAAATGCTTTTAGGGCGGCTTTGTTTGTGTGTGTGTGCATGTTCAAGCGATGAAAGCTCATACACTTAAAAATGCGCCAATCAGGGCGAAGGAAGAATAGCGGCAATAAACGTCCTGTAATTCTGAAATGCCACAAAACTACATACACTCAAACGACAGTGAATATACAAAGTCTACACACCCCTGTTAAAATGCTTGTTTTTTTTTTACGAGACCAAAATATACCATTAATGTGACCTATAACCTGTACAAGTCCATTACAATTTTCAAAACGTATTAGAGAGAAACAACTGAGATGTGGTTGCAAAAGTGTGCACACCCGCTCATAAGTGGGGATGTTCCTGCATCCAGAATGTTGCAATCACATTCAACTCATGTTAACTCATTCACCGCCATTGACGGTTATAGACGTCTAAATTCATTTGAACTATTTCTATTAGTTTAAAAAACAAATCCACTTTTGTTAACAAGAGTATGAAAACCCAGAATTGTTTTATTGTACATTTAGAACATATAAAATTTGTGATTAATCGTGAGTTAACTCATGAAGTCATGCGATTTTAATTGCCCGACGCTGCTAATTTTGAATTCAATAGTTAACTCACAATTAATCATAAGTTTTATATCTGTTCTAAATAGCAAAAAAAATAAAAAATCCTGGGTTTTCATACTCTTGTTAACAAAAGTGGGAAAAAAATGTTAAACTAATAGAAATAGTTTAAATGAATTTTTGACGTCAATAGCCGTCAATGGCAGTGAATGAGTTAAAATGGAGCCAGTACACACCTACCACCATTTAAAGTGTGTCTGACAAACCCCAAATAAAATCCAGATGTTCTAGTAAACTTTTCCTGACATTTTTTCCAGAGGCCTGAAGGATTTTTTGCTAACACTGACCGCTTTTTTGAACTGTTCATAATTCCTCGACTAAGGCCCAATAATGCATCCCAGACACTTTGGACAATTTTCCCGACATGCTTTTGTCAGTTTTTTATGCAACCAAATCATCCCTGACAGCATCGGAGATTCACAAACAAGATCCATAAAGTTTTATCATTCCCTGCATGATCATGTTTAGCATCATCCTATCTTGTCTTGCGTGAGACAAGGTGGAAAGGACTAATGAATAAATCACGGCATGAAAGCACTCAAAGAGCCTGCTTGCTGATTCTCATTAAATATTTGCCAGGCCGCCAACTCATGTGACTCCAGTCTGCATTTAGCAGGTAAATAACAGCAAAGAACGACGGACACACGCGCACCTGGAACCTGCTTAGTCATTCCGCCATTCATAATATTCTCGTCGGGGATTGCCAGCAAGTGACTTTCATGGGAGGATTTATAGCTGGGATGGAAGTGCTGCTAAGTAGTGAGGGAGGCTGAACAGTGCTTGTGCTTATATTGAATTATGTCTTTCAAGGTTGGAAGTCGTGCAGGTCAATGCCAACGCAACACTTAAGCCAGATAAGAAACCATGTGTGTCTGTGAAAAAAAAAAAATCTCATTCAGAAGAGGTCACGGGTCACCGATGATCTATTCCTTCGCACTATCGCCAAGGCTGCCTGCACCCGAGTCACTTTTGTCCCAACTTTTCACATTTGCACTCGTGTCTCTTCCCTATTTGTGTCCAAAACAGGAGCGATCGCCCCCGTGGAAAAACTGGTTTAACAAATAGAGGCTATAAGTCAATTGCTTTTCTTTACTCGAGTACATTTCACAATCTGTACCTTTTTACTTTTGTTTTCTGCACTGTGAGTGAGTAGCTCTGGGAAAGAAGTGCATGTGGTAAAAACACGCATGGTAATATTACATCATAACCTTCTTAACCAGTGATTATAACACTAAAACATGCAATATGTAAAACAAGAGAATTAAGATTGATGAATGCAAGTGCACTCGCCACAAGATACACACACACACACACCGCATGGTGTGCAGGTTGTATCCAGCAAGAAGACGACCCACCTTTTGATTCGCAGTCCGCGCAGAATTTATTCTCCTCCAACGCCAGCAAAGAGTTGAGCACCGACTGATATCTGTCGACGTCTTTCACAGATTTGCCCGTCATCATTGCGCAAGAGTTGACCTCACCTCGGTCCGCAGCAGCTACGCCGTCCGCGGATTCTCAAATCACCCTCCTTGATTCGATTCCTGGAAGCGGCGAGAGGCACTGACACTGGCGCTCCTCGATGGGATGAGGAGGAAGATGAGGATGAGGATGTTGAGGAGGATGGTGGTGGTGGGGATCGCCTTGAAACCAAACAGCATGCGTCTTAGTTAAGGCGCAAGGATCGCACTGTCGTCCCAACAAAATGATTATTATTATTTTTTTGTTACAAAAAGACATTCTTGGTAAGAACTCTAAATCAAAGATAAAAAAGAAAGAAAGAAAGAATAAATAAATAAAATCCTCCACTGACTCCCCCCCCCCCCTGCAGTTCTCACAAAGCTCCACCCTCGCCCCCCGCTTACACTCACACTAAATATGTAATTGATAAAACACAGAAAGACTGGCAATTATTCCATTGCTGCTCTTCCCCAGAGACACAATACACAATAGATACGCCTTGTCGCTGAATCGTACGTCAAGACCGCCGCCATATTGAATGTGTCAAAGTGTCAATTGCTGTGTTTTTCTCTCTCTCGTCCCACCCTCTTAATTACCAACTTAAATACCCAATAAAAACGATAATGTAAGTTTTAAATAAGCTTCTTGTCTAGTATGATTTAGTTTTTTTATTTCTATTTTTTTGGAAACCACTCTCCTTTCACATGATCTACTTTTATTTTGGGATGTGCTTAGCTAAAATTTCTCATATAATGTTGGTTTCTCAAAGATAAAGGACTGAAGAGACATTGGGAAACTCAAACATCTTTCCCAGAGGAAGGCTGCTCGTCTCTTTCCAGCCAGATATAATACATTGAATAAGGAAAAACTGTTCAATAAAAATAAATAAAAATAAAATAACACACCTATAAAACCTATTAAAATATGGCAGACGAGCATACATATTCCATGAAATGGCTAACCTGCGCAAGGCGGGGTCTAGATATGATTGATGTCTATATTGAATAATATTTTTATTTCTGATTGGTTTTACAGAGGAATATGGGCTGTTGACCACTTTATGGATGAGGAAGGTAACATTTTATAACATGCAGGATTTTGTGAGAAATATCAAATTAGATGTACCCAAAATAAACATAAACAAATTGTAAAGACATTTCCTATCTCCTTGGTAAACACGATTAAACAGGATAAAATACATTCGAAAATCACGCCAGCTTTAAGGCATCTATTCATTAATGGTATTGATTTTTTGTAACGACAAATGCAACAATACATTTATTAGAAGCCAGTTAAAACCATTAAAACGTGACTATATTCTTAATGACTGTAAATTAGAAGATAGAAAAGCAATGAGATGTAAATATTTGAAATTTCCCGTCCCAGCAAAAACCAAGGAACTTTTAAAAATTATTTTAAAAAACAATTAAAAGATTTACCCAATGTAAACAATATATACACAAATGTCGTTTCTTTAGAACAAAACCAAATATTGCTCATTGGAAAAAGGAATTGAAATCTTATAATAATTCAGCATGAATGCAGCAAGACTTAACTCATTTATTTAAAGACTGTACTTGTGATTGTTTTCCATGGCCCTTTCTGTTCTTTATTTGAAATGGAAATGCCCTATGTTGTTGTTTGTTTGATTGTACTCGTTATGTGAATTTTGAGAATCATTGAAATGGGATTGTACCTATTTTTGTTTGTATTTGAAATAATGGAAAAAATACGCTTACTAAGGGAAAAAAGGTATGATTGATGTATACAGTATGTCTGTGCTTTCTACCCCGTCTTACGCTATTGAATAATAAAGCTTTAGCTACACTGCCACTCTGTGGTTAGATAAAGCGTGACACACTTTGGACGTTTCATTTTCTGGTTGCTTCGCTCTTCCTAAACGCAAGAGGGCAGTCAAGTGTTGTGTGAAGAAAAAAAATCAAGCGATGGAAATTTAAACGGAAGTAAAATAAAATTTTCTTCATAAAAAACATTTTGCTCATATTTCGTAATACAGCGCACGAGTGGTGTAGATACATGTAAAATAATGAAATCTACTGATTGAGTGTCTGCTTTTCAAACATATTTTCAAGTTATTTTACAGCCTTTGCTGATGACCGTTCCTCTAAGAAATGTTTTATTTTTCAAAAATAACCGGAAATCGTTTGTTTATAATTCTGTCAAGTTTGGGGGTAGAGTTAGTGTTAGCTAATACGGAACTGGCTTGGACGCTACCGTAAAAATTAAATAAGAATAAAGGGATTCATATCGACTCGCCTTTATACCTTGTTCCAACCATCTCCAAAATGTCTCGGCAATCCAACCGCACATCAGACAGCAAGAAGATGGTATGTTACTCTTTGAAGCACGATTAAAACGTTGCTAATGTAGTTCGCATAATGCTAACTTTGTTCGAGAGGCATTCAGCCATCATACTTGCCACTAGTTTAGCCCTCAGCCGCCATTTACGCCGTTTAAAATTCGACTTTTGAGATCTAATATTGTTCTTTCCTTGTAGAATTCTGAGCTATTCACACTGACCTATGGAGCTTTGGTCACACAACTATGCAAAGACTACGAAAACGACGACGAGGTCAACAAACAATTGGACAAAATGTGAGTCTGCAAAAAAAGCAGCATACAACGAGATGGGTTTGCTTTGGTTTAAGCGGCAAAATGCACTAGTCACAAAAAGTTCGGGATATTGGCCTTTTGGGTGACATTTTAGGATCGACCCAGATGCAAGTTCAGGTCAACTTTATGACGTTCTTCAAACTTTTGAACGCACGTGTTCAACTGTTGAGGGTTTCACTACTTCTTGCACATTTTGGTATTCTCTAACAAGGAGATGAACAGCAAAATTCAGGTACAAAATACCGGACCCGTAATTCAGTTTACAGGTGCTCCAAAGTTCAAGAAAAGCTTTAGGTTCATCTTGAAATGTGACCCCAACGCTCGTTAACCCAAAATTATATTACAAATTGAACAGAATAAATCTGGTCGGTATCAAACAACGATTCAATATTTTTAGCTTAAAGCTGAACAATGTTGAAACTTGCTTTAGCTTTTTTTTTTGGTTCAAATTGGATACAACTTGACTCTCATTCACTCATTTTGTACTTTCAAACAACTATAGAGGGATTTTTATATAGTGGATTAAATAGTTCACTCATCCGTCAAATGAGACTTATTTACTGCCATTGACATTTATAAACGTCAAAAATTATTCATCCCTAAACTATTTCTATTAGTTTAACATTTTTTCCCACTTTTGTTAACAAGAGTATGGAAAATCTAGATGTTTTTTTTTTATTGTATTAGAACTGATATAAAATTTGTGATTAATCGTGAGTTAATTATTGAAGTCATGCGATTAATTACGATTAAAGATTGTAATATATTTTCTTTAAAAAAATATTTAAACAAATGTAATTAAAAAAAAAAAATAATATTATTTTTAAGAAAAGACTATTAAAAATCAGGGGCGTCAAAAAAAAAATATTTTTTTAATCGTAATTAATCGCATGACTTCACTAGTTAACTCACGATAAATCACTAAATTGATATCTGTTCTAAATATACAAAAAAAACATTTCTAGGGTTTCATACTCTTGTTAACAAAAGTGGAAACAAAAGTCAAACTAATAGAAATGGTTCAAATGAATTTTTGACGTCTACAGCCGTCAATGGCAGTGAACGAGTTAATTATGTCTTTGTTAAATGTATTGAACCAATAAATACAATACAGTAACATTCATTCATGTTCTTTTAAGATGATTTTATTTTACAAAATGAATACAAACAAGAGCAATATGTCTATTGTTCATGTTGTGATGTTTCTGAAATGACTAAAATATGAATACGAGTGAATATTGCCGCTGTGAGGGATAAACTACGTCTCAACTCAAAGCAAATGACAGGCCTTCCGGTCTTATGTTTCCTGGCCTCGGGTCGCTTTGTCAGCATGCTTCAGTCGGCCTGCAGGACCTTGTAGCGAATTCAAATCTCCTGCCAAACGTCTGAACCATTACAGGAAGATATCAATTTGACGTTATTACCCCCCCCCCCCCCCCCCTTCTCACTTTCATAGGGGTTACAACATCGGAGTGCGTCTCATCGAGGACTTCCTGGCACGCTCCAGCGTCGGCAGGTGTCAGGATTTCCGAGAAACGGCTGACATCATCGCTAAGGTGATTGGACGCTTTCAGGATAATCACAGCGTGACCGTGGACGCTTTCCAAAGAGAACAGATCAATCCGATTTAAAGAACGGCATCTTGATGGAAAGATGGGGAAACTCTCTTTTTACACCCAGATACGGTCAATAGCAAAAAGGTCAAGTTGAGTTCATCTATAAAGTTCATCCTGAAACCTGAAAGTATGCATTCTTATGGGCAAAACTTTCATATGTACAGGACAGCTGGTTGGGATATAATCCTGTTTCCATTTCCTGTGAAAAAAGGGGTTCACGTCACTTCCTTTCTCCGTCATGTTCTTTAACTCATTCACTGCCATTGCTATAGACGTATTTTATTTTTTTTTAAAGAAGAAAAGATGATTAAAAATTAGGGGCGTCAGCCAATTACAATTTTTAATTGTAACTAATCGCATGACTTCACTAGTTATTTTTATTATTAAAAAAAGAAAAGAAAAGATTATTAAAAGTGACTGGCATCAGGCGATTAAAATTTGTAATCGTAAATAATCGTCAAAAATTTATTTGAACTATTTCTATTAGTTAAAAAATTAATCCACTTTTGTTAATTTCTTTTTTTGAATCTTTTTTTTTTTTTAAAGAAGAAAAGATTATTAAAAATTAGGGGCGTCAGCCAATTACAATTTTAAATTGTAATAAATAATTTTTATTATTTAAAAAAAAAGAAAAAAATACTAAAAGTGACGGGCGTCAGGCGATTACAATTTGTAATCGTAATTAATCGCATGACTTGGTTAACTCACGATTAATCACAAATGTTATATCTGTTCTAAATGTACAATAAAACAACATTTCTATGTTTTCATACTCTTGTTACCAAAAGTGGGAAAAAAATAATAGTTCAAATGAATTTTTGACGTCTATAGCCGTCAATGGCAGTGAATGAGTTAAAGGTTAGTCTTTCCTTCGTGACCCCAGAAAAAAATAGACGGAACCAAGTGTGCAACTACAACTCTCCCATCTGTTTTCAATGATTTCTCTGCGTCTCTACGTACATGTTCTTGCCATACTTTTTCATAACGAAGCCGACCACAATACAGCCATGGCGACGACAAAACAAACATTGTTCCCATCATAAAAACTCCATAATACATACGATCAATGAACATTTTCCACATGCATGCCCACACTGCAAGATTTCCTACGCCGCTTCGTTGGTCCACCCGCTTTGCAATTGTAATCGTCGCGGCTTGTTCACCCAGGTGGCGTTTAAAACCTACCTCGGGGTCACCCCCAGCGTAACCAACTGGAGTCAGGCCGGCGACGAGTTCTCGCTCATCCTGGAGAGCAACCCGCTGGTGGATTTTGTGGAGCTGCCCGATAGCCACAGCGCGCTCATCTACTCCAACCTGCTGTGCGGCGTCCTCAGAGGAGCTCTGGAGATGGTAACTTCGCAACAACTCATCATCATTTGTTCATTTTCACTTTCAGTATAGTTAATAGGGGTGTGCCCAAAATATCGATTCTCGTAAGAATCGCGATTCTCCTTTTAGTACGATTCAGAATCGATTTTAAATGTCCCCAAATCGATTTTATTTCAATTATTTATTATTTATTTATTTACAATTATATTATGCTGTCTTGTAGGGGTAGGAATCTTTGATTGTCCCTCGATTCGATTCCGATTTTTGGGCCTGCGATTCGATTCAGAATCGATTTTCGATTGGGAGCGATTTTTGATTCAAAATGATTTGATTGACAATGACTTTTGCTTCAATCTCTAGATGTGCAAGGAATTGTAATGATCTAGTCCAGTCTGACTCGCTAATGCTAATTAGCGCGCTACTCGCGGCTCTTTTATCACTCAAAAGAACGGCTCCACGCTGCAAAAAAACTACTTTTATTGGAATAACTTGATCGTGACTTTTTCCTTCTACTCTCTAATGTGGCTACAACTTAACAGTGTATTAGACCGCGTGTAACCACACTGCCCCTAAGTGGCCAAATCGAGCACAACATGAACAGCGCTCCCAATAAAGGCACACACAAACAAAGGGAAGACAGTATAAAATAATTGAAATAAAACTGATTTTGGGACATTTAAAATCGATTCTGAATCGTACTAAATGAGAATCGCAATTC
Organism: Leptonotus elevatus; assembly: GCF_054856555.1. NCBI lineage: Eukaryota > Metazoa > Chordata > Actinopteri > Syngnathiformes > Syngnathidae > Leptonotus > Leptonotus elevatus. The sequence goes on from NC_141257.1 coordinate 5,858,111, forward strand.
TTATGAGAATCGATTTTTTGGCACACCCCCTACTGTCTTGCCTTTTATTTGGAGCGCTGTTCATAGTGTACCCGATTTGGCCACAAAGGGGCAGTGTGGTTCCACGTGGTCTAATACACTGTTAAGTTGTAGCCACATTAGAGAGTAGAAGGAAAAAGTCACGATCAAGTTATTCCAATAAAAGTTGTGTTTTTTTTGCAGTGCAGAGTGTTAATATTCAATTTAGGGACAAGAGCGTACCGATATTGGTTCCGATATCAGCCTTAATTTAAGGTATCGCACTCGCGACGGTTGCCGAGACTGGTATCGGCCGTCCTAGACCTTTTACGATAGTATACTAGAAATTAGATTAGAAAATGTCCACTAATTTCATGCAATTTTAAAGAAAATGCTTTATTGGGATATATAAATCTTTCTTTTAAATTGTCTGTCACTGATTCTTTTAGGAGAAATTTTATGTATCAAAAGCACTAGTGGTATCTGATATTGATATCAGTGAATACTCAAGAGTACTTGTACTGGTATGGGTCCGAAAAAGAGTTGCATTTTATTTTAACATCCCTAAACTTGAACTTAAGCTCAAAACTTTTGAAGTTCGATATTACCAAGTTGTCAAATATCCACAAGATGGAGCAAATAGAGAAAAAAAAATTCTCACTATATCAAAAAAACTTTTTAAAATCATTTTAATTCAACAGTTGTTTTACATCATTCCTTTTTTTAAATTCACATTTATAACTTTGATCTTCATTTGTCAATGTACGTTGTTGTCGTAAGAGAAGCGCTACAATTTCTCTGAAATATTACGCAACATATAATTATTCTTTTGAAAATAATTTTATCCTCCTCCCTTGGACCTGGCGTTCTATTGTTTAAATGCGCTCACCATTTTCCTCATCGTGCAACGTTCCAGGATTGACTTCATGTGAGTTATTGTTTTGTGATTATTTGTTACCTGAAACCTTTTCTGCCACCTACTGGCCCGGAGTGGAACATTATCCACTACAATTTATTTTTAAAAATATTCGTCTACTTTTACTAACAGCAAAAAAACATTTTTGTGTTCTCTTTTATATATGCTCTGGTTAGATATTTAAAAAAAAAATCATATTTAAAAGCCATTGTCTAATCTAATGTTCATTTTGGCGCGAATGAACTCGAATCTGATGGTGAACTTTTCAAATTCCAGGTCCAGATGGCTGTGGATGTGAAATTTACCCAGGACACATTGAGAGGGGACAATGTGACAGAAATCCGTATGAAATTCATCAAGAGGATTGAAGAAAACCTCCCCGCAGGAGACGAGTGACAAAATGTCAACAATCTGCCTCATCAGCAATTTTTTTTTTTTATTGAAGGTTTTTTGTTGTTGTTGTTGTTGAAAATGACACTTTGTTTACAGACTGTTAAAGACTATTGAGATTCGCTTAAGACAACACTGGATGCCAACACGAGTTTGTGTGTTTCAATATACTACTATAGATCCGAGCAATCCAGGTCACTGCACCAATTGAAATACTATCCTTAGATTTGTTCTGTGTTCAATTGCAGGTTTGTCATTGTTGAAGGGGGGTTGGCTTGGAAAACATCTTTTTTCCCCCCCTTATTAGATAGTTCACTTAAAAAAATTTAATTGTAGTATGTTGAATTCTTTTTTTTTTTATGTCCATGTTGCTGCCAATTGTTAGGCATGTAAAATTTAAGTATATGTTAATAAATGCAACCTATTTGATCTGATCTGTTTGTCTTTCAGTTTTTAATTTTTTAGCGTCTTTTTTTTTTTCCAAAACACAAACGGGTCTTCAGTGCACTGTTTTCATGTTGACGTCTCCTTTTTTTTTTTTTTTTTTTAAAGTCCGACAGCCGCCCTCCGGAGGCAAACAATAGCACGTGTGTCGGCCTAACGCGCGTATGCATGTGCGTGTCCACCGGGAATTGCCGGCCTCACGGGCAACTGGTTCTGGTCGTCACACCTGTGAATGGCTTTTACGCTAACAGGAAGTAATGGACAAACTTTCCACACACTTTGTCAATAACTGCAAACAGATGGCCATTCACACACAGAAAAAAAAACACGCGTGTGGATAAACAAACGCATGAGGATAAAAATGGTTGTATGTTGGAAAAATAACATGGTATTTGGGGTTGGTCTGTAGAAAACGGTGTTATCAGAATAACCACCAGAGGGCACTGTTTACATGACATCTGCTGTAGTCATGATTGTTCACCAGCAGGTCTCGTGATGTGGAAATGTTGTTTACTTGTGAAAAGCTTCTATCGTTCTGCCATATGCTTGCGCAGAATCAATGAACACCGAATATATGGACAGGCATATACCGTCACATGCATTTCCACCAGCTATAAAAAGTCGACACACCCCTATTCAAATCTTTATATGCAACGCAACAGAGACGACACAATTCTATATGACAGAATAAAGGCCTATATGATCAAACAGGACAATAACAACTGCATAGCAACTGACAATGTGATCATCATAAGGGACATAGAAACTGTATAACATCAGCATCATAACACAGTGATCCCGTGACCCAATCCAAAAACACCATCAATGTGACCAACAACCTGGTGTTTGCATTACCCATATGTTTTTTTTAAGGGCCGATGCCGATTATTAGTTGTCAAGGAGGCCGATAACTGATATTTACGGAAGAGGATTAGGGCCAGTGAAGAGAGAGAGAGGGGGGGGGGGGGTAGTTTGGCAGGATGGTCACTGTATATATAACCACCGTATATAAGCATCTGCAACCCATTTGAGCTTTATCCTAGCAGTTACTAAATAACTGATATGGGTAAAAAATATATATTTTGTGTGTGCTTATCTGAAGTTATACTTTGATTAACTCCTTCACTGCCGGCGGCTATAGACGGCTATAGACGTCAAAAATTCATTAGTTTCACATTTTTTTGAAAACCTAGAGAAAAAAAAAGTATTGTACATTTAGAACATATCAAAAAATTTTGATTAATCTTGAGTTTAAATAATTAAGTAATTAAACAAAAAAGATAATATTTTTTAATTGTAATGAGTGGCATGACTTCAATAATTAACTCACGACTAATCACATTTTATATCTGTTCTAAATGTACAATACATTTTTTCTAGGTTTTCATACCCTTGTGAACAAAAGTGGAAAAAAATGTTCAACTAATAGAAATAGTTTAAATGAATTTTTGACGTCAATAGCCGTCAACGGCAGTGAATGAGTTAAAAATGGAGCCAGTGCACACCTACCACCATTTCAAGATGTTCTAGTAAGCTTTTCCTGACATTTTTTTCAGAGGCCTGAAGGATTATTTTTTTTTGCTAACACTGACCGCTTTTTTGAACTGTTCATAATTCCTCGACGAAGGCCCAATGAGATTCACAAAACAAGATCCAGAAAGTTTTATCATTCCCCGTATGATCATGTTTTAGCATCAACCTATCTCGTCTTGCATCAAAAGTGAAAAAAAAAAAAAAAGTCAGTCACCGTCAGTCTCTGTTGGAAATCTGTTTGGTACGGGAGCTACGAAGCTGCCTTCGCTCTGCTTCCAATTTCCTCCAGCTCTTTTATTCTTGGTCTTCTCCACTGGATGACGACTTTTCTGCCCATGTTCCTTACGATTCGGATTCCTGATCCTCTTTATATTTGCCTCCCGTTTTCTCACAATACTTTTTCAATCTTACTTTAGTTTTTTTTTTTGTTCCTGAAACCGCAGACGTTCAAGCTGGAATTTTATGTAACCGCCACACAAAAGTTTTCCAGCTTGGAATCGCTTCACTTGAGGGGATGGAGTGAGTAGGCGAGAGGAGAGAGAAAATCCAACGTGTAAGTTTACACCGGCCGACCTTGAGGGGCAAGACTGCACCTGTCCTCATTATGGCGGGGCCGGTTCCACCCAAACGCACAAGCAAAATATTTCTATCGCGTTCAGTGGCGGTAACGAGTACATTAATTCCAATTGAAAAGCAGGAATGCAAACGTTCTGCTTTGCCGAAGACTAAAATCAAACCAGGCCTCGCGCCCTGAGGCGATACGCCCGCGCAGCTGCAGTAGACAGGATATCGCCGTTCAAAAGTGGCAAGCCATGAAGTGAATGCGCTCCACCGATTTGGACCGGCGACTCTCTTTTCCATATCAAAAATACCGTCACGTTGGAAAATGAGGCGGCGGCAAATCGGAAAAGTGCAGCAGGGTTTTTAAGGCAGATTTGTAGACGTGATGGCGAGTGGGTGTCATTCTTTCATCCAGCCATTGTAAGGTTTCTACCAATACGGGGAAGATAGGATAGAACCGCATTCATTCAGCTTTTTACTATTATTAATAGGCTTAGTCTATGAAGACGAGGGCTGGATAAAAAAAAAAAAAAATAAAAATAATCCCTTATCGAATTGATTTTCCTTTTCAGGCTCGTTATCGATTCATAAAACCATAAATTGAATTTTCCCATAAAATCTTAAGAAAAATAGAATTTCAAAGGCAATTTTTTTTGATCCAACTGTTTTCTTGAAATTTACTGTTCACTTGAATTAAAAGTATTTTCTTGCATTTATTAACTCATTCACTGCCATTGGCGGCTCTAGACGTCAAAAATTCATTTGAACTATTTTCTATTAGTTTAAAATGTTTTCCCACTCTTGTTAACAAGAGTATGAAAATGTACATTTAGAACAGATATAACATTTGTGATTAATCGTGAGTTAACTAGTGAAGTCATGCGATTAATTACTATTAAACATTTTAATCGCCTGACGAGATGATTTTTAAAAATTAGGGGCGTCAGGCGATTCAATTTTTTACTCGTAATTAATCGCATGACATCAATAAATTTTATATATGTTCTAAATGTACAATAAAAAAAAGCTAGTTATTCATACTCTTGTTAACAAAAGTAGAAAAAAAAAGTTAAACTAATAGAAATAGTTCAAATGATTTTTTGACGTCTATAACCGTCAATGGCAATGAGTCAAAGACCTGACTTGTTGCATTTAAAGACAATTCCGAATCTTTTTAATTTATATTTATAATTCATGAATTAGATTATGAAAATATTTTCATCTCATCTTTGCTAGTGTCAATGTTTGTGTCACACTTAATAATACAAAAACATGCTAATTGTGTCATTTTTGGTTGTGGATACAGAGACCACACTAATCCATTATTTATACAACTAAAAACTTTCAAATGTAATGAATTGATGGAGTTTAATTAACTGCCTTAAAATAATCATGACATTTTACCAGTCAATATACAAAAAAAAAAAAAAAGGGAAAGTGAGGAACAGACATTTTTTCCCAAAACCCAAATATAGAACAAACCAAAAAGAACGATGCATTTCAACTCAAGGTGTCAGTTTGTGGAACAATCTGGATTTTAAAACAAAATCTTCTCAGTCTATCTGTAATGTATAAAAGCTCAATTACTGGAAAAATATATAGCACAAGGACATGCTGTTAAACTATTTTATAGAATTGTTACATTGAAAGCGTCTTGACCGCTCGCTCTTATTCATTTTGTGGGTTTTTTTCTTCAAGTTTTTACTTCTTTCTGTCTGAAATAACCCTGAATTGAAACACGTGCTACTTTCATTAATAAACTAAATCATTTGAAAAATTCATATCTTTGGAGTTTTTATTCATGATGCGATATCGGATTGAATTGAAGTGAATCCAATTTAATCGTGAAAAAAATTGAATTGAACTGAACTCCCGTGAATCGAAATCGAATCGATTGAGGAAATTAGAATCGATACCCAGCTCGAATGAAAACATTGATTTCAGCCTTTGTATTTTTCATACACAGCCATTTTCCTAACATATGTTTTCGTTCAACAACGTTCGAAGAACTAACATTTTTGTAACAATCCACTTGACAGCGACCCACAAGGTCTTATTTTATTCTGAATGTTGTTTTTGGACGGTTGTTGTTTCGAGCTGACAGCTAAATCCAGATTCGATGTTGTGATGTTCAAAAAAAAAAGTACATTCCCCGCCATTAATCCAGGATTTTTATGTTTGCATTTATCTTGTCAGATCCACCCATGATTCCTTTGAAGCTTGGTTTCATAACTTTGCATTGGACTTGGCTCGATCCACTTCGCCATTAACTTATTGCCAGTTTCGATGCATCGCTGCAGAGCGGACCTTTAATAACGTTACCAATTGTGATTTGAGCTTATCATCCGATACCCTTGCGAAAGGGGTTTACACATGCAATAAAAACCAAAGAAAATGCAAAAAACACAAAGATATGAACCCGGAGGGAAGGTTATTTTGCCAATTTGTTTAGGACTGCCTTTCTTTATTTTCAATGTGGCTCTGGATATTTTTCCAACTTTTTAGATCCCTTGAAATTTTAGGTCAAAGTCTGCGTTTCTCATCCGCCAAACCATATGAGTTCAAATCAATTGAAAAATTGTGGGGGGGGGGGGGGGCAAATTTGGATTTCAATTTTATAGCAAGAGTCAAGAATGAGCCAGGATCTTTTTTGTGTCTGTACCGGACCAGACAAAAGGATGCGTCATGTCAGCACCGTCATCTGGTATTTTCATTTTACAGCACGCTGATTGTCACTAATAGTCCTTTTCTTTTAGTCTCTTCTCTTGTAGTCTTTCCAGCTTCCATCATGTGCGCAGTGTGTTGCATTAATCACAGTAGCCAGCAAGGGAGACAGTATAATTATTTTTATAACCAGTGACACCATAATTGCATACTCCAAAAAAAAGCATCACAAAACGCATATTCAACACATCTATTGTATGAAAAAAAAAAACCTAGAGCTAAAATTCATTGTTTCGCTTTTTAGCTTGGTGTGAATTGGACCGTCACACAAAAGATACAATATGAAGTCTAGGGGTGTCAAGCGATACATTTTTTTAACTCATTCACTGCCATCAATTCATTGAAAAAAAAATATTACAAAAAAATTTGGGGCAAGAGGCAATTAATTTTTTTAATCGTAATTAATCGCATGACTTCACTAGTTAACTCACAATTAATCAAAAATTGTATCTGTTCTAAATTTACAATAAAAAAAGTCTAGGTTTTCATACTCTTGATAACAAAAGTGAAAAAAAAAAAGTTAAACGAAGAGAAACTTTAAATGAATTTTTGACGTTTATAGCCGTCAACGGCAGTGAATGAATTAAAAAAATAAGAAAGAAAATATTATTACAAATTTGGGGCGTCAGGCGATTAAAGTTTTTAACCGTAATTAATCGCATGACTTCACAGGTTAACTCGCGATAAGTCACAAATTTCATATCTGTTCTAAATGTACAATAAAAAAAACTCTAGGTTTTCATACTCTAGTTAACAAACGTGGATTATTTTTTTTAAACTAATAGAAATAGTTCAAATGAATTTTTGATGTTTATAGCCGTCAATGGCAGTGGTCATTAATCGCGTTAACGGCACTTTAAATGAACTCAAAATGAACGCACTCATTTTGACACCCTAATGACGTCACATATGTAACGGAACATGTGGTGTTCCACAGGGTTCAATTCCGGGCCCTTTGTTGTTTGGATTGTATCTGCTGGCCCCGGGTTCCACCTGGGTTGCTTTAAAGTGCTCTACAGTTGAGTTGAGTGATGGGAGTCCGAAGAGGAGCGAATCGGAACACAACGCCTTACAAGTATGTCCGTACGCCGCTGTGTGAATTCCAGTACATTATGTCAGCGCGTTGAAATATCTCTACAGCCATAACGTGAATTGCCATGAAATGTCCAATGTGTACATTGGACATTTATGCCCCCCACATGAATCATCCGCTGAACTCCGACGTCAGTGCCAAAAATACCGACTGGCCGTAAATGCTGCGTTTGAAGCGCCCAGGGGATGCATTCGGATAAATGTGGAAACCTCCATGAGGTGAATATTTTCACAACTCTACTTTTACGACTGCTACTGAACTAATGTATTCCCCACCAATCCTTGTATCCTGCGTGTCTGTGTTTTGTCAGTTAAGGTGCTTATATTACAGGAGAAAAATCTCACGGCACGGCACCAAACAAAAAATGTCAGCAAGTATATCGACGAGAATAATGATGATCTTGTCTCAATTTACTCCGAAATTTGACCTACTGTGCGCGTCCCTTGGCTTATTTTGTTGAATGAATGCTAATGGTTTAATATACATTATATAGGATCATGTAACAAATGAGCAAGCACACAAATACACAATGAAAACACTCATAAGGAGCATGGAGGACTAAAAACAGCTTATTTCTTTACGTTGTCTTTTATTGTTTTTTCATAACTATATTTTACAATACAGTGCTATTTTTCTTACACGCAATGAGAATCCGGGTCATGGCACCGATTTAATGTTCTGACAGAACTACCACAAAACAATTGAACTAATTAATGGATGCCCGAAAGATCCACACACGCGGCTGTGGAGCCTTTCCGGCCATATGCGGAAGAAGGTCTAGTCTATCCAAAATGGTTGCTTGCTTTTATGCTATTATAGCCGCGTCCCCGCAGGAGGACGACTTTGCTTAGCCCATGTGACATAGTTTGACTATGCAGTCTTAACTGGATTCAACCAGTATGTGTGCCAAGAGCGAGGGGAAAGGTCACAGCGACGCAACGGCCTTGCTCGAGTCACCTAATTATGAGCCCAAGAGGCTCAAATTTGGGAAGATTACAACTCTGTAATCAAGGTGCCACTGTACCAAATTTTGGGCCAATTAATTGATGTTGAAAACTTTCCCATAGCTCACTTGACGATCTTATCTTACACGGTTGGAAATCACCAACATCTTTTCAGAATTATTTTTCATGTCGGGCCACATTTTTTTTTTTTGCTTAAGTGACCTTTTAAAAATGTCCAACAGAGATCCTTTCTAAAAGGTAGATCTGATTAAAGCGGTTAGGGCGGAACATGTGGTAATGGTTGCTCTAATGAAACGCAAGAATTAGGCCACGGTTGAGTGGTCTCGGTCAGAGGCACTTAGCATCCCGATGGCGACACCTCCACCACGAAACGGCCATGATGCACTAGGGCGGACCTGCTAGCCGGGAGCTCAAAGGGCGGACTGTTTGCGGACACAACCCCCCCATTCACTTCACACCCACCTCCGGCGCTGCATGGTCTGGTTCAAGTTTACAATATGAAGGAGGGGGGGGGGGCTTAAAAAACATGCCACTTTCCGAAAAATGCCGCTGATTTGCCACAACACACCTGCCTTTAGCGAGCCAAGCCTTTGACTTGCCACCGCGCTAACTGAATATTTATGTTATCGTGACATCATCAGGTAAGGCGATGGAGTGCTGTGTCATGCTCTGTTTGGTTTTCCAGCGCTAACCGCATTAGCAGTCATAGCAGCTCCGGGAAAAACGTGTCAAGCCCGGGATAAGCGACGTTGAGGTATGACTGAAAAACATAAAATAATACAGGAACTGGAGAGAGAGAAAATATGACGTATAACATTAAAGTGTAATGATTCCGACGCATTGTCAATCACAGGTCTCAGCTCGGCCGTACGCCGCCCCACTCGGCGACCTATGACCCTTCTCACACGCCTCAAGGCTTAAAGTGCGCCCCTTGTGACACGCGAGGCTCTTTCTAACATTCATAAAACAAGCCGTTATAACATTTGCTCTTATCTCATTCACTCCCAGCCATTTTCACTGAAGCAACCCCCTTCGCTCCCGGCTGTTTGACTGGATTTTGGACTGATTTTGCAGAATATTGTGTTGTATTGCTACAAAAAAAACATTAAAGCTACCAGAGTCTCTTCTTTCATCGGGGAAAAAATATATAATTGTATCTTTTTCCATTTTGCAGCCATTAGCATTCGAATGTAGCGAAATGCCATCATTATTCACAAACCTGTTGAACACACTGCAGATTTGAAAGGGTGTGTGTCACATGACAGTGTCGCAGAAACAGTTTAGCAGACACAGGATTTTACAAAATCATATACATTTTGTCCATAGATTTTTAGTCCAGTTTTTATTAAGGGAACTACATTTTCGTCTCATCTTCATGAGTCGGCGAAAATGCATACTCATTTAGTTCCAGTCATTGTTTATTGACTCATTCACTCCTAACTATTTTCACTGAAGCAACCCCCTTCGCTCCTGGCTATTTTACTGGATTTTGACAGATTTTTGCAAGCCCCACAGAATATTGTGTTCTACTACTATAAAAATATGGAACCTACCAAAAGAAAGATTAGAGTCTCTTCTTTCATCAGGAACAAAAACTATATTTCTATCTGTTTCCGTTTTGCAGTCATTAGAATTAGAATATCGCTAAGTTTCATCATTATTCACAAAACTGTTGAAAACACTGGCAAAAAGAGCTTGTTGCAACATGGCCCTGGCTGATCTCTTATACTCTGCTGCCATTGCTTTCAAAGCCTTCTGTAAGCTCTTGCATTAAAAACAAAACAAAGCATAACAAAACGTGTAAATCCGTGTTTGGGATTGAGTGACAAAGTATTAAAACATTTTTTTGTGTGTTTGAATGATCATTTTCACTTCATTTTACTGCGAACAGTAACTTTAGAGCTGACTCAGTGACAACGATCCGAAACGATGACGACTCTACGGGCAACGGCAGCGACACGGCTCTCCAAATATAAACCATCAATTTTGAGGCTTGATTTTTGAAGCTGTTATTTTAAGCTCCCAACTGCACAAGCCACTAAGGACCACCCCGAGCGACTCGACTCGACAAAATAGCTGTCATTAGTGTAATTAATTTGAACAAGCACGACACTTGCAGTAATTAGAAACACATTGAAAGCAAACCGCCATCATTAAGAACAGTGAGAGTGAAATGGAAGCAAAAAAAGCTGTTGGTGGGAAATACAGTATGATGAATGCTTGAATAGGCAGAAGTCCCATTGTGTCCCTGGGATCATTTTCGGCTGTTATGTCATCACAACAATTCGAGCGTAAGAGAGCTCAAGCCTGAGCGGGACCACCAGTATTTATAACTATGATGAAAATAACAGAAATATAGAATAAGAGAACGACTGCAGTCAAGCGGTCAAGGGATGGCAACGTTTGAATTGGTCAGGAAAGAGTGACAGGCAACTGAACAGTGTCTCTTTCATTAACACGCCTTTATAGATTTGTATACTTCATTTAAAAAAATGCTACCCAAAAATAGAGACACTCCTGGAAAAATAACATCTAATATTTCCATATTCCCATAATTGGATACTTGTGAACTGTATGACAGTTCAAATAAAAAATGACACGTATTAAATAAGCAACCATTACAACTGGTGGAACTTAAAATCTCATTATGCTTTCATAAACGGAACACGTCAGACGAAGGGCCAATTTTGGAAATGACATCAGCTGTACAGTAGGACCTCGACTGACAAGTTGAATTTGTTCCCTTGACAAACTCCTAATTCAATTTACCCGTATACAAATATATTTAATTGTTTCGAATTTCCTGAAAATGCGCATAACGGACATGCGACTGTCTGTCTGGTCTGTGCTGGATTTCACTTTCCTTTCTTTTCTTTGATCCTTCCTCGGGTCTCCTGACAACCTCACGACTCTAGCTGGATTCTGAAGCATTCGGTTTAGATGAACTGTATGGGATTTTCAATAGGTTTTAGGTGAACTAATGAGTACACACTCGCACACACACACACACACACACACACACACACACACACACACACACACACACACACACACACACACACACACACACACACACACACACACACACACTCACATGCACATACTTACCCACAAAAAAAAAAAAAAATTACCTACCAAATGAACAATATTGAGCTCTCTCGGAGAAAAAAAAACAAACAAAAAAAACGGACATGCGACTTATGCCCGTTTCCATCTGTTCTTCTTTTGCAAAATATTGAGAGGGGACTCCGCCGCTGTAGGTGGCGGCATACACCATAGAGATGTGATCCACCCATAATTTAAAAGAAGAAGAAAAAAAACAGGACGCGATGACGTCGTATAAACCGTAGCGTTCCTTTGCTATTTTCCATCTAAAATAGCATTAATATTCGCTTCTTTAATTAATTCCAAAAATAATTCGTCCCCCCAAACATACCTTACTTTATCGTCCGACATTGCTTGGCGACTACAAACGTATCCGGTCTTGCTAGCAGTTATTCGCAAAACCTGTCACCAAAAGTCGCATTTTCTTTTTTTCCCCAATATCCTTCAAAATCTACCCCCTCTCAGCGTAAAAACTTTTTTTTGCAAATTTTGTGCCCTTTTTTTCAAATTTCTAGCGTTTCCATTCAATTTTATTTTCGCATTTCTTGAAAATTCGAATAAAAATTGTCACACATTTTTTCCCAACTTCATTCAAGCAACTTTCAATCGAAATTGCTAATTTAACTGATTTTAAGGTATGATTTTGGTGGGGTCGAGCGTGGTAATCTAGAACAGTGCTTTCTAACCTTTATTGATTGAGCCAAAAACAATATTTGTTGTGAGGTCAAATTGAATTATTTCACCTGCTGATCGTTCGCGACACACAAATGTGACCTCCAAAAGTTTGCAGTGAATTCATTTTCATACAAAATCCTCACCAGACAATTGGATGTCCACAGTGCCGCTGTCTGTTTCCTTTCCAGGTCACGAGAGACAAGAGTTGGGAGAATGATCATTTCCTGGCACTGCTGAAGTGTGAGGTCAGCGTAGGAAAAGGAAGTGGAATGCGCTTGTTTGACCTGTCAGCTGGATATCGGAAATGTGAATCGTCATCTCGGTCCAAGCCGGGGCAGGTCAGTCTGGGTCTTTTTTCTTATTCGTCACAACTGCTGGAACGGGAAAACACAACTGAACAGTTCTATTGACCTCATCTTGGGTTCCATTTTTCCCCTTCAACTCTAAAATTCTTTCTTCTAAATCAGGGGTTCTTAACCTTTTTCACCTTGGGAGCCAACTTTTCCTGTAAAAAGTAGCCCGGGGGCCCATTCAGAATTTATGATTTTTGTTGATTTCTTATTGTTTGTATTTAATGACTAAAATACTTGTCCATGATGATCTCAGTTGGAGGGGGGGGGGGAAATATTTGGTTTTAAAAATACCCCGCTACAGGTGTACAAAACCTCAAATTAAAAGCTGCCTGCGGCCCTTTGTGGCCCACCGTTACAAAACTGAAATTACTTTGCGGCCCACTAGATGGCGCTCGCGGCCCAATGGTTAAGAACCAAAATGAATCCTCTAATACGAACTCAAAAGGTCACTTTAACACCGCCATCAATCAACATGAACCTACCACAAAAATTCAAAACTTTCGATCGCGGTATCCTCATTAAGGACCTTAATTACCCCCCCATTACAAAAGTGTGCTGAGAGCAATGATGATGACATTTCCGAATGAACAGTACTGAGCTCTTTATACAAAAAAAAAAAAAAGAAGAAAAAAGAAAAGAAAAAAAAATAAAGAAGAAAAAAAAAAAACAAGAAAAAATAAATAAATAAAATAAATAAATAATAAAAATAAAAGTGTGCTGAAAGGGAAAATAAGCGCCAAACAAAACGAATGGTGTAGTTTCGCTTTGTGGTGACAAATTCCAATCTCTGGTTGTGTCGACGCGCTTATCTTTCACAGAAAAAACAACTCAAGTATTTATGAAATGGAACGGCCACGATCATTTGATGAGCGCAAGCAAACAAAGTTGTCCTGCAAACAAACGGTCATCCCGTTGCCCACACAAACCGAAGCGGGTTCGAGGTGAAACCGGAGGAGAACATTATCCTGCGGTAGACCTTGAGATAGCGGAGAGCGGGCTTGTTCGGAAATGAAAGCAGATATTGCGATACGCGGGATTTGAAATCATCGTCTAATAGAGGGTGCCTCTATTTATGTGAAAGGGAAACCACAGCCAGAAAGTCATCTGTAAGTCATTCTTGAAGCAGTTTATCGCAAGACACTGGGTAATTATCTTTTCAACGCCGTGCTCCTTTTCAATTGCATCATTTTCCTTCCATATTCAAACTTACCTTCAAGCGCTTGCTGACGCACGCCGTTCGTCAACACACGTTTGCCGCCGCCCTCTTTCGATCTTACCGCCCCCCCCCTTCCCCCCCCCACTATTATGCTTGCGTATTTCAATCGGCAAGGAGCGCGAGCGAGGGGTGGAGAGAGGAATGAAAAACACAAGGTCATCGAGAGAGAGAGAGAGACATTTCTTTCTTTCGCGCCATGTGTTACCGTAAGATATTCATTTCCTCTTGCGATTCCTCTACCTCCCCTTCCAGCGCTTTTGTTTTCCTTCCCCATCGCCGTCGGTGTTCGCTGGCGGAGGTGGTCCGGGTCGCATCGAGTCCACTGGATCCCGTTTCTATCTCGGAGCCATCCCTCCCTCGACATCATCGGCTTCCCAAATTGCGCGCGGCGCGCGGAGTGCAGCTGCGGTAACCCGAGACCTTCGCGTTGCGCTTCTCCAATGCCAAAGCCCATTAAAAGCAGCGTGTTTGACGTCTCGGCCTGATTTGGTGGACGATCTTATTTAGCGAATCTAATCTCAGCAAACATCTGTTGAAATGTGGGGATTTCGAGTTGCGATTTATTGTCGACCAACAAAGCCAGTAACATGATTAATAGACTTCATATTTATAGTTTTATAACACGCAAATAAAATTGCGCTGATTTTCCTCTCGTTGTCTGTTCATTCTCACCTTTAAGGGCCGATCCAGTTAGCCAGGACTAGTTTTTTTTTACTAGCAGAGTTTGTCTCTTGAGTTATGGGACAGTCTGATCATAAATCTGAAAAGCAAAACCCAACAACAACTGCGGTTGTATTTCTAAATGCTAATTATAACAGCACATGGAGGAGACGGGAGTTGATTCCATGTGGCAGGCAGCTCGCTTGAAAAGTGCCATTTTCATTTCAGTCTCTTTTCCTTGTCGCTAATGGTCTGATTTCATCAGTGCAGACAATCAGGAAGAGGAAGAGGATGTTTTGGAAATCCAGACCGATCCAAAATGAGATCCGTTTTCTCAAAGCAGATGGAACTCAATATGCAGATCCGAGGCCACACAGTCAGTCAGGTGTTCACTCGTATCGTGGCTGGATTTTGACCCGTGGAGCCAGACAATAAAAGTCTTGTTTTTCGACATCGTCAGAGCTGCAGGTGATGCACGTGAACTTATGCGGGGGGTGAGATTCTGTCCGTCGGGTACAAGAATCCTGAAGACCAGGACGAGACTGGCATCTTTATTGGATTACACCTCCTCAAAAATGTGTAACCGTTATTGGTTCAACGGATCGCAAAAGTCGCGGTTCGGATCGGATCACGGATTTGAGTCACGGATTGGATTGTTTTTCGGATAAACCCCCCCCAAAAAAAGAAAGATAAATGATACTTTTTTTCCCCATTAAATAATTCAAAATGTCTAATACAGCCCTTGAGGATTTAGGAACACATCTTTAAGCGCAATATGATGAAAAAACATTCTTATTTTATACATGGTCCATGTGTAAAATAAAGTATTAATGGCTTAAAGTTGTGTTCCTAAAATCTTAACGGCTATGTTTGACATTGTGAATTGAATGTTGTTGTTTTTTTTTTATTGGACAAAACTGGTTTATAAGTTCTTTTTATCTTTTTATTAAAAAAACCCGAAAACCCTCAAAGTGCTATTTAAGGCACATTCCCTTCCTTTAAACATAGAGATTGAATTACAAAGTAGCCTTAGTCCAGAATATTGAAAAAGATTTGAAGTAAGCCAAGTACCAGCCGTCAAACTCGTTTACAGCTACAGTCCCAGCCGGGCACTTGGAGGGTAATGCTAACAGCTAGCTGCTAGAAACCTACGTCGGAGACTTCTGCCATATCATACAATGACAACATAATTAATTAGCGGTTTCGTAGCGTCCTAAATTAGCGACTTACCACAATGTCAATCAAAACTACGATAAAGAAAGCCTAAACATCCAAAAGGGAAGTCAAGCTGACCCCATCACACTTCAAAGTAAAAGTCGACTAGGACTATTTGCATTGCCGTCAATGTATTATTTGGTCAACTTTATTTTGAAGTTAGCCTTGGGCGGCGTGCTACGTGGAGCATGTTTTTCAGCTTCCTTGACATGTGGTCCCCCCCCCCCCCCTCCACCAACACCCCCAACCAATCCGCAGATCGTGGGCGATTCCGAACCGTGTGACCTGATCCGAACCGACCACAGATCAATGGTGATCCGTTGCACCAGCAACAGATCACTGGGATGGGCTCGGATTCGGAACGTAGAATCTGAAACCAGTAACGGCAGGTTAATAAAAGAGGTACGTGAGGTGTGTCAGAAAAGTTCCAGCATTTGCTTCGTCAAGTGGACCAGAAAGGGGAGAGTTGCGGGGCCGGACAACTTAAAGCTGCTTCAACATGACCTTTCCCAAGTTCAAGGAGGTCATCAAGGGGGGAACACATTTTGAAGATCTGGATGACATCAAGACCTGTAGTTTGGATTTGCTTGAAATTGTGTGATTATCAAAGTCACCAGTGAATGGTCGTCTGTCTCTGCATGTGCCGTGCGAGACTGACTGGCGACCAGTCCACGGTGCGGTCGGTCTTTTTGTTCCAAGTCGGCTGGGATAGGCTCCAGATCCCCGCAACCTTGACCCAAGTGGGATAGAAAATTGGGGGAGATGGATCAAAGTCTCTTCCTTGTTGCAACTAATTAACATAACGTTTCTGGAAAACACTTTAGTTTCCTCACCAAAAACTGAAAACAGCAGGATGAAAATGTCTCTGCGCTAACATTTAGCGAAGTCTTTTTCCATGTGTTGCTAATTACCTGACAATACACAGAAGTAGCCAGACGTCCAGCGCCAAGGAGAAACATTGTTAAGTATATTAGACTGCGGGGGTTAAAGGTTTAACAAAATAAAAGCCAGTCCACTGTCTTTCCTCACTGTCCAAAAGCCAATGCTGGATGCCTTGCAGACTTTCGGGTCATGTTTGCACGCTCGACCCGGACATTTCTTCACTCGCCAAAACCAGTCGCCAAGTTAATCCTTTCATCATGGAAAGACCACGGTTGATAAAGATCAAGTTGGGGATTTTTTTGAAATCATACATACCCCCCCCCCCCCCCAGCATATAACGTAAACTGTGATCCAAAAGGGGGAAAGGGTGTCGAGATCCCGCTTCAGTCGCCACCAAGTGTGGCATTCGGCCCCACGTGTGTTCATGAAAGTGAGAGTAGCAGGTTTTCGGTCCTGCAGGGCCAATTCGGCAGCTAGGGTTACCTCGGCTCATTCTTCCCTCCTTTTTTTCCACATGAAAAAGGAAAAAACGCTGGCTCTGCCTCGCTCATGTGCACAGCTCCATGTGTCTGAGTTAAGAGGCGGGCCGCAGTGAAACGGCTTGGCCTTGGAAAAGCCACATACATGAGCGTGCCCGGCTTTTAACACGTTTCCCGCTGACAAATGTACATCATATCTTCCGCCCCCCCCCCCCCCCCCCCCGCGAACAATCTGTACTCGACTTTCTTTGGTTTCACATTTAAGTTCAACATTTCTCTTCTTACGTCACATTTGAGTGATAATTCATGTGGATAGTGTCTTTTTGTCCAAATATTTCAAATGTAGCTTTAACTGAGAAATTAATGGTACATTCGCATAATAGAGCTAAAGTCCTATTTTCTGAGTTGAAAAGCGACCTGTTCCTCTATAATGGATTTTTGCCTTAAACTGACAAACTGGCTCTCTGCCTGTGTATTGTTCACACGCGTTTGTGGGGTCATGTGGATCGATGTTGGCAATGTATTTGGAAAGTCTAGAAGATTAATTGACATAAAAAAGTTACTGTCTATTAGGGATAGACCGATATTTGGCATTTTGGCAAAAATCGGTATCGGCCTCTTTTTTTTTTTTTTTTAAAGAAAAATATCTGACGGCTGATAAAAAGTCAATCTAAAACCTTTTTAATCTTAGGGAACTATTTATTCAAAATTTCAGTTACTTTATAAGAAAGGCTGTTGACCTTGGGAACCTTCTGAAAAATTAGTTTTTGAAAAGAAATGTGAAAGATTTCAGGTATTTTTTAATTCTGAGGAACAAATATTTACTTGCTACTTGTTTAAGTTTCAATTTCACTTTTTAACTAATTCACTCCCAGCCCTTTTTTACTGAAGCAACCCCCTTTGCTCTCGACTGTTTTACTAGATTTTGACTGATTCGTCCACAGAATATTGTGTTCTATTACTATGAAAACGTGGAACTTACCAAAAGAAAAATTTGAGTCTCTTTTTTCATCAGGAAAAAAAAGTATATTTGTATCTATTTCCGTTTTGCAGCATTTAGCATTAGAATATAGCTAAGTTTCATCTTTATTCACAAATCAGTTTAGAATTATGGGTAAATGAGTTTTTTTTCCATTATGGTGGCCCTGGTTGATCTCTTTTACTACCTGCTGGCCATTTTTGTAATTACTACTATTGCTTCACCCGTTCTCTGCAGTTCAGAGGATGCATCAAAGCCTTCTGTATGCTCTAGCATAAAAAAACGTATACATACGTGTTTGGGATACTTAAAACATTTAAAATAGAACATATTTAAACGTTTTGGGGTTCAGGGCGTGCTGAAAATCTAACTGATAACATTTTGTTGGAAATTTAAAAGGATGTCTATTGTCTAAGATATTGTCTAAGATAAATAACAAAAAAAAAAAAGTCAAAACATTCTTCAATAAACATTACAATAAAGTCAAGATTGACTTTTTTTTTTTAATTGACGCCGATATCTTCTTCCCCCCTTTTTTGCTGAAAATGAATATCGGCTCCTAATATCAATAATCAACCTCCTTGACTATTAATAATTGGCATGGGTATCGGCTCTGAAAAGAACATATCGGTCTATCTCTATTTTCCAGGAACAAGAGGCCCCCCCGAAAATGATACTATTCACTATTAGCAGTTCTAGAAACATTGCAGCTGAGAACATCTGGCTATTGCTGTTGTCAGTTAGCCATATTGGAAACTATGAAAAAGGATACATCTGCTTAAGTTTCCTCACCACATGGCAACCAAGTTGCTTCGCTACCCTCTTCCTCAATCATGCCTTCAAGGTAAATGCTACTTCATTTATTCACATGTCGGGCCAATTGATTTCGAGTCCGTTTGACGTCAAAGGGTAAATATAAGAAAACAGAAAACGTCAGCCCTTATTCTCAGGCATTTGCCACTGGATCCCGTACACAACTTCAAAGATAGCACCTTTTTATTTGAAGCCGCCCATTTTTAATATGAGCCAAAGTATTGCAACGCGACCGTTGACCCCGTCTTGAGAGATCTACACACATGACCGCAATTCGAGAAATACATTGCAACTTGGACTTTATTGTAATTTTCTTGCGACTGATCCACTCGGACTTCATAGGTTGTAAAAAAACACTTGTACACGCCCAGATCATCCCAATAGTATGTATACATAAAAATGTACGGCGAATGCATTCAAACATAAACTCTCCACCATTTCATTCAACCACACAACCGAGCCTGTTCTCATCTGCAGGCCATCACATCTGCACAGATGTTCCCTCTCAGGGGGATATCCAGGATTTGGGAAGTGTTTTGAAGCGTCGGCCCAGTTGACGCGCTCCAAATCCGAGGAGATTTCAGTGGCGGACCGAGAAAGAGTATTTGCCTTGCTTGCTGAACTGGTGCTGACAATAGTATCTGGTGAGGCACAAAACGTGTATGCATGTGCATTTTTTTTTTCTTAACAACTTTATTACCGGTAACCCACTTAACCTCTGACTTTTTGGTGCCCCGTGTGAGTCCTTTTGTTATTTGCAATAAGGCCGTTCCCATTCCCAGTAGTCAAATACAGATGGTTTGTCGTAGCCTTCTGTGTTTGATTTATTTTGGAATTGGTTAAAATCCTCTTGCTGATCCCAACTTGACAACTCATAGGCTCCTTTTTTTTTTTTCCCCCACTCTGACTGATCTAATCCCAAGTTGACAGCTCACAGCTTCCTTCTCAACTCTGCAGTATGTTCAAAGGAACTCAGTGGGAGGCAGCAAAATGAAGATTTTGAATGGTAAATAAGGAAAATGTCACACTCTTAAAAACAGTTGTGTCAAAAGTAACGCGATTATGGATTTAAAAAAAATGGACCGATCCACTTTATGGGTTAACTCATTCACTGCCATTGACGGCTATAGACGTCAAAAATTCATTTGAACTATTTCTTTTAGTTTAACATTTTTTCTACTTTTGTCAACCAGAGTATGAAAACCTATATATTTTTTATTGTACATTTAGAACAAATATAAAATTTGTGATTAATTGTGAGTTAACTAGTGAAGTCATGCGATTAATTATGATAATTATGATAATTTTTAATTGTAATTAATCGCATGACTTCAATTGTTAACTCACAATTAATCACACATTTTATATCTGTATTTCTAATATTTTTTTGAGGTTTTCATACTTTTGTTAACAAAAGTGGAAAAAAAAGTTAAACTAATAGAAATAGTTCAAATTAATTTTTCACGTCTATACCCGTCAATGGCAGTGAATGAGTTAATTTGACATACAAAATGACCCAAGTAAAGGATCTGACCAATATTTATGAAATGTTTTACACTGAAAGACCCAAAGTGTGGATCGGTCCATTTTTTTTTTTACCCATAATTGGATTATTTTTGACCCAACTGTTTTTACAGTGCGTGATTTGACCTTTGTCCGTGTCACTATTTCATGACAGATATCAATCAAAATAATTTCAGTTTTGTCTCAGTGTGGAAAAGTAAACCAGACAAGAAACCTCAACAGTGTCACATTGTCTCCATTACATCCTGCATGTTTTCTGTTTCCGTATATTAATAAATCTTACATTAACCTCCACCTCCCCTCTAATAACAGATATGTTTGGATCATTCGTTCCCTATAAAATATAATAAAATACATACCGTATAAATGTGCACTTCAAATCTGTCTGCCTTAGACTATTACCCTTTTTTTTCTTCCAAATTCTAATGTTTTCCAGAAAGATTCCTAAACGGCAAACTTCACAATGGGGGCTGCCTTGTTCTCTTTCGCTCTGCCAAGCACTTTATATTTATATACTATGACTAGAAGTGTTTTCTATGCTTTCCCTGAGGATGGCATCTGAAAATCCATAATTCAACATGAAAAATGTTCTCCCATCATGGAAATTCGAATTGATTCCTTCAGATAGACACCGTCCAAGTAAGGACGTAATAAACGGCCTTCACATAACAATGAACGAAAATGCCGGCATGAAATGCAACAGTTAGTATTTTACAATCGACATCTTTTTACATTGAAAAGTGTCAAGCAGCCGTTGACTTGCTCTTCAACTCGCATTGAATTCACAACGCTGTCCAAATTGTAATCTCTCCTTGTATACACTTCAGCGACAGACCGAGGAATCATACTGACCGACTTCCAATAATGGATTCAAGTCCCTCTCGTCAATAATCTCTCATTTTAATTTCTACTTTGCTTTATTTATTTTGCCTCGCCGCGATACTTGACACGTGTTTAGACATTCATCCGTGCAAGAGGGGAACATTCGGTGTGACATTTTGTTTGAAGGCCAATCTGCGATTCCGTGCGTAACTTACTCAATTGAGACGTATGAACCTCATTGCGCACGTCAACCGACGAGTCTGTAAGGAACGACCCACTAGCTGCCTTTTACAATACAAATTGTGGATGTCAGTGCTCGAAATACATTTGACAGTAGAGATATTGCTTGACATCTTTATCAGGGCCCGGTTGTTCAAAACTCGGTTCTATTTTTAACCACTGGTTAAGCCTATTTAACTTTAACGGCACTGTTATCTTGTTGTTCAAAACTCGGTTAACTTTAACCGGCTGTTAACTTGACGTTAAAGTTAACACACCTAAGGACTGCTGCAAACTTATTAACAGTGTGGTTGCTTTATCCATATTTGTCAGAATATTTTGTTAAGTTGCGATAATGATAAATTTCATGATGATCTGTTGTCTGGACATTTTAACGATCTTGCAAAAATAATTGAAAGAAAAAAAACCGTTGAATAACAATCTAAAATTTGATTCATTTAGATATAATAATATTGATGTAAAATAGACATAAAATTCCAAAAGAATTAGAGATGTTGACAGAATCGTATGAAGCACATGCAAAATATCTGTAAAGAATATCTGTTAAAAAAAATTTTTTTTCGCAAAACCAGAAAACTCAGAAGTAAACAAAATGCGATATATTGGTGCTAACGAGTGACATTAACCACTCGGTTAACTTTAACAATGCCGTTTACCAACAATGCGATTAAGCGACTAACCGTGTTTCGAACAACGCACATTTATGAATTTAACTGGCACTTTAACCAGCGGTTAAGATAACCCCGAACTTTAATGACCATCGGGCATCTGGTTGCCCTTTTTCGGTTTGTTATGTAACTCGCAAATTCAGCAGCACCCACTGCAGACGAAGAATGTACACAAGTTTGAGGACGGGATCAGTATCCCACGTTTCAATGTGTTTCCATTTTGAAAGCGCTCTGGAAAAAGACAACCCGGGCCAAGGCTTGTTTTGCTGCAAGCGCACTCCGAGTGGGTGTTAAAACATGCAAACGTGTTTTTCGTTTTCTGTCGTACAGAATCGCGAGGGACATCTGAAGCAGTTTAAGTTGCGAGAGAGGGACGAGGGTGTCGAGATGTCGTCTCTCGATTTAGGAGGAAATCAGACACAAAAAAAATGCCAGGCCTGTTGGGTTGTCCAAATAGCACCACACCTCATACTTCCTTGGTTACTGTTTGTGGGAGGGGGGGGGGGGTCTTAAGAGGAGAAAAGTACCGGACACTAATTAAGTACAGATTCCCAAAATGTAATGCTATTACAAATAAGACATCGATGAGACGTCTCGACACAACAAATGCCTCCGCAGCTGCGACCGGTGGCACGAAACACACAAAAAAAAAAAACTTAGGTTTGATCCAACCAAGATGATTTCCTTTTATTTCTGCGGCTCAGAAAATTTCCACTGCGTCGGCACCGAGCGTAACCGTCCGTCTCTCTGGTGCTTGTGCGCTTTAAAAGGATGAGGTCGGGATTGACTGAGGTTTCAAATGGGAAACAGACCAGCGGGGAATCTTCCAGGACTGATTATGCGGGATCGTGGGGTCCGTCCAAATGTGTGTACGGGTTGTTTCGCCGCCTCTCAGGGATGCCGAGGGGCTTGAGGACTTTTCGGACCTTCTGGCATGCCCAATTTAAAACAAATTGTTTTTGTATGCCAACACATCAAGAAGTGTTAAGGTGAAGGTTTTTTTTTTTTTTTTTGGAAGAATGAAAATATGATACCTGCTATTTTCTATCAATTGTCATAATTACTTATTTGCTTACAGAGAGATTCCTGGCATATCCGCTTTTCTGACACATGCTAATGTAGCTTCCTGCCTTTGTTCGCATGATGCTGGTGGTCCTTGTCTGGGCTTCTGGTTTCTCCTTTTTATTTAGTTTTGCTTGTGGACAAGAAGCAGGCGGCCAGTAATAGTCTGTATGCATAAGAGTCAACTATTCCTATTAGTAGCAAATTGTTCCTACTTTGTGTGATTACTTCAAGATGACTTTGTTACCTGTTTAGCAACGGTGCTTTGAGACAGTAAAAATAAATGAAAGAATTATGGAATTTTTTAGGACATGGCATACCTAAGACCCCCCCCCCCCCCCCCCTCTCTCTCTCTTCTTTTCGTGCAATGAAGCCACAATTCATTCTGAGATGAGATGCTTGGATTTTGAAGTATTGAGAAAAAAAAAATCTGGGTCATACATATCAATACACAAACAAAATATTTTTTAAATGAACTGTGCTGCAGCTCAGTTTCATCTTCAGAGAGTTCTTTGCCAGGTTGGAAAGGTTATTTTAGATAAGGAAAATTAATGAAAAAAACTAAAATTCCAAAAAGAATTCGTTAACGAAATAAAATAAAAACGAAAATGCTTTAAAAAAATTAAAACTAACTAAAACTAAGAAATGCATTAGTTTTTTCATTTTACCATCGTGTTTAAATATTGCACACAATACACATAAAAAAAAAGAAAACTAATACTGAAACTAACTAAAACTAAACAAAATTAAGCATTTTTTTTTTAAACAAGTTAAATTAATAAAAACTAACAGAACCACCTTGAAAAATAACTAAATTTAAAAAACAAAACTAATTCCAAAACGATAATAACCCTGCCAGAAGGTGCCATGTTGAACTTTGACTGACCAGTATGAGTGAGTGTGAGACCTGTAACCAATTAGTTCCTTATTCTCAACTCAATTTCGACATTTTTACTTTGGGGTGTACTCACTTTTGTTGCCTGCGTTTAGCTATTAACTCATTCAACCCCAAAAACATATAAATGTTTATTTTTAATAATTTGTCCTTCACTCCCAAAAACGATTTTTATGCTAGAGCATACTTTGATGCAGATTCTGAAATGAAAAGGTCGCTTAAAGCAATGGTAGTTATTACCAAAAACGGCCAGCAGGTGGCAGCAGAATATATGAGATCAGCCAGGGCCATGTTGCAACAAGCTCTTTTCCTTAGCGTTTTCAACAGATTTGTGAATAATGATGAAACTTAGCGATACGCTAATGCTAAACAGCAACAAATATATATATTTTTTCCTGATGAAAGAACAGATTCTAATTTATTAATGTTAATAGCTGAGCTTATTTTGAGGGAACAATAAGTTGTACACTTACTGCTTTTCATTGTTGTCTTTCGTTTTGTCCCATGAAAAGATATCATGAAATATCTGCAGAAAGCTGAAGGGGTTTACGCGTCTCGAGTGTCTCCGTCTCTTAGAATTGAACGTAGCGGGTCAACGCGCGACTTCTCTTTTTCGGACAATGATGGCACGGAGTCGTAATGTGAACCGCGTGTCCCATTACTGCTTCCTCCTGCTACCATCCACATTCCTTCCCTCTTTCCTTTCAAGCATCCCCTCACTTTGTCTGTCTCTCCGTCCATTTCCCTCATCCTCCCGTTTGATCACAACATCCGAACGATATTACATGCTTGGAGACGATGCTTCTCGCTCACCAACGTCCTTTCTTCACCTTTTCCCACTGGCACGCAAACTTGAACGCAAATGGCGTGCATGTGAAGTTTGTGCGTTTGAAGCGTGCGCGCGTGTTTGTGTACGTTGCGTATTCCTTGCGTCCGCCGATGTGTAGCACATCTGCACCGCAGCTGAGTGCTCCTCCAGGCGAGGTCTGCGCTCTTTTGCTTTTCCAACATCTTGTATGTCCGTTGTGTGAGGTGGTGGTGTGCATGCGTTTATGTCCGCCAACTATGATAAGGCAAGGCTGAAGAGTGATTGGGAAAAAAGATCAATGGACGTCTTTTTTGCGCGTCGGCCTTGCACTATCGTAATCAAAATGCTTGCCAGGAAGCAGAAAACAGGTGATGTGTTTGTGAACTCCATCCAGCCTTTGTTCTTGGAACTTTTATACTCGTTCTGTGTGTGTTTTAGCTCCTGGATCCTGGGAGCAGTGGCGTTTTGATTGATTACGAGATTGATCGAGGCATCGCTGCCCAGCCGTGTGATTGGTTGGGCAGCGATGCATGTTTGTGTTTTTGTCGTCAGGCGTAAACATTTATTTAGATGGAGAACAGAAGTGAAGAAGCTGTTTTAAATCCTGCTTCTGTTTCCGTCTTATATGAAACATGTGAACTGTTGAAAGTTCATTTTAACTTAATTTTGAGTTAACCTTCTCAAGGTTTTTTCATTTTTCTTCTTGTTGAGATTAGAGATCGACCGGGCCGATTTGTCAGTGCAGATATTTGGCATTTTTACAAATATCTGCATCGGCCTTTTTACGAATCTGAAGGTCGATAAAGCTGGTCTCTCACTGAGCGGTGAATTCTTACGAACGTAGGGAATTTAGGGTTTTCATCAGGATTTGTAAAATGTTCACAGACAGTTTTTACTTGTCGCAAAGACATTTAGAACATATTCAGACAATTTTTCCCTGTGTGCAAAGATCTTTTGAAACCTTTTACGAACGCTGACAAAAGCCTAAAATTAGCTACTTTAGCAATTTAGCATCCATTTTTCATATATGAATTTATTTAAATTTCCACTCTATAAAAGATGATGCTGACGTTATGAACTAAATTATATATATTTTTTTAAGAAATTATGTTAAATTTTTTGAAAACCTTATTTATAGTAGGAAACTTTAGGGAAGTATTTACTTGCTTAAATTTTTATTTAGTTTAACACATGCTGATGACCCTAGAATAATTAGTAAACAAAGCTGTCTATTCTTTATATGCTTAAAATGAAAAGAAAAAGTAATTTAAAAAAAATTGGCGCTAATATTTTCTCTTTTTATGCAAATGAATATCGGCTTAAAATATCGGTTATTGGCCTCCTTGACTACTAATAATCAGATCAGCATCGGTATCGGACCTGAGAGAACCGTATCGGTCTCTCACTAGTTTAGATCAAGGGATGTCGTTAATATTTGTCAACGTTTGGTTGTAATTTGTTGTCTCATGCTATGTACTAAAAAAAAAACACATGTTAAAGTCAAGTTTTATTGTTTGTCTTAATACAAATTGTTCACATGCCAATCGTGAATGTGTCAGAGCGGATATGCAATATATCATAACACACCAAGTATAGACATTAAAATATATTTCTCAGTATAATTACTCATCATTGTAGTGTACAGTATCCCAAAAAAATCATCTCATGCCAAATGTTTGTGTCCAATTGCGGAATGCAAAACCAAACAATAGAGGAATTCCGGGAAACCACAAAGAAAGCCATAAAACGGAGAACTTTAATTTTTGGAGTATCTTCTCTCTCCTGGAGAATGCTTGACTCCATTTTTTTGTGTTTACTGCGGTATCGATCAACGCTAATGACAGAGGAAAAGAAAGTAGCGTGACGAGAGATCGCCGCCTGTGCTCTCTGCTTTGATTTACTTCACGGACTCCTTCCCTTGAGCATGTCCATGCAGGCTTCATTGATGGCGGAGGTGAAGCTCGTGACGTTTTATGGCATCATTTTGCAGTCAGGGCTCTTGTACAGGCTTGGATGCTTGTAAAGAACAGACCACCCATGATCACGTTTCACTCAGCGTACAACTGGCTTGTGCAAAGAAATGTCATGACTGGTTTGTCTTATGACAGCTGTTTTACATCCAACAATGATGACGTTTTGTAATGTGCAACATGGATTTACTGCTGGTCAACACCTTAGCAAATATTTGTATTAAAATCAGGAATTGCTCAACTTGGCATTTTAAATCATATTTATAGAGCACTTTAAAACAGCCACCGCTGGTTTTTTTTTAGGTTGGAACCGAGGGGAAGCAGGTACAATGAAACCAGTAGAGGCCCTAGAATTGAACCGTGTGGAACACCATACGTTCCGTTATACAAATAAATTCATATTGCACATATTCGTCTAACTCAAAAATTCATTTGAAGTATTTCTATTAGTTTAACATTTTTTCCATTTTTGTTCACAGTAGTATGAAAACCTATAATTATTTTTGTACATTTAGAACAGATATAAAATTTGTGATTAATCGTGAGTTAACTTGAAGTCATGCGATTAATTATGATGACACATTTTTCTTGCCTGATGCCCCTAATTTTTAATAGTCTTTTCTTTTATATATATATTTTTAAATTTTTAATAATCTTTTTTTTTTATAAGGAAAAGATTATTAAAAATTAGGGGCGTCAGGTGATTTACAATTTTTCATCGTAATTAATCGCACAACTTTACTAGTTAACTCACGATTAATCACAGATTTTATATCTGTTTTAATACAATAAAAAAAATCTTGGTTTTCATACTCTTGTTAACAAAAGTGGGAACAAATGTTAAACAAATAGAAATTGTTCAAATGAATTTTTGACGTCTATCGCCGTCAATGGCAGTGAATGAGTTAAGGGATTACAATAATAATAAAAATCACACGACATACCATCCCAACAGTTCCAAGTCGACTACTCAGCGTAAAAAATTCCCTGCAGCGTGGATAGGCCAAGCGATGTAGCGTGATGACCTGCAGCCAATAATGGCCAAGTGGGGCGTATCATCGCGAATCATTTGAGTCAGGTGTGTGTAATATTTGAAAGTGAAATGCAACTAAACTGTACTTAAAACAACGAATATGGCATTGCAACATTAAGGGCAGTTTGAACATTTAATAAAGTGATTCTCTAACGTATGAGTAAGGGGAGCCCATGTGCCAATTTGAAGAATTGAATTGAAAGTTATATCTATTTGGTTGAAAAATGGAAGAGAACGAGAAGTCGTTTTTTTTTGTTTTTTTTTTACGTCAAACATTTTCAGCTCAAGGCGTATTTATTTACTCAGCTTCAGAGAGTACAAGAAGGATGAAGGAAGGCCTTGATTTCAAAAGAGGCCTTCATTTACAATTGCTTGTTTGTGTATGGCTGAAGTGAGTCAGATGCTGTCTGTCCGTTGACTGAGACGAAGGATTCTTCTTTTAAGCGGGCAACGGCGGGGGAGCCCCGGTGTTTATTTGAGTGGAGGGCCACGCTTTAAGAATATACAATTTACAAGTTTTACATTATCACAAACAAGCTTGGCGAAAAAAAAGAGCGCTTTGCTAAGAAATGACCAAGAAAAGAAAAATTGAGTTTGCAACACTAAGTTTAAAGGAAACATCCTGTATAATGTTTCCAGCATTTAAACGGGAAGCTAAGAAGATTTATTTTTCTCGACATCCCTTTCTGGTACGCCTCACAGCCTTTAAGTTTTTTATCTACTTGACCATCTTTTTCCGAAAGTAATTTATGAAAGACTATAATTTTAACAAGATGGTTTTGCGAACGATAAAAATTTCTAGGGGATCTAATCATTTAAATGTTTTCTCGGCATCAGCGGCAAGATATCGTGAAATGATGATGTCCTCTTTTCGCTTGTAATGTACATTATTTATTTAGGATATGCACGGTCCAGTACAGTTCACACTGTAATATGTCTCAGGCCACCGACAGTATCTTTTTTCCCAGTTTGTAGAAATAAAAGTACAGTCTACCTTACTATCTGCGCCTGAGTGCAGACAGGATATTATGCTAGGCATACTTTCCCAAACAGGAAGCATTTAAACCCAAGTAACAATGTGGTTTGTTGTGAATCGGATTTGTTTAGACCACCGCAACCCCCTGACCCCCCCATCGTGATTGTATGCAAATTCGGGTTTTATATTGACACAATCGCTTGCTCCTTCAAGTGATGAAACATAATCGGTGTCCATCTGATGTGCTGAAGGCTTTTCAGACCGTTATCAGACCATGTTTGGGTTTCTCTAATTGATGCTGAACATGGAAAGTTTTATGCGCCATTTTTAAATTGAGTCAGTTTTAGTCTAATTCCAGGCTTGTTAGTTTTTAGTTAGTCAACCTCATCCCGTTCCATTTTTAGTCGACTATAAATCTAGCATTTAGTCAAAACTTAATTTTATCTGTCTAGTTTTAGTCAACGAAAACTCCGAATGTTTTAGTCTACTTTTAGTAAGGACAACAATTTTGCCAGCAGATAATGTTGAACAATCCGGATGTAGAACTATCTCACGTTAAATGTTCTCACCTTTTTGATGAAAAACAACTTCACACACAAATACAGTGGCTACTCTGGCTCCATGCTAAAAACCAGCATTAGTTAGCGGTCGGATTAAGATTATTGTTGGAACCGTTGGATTAATGTTAAATTATAGCTATAATTTACTTTCTTTATTATTATTTTTTAAACCTTTCACTGTGAATCCACCTTCTGTCTGTCCCATGTTTGTGCATTTTGCACTCGCTAGCTGCAGATTTGAAAGGGTGTGTGTCACATGAGGCAGTTTAGCA
Source organism: Leptonotus elevatus (assembly GCF_054856555.1). Classification (NCBI taxonomy): domain Eukaryota; kingdom Metazoa; phylum Chordata; class Actinopteri; order Syngnathiformes; family Syngnathidae; genus Leptonotus; species Leptonotus elevatus. Next base: position 5,887,941 of record NC_141257.1, read on the forward strand.
GAGACAGGATTTTACAAAATCATATACATTTTGTCTCGATTTGTTCATGAACTAAAATGTCCATAGATTTTAATCCAGTTTTTATTAAGTGAACTACATTTTCGTCTCATCTTCATTAGTCGACGAAAATGCATACTGATTTAGTTCCAGTTATTGTTTATTAACTCATTCACTCCCAACCGTTTTCTCTGAAGTAACCCCCCTTCGCTCCCGACTGTTTTACTGGATTTTGACAGATTTTTGCAAGCCCCACAGAATATTGTGTTCTATTGCTATAAAAATATGGAACCTACTAAAAGAAAGATTAGAGTCTCTTCTTTCTTCAGGAACAAAAAATATATTTCTGTTTCCGTTTTGCAGCATTTAGCATTAGACTGTAGCTAAGTTTTATCATTATTCACAAATCTGTTTAGAACTGTGGGTAAATTACCTTTTTTCAACATGGTGGCCCTGGTTGATCTCTTATACTCTGCTGCCACCTGCTGGCCTTTTTTTGTAATAACTACCATTGCATTAAGCGTCCTCGTCGGGTCACAGGCTGCATCAAAGCCTTCTGTATGCTCTAGCATAATAAAAAAAAAAGGTTTTGGGGATCAATATTTAAAATAGAATGTTTTTATACGTTTTTGGGAGCAAATTATTTAATGAGGGTTTTAGTCTAGTCTAGTTTTAGTCCGGTGAAAATTGTGTGTTGACAAAACAATTTTTGTTTCGTTTTCGTTGACGAAATTCGTACTCGTTAGAAGGAAGCAGGAAGTGCTTGTTTGCCGTGCCGCAGTGTGAAAGTTCTGCCCTGACAAACACCGTCTATTGACACTCGGTTTGAGTCACAAATATGCAGACGATTGTCAGCGTGACTGTACCCGTCTCCTTAATGCATCGCTTCCTCCGTCTATTTGCCTTCTCGCAAAGGGGTTCGCCAGAGATAAGCTTCAAGAGGCCCGCAGCATGCTCATAAAATACTCCTTTATGTCCAGGAGCTCAGACATTTCCCAAACATTTCTGAACCTCTCCGTCAACAGATATCACTCCAACTCACGGCAAGGGAAAAATAAATGGCTACAAGAACAAGAAAAAAAGACGGCATTTCATTTAACACGTCTCGCTTGGAAAAGCGTTTGATTGGAATCCAAAGCAGTGGTTGTCGTTGGTAAAGATGAATCATGAGCAGAGAACTGCTGATTGCGGCTTGGGCGAGAAAGCATTTGTTGGAGGGTGTTCGGGGGTGCCCTGAGGAAGATGGATGACGTGTGGGGGCCAACCTCTGTTTCCCCTGAAAGCCTCCCTCCCACCTGGTACCCTTCTCCTTATCCCTGGAAGTCACCCTTGACAAGGGTTGTATTTGTCCAACTCACATTTGCTCTTTGTCAAACAGTAAAAACGATGACTGATGAGTTCTGGGGTTTGCAGAGAGCATTTAATGCTCACGCCCAATGCGGTTGGCATGTTCGAGAACACACGTGTGTCTAATAGTGCTTCTCGTTCCATCAAGGCTGGCTATTATCATGCGGGGTCAGCCGACTTCTCTGGGAAGGCGCACGCTTTACAACCAATCTGTAATAACGCCAACCCGCAGTCTTTGACCTCGCTCGGTGGAACTAATAACTACGTTGTGTTTCCGATATTCTTCCTGCCACAGAAAAAAGAAACAGTGGAGGTTAACATGACAAGCCCAGAGTCAAGCAATATAACCCCAAACAACATTTGAACATTCTCGAGTTATACATCGTTCATAATAAGACGTTAGAACAAAATATGTTTTACCAATGCTTTTCTCATTTTTTTTCACATTCCAAACATGAAGGTGACGGAGGGTCATGTGTCTAACGTATTAGTGTTTTAAAAGCCCTGCATTTGCATGTACCGGTAAATACATTTCTGCAGAGCTTTACGGGATGGGAAACAACACCGCTCAGACCTGGGGAGGAAAAGTATAGATTGCTCGAGTGCAACCTTTAGGAGAAAAAAAAATGTGTGAAGATAGATAGAAAATGAGAGGGTGGAGTGACTCTGAGAAAATTAAAGGAAAATAAATGGGAGGGGAGAGGGGGGGGGGGGGCTAATAGAAGCAGGGGAGCAGAGACGGGTGGAAAACTGTGGAAAAAGTGAAGATGGCTGAGGGAGTGACCGCCAGGGTCAGTCGGGATGGTGTGAGAGGAGAAGGGCGAGCGACATGCTGATATGTTGAAAACCTCACAATTGATGGTGTTTGATTTCCCAAGTAATTACCATTCCTCTGGCTCGGCACATTCCCAATCCGGGCCTATCTTATATCCACGCCGCATTCCCTAAATGATTAGCTGGCCTGCTGCTTCTCCTTTCTGCCCACATCTTGAATCCTCCCCAAAAAAATGAACTTTTTTTTGAGGACCAAAACTGCCAAAAATAAAAATAAATAAATGAATAAAAAGTAGAAAGGGATATACAAATATAATTCAAAAACAAAAAAATAACTATAAATGGAAATGGAAATAAAAGCAACAAAATACATATCCATAAATAAATAAAATAAAAGTAAAAATAAAAAACGAGATTAAAAAAATAAAAATAAAAATAAATGTGCAAATAAATACAAAAATGAATATAAAATAAAATAAAATACCAAGCAATAAATAAAAATGCTCTGCTCTCACATTTATTTATTTCATGCTGCAGACACTCTGTCAGGTCAAAATGTTATTCAAATGAGGGGGCGGTCCCAAGCGTGTCTTGGGTTGGACTCTGCCATTGCAAACTACATTTCAATGGTCAAGTGAGCGGGTCGGCGAACAAGGAAGCCTCGCGAGCTTGCAAGGAGAGCTCCAGCGATGGACGACTATCTTGTCACCACGACTTGATGTCAAGCAACTCAAGTCGCAAGTCACTCCACCATTGAAAGGCAATTTGCAACGGCGGAGTCCAACCCAAGACACGCTTAGGACCGCCCCCTCATTTGAATAACATTTTGACCTGACAGAGCGTCTGCAGCATGAAATAAATAAATAAATAGAGAGCAGAGCGTTTTTATCTATTGCTTGATATTTAATTCCATTTATATATTTATTTATTTATTTTTACTATGATGCACCAAAAAAGGGGGCAAATGTTAGCGTAGCATTGTTGCCACGACAGACTGCTTTTGTGTTGAGGCGAAGAAGCAACGAAGCACAACTAAAAGACAAAGAGAGAATGCTGGAATTTCTCTGAGCTTATTCGCGCACCGATCCAACAGCGTGAAGAGACCTGGCTTCGGTCACTTAGGAAATGACCACGTTGTTTTTTTCTCTCTGCTGTTTTTAGCTTGAGAAACATAAGCGGGGCATCCAAGTGAGCTACGACTTTGGCCCAGTGGAACTGGAGGTGTGCGATGCACGTCGTATATCTCCGTGACGTTTTGCGTTCGCCTTTTGCGTGGGAGAGATTTGATACTGCCACATGCAGTGGAGCACATCAGCGGTACCTCGCACTCCGCAGGTCCGAGGTCCTGCTGCGATTCCGTCAGCCCGGTCATCAATCACTGTCAGGTTCGATAGCAGGAGGCTTTGCCTGGTGTCCCTGAAGTTTGTGGTGCAATAAAACCGCTCTCACATTTTCCGATATTTTCACAGGGCAGCGTGTGAACGAGTCTAAAATGTGTATGCACGCAACAGTGCGAGCATGTGAAAGCAGACATGCAGACGCATGAATCACTTTTATGGATTGATCAAATATGCACAAACAGTAGGACTTTTTATTGCCAACAATGTATCAGCATCGAACGAAGCCTGAGCACCAGCAGTCATTTCTGCCAAATGGACCCTCTGAAGTCAAAAACAGTGATGGTGTCCAAATTCGTCGGCTGCATCCTCAGAAGGCCAAATTTGACAGCCACGTGACGTAGCTTCCGGTGCGCCTCAACCAAATCTAGAATTCAAATCTTACCTTTGTTTCCATGGAGACGGGCTGTGTTTCAGAGCACACTTTCATAGGATACATTGCGCCGCTCTTTTTCTACGCTGACCCGTGAACTCCGATAGCATGGCAGCGCGTTCATTGACGCCGGATTGTGATTGATTGATTGGGAAGATTCTTCGAGTGAGTGACCGACCCGTGTGTCTGATCTCTCAAATTATTTGAAGGCCTGTCCAAATTCACCACGGTTTACGTAGTCCACGGAAACTACAGGAGGAGGAGCCTTTGGAGGACCCGACCCACGAAGGGTCGCAGCCTGCGAATTTGGATCATCTGCAAAAAATCGAGGTCCTCAAGATATTTTTGGGTGGGTTTTGCATCCCATACCTCTAAGGGGATTCGGTTAACTTCCAATTGTGGACGACTTGGCAGGTGAAATCCTTTTCCAGAAACTGGATGACTTCCAGGTCTTTGTCTACTCTATTGAAGGCCTTCTCACAGGGGACAACCATTCAATCAACTGCTTGATGATCATATGCACATTTGTAGTGACGGCGGTGTCAAGGGCTTCCTTCAGCTTCCTTCAGTGCAACTCTGGTCAGGACCTTAACTTGAGACAGACAGGAGCATTATTCTTGCAAATTATCCCTGCAGACTCATGTCAACTGACAGTTTTTAAGTAATGCCGGCGTGGCTGGACCTGCTGCAATAGAGACGTACGTACCCTCATTCTGTCAAGATGTTGGAACAAAAGGTTCCAGACTCGTGGCAGAACTGCTGTTGGAAAGATGCCGATGTGCTTATTAATAAAACTAATGGAAGTATCAATCAAAGTGGCTCTCAGGGGGACTTTTTAGCGTAACAATGTAGATGGTCCTTTTGTCTTTTGCCCAAAGGGAACTGTCTCTCTTATTCACAAAATCGGAATTGTGTCAAGTTCAGCTACAAGGACTAAATATGTCAGAGATAATTTAGAAACATGTTTTACATCTCTATTTTAATCAAATGGAAGGTGTCGACTCTGGATTGGTTAATTAGGTGACAATGCAAACAGTTCATGAACAAATAGGCAAAGCGCTTATAAAATCAGTCATGTTTATGTAAAGCCGCCTGCACTTTGGAATGGAAATGATAGATTACAGTGGAACCTCGGAGTTTGAACGTCTCGGAACTTGTACAAATCGGACTTTAACCAAAAACAATGCACGCAAGGACCGCTTAGTAGTCTAACAATATGCCCAATGTAAACTCAGCACTGAACTAAAGCTAGCATTAACATAGCATTTATCATCCACTGATGCCATCACACCACAACAGAAAAAGCAAGGTGTTTTTTATTGTTTAAATACTGTACAGGGTGTAAATGTAAAAAAACATAAATAGAAATTAAAATGGGAATTTTCCGTTTTTGGAGCTTGGGAATGGATTAATTGCATTTACATTATTTCCTATAGGAAAAAATGTTTCGGAGGTTGAACAATTTAGACTTTGAACACTTCGCAGGAACGAATTATGTTCATTTTGAGGTACCACTGTACTTCATTCGTATCTGACTCAAAGGAATTGTATGTATTTATTTTACCTAATGGAACAATAGAAGGTTAAAAGTGGCCTTTTGAACCCATGGTTATGGATTCTTGTGTAAAGGGCAAATGGCGGCTAAAAGAGAAGAGGTTGCTTCAGTTGGAAATCTCTTGGGCAGATCATCAACATTTTTTGTTCTTCCAGAGACATTGAATGTTTGCAGAAGTGACATTTGTGTATTTGGGTAAGGATAAGGGGGATGAATTGGAGGCAAAACAGAGGAGGGGGAAATAAATGTGCGAAAACAAACAGTGAATTCAGATGCACACTTGTGCAATGATGAATATAAAATACATTTTCTCTCTCTCTCTTCCAAGGTCTTATAACCCCATCTTTTATTACTTTTGAATGATCTGTGTTCCAACCTTGGTAAAGCCATTATTTGGTCCTTTTTTTTTTCCACCTCCTCTGTGGGAGCTAGTATAAATATGATGTATCTCTCTGTTCCAAACTGGTGTCCCAAAGTATTACGTGCTCCTTATTATTTCTTGGAGTAGTGTGTTTCCGTGCTCCCGGCTTTGGAAATGTTTTCCCTCCGCAAATGTGATCAATACATCCGGAGGAAGCTTTAACAATCGCATGCTCGGAGACTTTTAACATTATCCTACGATGCCTGTAAGTGTAGCTGTGGTGAAACGCTTTGATCAGCCGTGCTGGGAGGAGACGAGAGGGCATTGACTGTATATGTTTTGACTATCCTGAGTGAAAACACAAGAATGGCTACCCTTCCAAAATCCATGTTCTTTTCAGCTTTCTTCCTAAATCTCAGTGAAAACAAAACAAAAAATTGTTTCGTCAACACACATTTTTCACCGGACTAAAGCCGGACTAGACTAGACTAAATTCTCATTAATAAACAATAACTGAGACTAAATGAATATGCATTTTCATTGACTAATGAGTACTTCACTTAATAAAAACTGGCTTAAAATCTATGGACATTTTAGTTCATGGACAAAAATGAGATGGAAAAAAAACCCAACAAACGTGATTAACTCTGGACTAAAACTGAGACAAAATTAAAAAAATGGCGGATAAAATTAACACTAGTGATGGTAAAAAAATGTTTCATTCAAATAAGATATATGAAAGTCCGATGATTTATTGCTTTGTAAGCCAGCCTGAAGTTCACGACTGTTTTGAGTTACATTTCACTCAACATAACTTGAAACTTCCAAATGTGAAAACAGGTCAATTCAAATAACCGAAGACTTGAGTCAAACATTTCCCTCAATTGATTTGTTTCACCGAACGCAAGGTCATAGCAGCATGGTTGGCCATAGTTAATGTGGAAGAACGCGAGAGTCCTGGCCTCAACCGCATCAAACACTTTTTGGAACGAACCAGACCTTCTCTCAGGTCCAACATCAGTGACCGCTGACCTCGCAAAATTTATTTTGGATGCTAAGAAAAATCTCCGAACGTTTGTGCGTTCCATTTTTAACATCCGCGAGGAATGTTCTCCTTTTTGTTCTTTTATTTATGTTTGAACGTGAACTGAACTGATGAGACCTCTATGGGAAATAAATCCAGATGAAAATGTGTTGGACTGGACGACATGGAAACGTCCATAACTGATAGATTGAGTTGTGAAAGCAACTGAAATATTTGACATTGTTAAGCATATGGCCAGACCACAGGGGGATACTGGGAGGATAACATCCTTCCCTCAGCCAGCATTCATCTGTTTTCATTTTTTTCCCGACAAATATTGGCGTTCCCCAAATTGGCCCTTTCGTTCCCTAGCGACTTGTACGAAAAAACTATAAAGTGGGAGACGGTAAAGAAACAAAAACGTTCCAGGCAGTGATGTTTTAATTTATTTGAACTTCCAGGTCAAGTAGAGGGCAAAGGTCAAGCTGTACTTTAATAGCCACTTGCTGTGAAGGATGAGAGAGAATGCAACAGCATGTTCGAGCAACCCCAAAGAGATCTTTTATTGCCGCATCCTTTAGCAAAATGTTTGATCTGGAGTCACGAATCACGCTCGCGTCGCTAGCTCAGAGGTCACGGCTGGTCAACGCAAAAAGAAGAGTGCAGCTAAGGTGAACCATTGAGAGAGCAAAAGAAGAAAAATATACACAAAAATGGAGACGTTCATTTATGCCATCGGTAAAATTGAGCTGTGCTCATCTTTGGACTAATTGACGGTATAGCTACTCTTTGAGCTAAACTCCATTTGTATGGAATATGTATTTGTGGGAAGAGTAGCACAAATGACTCTATTGACTCTTGTTTGGTGTTCTTTGGTATGCTGGCGATTGAAGTCTAAAACAGAAGATACAATGTAAGAAGATGTCTGTTTTTCACGTGAAACTTGAAAACATGCTAAAAATGAAGGCTACCTCCCATCGGTGCAGTATTATCAGAACCCAACAATCCATCTTGAGGCTTTTCCTGAACGAAGGGATTCTTTACCTCATCCCGCAAATTCCTTCTGAAAGAAACACTGGCTGCTTGTCAAGCTTTTTTACTTGTAAATCTTGTCATTTGACCGTCTCCCTTTTCCTTCTGCTATAGATATACAGTGCGCCGTATAGGACGGTATCCGGTTCCTACCTCCCACACTGCCTGAACCAATTTTTGCAAAAGTCCTCTAACATTTTGGCCTTCTTAATCAAAATTACCCCCTTGACGCTCTGTCAAATAAAAAAGACAAAGAGCAGTCCCCCCCCCCCCCCCCTCAAAACGTATAATGATAAGTATCAAATTCAGCTGACGTTGAGTGTCTGGACCAAGCGAAACAAGGCAAAGATTCATGATGTACTGGTTGGGGTTTATAAACCACAAACCTCAAATAAAAAGGGTAAAAATATAGACATTGTTTCTGAATGATCTAATTCCTTGTACGTCGTTTCCTGACCCTGAAGAGGAAGTTATTTGCCAGAGACAGGTCCGTAGCCAATACGAGACATGTGTGGCTTTCAATTTTTTTTTTTTTAAAAAGCCTTCTTTTGTGGATACACCTGGCGAGTCTGTACGGGATAGCAGTATGTTAAAGTTCCATTGAGAAGAGTGTTGCTAAACAACCCTGCCGAATTTGAACGATCAAAACAATCGGCAGGTACGTCAAATCAGGCTAAATAAAATCTAGAATCAAAGCGTCTGCGGTAAAACCAGTACTATGAGCTGGAAATCTTTGTTTTGCCTACATATACTGTAACTACATTTGTGCCAAGAAAAAATATACACTTAAAGGCTGGAATAGATCCCACTGTGTCATAACGGTGCTTTTTCAGACTGTGACAACGAGGCGCTCTAATGCCGCCCATGTCCACACGCTGGCTGTCATGTTGCGCAACAATTTTATGTCAATCGAGACAGCATGTTATTGTTTTCGTAAAATACAATAAAATACAATTCAATGAAACCTATGATTTTTTTTTTTTCGGGAGGGGTTATTTCTTTATACATTATTTTGCATTTTAGTCAGTTGGTTGCTGTTAAGGCTAATCAGGTTAACTGTAATCTTTGCTGCTGACTAACCCCAACAATCACAACGAGAGAGTAGCAAGTGACTCCAAGTGTGTTTTGGGGGGGGGCCCCTGTGGAAATTTGGAATTTATGGAGAGGGTCCACAACACAACAAAGACCCAAAATCCCCAAACTGTGGGCTTCAAACTTATAATTATGATGTCAAATGTCCTCTTGGGGATGTTTGATCAACATCCGATTATATTCTCAGATGCTCGCTTTACAAATTCCAGTTGTGTTACTCTGCCTGTGGTGTCTCCTTTTATTTCCTCCTCTGACTACACACACAAATCAAACACATACACACACATATAAAGCACATTTACCACATGAACAATTTGTTCAGTCAATTGAGCTCTTCTTATTTCCCATTGCCGAAGATACTCTTTTGGCCTAGTTTGACCTTTAGTTTTTAGCAAACTGGGCTCTATTGTAAGTCACTTCCCTTGTCACTCCTCGTCCCATGAATACGCTATCTTAGCGCAGCTTTGATATAGAAAAATGCCGCCGCAATTGGTTGTGCTTTGTTTGATGTCTATATAGCGCAAGCGTTTACATGACTGGCCACATGTCTTTACTGCAGTTGATGCATTCATTTGATGTAGCGCTTGTAGTCGTGCGCTCCTCGCTGTGTGGACTGAAGTGTGTTTCTGCATACTGCTGTGCTAATTTCCTCGTGTGTGTGAGGTCTCTCCAGACATGAGTGCTACACGTGGCCGCGGTTAAAAGTAGATTGTTTTTCAGTTGTACAAAAAAAATTAGAATTGGGGTAAAATAAAATCTTCACACCCCCAGCCCCGCCTTGCCTTGTCACCACCGCAAGAAACAAATGGAGTCTAATGGCATTCTTGGCATACTTGCTCGCGCAGACGCTGTTTCCCGTATTCCGTGGACCTGGATGGTGTGGCCCAGGCAGTCTGAGATTCTTGGCCAGGAGATCAGAGGCCTTGATTTATCAGGATGTACTTTCTGGAAGGTGTATGGAGGCTCAGAGAACTGCGCGTACACACGCATAAAAGCGTCAATGCTACTTAAAGGGCAAGTCAGCCCAAAAATGTTCTTTATATTTTGTATGTGCCCCCATATTAGTCTAAAACACCATTTTGATTAATATTGTAAGTTAAGCAGCAAAAACCACCCGTTTTTATCCATCTCAGGAGACGGCCATTTTGTCACTTGCTGTCAACTGAAAATGACATCACAGTTGCTCAGGGTTCAGGTAACGACCAATCACGGCTCAGAGCCGCGAAAAACCAAAAACATTAGTTTTTTAGTTTAACGACCAATCACGGAGCTGAGCCCTGTGATGTCATCTTCAGTCAACAGCAAGTGACAAAATGGCCGCCTCCTGACGGCTGGATTTTGCTGCTTAATTCACAGAGATCGGCATTGACGGCAATTGATGATTGATGGAAGTGCCCACCTTTTGGCGCATGCTTCAGAACTTTCAGCGAATGCTTGGTAATGCAAAGCCTCACAAAAATATACGGATTGAGAAAACCGTGTGTACTCACCGCGATCGACAGAAGTAATGCTTGTGCACGTGCTCAGTCATTTTAAGGCTTCGCATTATTGCTGAAGCACACGCCAAAAGGTGGGCACTTCCATCAATCATCAATTCCAGTCAATGATGATGCCCACCTCTGTTAATTTATATTCCAAAAAAGCAATATTAATAAGAATACCGTGTTTAGACTGCATAGGTCATATTGTAATGCAAAGTTTGGAATGAATTCCTCTTTAAGCAAACAGATTTGTAATTTTCACATTTAAAGTGCCGCTACCCACTAGTCAGCAGCATCCCAAAAGGTGCTATAGAAAATTGATGGAAATATACGGTAGCTCTGTAAGTTCCTATTAAATTTGCGTATTTATTCCTTTGGCCGTTAAAAATGAAAACAGTCATTACAGTGTTGATGGTGACGATTAATCCTCAAGTACAGTGAGCCTTTTCTTTCTTGCGCGTGATGCGGTGAACATTGGATATTTTGGGGAATGACAAACGCTCTTAACCTTTGAGAAGTGATGTGCAGTATGTTATTTAAAAAAAAATTACTTTGGAAAAAGTGGCCAGACCAAGCGATGCCTAACACTGTTAGCGGTTGAACAGATTCCCCATTCAAGGCTCTGTTGAGGTGGGAGTGCTGAGTCAAAGCGGGTATGACTTACCTCGTGTTCACCTACGGTATTTTGGTCACACACACACACACACGCACACACACCACCTTTACTTCTAATCCCAACAAGGTGTTCACTCGTCTGAAAACATAAACTGATTAGGCAAAGTTTATCCAAATAAAGAGTGGAGTTGCTTTCAAACACCCGCGTGTAACGGTCGTTGCTCAGGACTGGAGTCACTCTGGACACACCTGTGACTTTTTTTTGGACTTTTTAATGGAGGGTGTTCCTCTGGAACCTTTTAGGGTGTTGGGCTGCTTTTTCTAACATTTGGTTTTATTTGCCTTATATTTAACGTTACATTTACTCCCTTGTAATAACGTCTTCACTACTGCATTAGAATAATTTTTTTTTTCTGTGTTTCTGAACACCTCTGAGACAGCCTGAAAATGCCTCGCATTCCATGGCAGTTCTCCTTTGTGAGTGGAGTCAATTCGAAATGTGTTTCTCCTCAATAAAGTCAGACACTCGCGTTATCGGGCGCTGAACTCGAAAAAGGGGGAATTTGCCGTTTTAAAACGGCAAGATTTGAGCGAAGCTTTACTTAGATAATTGTTGATGCGTTGATAACATGACTTGTTCGTAATGGACTGTTTCGATAACCTTATTGCTTTAAAGGTTTATTTTTGATCTTTTACAATTATTTTAAAAGTCAGGCAAAGATGTTGCTAATTTTGCGCATCTTTTAAATCAAACATTTTTCTGGTTCAAACCCTTTTTTGGCCGTCTTCTTTTGGGCGCCGTGGTTTTTCTTACAAATCATATTATCTACTAATGTACTAGTACGGGGCGTTGTGGCTCAGTGGTAGAGTGGTAGTCTCGCAACCCTGAGGTTGCGGGTACGATCCCCTTGAGCAAAATACTGAACCCCATCAGTAGGTGAACGAGTAGTCAAAATGTAAATCGCTTTGAGGGCCCTGTAAGTGGAAAAGCCGCTATATAAATCAAAATATCACAGTAACCGATCTCAGCTTAGCTCCTTGAAAGTTGGCTTGCCTTTGCATTTATTCGAAAAGGACATTTCTGGCTCTGGATCCTCAACCTGCGTCACGCTCGATGTTCTAAGACGCTTTCAAACACGAAAGGATGAGATGTTCACTCCGCGTCATTCCAAGCAAAACCTTAGCCGTCGATGCCTATAAACGAACGATGTGAGACGGGGAACAGTCAATCTTCAAACTCCACATGATATACCTGCAATGGCCTTAAAAAACGTTCCCAGGACTTATATGAGCGCTGCAAGTTCCCATGAGGCCGAGTGCTCCAATCTTTCTAATGAGAGAACCTTTCAGGCTAGACATTGTGGGCTCTGGCTCAAGTCTCCAGCCCATGCTGTTCCCACCACAAAGAAACACGCCAAGTTATTCACTGATTCCTCGCTGACATCTCGGGCCAAAATGTCTCCAGTCCCAACCTCTGCTTTGCTTTCGCTCCACCACTTTCCCCACAATGGATGTTGGTACGGGTTTTCACTTTTCTTAGAATCACAGCACTGATTATGAGCCAAATATGTTCACAGTTTTTCGTGTTTTTTTTTTTTTTATACACGGTGTGCGCAACAACTAGATATATCTGGAAATGAGAATTTGCAAAAGCATGCGCGTCTTTGTGAAAGGTTCGGTATTTCATGTTCTATTTCCAGCTTGTTTCATGCTGGTTTGGACCCAAGACTGTTAGTAATGTATTGAGTCAGAGATGGAGTAGTTTAATACTTGACATAACTTTATTGAAATATGAATCTTTGGGATAGACGGATGGAGCAGGCCGCAACTACATATAACACTCATAAACGTTTTATTACGCACGTTTCTTGAAATTGGCTTTATATACAGTTTAGCAACATCTGTGGACCAACGACCTGTTGTTATCGCTTTTATTCAGCTTCATAAGTTTGAATGATTTATATGATAGGGCTCGACAATATGGCCCAAAAATAAAATCTTGATATATATATATATTTTTTAATCCAGGTAGGCTTTTTTTTTATTATTATTATTATTATTATGATGATGATGATGATGTATCGGTCCGTTGTGGTAAAGAAGGAGCTGAGCCGAAAGGCAAAGCTCTCGATTTACCGGTCGATCTACGTTCCTACCCTCACCTATGGTCACGAGCTGTGGGTCGTGACTGAAAGAACAAGATCCCGGATACAAGCGGCCAAAATGAGTTTCCTCCGCAGGGTGTCCGGGCTCTCCCTTAAAGATAGGGTGAGAAGCTCGGTCATCCGGGAGGGACTCAGTGTCGAGCCGCTACTCCTCCGCGTTGAGAGGAACCAGTTGAGGTGGCTCGGGCATCTGGTTCGGATGCCTCCTGGACGCCTCTCCGGAGAGGTGTTCCGGGCATGTCCCACCGGCGGGAGGCCCCGGGGACGACCCATGACACGCTGGAGAAACTATGTCTCTCGGCTGGCCTGGGAACGCCTTGGGATCCCGTTGGAGGAGCTGGCTGAAGTGGCTGGGGGAAAGGGAAGTCTGTGCTTCCCTGCTAAAGCTGCTGCCCCCCGCGACCCGACCCCGGATAGGACACGCTGGAGAGACTATGTCTCTCGGCTGGCCTGGGAACGCCTTGGGATCCCGTTGGAGGAGCTGGCTGAAGTGGCTGGGGAGAGGGAAGTCTGTGCTTCCTTGCTAAAGCTGCTGCCCCCGCGACCCGACCCCGGATAGGACACGCTGGAGAGACTATGTCTCTCGGCTGGCCTGGGAACACCTTGGGATCCCGTTGGAGGAGCTGGCTGAAGTGGTTGGGGAGAGGGAAGTCTGTGCTTCCCTGCTAAAGCTGCTGCCCCCGCGACCCGACCCCGGATAAGCGGTAGATGATGGATGGACGGATATTATTATTATTATTATTATTATTGTTATTATTATCAGACAAAAATCTTAGTTTCTTGGGTTGTTTTGCAGCTTCTCCATGATAAAAGTAATCTGGAACGACTGGGGTATGCCGTAAAGCAATCTGCACGTTTTGGAGATTTTGTTTGTGTGGCAGAGTTGACACCATCCACCTCAAAGTTGTTTAGTGCCAGTAAAAATGTAATTCTTCAAGTTGCAAGTCAATGTTTCATCAGCAGAATTATAGAAATTCGATTAAAGGCTGAAAAGTTCATTAGCGGGGCTTGAAGGAAATATCTTTACTGTATTAAGTAAAAGCCCATAACTCATGTAAATGTGTGATGGTGGTGCGCAATCCATCGCGTTTATGAGAAACACAACAAAGCAACGTACAGTATGTGTGAAATGACTTCCATAAATCGTAATGGGTATAAATATGGGCAACGCTGAGGGAAAATAAGTCACACGTTCAAACTCTTACGGGAGCGTTGCTGTGCTTGGCGTGTTCATTGAGTGACCGTGTTTGTTTAGCATGTGATAGCTCGGGCTAACCGGGAGAGAGGAAATAGCACCAGCGAAAGGGTGGCCAGTTTCGAAGGAGGTGGTCCATCTGTGCAAACAGCACCAAGCTAAGAGAGTAATTTATTACCTCGAAAAATAGCGCCTGACACAAAATAGGCGAAGTCCATTTAGGGCCACGTGAGAATGTAAGGTGCAGACTTAGTTCTGGATTTGGAGGTGCCATCTCTTGTGCCATAACACAAACCCCCGAGTTTCTCTTTCATGTGTGCTCTTAAATTTGGGCGAGAACGGTCAGTGACTCTTTTCTTTTCTTCCCTCCGTTTCTGCTTTCAAGAATGTCTGCAATGCTTCCCAGGAATCCTGCCTTGTTGACTTTGGTTTGGGATAAAAGGTGCAGTCTCCTCTGTTCTCCCGACTGATCCGAAAGGTGATTAGCCCGGCCTCAACGTGAGCCCATGCATAACCCCGCACCCTGGCCCAGACAGATTACTCCACGTTCCTGTGCGCTCCTGGAAAACAGGGCGAGGAGATAGATGAGAGAGGGCCGCAGTGGCGATGGGTCGGTCGCTACCGGGAAAAAGTCGTTTTCATTGCTTCGTTGCGGGTAGAAAGTTCAAAGTTCAAAAAAAAAAAAAAAAGTGTATGGCATGACAGATGGGAGCGAATAGACGGAAGGTAGTGACGATATTATAAAACAGGAGTGTTGCAATCAACGGCAAGCTACCCATTAAATCAAGCCATTTCACGCTCCCAGGTGCTAAAAATGTCACTTTCCCATTGTTTCGAGAAACGAGTGCTGTTTTGAAACGATCAAACTTGAGACAAAGTGCCATAGACAGGAATGGGAAGTCTGGAAGAAATTGCGAGCTGGCCTGATCCAATGTTGCTTTTGGTCCGTTTATTGGCGACATTGACACAGACAAAATATAAGATTACGACAGTTGTATCCATAATAATGGTTTGTTTGCATGTCGGATGTTCAGACGGTTGCTCCACGTAAGAGTCGTCCAATAGGAATTGACCTTCAAATGTGGTTGCCAGGTTGAACCAGCATAGTTGTCCTTTCCCCCCAACACTTTAATTACCACCGCCTCCCCTGCCTAATACTGTATCAGGAAGTAAAAAAAAACAAAAAAACAAAAAAACAGTTTGCACACTTACCATACCCTAATGCACGGGTGAGAGAAATCATGATTGGCTTCGAGGGGCCAACAATAATATTGTGTTTAATCTAGATATCATTACATGCAGAAAAAGCACGCGAAATTCAAGGTCACCATTGTTTTTGCTCAAACGGTTTTTCACTGGTCTTATGATTGGCCGTTTCCTTTGGAAACCCAACTCGGGAGAGCGCCACTTTCACAACATTAATACAAATCAGTGATTCGACCATTTTGAGTCATTTTAAGATTATTCACAGTTTTTCAAGTAAGATACATGTTGCTGTTAGTGGTAATTTGACATATACCAATATTAAAGAGAAATACTTCTGGATGGTACATACAGTACAATAAATGCTTTTCTACACTCTAGAAAAGAATTGTTGAACCAATTATGAATGTTGACCAACTTTAAAAAAAAAAAATTGCTTTAAGTGGTAATACATGATTGAATTAAGTTACCAATAGTCAAAAGTGATTATATTAAGAGTTCATTAAACTTCATATATTCACCTGAATTAAGTTAATCCAAACTGACTCCAAGCCAAAGTATTGAGTTAAATGAACTCAGAATCACTTTGGACTAACTTAATTCAATCACGTGTTACCACTTAAAGCAATTTTTTAAAAGTTGCTCAACAATTCAATTTGTAATCTTACATTGGATCAAAAAATGTATTTTTAAAGTGTACTTTAAATGCAGGGGTTGAATACAGACTCTTAACAGACAGAACTTTTCCATGCTGCTTTAGCTTTAAATAGCTGTTGACATGTTATTTTTTTTTCTCATTCGAAAGCCATTTATGTTCATGCTTATTAATGCTAAAAGATGAGTTTGAAATGATATTTGTGTGTTTTGGGATCATAGGTTGTGTTGTATTTAGTTTAACATAGGCAATTGCGAGCATTTCTAGGGCAGGGCATCAATTACTTGCAGCAGGGCTTGGTCCCTTTCTCCCCCTGCGCTTAGATTGATCCTGACCACGAGGGGGGCAAGAAGCCCAAGCGGCAAATGCATCTCATTAAAACATCACAAATATTGACAGTGAAAATGTTAGCAAAAGAGTGGATTTTTCCACAGCTGATGCAAATATATCAAAGTGCATAAAAACGTCTTGGCCAACGCGGTTTATTTTGCATCCCAGTCTGCACTGTTTTGATTTCCTCTTATTTAAATTTTCAGGCACGTGAAGTGCCTCGCTTGCCTCCAGCCGTGTTTATTTGCACGGAGCGAGATCCGATCGCAAGTGGTCACTCGAGACTCGCGTCGAGACGTCCCGTGCCAGCTGTGAACACATGTACTTAAAAGCTATCCATTTTGGATCAGATCACTCAGGGCTCGCGTTAATAGCAGTTGCGCGCCGGGCATGTCGGGCAGATGTAACACATGAGCGCCGGTCTCGGGGGGGAATTTTGCCTCAATATGTCCCTGAAAGTGGAAGAGGTACAGTTTACATCTGGATACGCATTTTCCTGTCAAAGCCAACCAAATGAGGTACTTTACGAGAGCTATCTTTCGCACACCCTTGTGAGTGCACATATATATATATATATATATATATATTAGGGATGTCAGGCAATAAAAAATATTAATCGTATTCAATCGCATGTCTTCAATAGTTAACTCTTGATTTATCGCAGATCTGTTCTAAATGTACAATATTTTTCATACTCTTGCTGACATAAAAGTAGAAAAAAAAATGTTCAACTAAAAGAAATATGGCCGCATCTTTTAGTCACTGTAAAAAAAAAAAACGAGTGTGATATTGATTTGTGTTGAGGTCATTTTTCTGCCACTAGATGGCATAATTGCATTTGTAAGATGGTGACAGCTCAGTTTAATCTTATCTTAACTTGACCCCAGTCGCCACGAATATACGCATTATTATTATATTTATTACTGCTCAATTTTGACGCGGACGTGTCTGCTGCGTTGCAACTGGAATTCCCCCAGTACAGGCTTTCCAAGTAAGAGGCGGTCATTAATCGCGCGTTAAAATTTTTTTGTGCCATTAAAGGAACTTTAACTCAACTCAAAACGAACGCACTAAGTTTGAAGAAGGCGATCAGAGAGTGCCATGGGATGTGATTAGGCCGGAGCTCTCGTTTATGATTTTCTTTTTTTTTTGTATTACAGGCACTTGGTTTCAAAATTTCCCTACATGGAAGGAATGTCTTCCTAACCAACTCCATGTGAATTGTTTAGGAGGGAGCCACAGCCCCGCCGGTTGGGTTGAGGGCTCAAACCTTAAACACACACAAGTGTCAGAAATATGTAGCCGACGAAGGGCGAGAGGCTGGAGGGGCGAGCGAGAGAGGAAAATGGGAAAGATGTTGAACAGAAGGTCAGGAGAAGCGATTGAAGGGATCGAACTTACGCGCCTAATAGAACGCACGTGTACTCCTGTTGTTTTCAGTCCGCTTATAAACAGTTCTCACCCTATAAAGCTGTTGAATTGAGAATAACATTATAGCGCGGCCTTTCTAATAGATTTAGTGACGTGGCTTTTAGGTTTCATACCCAACACAGCCAAATGTCTTTTTCCATGACAAGCGTTTGTGGCAATAAGAGGCGAGATTGGCCCGAGGCAAGAGAAGAAAGCATTTTGTCCTTTTACAGATAATATCACGTATGTGTGATCCACATGCAAGTCAAAAAGCCATATTGGATTAAGCAGATGTAAACATGACATAAAGCTTGTTTGTTTTTGCAATTGTTAATTACCGCTCCTTGGCTAACGTCTAATGAGACATCTGAAATACCGTGACAAAAGCTTTAGCAGCGAATTTCGTTTCAGACGATGGTCCTCTCTGAGTGACTGAAGCTTCAGGACGAAAGGCAAGACAACAAAAGTCCTGAACCTTAAAACGTGGTAAATGTGAAGGTTCAAAGCTACAGAAAGAAGAAACACAGTTTCATGGCTTTTTTGCTATACCTGTTCTACAATTCAGTCAACTGGCAAAACGCTTTCAGATTGGTGCTTAACTCATTCAAACCCCAAAAAATGTGTCAATACGTTCTTTGTCCTGCACTCCCAAAAACACATCTATACGTTTTTTTCATGTTTTTTTTTTTTAAACGCGAGAGCATACAGAAGGCTTTGATGCAGCTTCTGACACGAAGAGATTGCTTAAAGCAATGGTAGTTATTACAAAAAAAAAAGGCCAGCAGGTGGCAGCAGAGTATAAGAGATCAGCCAGGGCCATGTTGCAACAAGCTATTTTTTTCAACAGGAAACTTACCTGTATTCTAATGCGAATTGCTGCAAAACAGAAACAGATACAAACATACTTTTTTACTTCTTGATGAAATAATAGACTCTAATCTTTCTTTTGGTAGGTTCCATGTTTTTATAGCAATGGAACACAATATTCTGTGGGCCTTGCAAAATCAGTCAAAATCCAGTAAAACAGCCGGGGAGCGAAAGGGGGTTGCTTCAGTGAAAATGGCTGGAAGTTAATGAGTTAATTTTATTTGCAGATTGCCATCATCAGACACCATATGCGTCTATCGAACAGTTTGAAATCTAAGTGTTTTATCGGTTCCAAGATAAGACAAATTGCAGCGAAGCGTACGACTGTTTGAGTACAAAGAGATTCTCTCGTTCTGCTTGTCGAGGGCGCCAATCAAAGACTCAAGATCGTAGCTTTGTTTCTTCTTTCTGATTCAAAGATTGGAACATAAATGGCAGAACGATTAACACGATGACATAAGTGAATGTGAAGAATGTTTCCCTTTTGATCCTTTACGAGCGACTGTTAAATCTAAAATTGTGTAACTGCACTCCTTCAGCCAAAGTCATTTGAATACTCTCTTTTTCCAATATATGCCCTGCTAATCCCCTCTTGTTTATTTTCTCATCATTTTCAATCCCAAGACCCGACCCTCCTTGTATCGTTCCCGAACACACGCGCCCCACACCTGCGCAGCCGACAGAAATCCCGACCTTGTCCTATACGAGCTCCTGGCCGTCGCTCCAACAATAATGTTTATATGTCTGTCTCGGGAAAGAAAAGACACGCCTGCTGCTCGCGGGCTAGTCAAAGCAGGAAATCGACATGTCCTAAGCCGGCATCTCGTGAAGATAAACACCCGAGAGTGTACAAACAGAAAGGCCGCAAATGTACAGGGACAGGCAACAGCGCCGGGCGGTTGCAATCGAAGAAGGCGCTAATTGGTCAAGTGATGAGTGTCGGCGGGTTCAGTGTTGGATTTGGAGCCGCGCTCCGGAAAGGACTGGGACTGGTTAATCTTTTAACAGTCGTTGGACGATCCACTGAAAACATTGATCAGAATTGGCAAAAGTACGAACTGTACTTCGATGTACTTTAAAAAGGATCGGTAACATTAAAAGTACTAATTTGACTCTTTTACTTTAAGTAAAACAATAACAAAACTAGTACTAGAACTTTTCTGACATCTATCATTACTTCCTGCAACTGTTCGTGATAAAAAAAAAAACTTTCGCTAGGTTCACCAACAACTGAACGAGTGTATTTCCAAAGTACCGCCTCAAGAAATTGCTACATCTCAATTTATTCTCTTTGGCCCTCGGTCGTTTCTCATAAAGCTGTTCTTGGAGCACGTCCGTCTCCATCCATGCAAGTTATGCCCGTTATCTGGTAGCAACCCAAATCCAAGAATTTGCTTTTGAACGCGGTCTCGAACTTGACGCCTCCATGGGTGGTCCGTGCAGCAGTTTTGATGCTGCATGTTTGTATAGTTGAGAGGTCTTTCTTTTTCCCGGCACGTCTCTCAGTGCAACGAAAAGCTGAAGGCCCCGCTGTCTGTTTTCTTTCACATATAGCGAGCTGCACATCTCCAGGCTTCCCGAAAGACGTCGGCTCGCACTCATTACAGCGCAGACCTCCGTCAAGCAGATGTTACGCTAACTTGTACGTGCCGGTATTTGTATCCGACAAAAAATGGATGAAATGAGCCAGCGCTATTCACGGCAAATGGTTAAGGTACCACAGACTGAAAACATTCTGGATTTTAGGCTTTACTGCATGCTCGGTGTAGCGTGTCGATGGGACTGTACCAACCTTGTCATGGGGATGAATGGCTATACAGTGAATCCCTATTTATTGTGGGGGATACGTTCAAGACCCCGTGCAAAATCTATGATCTGAAAGACCCTAAAAAAAAGCCTTTTTTTTTGCCACTATAAAAATTTAAACACAACATGATTGTTTTTACACCTATTTTCATACTAAATGGTCTAAGACTTTTACACAAAATTGTGTTCATAAATCTGTCTGAAGCCGTGAGCAAAATTTTGTCTAAGGGTCATGTGATGGTTACCAGCCATTTTCTTTGAAGCAACCCCCTTCATTTCCGGTTGTTTTACTGGATTTGGACTCATTTTGCAAGGTCCACAGAATATTGTGTTCTATTGCTATAAAACATAGAACCTACCAAAAGAAAGTTTAGAGTCTGTTTGTATTTGTTTCCGTTTTGCAGCAATTAGCATTAGAATATAGGTACAGGTATAGCTAAGTTTCATCATTATTTACAAATCTTTTTAAAACACCGGGGGAAAAGAGCTTTTTTGCAACATGGCCCTGGTTGCTCTCTTATACTCTGCTGGCTGGTTTTTTTTCGTAATAACTACCAATGCTTTAAGCATCAATGCTCTAGCATTAAACAACTTATAAATAAGTTTTTTGGGACCATGGCAATATTAAAAATCAAACGTTTTTATTCGTTTTTGGGAGCAAATGAGTTAAGTTTGTCTGATGATGCCCATTTTATGACTTATCATGTGGCGCAACCAAAAATAAATCACTTATTTAGGACTTTTATTTTGAAATAAATTTAAAGACAGGCCTTTTTGTATCATCCACAAGGCAGCCAAGAATCTCAAAAGTGTAAAAAAAATAACTAACTCAATAAAATAATAATAATAATAATAATTTACCCTGTAGTTGGACATCATGTGGTATGACCTGAACAAATAATTAATATTAATCTTTTCCAACAAACATGTATTTTCATTACAATTTTACTTGTGTGGCGAGCTAGCTTGTTTAGTTTAGATGGCTAATTGTTAGCCTCCTAACTTTGATTCAAGTTAAAAATTATTATGTGGTGCTTTCCATGATGGATGGATGTCCGAAATTATAGATACTAGTAAAATTGTAGATCATAGTAAATAATAATAAAGAATAAATATTGTATGTGTTTTTATATCTAGTGTAATCCTTATCGGCCGATTTCATTCTGTGACAAGGAAGCAAACTGTCTATTTCATTCTGATGTGAGTAAAAACAATACTTCTTTGGGTGGAGAAACTCCAATGCCCTAAAAAACAAACTTGGATGCATGTGAAAGTTTGTGTTAAGCATCACAAGCGGGTTGACTGGCACAGTGTTGACAGCCTCATTATTTATTTACGTTCCATTTGACAGCGTGCTTAACATACGGGCACATTTTCCATCTTAGTTCCATCCCCGTCTTTTCTGCCGCACCGAAATAAGTCGCGGTAATTAATTACAAACTTTTTAAGACGGCGTAATGGATTAAACAGTAACTCGTACGCCAATGTTTTATGGTAAATTCCCACCCTCGCCTAACAAGGTCACTTTGTTCCCTCTCTCGACACGCCCAGCGTGATCAAGGAAGAAAAATGATCACCTCTGACAGTTAAGAATTTCAAATGTTCCTCAGTGAGTCGCTTGTGTTGTTGAAACGTTCATACTTGGCGCAATTATCTGGACATATTGCACATTGAAAATTGCCAAGTGGGTAATACGACTTTGAGGTGACTTGAGCGCAATTCCTCACTTCCCTTGTGTTCCAGTGATGGTGGGTGGTGGGACGTGTGGAAACAGCTGTTTAGGGAGGAGGTTCCTGTGAGCATCAAGGTCAGAGGGTGCGTTATAAATCGGAAGCCAACCCGGCCGGGTACGCTTAGCTCGTGTTTGGTGTACAGGCCTGCTTGACAAGCTCGTGAGGAGAAACTTGATGAGGCCGCGTCGCTTTAAAGATACAAACAAGTAAGATGTGGCGTTTTTTGCCGAGTTCAGCACGAGGTCAAGTGGCTAAATGTGTTTGTTATAACGGGGACTGGCCTTACGAAAGCAGGAATGAGAAGACGTTCACAAAAGCTGACGGGGGCGCTGCTGGTGTGAACGCAGGGGTTCAAAGGTCAGGGAGGAAGACTGCAGGCAGTCACAACCCAGGAGCAAGACTTGCTGGGTTTATGAGCTCATTGTCTCTGTTGGAAGCGACTTGGAATCTCACATTTTGGCTTAAATCCACATTTGAGGGCGGTGACACGATCGGAAATCACATTTACAGTCGAAATTCTCTTGGATGCGCTGCTTCTAGTAATTGTATGTTGATGTGAGATTATTATTTTTTGGGGCCAATCAGATTTCAGTTTTTGTGTGTTGCCATGCCAGCCAAATCTGCCAAGGGCCTTCAGAATCAGTAGTGCTAGCGGATGTACAGTGCCTTGCAAAAGTATTAACCCCCTTAAAGCTTTTTGATCTTTTGCCCCATTGTGAATTTATATGAACCCCATTTTCTCGCAGTGCAGCCAGCTGACACCCAGAAGTTCCCTAATGATTTCTGTATGACCCAATGATGACCTACATGGCTGATGATGATAACGAGAGTTCATCTTTATGTAAATGCACCTGCTCTGTGAGGTCCGTTAAAAGAATTTTGGGGAGCAAAGAGCATCATGAAGATCAAGGAACACACCAGCGATGTCCGAGGAGGTTTCAAAGCAGGATTAGGATATAAAAATGTGACCAAAATATTACTCTTTCAGTTTCCTTTTAAGTTTATTGTTCTAGAGTGCTACCTCATTAATTATTGTACCACCAAGCCAAAGAAGAGTATAAGGTTTCCAGGATTATGCAAAAACAAATGACTCAATAAGTAACTATTAACTCATTCACTGCCATTGACGGCTACAGACGTCAAAAATTCATTTGAACTATTTCTATTAGTTAAACTTTTTTTTTTATTTTTGTTAACAAGAGTATGAAAACCTAGATTTTTTTTATTGTAGTAGAACAGATTTAAAAAAAATTGTGATTAATCGTGAGTTAACTAGTGAAGTCATGCAATTAATTACGATTAAAAAATTTAATCGCCTGACACCCCTAATTTTTAATAATGTTTTCTTAAAAAAACTATTTTATATATCTATATCTATGTTTTTTAAAAAGAAAACAAAAAAATTAGGGGTATCAGGCGATTACAATTTGTAATCGTAATTAACCGCATGACTTCCCTAGTTAACTCACGATTAATCACAAATTTTAGATCTGTTCTAAATGTACCCCAAAAAAATTCTAGGTTTTCATACTCTTGTTAACAAAAATGAAAAAAAAAAAGTTAAACTAATAGAAATAGTTCAAATGAATTTTTGATATCTATAGCCGTCAATGGCAGTGAATGAGTTAAATGCAGATACGAAGGAGAGAAAAAATACTTTCGTGGAGGTCTGCCAGTCCTAAAAACTGGTTAACGTAAATGTGCTAAAACTCCAAAAATTGAGTTTTTTTGGGTATCTAGCTTTAATTGTACTAAATTTGTTTTTGGTGTTCATTTAATGAAGACACTAGCATTCATGCATCTGATTTTTATTTTTTTTTAACAAAGAAAAATATATTTGAAGTAAATACATCCATCCATCCTCCAGGAAGGCTGGAGTCGAGATTCAAACCCCTAAACTCAGCGTTGTGATCCACTCTGTCATTAATTATGTTCACAAATGAGATCCCAACTTGGTAATGGCTAAACATGTTTTTGGAGAGTTGTTCATGAGTTGGTCCCACAATATGGAACTTTTGTCTCCCCCTTCTGGCAGTTCGAGTACTTAAAAAAAGAAAGAAAAAGAAGCTATAGAGTGCTGCATGCTTTCAACGTAGGCGTGTAATGTATGCCGACTGCAAATCTTGCATCACCAACTCCTGTTCTGTTTTCTCCTTTTGTAATCCTTCCCTTCAACACTTGAGGTTGCTTGTTTCAGAGTTGCTGCTTGTTTTCTTCTTCTTCTTCTTCTTTTTTTTTTGCGCGTGTCAGTCTTACTCACAGCTGCTGCAGCCTACGCGATTGCTTCACGGAATTCTGCTAAACTAATCACTGCTTGTTTGCATGAAAGACATCTTGAGCTCGGGCATGGGAAGTCTGGCCAGAGTGAAAGGCAGACAGATTCATTTTATGTTTCATAGGCTTGATTAGAATTGCGTCAACTTGTTTGGGCTGGCATTGTCTTCTCCTGGTTGATATCAATTAGGTCAGTTGCTGGGAAATTACAGTTGAAAAATGTGTTTTTGTTTGCATGCACCACTGAGACTTGGTCAATTTGAAAAGTACTGTTTTTGGAAAGCGCAATATCCTAAATGGAGGATAGCTTGGCTTAACTGTGCTCTACTATATTAGGCTGTAGCAGCGTGCTGGTCTGTTTTGCTGTGATTCGAAATTTGAAACGGCCTTGCACTCGTCACAGATGCCAATCAAAAGTGCCCTCCCAACAACAACAACATTTCAAGTATGAAGCTGTACACATATTGTATATATAGATATAGTGTTTTACAACAATACTTAACCATATTTGTAATTTCATATGCATATGTGGCTGAAAAGCGAAGCATGGAGAGTCTCTGTCACAAGAATCATGAGCGGTTTCACCACAAAAATGACATTTCTAGGTACGAAACAAAATCCAGCTGACTGCCTCCAAACTATATGCATGTATATGATGCATTTTACAATAGTACTATATTTATAATTACCGTGCATACTGTATGTAACATGGCTACAAAATGGGGGTGTCAAAATTAGTTTGTTCATTTTGAGTTAATTTAAAGTTCCTTTAACGCCACTATTTTTTTTTTTTTAAAGCCCGATTAATAACCGCCCCTTTTTTGGGAAGCCTGTACTGGGGGAATAATAATGCATAAAAATGTGCAGAATTTCACAAATTACTTCATGTTAAAGATTAGATAGCTCTTAATATAAATTTTTTTTTACTGAGCTGTCATGTCTTACAAATGCAATTATGCCATCTAGTGGCAGAAAAATGACCCCAACACAAATCAATATCACACTCACAGTACAGTACATTTTTTATTTTAACTCAGTTTTATGAATTGTTATGAAATTACTGTATCAATGACTAAACGATGCAGCCATATTTCTATTAGTTTAACTTTTATGTTAAGTATGAAAACTCGGGGAAAAATATTTTACTGTACATTTTCTTGTACATTTAGAACAGATAAAAAATTTGGGATTAATCGTGAGTTAACTATTGAAGTCATGCGATTAATTACGAATAAAAAATGTAACCGCCTGACACCATACCAAAAAGCATTGCATGGAAAGTCTCTGTCTCTCAAAAGTCTCTGATATGCATTTTTCAAATCATAACCCGTACTATCCCCCACCGCAGTGCCAGCTGAGCATAGTGGCAGAACCCCAAGCCATCACAAAAGAATTTCCCTGGAAAAGTTTTGCATGAAAGAGCTTAATTTTTATCTGCTGCATAAAATCATATTCCCAATGCTGGCTTTTTCAATGCAACATTCCTTCTTTCTTTTTATTTATTACTCCTCTTCTTTTGTGTACAACCATCGGCCGCCCTCTAATACTTGATAATTCCAATCCTTTTTGTGCACGTGTGAATGCCTGGCATTCCATTTGAGAGGTTACAACAAAGGTGGGCCACATCACCTGAGAGAAAATGGCCCTTTTGAATTGATGCTGGTGGGAAAATGGCAAAGAGAGGGAGTATAAAGGAGAAAGGAGGAACGCCTGCTGTCCTCATGTGAACCTTCAACTTTAACCTCGCAAAGGTTGAATTAAATGTGAAAGAAGTGGGCCCTTACTGATTTTTTTTCTGCAATAGATGTTAGGGCCCGACCGATATGCTTTTTTTTTTTTTTAGGCCTACGTCAGTCCCGATTTTTGGCAGAAAAAATTACCGATTACCGATTAACCTGCCGGTTAAAAAAATTAAATAAAAAATAATGCTAATAATGTTCCCACAGCATTTGTGTTTGAATATTCGTTTGAAGGAAAATGTTAGCACTTGAATGAGATCTGCCCTTCACTTTTAGCATTAGCGCTAGGCTAGCGATGTCTTAAAAACGAAGCATGTTTTGTATTGAAATGTACAGTGGATGTAATTCTTATCATCATGTGTTTAGTTTTACAGTTAAGTCTCATTAAACAGCTTAGGGACAACAGAATAACCAGATTAACATACGCTACACATTTGCGAGTTGCTAATGCTACGCAAGCAAAATGGTGCATTCAGGGTGCTTTTACAGGGTCTGAAACTTCGCTTTTCTTTTCGATGATAACGTTTTAAGGGGAAAATAATCGGCCATTTGGCACATTTGGCCAATTGTTTTGGTCGATATTTGAAGGGCAATAATCAGCCAATTATAATCGGCGGCCGACTAATCGGTCGGGCCCTGATATATGTGTTTGATTAAACATAATATATCAATTAACAGCATACAATCCTTTCCTCACAGTGAGATTGAAGTAAACAAGGTCGCGTTACAACCCTCAAGCTAGATTTCTAATCAATCTCACAAACCGCCTTTCAACACACGCCAAGCATTCACCTCTCGAAAACACGCTCAGGGCACCCCTAAACCAACCGTGGACACACACCCCTTTGACGAGAACAGAACCCCCCTCCCAAATGTTTAAACATAGCGGGTCTATGTTTGGTGGGTGTGGTGTAAAGGGTGGAGTTGTATCAGTTACGCCAACCTGCCTTTCATGGCTTATTTCGGGAGGACTTTGACAAATATCAAGGGTAAAGTCTGTGTGATGCAACGGAATAGTTTGTTTACGCTCCAAACTGGTGGAATGGAATGAAAGGGAGTTTCCACAAAAAAAAATAAAAAATAAAATAAAAAACACATCATCAGGTGCTTTTTCCCCTCTTTTCGGGAATGTTTCACCTTGTAAAAGTAACAGGAGAGTGGGAGGGGACTGTGTAGTGAGTGGTGGATTTTTTTGCTTTTCCAAGAGGCGTGTATGAGCTGACCAAGTGTTGCTGTTTCTTCAACTGAATAGAAAAGTGTAGAGATGATGTGGTTGCTTGTGTTTTCCACTTCTTCCCTCCTCATCGTAGGTAGCACCCCGAACAATAAGGTCCCACTTGTTCGCGCAGAAACACACGCAGCCGGGGACGAATGAATGGCGGGCCTGAAAGCCACACAGGGCTCCTATTGATGACATCATCACCGGGCATCTGGTCACTCCACCCTTTCCATGTTCAGAGAACTATTCAGTGAGTGCAACACGGATCACTCACAGACGCTGATTTGGTTTCGCATTATTCAATTTAACCAGCTCCATTTGCATTTGAAATCCCCCCCCCCCAAAAAAAAATCTAAACAATGGTGGTTTTGTACAAGTACAGTACACAAAGACATCACTCGTGTTGTATTTTTAATCACGCTACGATCTCATTACCAACCAAAAAAGGGCGAAAGAAAATATGCCTTTTTAAAATTGTACCCTCATTATACTTGAGAAAAGTGGGGGCCATTATCCAAATATGCGTACTGTAAGGACATTTCAGAAGCAATAAAGTGTAGGGGAGGTACTGGACAAAAATCACATTTTCATTAAACGTCGATGCAGAGTAATAAAGTTGACTAAATGGTCCAACCGCTAATTGTTTTCTATTCCCGTGTTTACAAAAGCTTGCTCGGATGATTTTGTTCTAATTGACGTCAACCCAATCAAACGTTTTGGATGAAATACAACACACACCTAAATATAATACAAAGTCTTCCCTGACCTTTAACCTTTACCAGTCAGAAATCCAATGCGTCCTTTTCCTCCATGGCCAGAAAACAAATTAAATAGTGTCGATGTTCGATACCACAAGGAGTAACCGATACCGAGTGCTGATACCGTTACCACTTTTGATTTCATGACAAAAAATGTGTTTCTTTCTGGTGCGCAGATGTGTTAAACTGCCACAGTATAGCGCCAACTAGAGCTTAATGTCAGATTTGGCCTTAAATGGAAAGTCAACCCCTCCCCCCCATTTATTTTGACAATAATATGTTCTATGCCGCCCCACTAGTCTAAATATGGTATTCTGGTTAATATTGCATTTTTGGAATATGAGTTATGAAGCAAAATCCAGCCGTTATTATCCATCTCAGCGGGCGGCCATTTTGCCACTTGCTGTCGACTGAAGATGACATCAGTGTTGCTCACAACCAATCACAGCATAGCTTCAGAAAACAGGTGAGCTCTGATCGGCTGTTGCCTGAGCCCTGAGCAACACCGACGTCATCTTCAGTCGACAGCAAGTGGCAAAATGGCCGCCCCCTGGGATGGATAAAAACGACTGGATTTTGCTTAATTCACAGAGGTGGGCACTGTCATTGACGGGAATTGATGATTGATGGAAGTGCCCACCTTTTGAAAAAAAACCGGCTGGATTTTGCTTCATAACTCATATTCCAAAAAATGTCATATTAAGACTGAGGTCACATATGTTTGAGGTTGACTTCCACTTTTCAGTATCGGTAGCTGGTAAAATATATTTGATGCAATGAATAGCCAAGCTGTCGAATGCGAATTGCAACACTCGGGTGATTAAAATCCCGAGAGATTTCTATATCATGGAACAATTACACACGAATGCAACAGGCTGTAACCAAAAAAAAAAACAACAACAACAAAGCCCTTTCTGTGTATTGCGGTTCCCAGCGTTATGTCATGCAGGGAGATTATTAATTGCCCATTGGAGCTGCAGGCAGGAGAAGAAAAAACGTTTTTGTGGGAGATTTTAGGATTAACATCTCAAGGTTGCTCAGTGCCAAAATCTACACGTTACGTCGCGGTGGATTTCGTATCGAAAAGATAGCAAAGAAGTATTTTGATGATTTCTTTTCTCCAGGCAAAACACTTTTGCTCCTTTTCCTTTCGCCCTCCTCCAAACGCCACCCCACCCCTCCATGCGGGGCGGCTACCCCACCCCACCCCATCCTGCACACTCCCCTTCTCCTCCGGCACGCAGACACTTGCTTTTTGTACGAAGGGGGTGAACAATCCTGTCTGTCTTTTCCCAAAATAAGCCTGTGGGAGAGGGATCGAGGAGTAAGCCAGGGAGATTGGTCCAACGAGGTGCACGGCCCCTGGTTATAAGTCCTGGAAGTGGGAGTGCACCCCGCTCGGACCCTCAGCCTTTGCTGACTACCTGACTGCCTGGTTAGCAGACTCTGACTCCACTTTTTGTTCCCTCTCTCTCCCTCTCCGAACCTGCTCCCTCCTACTTTCCACCCTGGAGTACGGGAGTGCGTAGATCGAGAAGGTGCTCCCCAGACCCGGGTCCGGACAGCTCCAACAGGGCAGAGGATTTTTCCCCTCTCATTTTTTTACTCCCTTTCCATCCCATCACATTTTCACTTTGCCACAAAGCACATGGATTGATTTTTATTTATTTTTTTGCTGGGGACTGACTGACTTTAAAAAGGCACCTTTTCATTTCTGTGTGTCTTTTTTCTTCTTCTTCACTGGACCGGTTCAAGGTGCCAGAGGACATCATTCCTCTTTTTTGGGGGCTTCACTGAACATCTGATGCCACCCCATCCCATGGGAGACACACGTGGCTGAAGGAGGGAGGTAGAAGAGAAGATCCACCTGAAGAGCACACCTAAGTGCTGCCCCCCCGCCCCCCCTCCTCCCCCCCGGACACTCCGAAGAAAGAAAGGTAAGCCCGACTTGCCTCATCTCTGTCCTGTCAGCTGATGACTCTCACTTCATCACATGTGGCCGCAGCGGCGAGGCCAAAAGAAACAGAAGGAGTGATCGGGAAGGGGGGGGGGGGGGACGGGGGGGTTCGTGGGGACGTGAAAATAAAAAGCAGACGTTAGTCATGGGACCTCCATAATTCTCCGCAGTCCTAAACTACTTGGCAGAATAATAGCTTAAAGATTTAAATGGGTCACTTCTGTGGACAATATGAATTCAAATTTTTCGGGGATCACTTTTGAATTGGAATTGCAGGTGGGCCACTGCTTTGGACTGATAGACAAAGTGAAGGAATAAACAACACACACACACACCACCCTTATATTTCCTCTTTTTCAACGCCATTTTATTCTCCGCATCCTCTGCGATGCCACTGGCAAGCGCCGCCGCATTCCATTGAAACGACATCCGTCTATTGCAAACAGGAGGAGCATCCGTTGACTTCTCAGGTGTCTCGATGGAGTTATGAGAAGGACGGCTCAAATCTAAAAAACAAAACTAAAAAAAAACAACATACCAGGCATAAATGTCCGTTTCGTTCCTACAAATATTATCTGTCGTTATTGAGAGAGAGAAGCGTAGAATGAGAGTAACAGAAAGGGGGACGGCCCTGGAAAAGTCAGTGCGCTCGAGCTCTGATTTCCCCAAAAAAAACAATTGGCAGCGTGGACCCGTTTCGTCTGGACGCGCGCCTTCAGATGACACAGTCAACTGCGGGGTCTCCATGTGGAAATCAAGTATTTGCAGCAGTAGTAAAGAGGGCTTTAAGAGCTCACTTGCATTTGCTCATAATCATCTTTTTTTTTTTTGCTGCTTTATCACGGGAACGCACCTGCAGTATAGTTGCCGTATCCATGGCAACCTCTTTGGCATGCTCTCCCCTACTTACAAGTTTAAGGACCAATCGGCCCCTCTCGGCTTGTGATCCACATACTGTTAACCAGTGCAGGCGCACATTTCAACCGGATGAACTCTTCCTCTCTCCCACTCTTTTACATACAGCTGACTCACAGTCATAGCAAACAAAAGAAGCATCAAAAAGACAAACATTTGTTAGCCGGAATTTAAAGCCAACATAGTCATTCTTTCGTAAACCAAAAAGCCTGGACAAAAAGGAGGGTTTTTTTTCCACGAGGTTGGCAGCAAAAGGGGGAGACAGAGTACGAGTAAGTTTGTTGTTTCTACTCTGGCTCTCTCGCACCTAAAAGCGACTTGTCAACATGCCCTGTGAAGCTTATCGCCGGCCCGTGCTTAGCAGACATAAGCAGGAAAAAGTGGAAGGCTTTCATCATTGCTTTGTTCGCCATTCATTGACATCATTCCACACATTTTTCCCAATCTTTCCATCCTGATTTACAGACTATATACCAAATCCCGCTCTCAGGTGAAAAAAAAAAAAAAAAGTGCCCAAAAAAGAGCCACACATTGCTTTTAGTCACTAAGCCCAACAGAGTGCAACAAGCATATTGAGCAATACTTCCCAGACCCAAATCTTTTTCCAATGGTATGTCTGAGTTTTTTTCTTCTTCTTTTTTTTTTTTTTTTTTCAGCAGAGACGCTTATGATTTCAAAGGGAATCAAACAGGAACAAACAGAGGAATAAAAGCCTTCCAGCGAACGTGTTGTTCCGAGTTAATGGGATGTGACATTGTATGTTCGTTTGTGGGAATTGTGGAATCCCCCCCTTACCCGACTCTCGTCGTGAAAAAAGGGCATCCGTAACACATCATATGATATTGTTTGATTTACACTTGGCCGTGGTTTCAACTTTGTGCAGGGGGGGGGGGAATAAATCAAGCGTGTATTTTGACATTCGACTTCAGGTAGCTGCGCAAATTAGCACGGGTAAAAAAAAACACACACAGGTAGGTTTATTTGGCTTCCTCACTTCATTGCCCTTCACTTCACTGGCTGGAAACAGTTTATGGCCGAACCTCACGCCAGCTCGTAACAGGGGTCAGTACTTGAGGTGAAAAACCTGTACAATCCTTCTTTTCATCGTGTTCGGACGTATTTCACGAACCGCGTGCTTATTTTTATGATTTCGCTTCGGATGCTGGGCGAACGTATCCGTCTCGAGATGGGTCAGCGGGTAAGAAATTGAAAAACAGCTCTTTCGGGACCATTTGAAATGCTCCAGACTTTTTGTTTTTGTTCAAGTCTGAGCCTGATTTAGACTCTTATGAAGCAGTTAGTTAAAAAACGAAAATCACGCCGAAAAGAGGTTATGATGCTGTTTTAGACGATAGAGTGGCATTTGTGATATACGCTCCTACATTATGGCTCCCGCGGCTTTTGGAAGATGACAGAAAACACAATAGCAAGTGACAAGTTGAGATCCTGTAAAAACCTAACTGATCTATTTCTTCCATATGTTTTGTGGCTTAACCACAGTCTTCAGGGGGACGTGGAACTGCAGTCCTATAGCGCGAGAGAGAGAGAGATGTAGCGGTTGGCGGTGTCGTCTAAGGCTTCAATTAAATAACATTTTTATACTTACGTCTGATTTTCTTTACCTTCTGTTGACCTATAGAATAGATAGAATAGTAGGGAAAAGCATTGCGCAGAGGCCATGCTGTAACAACGAGGCACTCTAATGCAGATACGCTAGAGGAGGACCCCTGTCAGGAAATGGTTGCACTGGCTGGTCAATGTGTGTTTATTGACTATGGTTGATTTTCCATGATTCTCGTTTTTCACCCGTAGACGGCCCTCTGATTTTCACGCCGGTTACACTTCTTCAAACCAACGCAACAATCTGAAACACCTGGGCAAGAGAAAACACATGTCGCATTCAGAAATCTTTATTCCTCCCTGTGGGGCTATTAAATAGGCAAAAATTGACACGTTTACAACGTAAAAAAACAAATATGGAAGAGTAGAAAGAAGTACGATGAGAAGAGCCTGCGGGACAAAAAGTGGATCTCCTCCTCTGGGTCCGACAACCCTGACACAGTAGCCCATGATTGGATGGCAGCCTTTTCGAATGCCGGGAAGGGGGCCCGCTAGCTCCTCCGGGCAGTCATGCCGAGAACCTGCCGCTCGTAAAAAAAAGTAGGAAGATGAAAGAAAATGGTTTTAAAATGTACTTCCAGAGGAGATATCTGAAGCTCAACGAGCTTAAACCAAAGTGCTCATCGTCCTGGCCGGTTTCCGGTCAAATCAAAGCCAACAATAAAGGAATTAGCCTCGGTGTCCCAATACTTCTGGATGGGAGTGCACATGGTTTCCGATATGCCAACCATGTGCGTTTTAACTTGAAACCAACGAACAGAGTTTGTCCACTTCTGCCCGTATAAAACATCTGAAATTCGACTTGACTGTGAATTTTTCCCCTCCGCCGAACGAATACAAGGCAATTCATTCTTTAAAGTCAACCAAGACAAGTTGTGTGGTATTTCGTCTGCAAATTTAGATTTGTCACAACCCATTAAGCGGCGGTTTCTACAATTTGAAGTGCGTAGCCATTTCTACCTACCCCGGACCCCGCATTAAATGAGTCGCTAAAGAACTTTTGACAATTTAAGAAAACACACAATTTTAGCTCGAGACATTACGATATCCCATGATTGTCCCGCGCAGGATGTTAGTTCTCCCTGGCTGTGTTTAAAAGGCCTTGGCTTAGAAACTAAACCCTTTCTGTGCAGACTGAGCCTGTTGAGCAACATCTTTTATTGCGCAACCTTCCTTGGCATTATGCGGTGTACAACACTAGCGGTTCTCTTTTGCGGCTTTTCTTTTAATCATTTCCTGTAATCAGTAGGAAAAGCGGCGAAACACTAAGAGTGCTCGGCGACTGCTTATACTGAATGCAAATTCTACACTATCACGGATGGTTGTGTGCGACTCACGGGATGGCTTTTGATAAGACAGCGTGCGAGAAGAGTTTTTGCTCGTCATGCGTTATGTATCCAATGTTGTTATTTCTTTAACCAAATCAAGATTAGACAGATGAAGAAGATATTTTGGGCTTCAAGAATGCAGCTTGACTTGCATAAAATTATGCTATTAAACTTGAGCAAGGCCAGATCTTGACGCTAACCATGCAAATGTGAACAATTAAAACCACTTCTCGACACGGAGGGCTTTGAATCAACGATGACATACTTTCATGTGGGTTGCAGATGGTTGTGCACGCTCGCTCTCCAAATTGTGCTCACTCGTCTGCCCTGCTACATTGCATCACTGCCAATTTCAAGCGGGGAAGGGGGGTCATATTTCAACTGTAGGAACTGGTTGGATCCAAAAGTCTGGACCTGACCTAGAAGCCAACAATGCCTGAGCATAACGAGGTACACGGTAAATTTCATAGAGTAAATTTTACGCTAAAAAGGTCTGTGCTCGGTCCCAGTCTAAACTAAGAGTACACATTACACTTGGAAGAGAGTAAAATATTTTTTTCAAAAATCACTCAAGGGTTGAGGAACGATGGCCAGTCAACCCACTGAGCCGTGCCGGGTGAAAGAGTGGCCGTCTCCCATGCTGTAGGTTGTGGGATTGTTCCTGAACCCTTGAGTGTTGTATTTATTTATTTATTTAATTAATTGATTTCATACATTGTACTCTCTTCCGAGTGTAAAATATACTCTGTTTAGACGGGGACCAAATGTAGTCTTTTTCCGAGTAAAATATACTCTGTGAATTTTACTTTGTAGAAACAACACAAAACCAAGGTCTTCCTCATTGGAAATATCTGTATGGGTTTGGAAAGGATTCAACTAGAGCAGAAAGTAGGAAAATGGGTTAAGGACACCATTGAGGCTATTGGGGGGGGAAAAAAGAGGAAGGAAGAGGTTAGAGAGTGAAAGAAGAAGGCCGAAGAATCAAAAAAGAGAAAATAAACGTAGGGGTAGGAGGAGCATTCAATTTGTTCGGGAAGCATGTGGCGCCTTTGATCGGGCCCGACGATTTGATCCGCTGACAACAGAAACATGCACGTACCGTCTGTTTGCTCCCAGAACCAGAATTACTCGGCTTCACTTTGCCATGGATTCTGCTACTCCAATTCTTTGTTTACCCCTCTGAGAACACCCGGCCCGTTTTGCAATAAGCTCATTTAATACCTCAAAGCTCCAGCAATCAGCTAAACTTTCGTCGTCGTTCATTTCTGGCCCGAGTTGAAGCCTGGCGACTTTTGAAGCGTTTAAAGGAAAGATTTGAGTCAACAAGTATGAATTTATGTTCTGCGGTTTATTCAACAAGGTAATTTTTCTCATTCCGTTTTTTTGGAATACGAGATCTAATGTCCTCCAGTCACTGTCTTCCATCACTGGGATGTTGTGATTGGAAAGACGAAGAAGCGGAGGAGGGATGCAACAGTGAGACAGATGAGGAAGACACGTCTGTTACATTGTCAGTGAAAGGATGTGACCCAAATGCTACGACAGATAAGAGGCTGCCGATTCCAACGTTTTGCTGGACGCTGAGTAGACAATTGTTGTCACAGATGTGTTAGGCTCATCCTAGAAAAGCTGTTTTTTTTTTTGTAGCATTGATTACGAATATACATTGATTTGATTGGTGGCAAAAGTATGTACACTCTGTGCATCAATAGAACAGATACTTGTGTAAAAAAAAAAAAAAAAAAAAAAAAAAAAAAAGACACAGTGATTCATCTCTAGAGACTCTAAAATATGTGCAAAATTTTAAGTTAGTATTTTTTTCATTTTTTATATCGGGAGTAAAAGTCACCAATAAAAACAGTAAGGTACATATACCTGAAAAAATCTACTTACGCACAGTAATGAAGGATTCGTACTTCATTATTTCAGTTGAAATTACATTGCTTTATCTTAGTGGCAGTGCTAGCTTAAATAGCGATCTGTTGTGCACTTCCTGCTTGTACATTCTTATGCCGGTGGTGAAAATCATTAAAAATCTGTTCAAAATTTTAAACAGTAAACATGAATAGAGACATTATTACCAGTAATACCATAATTTTTAATCGCAATTAATCGCATCAATTCAATAGTTAAAAAAAAATAATAATAAAAAAATATATATATATCTCTGTTCTTTTAAAATATAAATACAAGTTTTCATACTCTTGTTAACATAAAAGTGGAAAATAAATTCATGAAATTGAGTTAAAATTAAAAAGATGTACTGTACTGATATCGATTTGTTGAGGTTATTTTTCTGCCACTAGATGGCATGATTGCATTTGTAAGACGTTGGTGACAGCTCAGTGCATTTTTTCTATTCATATTAAGAGCTATCTAATCTTTAACATGAAGTAACTTATACATATACAACTTGACCCCAGTCTCCACAAATGTATATATAAATATATATAAATATAACATTTATTACTGCTAAATTTTAACGCGGATGTGTCTGTTGCGTTGCGACTGGAATTTCCCCCGTTTCAATAAAAAAAAATGGGCGGCATTAAAGGATCTTTAAATTAACTCAAAATTAACGCACTCATTTTGACACCCCCAATTATTACACATGACAAGTATAAGGAAGTGGAAGGATACCCTTTAAATGGAGAACAGCGCTCATAAACAGTGGCCCTATTGAATAGAGGTCATTCCCTGGTGGGATGTACGCTTAATATCAAAACCAGGCCACTTCTCTCATCCTTGTGGTTCGAAATGTTCTCACTCTCAGGCACAATTCTGTTCCTCCCAAATGTCTTTTCTCTCTTCTATTTTTTTTTTTTTATCTCAAAAGCGCCTGGTCGGTAGCAGTGATGACAAGAGGTCATGGCAGTCTCAAAGCGACCATTGCTCATCATTAAACTTGTGGTCAGTCCAACTGCTTCTGACGGGAAGGGTTGAATTTGCTTCATGTTCCAAGTCGAGAAAGTCCATCATTCAGGATGAATGTTGGAAAATGAAGGGATGGATATCCTTGCTTTCGTCATTCGATCCAGCAGCGAGTCTGGAATGAGCCCTTAGAATCTATAAGGGTGGACGCCGAAAACCCACGCAGTTATACAAATGAATGCATGCAGACAGTACAGACAACCAGACAAAATAATGGAAGGTGATATTTTTTTGGGCCGAGTCATCTGATCGACAGAACAAGAAAATCAGAACTGGCAAGGTCCTCATGTAAACCCAGATGGTAGGGCTTTTGTCTCTCTATCAGTCTAGACTTGATTACACATCTGTGTTTACGTGATAAGCTAATCGTAGCGGTTAGCTTGCGAGTGTGAGACGGCAGTTGTCTCGTTCCCATCGTGTGGACGCAGGCTCAGACACACAAGCCAAAGAGGAGTGTGACCCATGTGGGAGCCGTGGCGAACATCAAGAGGTTTGGGGTAGGGTGGGGTGGGGGAGGGGGGTGGGGGGGTTGTTATTTGGCCTGCTGGATGGAAACATAGGCTGGAACCGCCGCATGTTAGCACATAAACACTTACACTTTGACAAATATGCACACAAGCTGTGGGAGCAAAAAGTGTCTTTTAAGTAATAGTTATACTGTAGAAAGCACAGATATTGTAATACATTATCCACGATGAGACACAGGGGGAGGTAAGGTGAGGCTATGCAGGGGCCTTAGTACTAGTAGTAGTAAAATATCTGCTTGAATGTTTATCAACGTCATCCTTTTTTTTTTTCTGGGAGGGAGGATTGTTACAGTCTGAGGAATGCATTTACTGATAAAAACAAAGATGCAAATCGTTAGCAGTGTCTTCTTGCCAATTATCTGTATGGGAAGCAGTAGATCAGGAGGAAAATACTTGGCTCATCGTCCGCATCATGTATCTTCTCACATGAATCACCTTTTCGTGTATGGATATCTCATATTTCTCATAGCTAGCATATATGTTATGCTCCATTTTTGCGATACTTATAAACAGAGGTGGGCAATTCACAACATTTTTCCGATCCGTCGTCGTCAGTTCGTCATTTTTGTTTTAACCGCGATTCCGTCATCACTTCGGTCGCCAGTATTTTAGGGCCGACAGACACAGGTGGGAATTCCGTCAGTTCATCATTCGTCAACAAAATGGGTGTCCGTCAGTGACAGACTGAGAGGTCCCTCGCTACTTTCTTGACCTCGGTGCTAGATCCGGTTAGTAATGATTGCACTTCCACCTCCGCCAGTCATTAGTCCGTCATTTAAAAAAAAAAGGTTTCTCGTCATTCATCAGCAAAACCCACCTCTGGTTATATAAGATTGGATAAAAGTTGTTGCTTAACTCATTCACTCCCAGGCATTTTCACTGAAGCAACCCCTTTCGCTCCCGGCTGTTTTACTGGAGTTTGACTGATTTCGCAAGTCCCACAGAATATTGTTGTTCTATTAGCAAAGAAAGATGATAGTCTCTTCTTTCATCAGGAAAAAGTATTTGTATCTGTTTCCGTTTTGCAGCTATTAGCATTAGAAAATACTTATAAATTCACGTGAACAGTACATTTCAAGAAAACAGTAGGATACAAAAATATTTGGCCTTTAACTCATTGACTCCCAGCCATTTTCACTGAAGCAACCCCCTTCACTCCCGGCTGTTTTACTGGATTTTGACAGATTTTGCAAGGCCCACAGAATATTCTGTTTTATTGCTATAAAAACATGGAACCTACCAAAAGAAAGTTTAGTTTCTTCTTTCATTAGGAAAAAAAAAGTATATTTGTATCTGTTTCAATTTTGCAGCAATTAGCATTACAATATAGCTAAGTTTCATCATTATGGACATTCCTGTTGAAAATACTGGCAAAAAGAGCTTGTTGCAACATGGTCCTGATTGAGCTCTTTTAGTCTGCTGCCACCTGCTGGCCGTTTTTTAATATCTGCAATTGCTTTAAGCCATCTCTTCATGCTGCATCAAAGCCTTTTGTTTAAAAAAAAAAAGTATAAATAATTTTTGGGAGTGAAGGACAAAGTATTAAAAAACATATTTACACGTTTTTGGGTTTGAATGAGTTAGGGTACAAATGACCCAATTCACAATTTTTTTAAGATACGAGCCGTTTTTTTTGTTTGTTTTTTTTGCCTTTACTTGCGAGCAAAAACAACGTCACGTTGTTGGCGTAGCCGAGCGTGTTCACAGCAACGTGGGGGCGAGTTTATCTGTCCACCTCAGATCTCAAATCTTCATCCAAGCCCAACAACCACTTATGCCGCGTTGCATTCCCGCAACTGTTATTCCGGCATTTGGGTCTATTTGTACTGCTCTCAGCTGAGGGGCTGTGAAAAGCCGTCTAAACACAACTCTCATACCACGCAGGCCCGGCCTTGTTAACATAGCTGGGTGAGTGCAAATACGGAGACGGGTGTCTGAGACGTCGATAAACCCGAAGCATCTTTCCGACATGACTCTGTTCCAGTTTTTAACATGAATATTTCAGGGAAAGTGGCATTTTACTCTCTCTCTCTCTTCTTTGTATTTATTTTTTCATTTT
Source organism: Leptonotus elevatus (assembly GCF_054856555.1). NCBI lineage: Eukaryota > Metazoa > Chordata > Actinopteri > Syngnathiformes > Syngnathidae > Leptonotus > Leptonotus elevatus. The sequence continues at coordinate 5,927,680 of NC_141257.1, forward strand.
TATAAAAAAAATTAATAAAAAGTAGAATCCTGAAAGTTCTCTTATTTTTTTTTTAAATTATAAACAAAAAAGGTTGCTGTCTCTAATTTATTTTAAATTAAAAACACTTTGTTGTGGGAATGATACTACTCCAATTAATGATTAGTAATTTTCACGTAATTTACCTTTTGATTTACTTACGATTTCACAAGCATTTAGCTTTTATTAGCATTCAGCTCTCAGCATTCCCACGCAATTTCTCCAGAAATTGCACTTAGTCTAGTCTTAAACGTTGTTGTTAAAACACACTTCCAATTAAGTGGCAAAACCGGGTGTCAAACTAATTTTTATGTTAAGCACGGAAGTTGCTTTTGAATCAACTTATAATCTAACTTTGTTACTTTTTAAAGCAAGGAATCAGTAAAAATAGCTAAGTTACTTTTTAAAGCAAGTAATCAGTAAGGTAGTTAAGTTACTTTTTAACGCAGGTAATCATAAAGTAACTATTGAAGCAACTTGTAATCTAACTTAGTTACGTTTTAAAGCAAGCTTATCAGTAAGATAGTTAAGTTACTTTTTAAAGCAGGTAATTGGTAAAGTAACAAAGTTACTTTTTAACAGGTAATCATAAAGTAACTTCGTTACTTAATAAAGCGGGTAATCTGTAAAGTAACTACCTATACCTTTACTTATAGACATTATACTGCCAATAAAAAATAAAATTTAAAAAACCAGCTTTTTTTTTCTTTTTTTTCTAAAGAGCTCAGTACGGAAATGTCATCATCATTGCTCTTTTTTTTTTTTTATAAATATATATGTATATATATATATATATTTTTTTTTTGTATGTGGGTGAGCATGTGTATGTGCGTGCGTGCGTGCTTTTACCATCACCACCATCTTTTCCACCAAAACATGGAAACTTTCCTCGTTTTGAGCGCATGTCTTCTGTCCTGCTGTGAGTTTTGGTGTCACCTGTTCTTTGCACACAGATTTGTTACGGCAAACTGGCATTGCTCAACTGGAAAGACGCCGTCACAAGTTCTCCATCTGGTAGCACTTTGAATCCCATGTCAGTTTCATCAGGACTAATGCAAAGACCTGCGAGGGGCTTAAAAAAAACACAAAAAAAAACTCGCAGCTGAGAAGACTAATTACATTTTTGTTGCTACCGTGACAACAAACTCTCGCTGACTCACGCACGCACTCGCCTACTGTCGGTCCATACTCGGTGTTTAACGTTTACATGACATAATACTCAGTGGCAGATTAACATTGGTGAGAGACGCGACTTTTGACATATGCGGAACTAATAACGCTCGCTTAAATCCGATGGAAATATTTGGTGGAGAAGGAGAAGGAGAAGAAGGGGGCGTGCATCGTTTCACAGGTTCATACCTAAGTCAGGCATGTAGTTTGGCCGAGGCCGAGGATTTCCATTCGACAGCAGGTTGGAGGAACAAGATGATTGCTCGAGCAGAGTCTCAAAGCTCAACGTCATCTCCCTCCTCGGTATGGACATGCTGAAGATTCTGACAGGAAAAAGCTGTTTACTCTGCGTGTGTGTATGTGCTCAGCCGGTTTCTATTTTAAAGTTTCATTCAGACTGATTATAGACAGGGAATGGAGAAATCAACTTTGTTTTGTTTTCGGAAGCCACTCGCCCAACTAGGGCTAAGTAATCATTTTCTTATAATAATTGGGAAACAGATAAATACCAGTATGCAAGACGTTATTTCTGTAAATCTTTTCCATTGTTTACATTTTTAAATATCCTAGAAAATCACAATACCCCCTGTGAGCTGTTTTTGTAACAGGCCTGCGGGTCAACTCGTGATATAACAATACTTAGAGGCATATATTCTTTATCCTTTGCGAAGAGAAACATTATTGCAGCTTACTGCTGAAATGGATTTCCATTGATTTTAATAGGGAAAGATGATTTTGAGTTAAGAGCGTAGTCACAGTATGAATTCCAACTCGTATCGCAAAGCACCAATGTAATTGTTTCCCCTCCTTGAGCCTTGCTCTTCCGGGGATTGGCTATGCAAACAAAATATTTGTTTAGAACTAGAGCACATTTTTCACATCGAGGCATATTAAAACATTTGTGAAATTCTGCTGAAAACATCCCATAAAAGGGAATCGGAATTCTCCCCCACTTTGATTGACATACTCGCAATAAACTGAAAGACCAGTGATTTATTCTCCATCACGTCATCTGGATTAACTTCTTAAACTCAGCCGAAGAGGAAGCGTGTCTCATTCCCAGTCTTATAAAAATTAATATTTATTACCCCCCCTCCTTGTAAAAATCCCCCCCGCTGTGTTTGTGGTAAAGAATCGCCGCAAAGCAATGAAGAGTGACGGGTAACGAACATGATCCCTGGAAGTCACCCCTTCAACTGCTTCATCATTTCCTACGACGTGATGGGCCGCGGTCCGCATTTGAGTGACGGGTGCAAATCGGACGGGCAGATGGCCGCGGAGAGGTGCGAAGCGGGAGCAAAGGCAACAGGTTCAAAGGGAAGCTTACCCGTCACTTGTTTTTTTTTACAGCGCTGGAAGGTCACATTCCTCCCCGGCGCGGACCTTTAAATCCATCCCGGGATGTTTGAGCATGAGCCGCAAATGGATAACAGAGGATCGAGCAAAATATGTTTCGCATCAGACGCCGGGCGGAGCGGAGCGTCCGCCAAGTCGCGTTCGATGATGAACGTGTCAACGTGCACGAGAGGAAGCAAACGCCTCGCTTTATTTCGCAGCTGTCTTCGGTCACCACAACAGAGGAGGTTGCAAATAACTCTCTGGATCAGGCTTCCTCTTGTTCTTCTCACCCCTGGCTTTAATCTTTCGCCTCACTTTTCATATGAAAGACAGACTCGCTAATGTGGGAGGAAAGTGGCTGAGATGGAGAAAAAGTGGAAGGGGTCCGTTGAGGAGAATAATTGAGGGGTATGCATTCCGCAATCGGTGTAAATCTGGCATACAGAAAGACCATATAAAAAATAAAAAAAAACATCAAACCAAACTAAACCAAACAGGATCTCTACCGTTTTGATTCATTTTAAGATGTTGTATATGAAAAGTTATGCCCTTTTTGTTGGCCAAAACCTAGGCGAGGGCCCTTTTTAGCTGCTTGCAGCTCTAGTTAGGGCCCGAGCAGAAACCACTGGAAGAAGGTCTCAACAGGGCTCGATTTGATTTTGATTGTTTTCAATTTGATTTGATTCACTTCAATTCAATCCGATTAATTATTGCACATCAATTCTTCTTAAATGTCAAGGACATGATAAAAAAAATCCACAAATAATACATTTTGCGGTGGTAGTAACTGGTCAAATGATTTAGTTTATTAATGAAAGTAACACGTGTTGTATTCCCTCAAGTGTTCCACAAACATATTTTCATAATCAAATTCAATAATTGTAAATATAAATTTAAAAGATTCTGAATTGTCAGGTCGTTCATAATTGTAAGAAAATACTTATAAATTCACGTGAACAGTACATTTCAAGAAAACAGTAGGATGCAAAAATATTTGGCCTTTAACTCATTGATTCCCAGCCATTTTCACTGAAGCAACCCCCTTCACTCCCGGCTGTTTTACTGGATTTTGACAGATTTTGCAAGGCCCACAGAATATTCTGTTTTATTGCTATAAAAACATGGAACCTACCAAAAGAAAGTTTAGTTTCTTCTTTCATTAGGAAAAAAAAAGTATATTTGTATCTGTTTCAATTTTGCAGCAATTAGCATTACAATATAGCTAAGTTTCATCATTATTCACAAACCTCTTGAAAACAGTGGGGAAAAGAGCTTGTTGCAACATGGCCCTGGTTGATCTCTTATACTCTGCTGCCACCTGCTGGTCATCTTTTTTTGTAATAACTACCATTACTTTAAGCGACCTTCAGGTCAGAGGCTGCAAAGTCTTTTGTTTACAAAAAAAAACTTTTTAAAAAAACTTATAAATACGTTTTGGGGACCATAGCAATATTTAAAATAGAACGTGTTTATACGTTTTTGGGAGCAAATGAGTTAACATTCTATTTTCTTAAGAATTCATGGGGAAAAGAGATATATGAATTGGTATTGGGCTTGAACAGGAAAATCGATTCGATATCGATTATTCAAATTTTTAAACCTAGCCCTAGTCTCAAAAAGTGACTACACGTACTGGTAACGGTCTGAAAGAAAAAAAAGTGGTATCGAACATCCCTACTAAGAAAAGTTGCTCTGGATCTCCTCGAGTGTTCAGGAATGTGCGACTCCTACTCTACTCCAGCGTGTAGCATGAGTTGAATTCCTCTCTGAATATTTTTCCCACCAATCTTTTTGTCATGTTCAGCCGCCAAGTACTTTTCTTGGTGTGGTGATTATCTGGGTGAGGGCCGATCAATCTACATTCAAGAATGTCCCCTCACTCAGGCTGCCATGTGAAAGGTCAATATATGCATTCAGCCCTTATCATATCCTTTCCAAATTACACTCCACCGTTGATGATTTGATGAAAGCGCTTGATTACAGATCCAATTTCAAATCCTTTTCTTGTCAATGTCAGCCGTTTAACACATAACGAGCTGCAGGTTGAGAAGTTGAATGTGCTTTTTTTTTTCTTTTTTTTTTTTTATTGGCTCTTGGCGGCGCTGCAAGAATTCCACGAGGCAGGTAAACAAGGGGACGGGGTTCATTCAAAGGAGCACAATTATGGCAATTTTGTTGTCATTAAATGCCTTTTCCTTTTGTTGAGGCTTTCGCAGATGAATAGCAGTCAAATATGACATTCTGGCAAGAAAGCCAGACACTTCTGCAGCCCATTTTGTCCTGATTGTTTCGGCTTTACAGCTGTAACATATGTGCGAGTGTTTGCTTTGCAGTGAAATATTAGGATCAATTTTACAAATATGCACATTGATGGACTTTCTAGATTTTGATCTCTCATAAACAAGTGAAACACCCCATTGTGTGTCTCCCGATGGCTCTTTTGTGGCAAGTCAAATAAGGAAAATGTGCTTTGAATAGAAGTGCGATGCAATAAATCACGCAGCAGGGAGCGATAAACCCGGTCACCATTTGCGTCAAGCGAGTGGAAGGATGCGGATGGGGGGGGGGGGCACGAGGTCACACAGAGAAACTGTTTCGGTGATAAAGAGAAGAAGAAAAAAGCCACTTCATCCATTTTCAACCTCACATATTATTTATCTGCCTAAGCAGGTAGACACACAGCTTGACAGAAAAGAAGCATCATCACAGCTTGTGTTCGCCAATCCAGGCTATAACTCTGTCTTTATTTTTATTTTTTAACTCTGCGCCCCCGACTATCTGCGGTAATCTTTTCTGTCATCAGAAAATAAAAAGCAATCCATTCAGACAGTTTTGCTTCCTCCTCTAAATCATTGCTTCTGGCAACCTAAAGGCTCTCCATTTGATATTAAGCAAACAAGCACGTGCAAGCAGAAGTGAATCAAAAATAAATGCGTGCCAAGCCGAGCCTTCAATTTGTCTTTGAGTGTGATAATTACAAATGAATACTCACGTTTCGTATTTTTTGTTTTCCTAAAAAAATATATTTAATATTATAACATAGAAGAGCGACAATGGTATCAAACATGATCACGTGTCGACAGACGGTACGACCGTATTCACACTCGTATATTCTTTATCCTCTACATTGAACGACTGATATTAGTGCTGAACTGAGGACTGAGAGAGGAGTTAAGACATCTCGATGAGCAGTATCTTTCTTTCTGGCTTGTGCTGCCCCCTGGTGGCCAAGCCATGCTAGAAGGAGCAGCAAAATTGCTATTCAATTTATGCTGTGTGTCCAAAATTATTTTTATCCAATTTAATTGTTATTCTTATATGACTTATATTTTGGTGTGCACATTTTCTTTCCTAATACACAAACAAACAAATTTGTTTTTGTTTTTTAGTGTTTTGAATTCATATCTCAAGTCAATATTTTATTGGGGGGGAAATTCATTAATAATTTAATTCAAATGTTTTTCACATAAAAGTTGAGCAGAAGTTGTGCCTCAAAATCTTTAATAAAAAAAGAAATAGTTCTTAAAAACCAACTGCATTCTCCATTTTTCTCTTTTAATCCCTGCTGTTTGATCCTTTTTATTTTCGTACAAGCACCAGTTATGTTCCGGCAACCCGACTACATTACACGCGTTCACAGAAGCCTGTTTTTAGAACCCTGCTGCTGATTTTGGAAGGTGTGAGGCCAGTGCTTGTAAAGTATTCTTGAAAGAGTTACACTGACCCCCGATGGGAGGTACAGGCCTCTATTACCCCCCCACCCCACCCCCCCAAGTCCACATGGATTGTGCACCACATCCTGGTGTTTTAATATGCATCGGTGTGTGAGGAAAGAAAACGATTGTCGAGAAGTGCTTTGTGGGTCGGTTTCTCCTGGAGAATTCAGCTGTGGTCGGCAGCCTTTTAACAAAGTGATCAATCCAAAGACGGCCAATCAACAGCTAATGGAGCTCAACTGGGATTCAGCTGAGTGAATTTCCATTTGTAATGCCGTGGAAGTTATTTCAGCAAGTTTCTTTTAGACCTCAAGAAGGAAGAATAATAAGGATTCAGGGGCGAAGACAATTTTTCGACCTCAACATTGAGCTGCGTGAAACCTCAACAGGACCAATGACTTGGGCCACCTGGACAGTCCATGAGCTTCCACTTTTCTGGAAAGACTCAATTAATCGTTTCAGAGAGGTGTTTAAATACTTCACACGGTTTATAACTCATTCAAATAAAAAAATTATGTTATTTTTAATGATAGAGCATACAGAAGACTTTGATACAGCTTCTGACATGAAGAAGTCGCTTAAAGCAATGGTAGTTATTACAAAAAACAGCCAGCAGGTGGCAGTAGTGTATAAGAGATCAGCCAGGGTCATGTTGCAATAAGCTATATATACAAATATACTTTTTTTTCCTGAATAAAGAAGAGACTCTAATCTTTCTTTTGTTAGGTTCCATGTTTTTATAGCAATAGAACAGAATATTCTTGCAAAATCAGTCAAAATGCAGTAAAACAGCCGTTAGCGAAGGGGGTTACTTCAGTAAAAATGGCTGGGAGTGAAAGAGTTAATATAAAGGTATATTTATTTTCTATTAAATGTATTTTTTGTTCATATTTTGGAATGTCTGGAACGGATTAATTGGATTTACATTATTTCTCATGGGAAATAACGCTTTGGATTTCATCCGACTTGGCTTTAGTCAGACTTTCTTGAGCGGATTAATCACAAAAAAATGAGCTTCTACTGTACTTTGATTGGCAGCAGTGTAATAATAGGATTTGTGCAGGAGCTCATCCTATATCCATATTTGTCTCGCCTCCTACGACGGCCCCGCAGCATCGAAAAGAGCTCACAGGCTCGCATGCTCATTTCCCGGTAGCAGCTTTTTGAAAAGCCCACTGCACGTTTAGTCGATTCTTTTCACTTAAGACCGTCTTGTGTCACTTTGACTTAAGCTCCGAGGATCAGCTTCTTCAGGACCGACATTTGTTTGCATATAAACCTTTATGCTTGTGGTTTTCCTGTTACATCTTGGTGAAATTATTATTTTCAAGAATATTTTGTAAACAATTGCTTCTGGACTGGGTCACACAATTACTTCCTGTTTGGACTTGTGCTGGATAGAGCGAGAGAGTCAGAGAGTGAGACGGCAGCGTTGTATCATGTGATGGTCTTTTATTATCGTGGATTTATCTACTACTGGGTTACAAGGCGTACATGATATATTATATTTTCTTTATTTATTGAATGTTTGAATCAGAGATGATTGTCAGGCGATTACAATTTTTAATCGTAATTAATCACATGATTTCAATAGTTAACTCGCGATTAATCGGAAATTTTATATCCATTTTAAATGGACAATAAAATGTACAATACAATATTTTTTTCAAAGTTAAAAAGTGGGACAAAATGTTAAACTTATAGAAATATGGCTGCTTCTTTTACAGTGAATTGATAATAATTCATAAAATCTAGTTAAAATTAAAAAAGATGTACTGTACTGTAAAAAAACGAGTATGACATTGATTTGTGTGGAGGTCATTTTTCTGCCACTAGATGGCATAATTGCATATGTAAGACATTGGTGACAGCTCAGTGCATTTTACTTTTTATATTAAGAGCTGTCTAATCTTTAACTTGAAGTAACTTGTGAAATTCTGCACATTTTTTAAATTGTAAAATACATCTTGTTACAACCAGTCTCCACAAATATATGCATTATTATAAAATTTATTACTGCTAAATTTTGACGTGAACGTGTCTGCCGCGTTGCGACTGGAAGTAAGGGGCGGTCATTAATCGCGAGTTAAAATTTTTTGTGGCGAACTCAAAATTAACGCACTAATTTTGACACCCCTAAAATATGTAGTGATTGTAAATACTATGGAACCTTTGTTTTAGTTTTCACGGTATGTGGTGTGATTCTTTACTGGAATTGTGCTATGAATGCGTGAAAAATGCTAAGTCGTAGTAGTAGAAGGAGAAAAATATCTGTTGGTCCTGAAATACAGATAACATATACCTATTATATGTGCAATATGAATTGACATGTATGACACGTTTGGTGTTCCACAGGGTTCAATTCTGGGGCCTCTCCTGTTTTCATTGTATCTGCTGCACTTTGGTTCCATCTTAAGGAAACAACGCTTTAAAGTGCTTTATAGATATAGAGTTCTGGATAGAGTGATATAGTTAATGGCCTTTGCCTTCTTTTTTTGCTGTTTTTGTTTGCTTTGTATGCGTTTGCGAGGCTGTTTCAGATGCCAAAGGATGGAGGGAGACGTTTGTTGTGGATCAAGAACTGAACTTTCCTTTTCTTTTCTCTTCCTCGACTCCACGTCTCCTTTGCGGTTTGTGACTCAAACCCGCCGCGCTTCCTCGTTTTGTTGCTTCAGTCATCGACACCCGTTGCTTTCCATCTCCTGTTATCGCCGCTTTTCGGTTAACTAACACAGACCATATTGTGGACGGTTTGTGTTGCATGCGGCGTCAAACTGTGGAATCCTGGAAAGTCGTCCTCGGCTACTTCATCCAGTTTCATCCTTTTTCCACTTCTGTTAACAGCTGTGTCATTTTCCAGGATTAGACTCGCCTAATTGAACCGCTCGGATCACTTCTCACCTTTTTAGAGTTTTGATTCAAATCAACATTATACAGAGAGCCGACAATAAATGCTACCTCAGTTGAGGTTGATCGACTGCCAATAGCTAATCATAACCCTCAGTTATTTACTGTTTTTGTGCTCAGGTGGTGTTTGTCGAATTATAAAAGTGGTGCTTTGGCGCCATTTTGTGAAATCTTGGTTTTGAGGAACTATGTTGATGTGAGGGAAGGCGCCTGCTTCTATTACAAAGCCCTGGCTAATATAAAATGTATGCTTTAGTGTCATCTTGTGGATTTATAGAGGATTACTTTTTCCTGCGGTAAAGCACTACGTTTGGCTAAACAAAGCAAAGCACTACTTTTGTCCAAATGAAGCTCCTCAGCTCACTTCAACAATTCAGATATGTTAAAATGATGAAATTCAGCAATTTGAAGTCAGCCCAAAAAAAACTAAAGAGTTTTTCTTTCGTTTGACTGTTTTCATTCAATAAACAGCACATATCGCCCCATTTTATAAATAGCGCATCTGCTTTTGCACTTCACCAAGTGCACAGGGTGTTCAAAATGTTCCTCTGAATGATGTCATGAAGAAAGCAAAAAACCTCCACCTGACTGACCCCCATCTGTTTTTTTACACATTCTGTCCTGTCCCTGTCCTCACACGTTCTTCTCCACCTACTATTTCCTCTTAAATTGCACTGCTTCCCTCTATTTATGCACTCCATCAGCGTCCACTCAACCCTTCGCAGCCTGCAGGGATGTTAGCGATCCAAAATGTTTCCCCCAAAAGTGCAATTTCCTGAATTGATGATACTCTCAATTTCATGAGGTGTTATTTCTTTTTCCTTTCGCATTAAGACTATATATATACACACACACATTACATTTACAATGAGAGGGGTCAAAAATAATCGATTATTTGACAGCGAATCGACTATCATGGCTAACTCATTCACGCCCAGCCATTTTCACTGAAGCAATCCCCTTCGTTCCCGGCTGTGTTACTGGATTTTGACTGATTTTGCAAGGACCACAGAATATTGTGTTCTATTGCTATAAAAACGTGGAACCTACCAAAAGAACAATTCGAGTTTCTTCTTTCATCAGGGGGGAAAAAAATCAATCTGTTTCCGTTCTGCAGCAATTCGTGTAAAACAGTGAGGAAAATAGCTTTTTACAACATGGCCCTGGTTGATCTCTTATACTCTGCTGCCACCTGCTGGCCGTTTTTGTAATAACTACCATTGCTTCAAGCGTTCTCTTCAGTTCAGAGGCTGCATCAAAGCCTTCTGTATGCTGTAGCATTTTAAAAAAAAAAACATTAAAAAAACATAAATATGTTTTTGGGACCATGGTGATATTTAAAATAGAACGTTTTTGTGAGCAAATGAATTAATTATTGAGTAATCGTTCAGAGCCATTGTTTAGCTAAAATTGTCCAATTCCTCTGATTTCGACCTCTCAGCAGTAATTATTCTCTGATTTCTGTAGTCCTTCGTGAAAGCAGACAAATGCTTAGTTGTTGTTTTTTTTTAATCATTAAATACTACCATATAAACAATCAGGACAAAAATGGTTTTGTAGTGCACTTCAATAATAAAATTGTCGCTAGACTAATCGAAAGAATAGTTTATTCTAAAAATATTTGACAGTGACAGGCTGATATCGTACTCGTATTTGTGCGTGTTTGCAGAAGGTAGGCTCTTCTGTTTTTCCTCTACAAACTGTAAAAGCCATTATTATGCTTATGTCTAGACTACAGCATTAAGAGTGTTTTTTTTTCCTCCTCTGCTGTTGAAAGATCCCAACATGAGAATGTTTTGTAAAATGAGGACGACTGCGGTTGAAGGAACAGCTAAACCACCCGCGGCTTGATGCGAGAGTGACCATGCTTGATTAAGGTCAAGGTCGTAGAATCGAGTCACCGAAATACGCGTTTGACGCGTCACATCGTGAAGAGACGTGAGTGACGAGCGTCTTCCACTCAAATGTTCACCACAAAAAGCAGCCGCTTCTCTCACCACCGTGTCACCGAATCCTCGCTCTCGGTGTACCGTTCATCCGCCCCTGTGGGCGTGCGGTTGAGGAAACAGCCGGCGCGTCTGGATACCGTGCTCACCGCTTCAGGGGTCTGAAGGTCGAGTGACTTCACCTCTGCTGCTGATGGTTTAATCAGCGACGGTGGTTGGCCTGTGGCGTCTTTGCTCTGTTTTATGCTGACCGCTTGGGATGCTGCTTGGTCTTTGTTTGAAGGCGCTATCCTCTGCTATGGAAAGCACTTTGAACACTTATTCGACAATCATAAATCCGTTAATCACTACTAGATTTTAAGCACACAAGCGTTACGGTTTTAGCACACAAGTCCGACAACTACTGAACATGTGAGGCGAAACTGCGCACATCTGCGTGATACTAGTATGACCTGCAAAGTGCAAGAATAGATGTTAGCGAGTAGAATTTTCTGAAAAATTGAGCAATCTAGTTGGACAACTAAATAGTGAGGTAAAACTGTATACTAGTCGACACTAGATGTCTTGCACTAGACAAGTGTATAATTGGTATCTTGCTGATGAAATGCTGCGTGCTGGTTACCGGTTTGACGATGAATCATGGATTTAAAAAGTCAAGGTTTAAATAACCGCGCATGCTAGTTGTCACCGGTAACAAATTCTTCATTTCTCAGCACATAATGGAGAAGGAGAGAGGGTGCAAGATGAGATACTGCAAACACAGATGTCTTTTTGCACTGATTAATGTACATTGTTCTAAAAAAATAATCTAGATAAAATGTAAAACATTTAGGAATTGTAATGTGAGTGTGGTGTATTCATTTATTTTAATCTGCTCCATTTTCAGTTGTTAACTCATTCACTGCCATTGACGACTATAGACGTCAAAAATTCATTTTAACTATTTCTATTAGTTTCAAAAAAAAAATCCCACTTTTGTTAACAAGAGTATGAAAACTTAGACATTTTTTAATAATCTCTTCTTTTTGTTGAAAAAATTATTAAAAATTAGGGGCATCAGGTGATTCTTTTTTTTTAATTGTAATTAATCACATGACTTCAATAGTTAACTCACGATACATTTTTTTCTAGGTTTTCATACTCTTGTTGACAAAAGTGGGAAAAAAATGTTAAACTAATAGAAATAGTTCAAATGAATTTTTGACGTCTATAGTCGTCAATGGCAGGAATGAGTTAACTAATTTGTTTGAAAAAAAAGTTTTATTTATTACATTTCTTTATTTATTTATTTATTTAAACTGAACATGATACACATTTCTTCTGTACTAAATATTAAATGTTTTGTTTGTTCAATGGAAAAAATGCTGTTTTTATTTACCCAAATATATATATATATTTTTTTAAAGGGGTCGCTTGCCATTGGCCCAGCCTGCGGTATGTGTGCTGGCTGGCACACTTCATGAGACAGATTCACTTCAGAAACCAGCCAATTTCACCATGGCAAGAAATATTCTATAAAAATATGTGTAGAATTCCTGATCCTTGTGGTATTTTGACAAACGCACGCGACAAACATGTAAAAACAGCTGGAAAGTGTTTGAAACTCTAACGGTGGCTGTTCATGTATGACTTTAAGAGGTATCAATTCACCTCCCACCACTGAAGCGTCGGGATTTATTTTCAGTGGTCTTAAATAAGAAAAAAAAATGCTAGGAAGTTAGCAATCTTAAGTGCTCACAGCTAGATTGCGTTCTCATGCATACTGAGCGTGTTTGTTTGATTATGTGGGTGTTTTCGAGACCGTTCCGTCTCGGTCATGCTGCAAGCCAGCAAGGATTCGATGACACTTTAGAGCGCGTCTGGGCAGCTTTTTCAACAAAAACACTTAACAGACTGCGGAGACCTGTGAGCCGCCCGCTTGTGTCTGTTACCTATTCATGCTTCTGTTTTTAATGCGAGTCCCTGTGGTTCTTTGGAGAGGTCTGCTGAATGGCGGGTACCTGGGGTCTCCTGATGAATCACATTTGCACCAAAACCACAAATCCCAGACATGTTTATGTGCCAGCCAGCCTGAAAGTCGGCCAATGAATAAAAAAAAATATATGCTTTTTTCGTACTCCTGCCATTTTTACATTCTTAGTTTCATAATCAATTTAGTTTGATTGGTGTTTAGTCGCAGACGTGTGACTAAGTATTTAAAAATGCTCCGTGACCGAGGTAAAGTCTTTATTGAATGGCTGTAAAACAAGAATTGGACTGTCGAGCTCGTGTGGTTGCAGACGACGGCAACGAGCGCCAAGCTATAAAACAGACCTGATCTCAGCACAGATGTGGCAATGAAAACACCTTAGAGGAGAAGTCAACCCCAAAAATGTCTTGACAATGTGTTCTATGCGCCCCCACTAGTCTAAACATGGCATTCTGGCTGATATTGTGTTTGTAGAATATGAATTAAGATGTCAAATCCACCCGGTTTAATACACCCTAAGGGGCGGCCATTTTGCCAATTGCTGAAAATTATGTCACAGTTGCTCGGGTAACAACCAATCACGGCTCACCTGTTTTCTGAGTTTAGTCATGTGACATACACAAATTGAACCATGATTGGTCGTTACCTGAGTCCTGAGCAACTGTGATGTCATTTCTAGTTGACAGCAAGTGACAAAATGGCCGCCTCCTAAGATGGATCAAAACGGGTGGATTTCAGATGAAGTCAACACCCCCAATATTCTTTACAATAATATAGTCTAGCGCCCCCACTAGTCAAAACCCTGTATTTTGGTTAATATTGCATTTGTGAAATATGAATTAAGCAGCAAAATCCACCCATTTTTATTCATCTCAGGGGACGGCCATTTTGCGACATACTGTCGACTGAAAATGACATCACAGTTGCTCAGGGATCAGGTAACAACCAATCACGGCTCAGCTTGCAAGCGTCATGTGACTAAACTCAAAAAAACTAAATGGCCGCCCCTGTGTTTAGACTTGTGGGGCTACATAGAACATATTATTGTTAAGAACATTTTGGGGTTGGCTTCCCCTTTCAAAAAGTTGAGTCAAGTCTAGGCTTCTTATTAGTGCTTTAATTTTTAAATTAGATTTCGGTATGCTAACAAAAAAATCTGTGTGTGTCCTTGTTGCTCATAGGCTTTGCCTGCTTTAGCTCCTCTCATAAGCGCTAATAGTCCTGTTTGTTTAGTAACTTTAATCCCCTGTACACTTCTGAAGGCCGTTTAATCCGTCCGTTCCTGGGTTGTGAGGCACCACATTCATATTTTCACCTCAACTGTTTTCTTTGGCGCTTAGCATCACATGCTAGCTGGCCGAGGCCGCGCATCACCTGTCAGAAAAACCGACAAAACCATCTCTGTGTAAACGGCAAAAGTGGAAATGGATGCAATTTTCGCACGTCGTTTCGCAAGTTTCAACGAGTTGCGGCACTCAAGGGTACACAAGCCATCCTCTGGTGGTTTCCTGTTCGCACCTGACCGCAGATGTGAAAACATTTGGCACAGGGCGGTGGTGTCGTTTCTTCCTGATGTACAGTAAATTAAAGTCAACAAATCTGTCTGTTGCACGACCACCAACAGACCACGCAGCAAGATGGATGGACGCTCGCTACAGTATATATAAAAGCAACTTATGCTTGAAAATGTAGAATATGAACCGGCAGACATGTTAGGGCAGCATTGTTCTATCCGTTTGGTCAGAACAAAACTTCTTACTGCCAACTTTAACGACACAGTTGATTTAGTACATTTTGCTCTAAAAAGAGTGTATTTGATCCCACTCTAAACAGAGTAAAATGTACACTTGGAAGAGAGAAAAAAATTCATGTTACCAAACAGTGGATACCAAACAGTAGGAGTGGCATAGCTCAGGTGGTAGAGTGGCTGTCTGTCAAGCTGAAGGGGCGTCAGTTCGTCCCTCAATCCTTTTTTTTTAAAATAAATTAATAAAATGTACAGTACTCACAAAATTTCCTTCTAAAATTTAATTAGAATTTCTGAGTGGGAAAAAAAACGTTACGAGGTTTTTGTCATAGAATAAGCCAATTTTCTTATACTCAGTAAAAATACTTTGAGTACAATTTACTATGAATATTTAACTCTCTTCCAAGTGTAAATTTTACTCTGTTTCGAGTGGGAGTATTTTGTAGTACTCTACAAAATCTACTGTATAGCAAAAAGTTGATGCACAGTGTGTTTATATAATGTCAAATACTATTCTATATGTCTTAATTTCACTCGCAGTTATTTTCACTGAAGCAACCCCCTTTGCTCCCGGCTGTTTTACTGGATTTTGAAAGATTTTGCCCACAGAATAGTGTTCTATTGCTCTAAAAACATGGAACCTACCAAAAGAAAGATTAGAGTCTCTTCTTTCGTCAGGAAAGGAAAATAATATTTGTATCCGTTTCCGTTTTGCAGCAATTAGCATAACAATATAGCTAAGTTTAATCATTCACAAACCTGTTGAGCTTTTTTGCAACATGGCCCTGGCTGATCTCTTATACTCTGCTGCCACCTGCTGGCCATTTTTTGTAATAACTACCATTGCTTTAAGCCACCTCTTCAGGTCAGAAGCTGCATCAAAGCCTTCTGTATGCTCTAGCATAAAAAAACAAAACATAAAAAACGTATAAATACTTTTTGGGGTGTGCAGAACAAAGTATTAAAAATGTATTTTATACATTTTGGGGTTTGAATGAGTTAACTGACTTCTTTAACGTGACCACAAATGTCACTTATGCTTCGTATCTTGTTGGCCCATAACTTTGTATCTTCTCTCATCTGATTTTCTTTCAGTTCTTTGTGTGACATCGCATGCCTGGGATGCTGTCCACCATGTTGTTGGCCCCTATTTGCGTGCTCCTAATGCTAG
Source organism: Leptonotus elevatus (assembly GCF_054856555.1). NCBI lineage: Eukaryota > Metazoa > Chordata > Actinopteri > Syngnathiformes > Syngnathidae > Leptonotus > Leptonotus elevatus. Next base: position 5,943,662 of record NC_141257.1, read on the forward strand.
GGGGGCATGTTCTCGCTGGAGGCTACGCGCCCATTCCTCACATGAAGTACATGCAACCCATGATGAAAGGACCCGTCGGACCACCGTTCAGAGAGGGCAAGGGGCATTATGTCGGTGAGTAGTGCTTTGGCATTCGCCTTCACAATAAGATGTTGACTACCTCTGTTGGCCAATAGGTCCTATAAACCATGGTTTGTAACGGCCCACATAATTGGTAATTGACATTTAAAATTTATTTTATGCAGCGTCTTTTTAGTATACCCAGATGGGGAATTTAAACTTTTTTCCAGTTTGGCTTTATAATCAGAGTTCTGTAGTCCAACATCATTGAGCTGGGAGGTCTGATTGCACCTTGTTTATAGAGCTGACCTGAAGTAGCCATCTGGATGCTGTTTCTGTTGTTTAGCTCTCATTGTGCAGCTCTGGGATGGAGCAGAGTAAAGACGGGAGAGAGAGAAAAACGAAATTCAGTTTAGTCAGGGTAGTGTGTAGTGATCATTTATAAGTCGTGCTTCTATCAAAATCCTTATTATAATCTTAAAATGACAGTTTAAGTATTCCTTTTGTTTTCTCCCAAAAGGTGAAACGTTCGTTTTAGAATATGGGTGAAATATATGATTATCTAAAATGACCATGGAAAAAATTTGACTGCAGGCACTTAATCAAGAGAGCGTCCATGTGGAAGGCTTCAAAATAAGCCTTTACTGCCACTTGCTGGTTGTAAGTCCGCAACACATCTCTGAGTGACTTGAGTCCAGCACTGGATTAAAAGTTATTGTAGCTAAAGTAGTAGTTAGGATCAGGCTTTTTTTTCCTTACTATGTGGGAACTTTTGCTTTCATCTTAGGTTTAAAAAAAAATAGAAAAGAAAGTGCATTCATGTATTTTTTCCCCCTTCCCCCTAATTTTTACTAAACTTCCTAAGTAATCACAAATTCAAAATATTTTCTCATAAAATTATCTACACTCCTATGAAATAGAGCTTGGACATAATAATTGCTATTTATTTTTTTTAAGAGTCACTGAAAACATCTGATTGCATTACTCACCTAAACACGATAATGTTTTTTTTTTGTTTGTTTTTTAGACAGGCCACCCATGGGAGATGTGAAGGGGGAGCCAGGCCCCCAAGGCAAACCCGGACCAAGAGGACCCCCCGGCCCTCCAGGAATTCCAGGAAAACCTGGACTCGGGAACCCCGGCCTCAACGGGCAGCCAGGTCCTCAAGGGCCTCCCGGCTTTCCAGGGATTGGTAAACCAGGACTCTCTGGACTACCAGGAAAGATTGGACCAAAGGGGATGCCAGGACTTAACGGCGAGGTTGGTCCTCGTGGGGAACCGGGTCTCAGGGGTCCACCAGGACAGCCAGGACTGCCAGGACCAGCTGGCCTGTCTTTGAATGGGAAACCTGGGCTTCCAGGTATTAGGGGCCCACCTGGTTCTCGGGGAGAGTCAGGATTTAAAGGTGTTTCTGGCCCTCCGGGTGAGCGTGGGATTAAGGGTGAGAATGGAAATGGGACACCTGGACCCTCTGGTATAAGGGGTCCTCCTGGGTTGAAAGGTAGTGCAGGAACACCTGGTCTTCCAGGCATTGGCAAACCTGGACTAAAAGGTTTGCCTGGACTGACAGGTTCTAAAGGTGATCAAGGGCTTCCAGGGGAAAGAGGGGAACCGGGAGAGGCTGGGTTTCCAGGGTTACAAGGTCAACCAGGTCCTATTGGGATTGGGAAGCCTGGAATTGATGGATCGCCAGGAGCACCAGGTCATATAGGTCAAAAAGGGGAGCAGGGGCTCAGGGGTTCCCCTGGATTTCCAGGGACTCCAGGCTATGGAAAACCTGGCCTAAGTGGTCCAAAAGGCGAAAAGGGCTATAATGGGTTAACTGGTCTAACCGGCGACAAAGGAGAGCAAGGAATGGTGGGTCCAATTGGTGGACCAGGTCTTACTGGACAGCCAGGACCCCCTGGACTTCACGGCCCCATGGGACTCCCAGGAAAACATGGCATGCCAGGACTGAAGGGAGATCTCGGGCCCCAAGGACCTCCTGGGCTGCCTGGCCTCAGGGGTGACCAAGGTACAAGTGGGAACACAGGAAAGCCTGGTATACCTGGAGACAAAGGCCTACCTGGGCCAAATGGAGCAACTGGAAAAACTGGGCCCAAAGGTGAAGCAGGACACATTGGCCTGCCAGGTAATCCTGGACTGACAGGTATTCAGGGACCTAAAGGTGAGGCAGGATTCATGGGAACACCTGGCCCCAGAGGTCAGTCAGGTATCCCTGGCCTTCAGGGGCCTATGGGTCCCATGGGACCACAGGGGGCCCCTGGCTTAAAGGGTGAGTTCGGAATACCAGGGCTTCCGGGACTGGGTAAAGTTGGAGAGAAAGGACCTATTGGTCCCCAAGGTCCTCCGGGTAAACCAGGCCCTGCTGGACTTAACGGTAACCCTGGCCCACCTGGCCCTCCGGGTCCCACAGGTCTTCCGGGAAATGGCCAATCAGTCGTCGCTGGTCCAACAGATTCAGAGCTGGAAGGGGGCGAAGTGCCAGGAGACCGGAAGGGGCCAGCATACAGCCAAGTCCCTCTTTCTGCCTCGTTAGCGCCGGCCTTCACAGCCATCCTCTCCAAGCCTTTCCCTCCCTCTGGCATGCCAATCATATTTGACAAGACTCTGTACAACGGGCAGAATGCATACAATCCCGCAACTGGCATCTTCACTGCTCCCCTATCGGGTGTCTACTACTTTGCCTACCACGTGCACGTGAAGGGAACTAGCTTGTGGGTGGCCTTGTACAAGAACAATGTACCGGCGACTTACACCTACGATGAATACAAGAAAGGCTACATGGACCAGGCGTCCGGCAGTGCTGTCCTGGAGCTGAAAGAAGGCGACCAGGTCTGGGTCCAGATGCCCTCAGATCAAGCCAACGGTCTCTATTCCACCGAGTACATCCACTCCTCATTCTCAGGATTCCTGCTTTGCCCCACATAACCTTCCCCTTGAGTTCCTTTATGAGCTCCTCAGAGCAGACCAAAACCTAAAATACTTGCAGCCATACCGATTTCCAAAACAATAAAAGCATCAGTACAGTTAATATTTCAGTTATTTTTCTCTATCGCTTTTTGTCTGCTTTACAGCCAACAGCATCAGTGAAAGAAAACGCATCAATCACAATAGAAGGATTTAAAGGCAGAGGAAGGAACTTTATTTCAGTGTTTTTTGTTTTGCTGTCATTCAAATGTGTTTTTGGGTTGTATTTTTATGTTAATTATTGTTGTTTATTATTATTTGGTCATCGTTGACTGTTCGGTGCTTTCGTTTGAGCAGACCGTTCTATGCCAGTGCACATCTTGGCCACATGCCGACAACATAAGGACCAAAATCCGATGACGTTTCAGAGCGTTGTGTTAGTTCATCCTGGCCAGATTAGCATCAGTACAAATGAAGACAAACAAATTGTAAATATTAAACTTGTGCTTAGCCCTGTTTTCTCATTACAATCATGGAATGGCGTTTAGAGTTTATAATGAGTTGGTTGCTTTTTTTTCCCGCCATTGTAGCTGAGCAAGTTCAAACGTTTTTCTCTTTTCTTAATTTATTTTATTGAACTATCCAAAAAAAAAAGGCAATCTGGAGATACAGCTAACAATAATTTGACGTCATAGTATTAACATAAACAAAGGCTGGCTATATTAATTGATGATAAAATGCACATGCATAATGTTTACATAATTCTTCATTTGGTGCCAGAGAAAGAAAACTGCGGAATTTATGGATTTCAGTGAAGGCTTTTTAACTTTCCCAAGACACTGCTTCCAAAATAGTTACAGTTTAAAAAAAACAAGGACAAGATGTTTTCGAACAATAGTAGAGCGAGCCGGAAATGCAAATCACTCCGCTCTTGTGAATAAGTAAAGGGAGAGCCCTGCAGGTTGCGAAACACACGTTGCGTAACATTTAACAAACACCTGGCACATTTCTTTGTCAGGTGGGAAGGTTAGAGGGGTCAGAGCTGTCGACGACGTACTCGTTTCTGGCAATGGAAGCGTTTAAAATACACGCTGATTGTGCGTGTTCTGCTTGTCAGAGAGTGTGTCTATGTATGTACTGTATGTGGGCGTCTGCGTGTCACATTGTCCCACTGGCATTCCGGTCATGAACGCTTTGGCAAAAGATAATAATAAACTGGAGTGAAGTTACAAAATCCAGATAGAACTTGCAGCTCTGTCAATGTTCCATCAGAAATGCTGACTTGTTTGTCCTCTAGGTTATGAAAGAAAGTGCCGCACAGATTTATGGCGCAATGTAAGGGAACAGAACTGCAAATAAAAGACGACATTACAGGGGATTGAGAATTCAACTGGCTTGCCAGGATACGAAAAAGTAATTTGAGAAAAAAATCATGGTAACACTGAATATGACGTCAAAATTACTTTTGTGCAATAATTCCAAATAAACATTTGAGTAGTCTACTGTGCAACAGGGGGTCACCAAACGTTTTGAAACGGAGAGGAGAGCTACTTCCTGGGTATTGCTAATGCAAAGGGTTACCAGTTTCATACTCACTCCTGAAATAACTCATTTGATGAAATTATTTGGGGCTAAAATTTTATCGTCGTTGGCTAGCTTGTCTCCATAAACGCTATGGATTGGTTGTGCATGACAGTATTGACCTTTGACCTAGTACTAAAATAATTTTAAAAAACATAAAAAAAAAAAATTCACACCAATGTAAGTATGTTTAAAAAGAATGTAAGTGGCATTATTTTTTTATTTTATTTTTTTTCATAATTTCAACGTTGGTGACCCCTGGTGTAGAAGAATAATGTTAGAAGTTATTCAAGACAAGGGAAGACCATCAAAAGAATATTCAAGTATAATTACATAGCCCAAAACAATCAGTACACTGAATTTAGGGCCACCTTAATACGAGAATGTCAAAACAGTGGTGCCTTGGGATACTAGTGAGGCAAACTTGAGATACGAGCGCTGCCAGATGCATCTGTCACTTCACAAGTCACTTCACTATAAGATAATAAACAACAATCAATGTAAAACACCTCAGACAGGCTAACGAAAATATAGTCCATTGGCGATATCGCAATACCGAAAAATTACTATTTCATTATTGCAGCTTACTGAGTCACTGAAAGTAGTGATCTCTCTCTCTTCTTTGTTTGTGTGTAACTGTATTATACTGCCTCCCGGTGGCCAAGGAGGGCACACCAGAAGGAGCAGCCCACTTCCATTCATTTCAATTAGTCACAGAACGAATTAACCTCGTAGCTCAAGGCACCACTCTATACTGAAGCCGGTTCTTGAGCTTTGCAATCACAACTTAATATGAACTCCCACTGACTGACCAATCTAGGATGAGACCCAATCAGTATTTTACGATAATCGGGGGGGGGGGGGGGGGGGGCTGCACTTGTACCTGTCCTGTTTGTCTCCAAAACACAAACAAGCAAATGCTATGAATCGTTATTGTAACGTGAGTCAAGGCAGTTCAAGGCTCGTTATGTACTGTATGTTGGCTTATTTTGGTAGCCTTCTTTTTTTGGACATATGGAATAGTGATGTGAATTATGTGTGGTTATTATTCTCTGTCCTTGTGTTTTATAGACAATGTCACTTGCTTGCAGAGTTTGCCACGTGTGCAAATCATTTGACAAGTGTCAGTAAGCGCCATCTTATCACACATTGCTTAGAATTGTTTTGCTTTATATTAAAAAATAAAAATAATTGAAAAAAAGACTTTGCTTCGGTTTTGAAGGGATTTTTTTTGTTTTGTTTTAGTTGCATTTAATAAATACACGGCTATTCCCATTTGCACATGAAATTAATGAAGATATTTATACATTTATGATAATTTAATAGGGATGCCAAAACCGACCACCGAAGCCAAGAACGTATGTTAACTGGTATTTAACAGCATTGATGAGTTAATAGCATTTACAACATGTAGTTAGCACCCTAGTGTTATGTTTGTCGAGGATTATTTGTGGAGATTTTATTATTTGTGTCATGTACGATGTATCTACTTATCAGATTTTTTTTTTCTTCCACACAAGGCTATTGCGTTACTTTTTGCGCAGTAAAATGTGAGTATAAAATGCACTCGTTTTGATTTGGAATTGTTTTTTTCTCCTGCTTATCAAAAATCTACAAGTACTTGATTGTATTGATACTATATCAATAAAGGCCTTCTTCTATGTGTCAGACTTGAGTTTTCTGTTTGTTCTCATTGTGTGGGAATATTATAGGATATACATAGAATGTGTGTTGAAAGATTTGTTGACGACAATAAAATGAAAGCCGAGATGATAAATCACTGACGTCATTGATGTTTTTAAAGCATAGCGGCCTCCAACCTTTTTTGCACTAGAGACCAATTTCGTACAGACATATTTTGACCGATCTGCATAGAAACCAATAAAAACAAATGATTAACAACACAAACTGACTATTACGCTGGATGTAGTTAATGTAATACGCTGGATGTAGTTAATGTAATTAATGATTGTCAATTTGTGTTCCACACCCTTGACATCATAGCCAGATCCCAAAACATTAAGCATTTCTGTTTCACTGTTTAGATGTCACTTGTGTTTTTATTGTATCTGAAATTAGGCTTGCACGATATATCCTCCTAAAACTGTGTACAGTGTTACTGCAGTTCAAACAACACCCACTAGAGGGAGACATACCATTACAATCCGTTTCATGCTTGAACTCCACTTCTGCTTTATTAATGAAAGTTGTATTGGGTCAACACAATGGTTACAAGGTGAGATCACGCATGAGTGTGTCCGTTTCTTGGAATGCGTGTTGTTCAAAGGGGACGTCACAGGTATCGATTAAACAGGAAACAGTTCGACAACCTAAATGTTTCATCAGTAGAGAGACATTGAAAGCCCCATAAAAAAATAAGTCAACGTGATTTGTGTTGAAGAATTATTCTTATTATTTAATTATCTAGTTGTATTCTCTCTCTCTCTCTTTTTTTTTTAAACTATTTTGCAGCCATGATGGCTCAACGATTAGATTCTCACGCTACAACTGAGAAGTTACCTCAACCTCAGTCTTGTATAAATAAACAATTCAAAACAATTTTAGGGAACAACACGCCGTTCTTAGCATTTATCTGTTCGTGGGCTGTCGTCCGATGACGCAAAACAAGCCACAAGCTCTAAGATAATGTGAGCTTTCTGGAACTGTCATCACGGACCCGGATTCTTTTTACGTCGCACTGACGCCAGACATCTCGTGCTACGTTTGAGGTCTTCGTAAACGCGGTTATCCAGAAAGGAATATGCGCAAACAACGGCTTGCCTTCGCTTTACACAAGCACTCCTCTACTTTTATAAACAGCATTATATAACAGCATACGTGTTTTAATAGTTTATTGTGTTGTTTGGATTATCCAGGCTATTTTGTCGATTCATATTCCACAGATACGTATTATTTAATCAGGATTTTATCGCTAAGCTTGGAATCAATTTAAATGTACATTTATAATATATATTCAAGTAGAAGGTACAAAGAGGCATTTGACAAAGGAAAATAACTGGAGAAGTGATTGGATTTCTCTCGCCGGTTCCCCACACACCTACATTTCCGATCGCCATGAAAGTAACCACCAAGCAAGGTTCCTCCCTAATCAACAGTCGAAGCTGCCACATTGAAGAGGAACAAAACGGCAACTTGACAGCGCTTTCTGCACTCGCTCCTCTTTCTCCGGGCTAGTCACTGGATTTCAATGTTCAGCCTGCGCTTTGTAAGTATACCAACCAGCCAGACATCAACAAAAAGTGGCCTATTTTGTACACGTTAGCGGGGCTGTACTGTAGTTTCGAGCCGCGCTACACGTTAGACTGACACGGAGATTTAGCATTAGCAGTTAGCTCAAGTAAGTTCAAAGAGTGTGGAGCACTATGCAGCCACGTTAACCTTAGCATTTAGCCGTTAGCGGCGTTTATTTGACACTGTTTGAGGTCGCCGTGCTTTTGTGGTTACTCTCACCAAGTTGTTTATGGTGGCGTTATGCCGAAGAGCGCCTGTCATTGCACAACCGCCGTGGCAATTACTGAGTAATAAGGGAAAATGTCGAGAGTGGAACTAGCATGCGAGCTAACAATGCTACATTGCTTGCTATCTGGACCGGGGGCAAAGAAGAAAGCTCTTTTACGGTCACGACTAACAGTAATTAACATTATCCTCGGGCTTTTGTTTTCATTCGAAGCAAATCTGACACGGTCTCGCCATGCTGTAATTGTTTAAAACTGAATCGAGCCTGTCTGTTTCAGTAATTTCGGACAACAATTGCTGTAGATAACGCTAGCCATTAGCTCGGGGCTGTGGGTGGGGAGGGGGGGCCTTTCCTCGTGAATTTAACGTGCGACGTTCAGTGGTTGGTTGGATTAAGTATTCAACGGTCGTGTTTCGGTGTTGACACATTAGATTTTGTGTTCAGGTGAGTGTTTTGTGCTTGCGTCTGCGATTTACGGCGCGGCTAAAATGGGTAGCTGGCGAACGAGCTAACTGCCTTCCGCCCTTTGTGGCAAATTTTGACCCAGGACATGGTTGACCCTATTTCGTGTCATATTTAACATTATACCATGCTTGTATGTTAATAACAACACATAAAGGAGCAGCATCGCATGTTCATCATGTTTTGGTAGCATATGTGCAATGAATCTAATAGTGTGTAAAGTGTCATTTTCCTGAGATCAATTTGGTGAAAGTGATTCAAACTTTCATTTCGTTCTTTATCTTATCTTGTTGAAATACATAGGAAAAAAGAAAAAATATATATATATAATTTTAAAGGCATTTTGAAATTAGCATACATACACAATAAGTGTGATTTATTGCTAGTCAGATTAGCATTAAACCTGGTTCCAAAAATGTGTCTGCGGATCGACCAATTTCCATCAGATTTGGCAGAAACAGACAAAATATATACACAAAATGTGTTTATGATTTTAGGGGTCATTGTCAACTATAATTTGGGAAATGGTGTCCGAGTAGTTACTTGCTCTTTTTGAGAAATTTCAGTTGTGATTGACAAAAAGGACACGCGTTCTTTATCATTGGTAATGTTGTCTTATGTGAATAGTATGGTTGTATAAATGTAACGCACGTTTATATCTGTGAATATACTGTTTGAAACCATCTTTCGTGTAGAAATGTGCTGTGCACAAGGTGTGTCTTTACAACACTGTGCTAGGCATAAAGGACTCTGGCATTTAGCCATGTGGGCTGAGGTGAAAAGAGGAAATGTACTTGGAGAGGAAGTTGACTCGAGCAGCTGTGACACGAAAGGCCCAGCGCATTCCCATGCCTCTCAGTTTTCAATGTATGACCTTCCAGCGGAGTCCCCCTGGTCAGTAATCATTTCTGGTGTGTAGCTTACGATACTGGATATGCGCATTGAAGATGAGAAAATTGCACAAAGGGGGGGTCTTTTGGCGTAATGGCAAACCAAGGTGAGTTTAAACTTTTAGGAATACAATTTCAGCCTACTTACGCGACCGTGTTTAATATTATCATAAACATGGTACTTGGCGCGTCAAGTATTTTTAGTGGTGGTCCTTGGTTATACAGTGTGAGAACCAATTTGAAGTATCTGTGTATCCAAAGCACTGCTACTGTTGTTGTACTCGCTGAATGAAACCTTTTAAGCCGACGCGATCACCTTAGGCCATAACAGCTTAGCCATCCAAGAGGTACAAACCTATCATTCATCACATCCGTAACGAAATTACCTTCACAGAATGGTTTTGTTGCACTGTAACCACCTGCGGATATTTGAGTAACAGATGGGGAGGAGTGACTCACGCAATGACACAGTCAGCGGAGATCTTTGCACCGTTCAACGTATAGTACAGTTGAAAACAATCTAGTATGGAATCTCCAAATTCCTCATGATTGCAGATTGTGAAAGTATCAAACCATTGAAGTATAGTTCCATAAAAAAAGAGTGACATAAGACGTTCTTAAACATTTATGTACAAATGAAATTGCTGCTTTCGTCACCTCAGTGTTTGTCAGGCGTATATATGGCCCTCGAGTTGTCGTACACACCGTCAACAAACTTTCCAGTTGTTAAGCAAGCAGAGCGGAAGGCCCTCCCTCATTTGTGGGATGCCTTGCTGTAAAACAAATTCCCTTTACCTGCGTGTCCTGTTTGTGATACCCAACGGTTTACTTTATGGCTGCGTTTAGCATCATGCTTAACTGAAACGAGTAATTGAATAATTTAAATGTTTTTTTTTTTTAATTTACGTCAAATCTCTACTTGCAAGATTCACAGGGATCGTTTTTTGGAATTTTTACTGTAATGTTGAAAGGTCAACATAGATTATATACATATACATTATAGTAACATGATAACAGGAAGAGAAAGGTTAAAATAGGACTGGGCAAAAAAACAAATTAATTCGATCAATCGTCATTTTGGAAATCGAATTGTTGAAAATGTGCTCAATCGTGAAATTGAATTTTGTCTTCTGGATTATTAAAAGCTTTTGTTCTTATGTTCTGTTACATCCAGATGCTATTGTGAGTTGTTGTTTTCCACAAGTGTCGGAATGGTGGATGGGTGGTTTACAAATGAGATACCAACTACTTAATTGTGGCAATTAAGCACAAACTATGAATGTTAAATTTATGTTAAAAATGATTTAGAATCAGTATACATTATTGTTGTCTAAACATTTTGCACAGGAATTATTTTTGAATAAATAAAACCTTTGTTGGGTTTCTTAGAATAAAACTGATTAAAATCATAATTTTCCTGAATGACTGAAAATATCTAGATTTTTATTTGTCGGCCACATCGCCCTGTCCTCGGTTAAAATATCGAAGTGAGCATATATGACCATTTTCAATTATCACGTTGTGCTGGTTTGGCAAAATATCACACGCCTACTCCTGAAAACAATTTAGTATTAGTCCAAACAAGTGGCACAAGTTTTGTTATGACAAGCCAGTAAACGGAAGGCAATAGAGAATTCTGCGTAGCCATGGCCACCTTGTGCGTTTCATCTGCTGTTGGTTAATGAATCATGCCCCCTTCTTAGCACAGTGTTCGTTTACGGTTGTTGCCACAGCGCTGCAATAGAGCAAAGGACCATCTCAGCGGCACTGGCAGTGTCTGACATACTGACGGCTGACCTAGATGCTGCTGCACAGCTACCTGCTGACACTAAAGCGACAGGTAGGAAAGGCGGTGTGATCGTGAGAGCGCTCGGCTTCGAAGTATCCCTAAAACTCCTTTCAGTGCCAAAACATTTTATAGTGCAATTAGAGCTGTTGCTGTCAGCAAATGTATGTCGCTGTTGGCCTTTACGTGTTTCAGTGCAGCTGAGAGACTCGCGGGGTGGTTGCGCAAGACCCAAGTTGTATTTTCCCCGTTGCCGCGGCAACGTTTGACTTCACGCTATTTTCCTCCTATCCTTAAGGAGCTTATGAAATGCGTGAAATGTGTGACTACTCGCAACGCAACCCCAAGCTGTGAAGGGTGGCCGTAATCGCAAGATGATAGCTTTGATACCGACGCACGCGCTCACAGTCCTTTTTATGACTTTCTTAAATGAAAGGTTTTAATTAATGTGCACCAGCAATAAGTTGCTGTGAACCACCATCGTTAAAAGTTCTGCCGTCAGCTGTTTAAGTTTTGGCTGTGTGATGGTTTCGAAAGCACTTTTCTGATCCCTTCACAGGGGATACCTAAATTCCCTACAGACGCATTTGTTACCACCACTGAGATTATTGTTGGTATAGCAACAGGCTTTCCCCCCATGTGGGCTGTCAGAAGGCCAAGTTGGTCTCTAAATGTCAGAAAAAAAAATATGGATGTCACAGTGGAGCTAAGCAACCCTTCAGCAACAATGTGAGCTTGAGAAACGTTCTCAGTCTGACTTCTTTGTTGCTGTGAGTTTTCTGATCGAGCACAACTTTTATGGTTTTGGCCATTTAGTTCTCTGAGCTCTTACTGTAAATGTTTTGAGTGAAATTGATATTTTCGTTTCAGCATCTTCCTCTGCATTCCATCGTTTTGAGTTATTCGATTAATCGTTTCCGCTCTAGTTTAAAATATGTGTGCCCTTTACCTGCTTTACGGCATAACTGACCAAGTAAAACTTGCATGCTGTATTAATACCAGCCAACGGCAACTATTGTGCTTGAAAGTAACCTTTTCATTTGCTATCTCGCTGGTCCGTAACCATTAGTGTCTAAATCAGATCGTCTCTCTTTTTGTCTTAAAATAACATGCCGGACATCCTGATTTATGGAACCCGACGTCCCAAAAAGATTGATACATTCTTTGGCAGATTAACTCTTGTCAGGTGAAAAATAATACATTCAAAAATAGTGGAGGCGCCCTCTTAGAAGCTTGCCTTTTATAATGACCAAGTTGCAACATCATCTGTGGTTGTTTTGAATGGTTGAGTTTCAACAGTCACTCTGTAATCTATTGCATTTCTTGGAAGGTGTTCAAACTAAAACCAGTGTTGAATATAGTTGTTCTCATCATCCCATAACCTAAATGTGAATGAGTAACGTTGTCGTCTGTAATTTCTCAATCTATGGCAATCCAAATTGTGCTGCTATTTATTAGGCATCTCAAAGGTAGCAAGCCTTTTGATCGTCCCACTTGTTATCTGGGCCGTCTCAAGAGACTGCTGAAGAGTTTGATAAGTGGGTTTTACGTTTTGTGAGTGTGCGGGGGGATGTTTGTCTTTGTCATAGAACCCGGGACGGTTGTGTATTAACTTGCCTCGTTCCTTTCATACACATTTTAACAGACTTCAAACCCGGAATGGCTGCAAGGAAAGACGGAGAAGAGTTTACTTTTAACCTGGCGTGTCGAAAAGCAGATAGATTATAGGATATTGATGTCACGCCCTTTTTCATATCGCAGGCTGTAATTTTTTAATTATGACTTCGAATTTATAGCTTAGTCAGAGGATTATGAGGATTTAAAGCCAATAACAAAGTCATCAGACGGTAACTTTAGGATGCTGTGCAGCCACAAAACAAACTTCAACTATTTGATGAGTACATTTGTTATTAACTGCTTTTAAAGTCCACCAGTAACCAAGCTCAATGCATCACCCTGTTATTTACGGCATAAACGCTAATACGCAAGCTAGAAGTTGTCAATTATTGTCATTATATTGCGCAAAAGGGAAGTAAAGATATTGGGTGCAATTGACAAGGTGAGGAAAAAAGCCCCCAAGTTGTCCTGCCCCGAAAATAACTTGTTTGCTTTGGAGGCTACAGTATGTATTTGAAGCACACAGAAGAAAGCGGGGCAAAATGTATGGTTGCACATCGTGTTAAAAAAACACCCAACAACTTTTGTCACAGTTTTCAAAATGGTCCTTGCCTCAGAACATATTGTATTTACAAGTCGCACTTTTGTCACTCTTCCAAGTTTCTTTTGGCCTGAGATGAGCAACATCACTACATGCTATTTCACTTTGGACTTAAAGAGCACCGTCCACTTATAAAACACGATGTCAGCTTTCTTGAGAGTTGTCAGTTAACTACTCAAATTTGAACCGCCGATGCAATAAAAATACAAATGAGCTTTCACAACAAAAAAAACAAACCGCTGCCAAAACATACTGGTGCAATCAGCTTCCTGACAAAGGGCCATGTTTTGTGGTTCAATAAAATATACTAGAGTATTTATTGTCTGCGGCGCCTCGAAACAGTTCAAATAACTAGCCTAGGCATGGGATGAGATCTCGTAACTCCAGTGTCTATTGGCACAGTTAAGAAATGTGAACGTAAGGACCATTTTGGCTATGATCCAGAGATCCCGCTCTCTCGGGAAAATTTATTACCGGTGTCTCAATCACGGTTGATGTCTGTGAGCTAACCGAAGCTGCAAAACGGTAGTCTGCGATGTCCCGTTGGAAAACATTTGGGGAACGCAGTTGTTATATCGTCTGTCAGTCATCAATATGCTTTGCTCCAATTCCATTCCCATCAGTTGTGTTGCTGTCAAGTAGAAATTGGGTTAACGTTCGTCACGCACGCTTGACATCCATTGCCGGCGGGTGTTTTGCCGCGACTTGTCTTTCGCTTCCTTCACGTGACACGGTTACCTGTCACTCAGACGCTTTCCGTCTCGGGTTTTTCACATTCGCTTTCACATACGTTGGCGCATCAGTGGCAGAACAGATCGTGTAAGCACACGGTTCATATTGATTCATATTTAAAATGATCAGCTTTTTCGGATCGAGTCCATAGATTATTTTGGTTTAGAAATAAATGTCCGTCATAGATTGACTGCGCAAGAGGCAGCCTCAAGTGATATTTCGAGGTTTCTAGCACACACGCGAGTTGCTTTTGTCGGTGCTCTATGTGTGAGCACGTGGTTCGAGCTCTATTTAGAGGTGAGATCTGCCCACCCCGACAGTCAACAACACTGACGTCATAGCGAGCAGCCAGCTCGGCCACTGAACAGGTGTGATCCTCGGCTTTATCTCAGGCGTCTTTATTCAATGCGTACGTACGGCTCATCGCTTGCGGATATATTTTGGCAGCGCCCGTAATCCCGGGCCTCTTTGAACCTTTAGACATCTTTTATTCAGTACTCTAATGTCCACGCAAAACGTGTATGCAAACATGGCTCGGTGACATCTGGCCAAATAGTTTAGAGATGGCTTCGTTCTGGTTTTTCACCGTTGTTCTTGTGGTGAAAATGTCAACACTCGCAGCGCACGGCGCCTATCAAACAGGTGTCTCCAGTATGTAGGGCACAGGTATCAGAGAGAGACGTTATCTATGCGGGGCAGTCCATGCTGCTCCGACTCCAAGGAGAACGGGAACCTCCTCACTCGTCTCCTCCTCCTTTCTCGCCTCCTGCTTGTCTAACCTGCAACCAATGACAACCCCCCTCCCACACCTCCCTTGCCCTAGTGACTCAGCTCCCACATAACAAATTAACCCTCCAGCCGCTTGAAAGTTGTACAGTCTGGTCATGCTCGGTCTGGATCCAGACAAAACAGGAGCCAGACTCTGGCACAACCCTCAGACCACCAGACGGGGCAGGCTGTATTGGGACACAGAAAATGGACTGAGACATTACGTTTTGTAACTGTACCCTACCAAATAAACATTTCTCGTCGAGACACTGTAGTATTTTCTTCCAAGCCTTATGGCCTCAATCCAATCAAGACTAGACACTTTTTTGAATTGACGTTCACGGTGGTCAAATATAGGACACCTAATAGCTAGTAGTAAGTGGGTCCCGTTACTATAAAACCTGAGTTTAAATAGTATTTTGGATGTCTTTGTTCTCGTGCGACCCAATGGCGACTTAACCTTAAAAGGATGAGTTTGCAGTTTCAGAATACCCCTGCCCTGGTTCTCATTCTGTGGCGACACTATCACTATCACCTGTTTAGGTTTGCACGTTCTTTTCTGCTCTGAGATAGTGCGGCCTCCTTATCGGCCAGCGCAGCCTCTTTCGGCTCTCGCACAATTCCCCTTTTCGCTCTCAATCGCTTTCTGTTCTTTCTCTTCAGTCACTGTTGTTGTTTTTTTTTTTGGTGGAGGCCAGCTGATTTGGGAAACCCTCCACTAATCTGATGGCCGCCCCTCTCGCTCGCTCTCTCTCACACACACACATACAGACATTGTCGGCCCTTCCCCTACCAGTAAAGCATGTGGTGAGCGCCAAGGGAACTTTCCTCAAGGGACCTTTCACTGGCTGCAGCTGACCTTTCTCCCAGTTTTATTTATACTGTATAGATATTCTGTATAGGACCCAGTGTTTAATGGACATTCGTTTATCTGTACCTGTCACCTCTTACGTTATGTTTAGCCTTTGCGTTAATTTTCATCAACCATTCTTTTAAAACGTCCTCACCATTCAGAACATAGATTTGTTTTCATTAGTAAAATTTCTATAAACCTTGAAAAAAGAGAGACTTAAATTAATTACTGAAAACTTGCTAAGCCCGGCGGTTGTCGGGCGGGGTGGGGGTAGTGGGGCTTATATTAGTAAAGAAAAGGCCTGCCAGGCTTATTAAACGCCCAGACATGTTAATCGGAATACAAAAATACGTGAGGAAATATATTCAAGGTGTCTACGGCTACACTTATATGAATCGATTAGCTTGAATAATTCAATTAGGAGAAAAAAAGTCTAAGCAATATATTACATTTTTCCTTCTACACTTAACTAACACATAACATTTCAATGGATTGATTTGGAAATAAGCCCAACAGTATATATTTTGGGAACTTAATTTTGTTAAGTACATTGTGGCTTTACAATAATGGCAGATGCTTATGATCAACTAGGGCTGCTCGATTATGAAGAACATATTAATCACAATTTTTTTTATAATAATTAAAATCACGATTAGGACAATCATTTATTTTTGGGTATAAAACAAGAAAATGTTAAACGTAAAAAAATATTAAGACAAATAAGATTCTTTGAAACGCTATAATTATGCAGGTTCTTTTTGGACAAAACAAATTTTTTTTGTAATTTTTTTTGAGGGTACAAATGTATAGATTTAAACAACTCAAAATTAGTATTAATCTTTTTTTGACGATTATGCAGATTTTAGTAATTGTGGAGTGTTATAATTGAAATTGTAATTGAATTTGAATTAATTGCACAGTTCTATGATCAACCTTTCAATAATCTGTTACTTGTTTCCTGTGTTGTAAACAAACTTGTGGCTTCCACAAACACTGACTATAGAGTGAGGTAGCACCCCCCCCCAAGTGATTTGCATGCCTTACCGTCAGCGCACTGACAGCGTACAGTTGACCTACTTCTCTGTTTGGAAGCTCACTAGGGTTCAGTTGTCTGCGTTGCATTTTGAAGTCACTACAGCACAGTCCATCCATGTACATTTTACAGCACGTGTTCTGTGTGTCCCCTATCAGAGCAGCATAGTTTCTAATGAGGTAGCCATCTTTGGAACAAAGCCTTTAGGTCAAATCAATGATGGGATCACATCGGCCGTTTGAAGCTTTGCCCGCCCTGTAATCCTCACCTTGTGACTACAGCCTGCGACACAGTGCTAAAGTCCAAGCTCACTTCCCGCCCGTAGCGTGAACCACTTAACTACCGTCATGCACCGTTCCCCAGCTCTTCTCTGGCCCCTACACATGTTGCTCCGAGACCAGTTTGTGGCGGACGGGTTTAGACCGTCAAGGACTTGGCACCGTTGCACACGCTTCTCTGAAGAGCACATGTGCGCTTATATTAGACGGTGATCTTTTTAAAAGGTGTCATCGGGTCATAGCTGACTCGTAAATTAAGAAGAGTCAATTGTGGTGTTTTTTGTATGTTTTTTTTTAAGCACTTAAATTATGATTAAATTAAAGAAACAAACAATTGAGCGGTTCAGAGGCCTCCATTGATGTCTGAGCATAACGGGCACTTATGTCCCAAAAAATAACAGTGTTTGCATTCTTGTTTTAATTCTTACTGTGTAATATCCCGTTGTATGAAAAATGTAACAAAATGTAGTCATTGACTTGACTTTGTTGAAATAATCCCTAATTCTTGTCTCGCTCTTCTCTTGACAGGCTTTCTGTGTTAACTTGGGCCGTACCTATATGGCGTGTTTGAGCGGGGAATTTTGCCAGGCACAGCACCTCACCACTGTGGAGAAGTGAATCGGCTGCCCCCTGAAAGACTACGCTACCCAGAAACCCCCGTGATTGGCCTTGGAAGCGCTGACTTTGGAATTAAAACAAGAAAAAAAAGCCCCCCTGGATAACGCGTAGTCCTCGGCCCCCCCGACTGCCTCGCCAATACGACAACTCTTTGCTTTCCGCTTTCTCTTTGAACAGCCAATCACAAACAGCTCTCCTGAATGGGGTAAACTGACTCTCTCGGATAGTCTCTCGATCTTTTTTTCTTACTTTTTAAATGTTTTTTTAAGATTCTTTTACATTTTGGTTTTGTATTATTTTTATTTTTACATCCTGGGTTGTTGTGGACTAGTTTTTGTTCCCCGTCCTCTGTGTACGTCACCCTCATTAGTCAACCCGTCATCTCCTTGTTGTCCTCCTTTTATTTATTCAGCCATTTACACAAATCCGTCTACTGACTTCTGAGCCAAAAAGTGACTTTTTGTTTTGTAAGCGTTTAGTATTGTAATTGTTTTTGTTTTTTCTCCCAAGCCGTCTCGCCAACATGAACCGCCCCGCTGCAGTCGAGATAACCTACGAGTGCATGAGGTTCCTCATCACCCACAATCCCACCAATGCCACCCTTAACAAGTTCACCGAGGTATGTCCACATCTGTTCTCGTTATATGAATGCATCTGTTGACGAGAAGTCTGGCATCTATATACATTTTTTTTTTTTTTATGCGCACCAGGAGCTAAAAAAGTTTGCGGTGAACACACTGGTGAGAGTGTGTGAGTCCACCTACGACAAGGCTCCAGTGGAGAAGGAAGGGATCCAGGTTTTGGTGAGAGACCACAATGACCTTGTTTAGCGTTTGTTGTTTCTCTCATTATTGATCATATTTGAACCAGGGGTGTCAGGTGATTAATTTTTTTTTAATCGTAATTAATCGCATGACTTCAATAGTTAACTTATGTTTAATCACAATTTTTTTATCTGTTCTAAATGTCCAATAAAATTTTTGTTCCCGAGTTTTCATACTTTAACATAAATGTGGGAACAATTTTACTTATAGAAATATGACGGCAGCTTTTAGTCATTGATATAGTAATTTCATAATTCATAAAATTGAGTAAAAAAAGGATGTACTGTACTGTTTAAAAAAACAGGTCTGATATTGATTTGTGTTTAAATCATTTTTCTGCCACTAGATGGCATAATTCCATTTGTAAGATGTTTGTGACAGCCAGCTCAGTGCATTTTTCTTTTCATATTAAGAGCTATCTAATCTTTAACATGAAGTAACTTGTGAAATTCTGCAAATTTTTTAAATTGTAAAATACAGCTTGACCCCAGTCTCCACAAACATGTACATTATTACATTTATTACTGCTAAATTTTGTCGTGGACGTGTCTGCTGCGTTGCGACTGGAATTTCCCCAATACAGGCTTTCCAAGTAAGGGGTGAATCGCGCGCTAAAACATTTTTTGTGGCGTTAAAGGAACTTTAAATGAACTCACACTAATTTTGACACCCCTGATTTGAACAAATATGTTTTTTGTTTCTGCCTATAAAGGACTGGCCCTTCGACGACGGCGCCCCTCCCCCAACCCACATTGTGGACGACTGGCTCAAGCTGCTCAACGACAAGTTTCGAGATGAACCTGGCTGCTGCATCGCCGTGCATTGTGTAGCAGGGCTTGGCCGGTGAGTCCAGAACTGAAAGGAAGTTAAACTTTTCTTGAACTCCATTTTTGGAGGGGGATGTCGAAGCAGGACACAATATGATTGGCTGTGAGCCACCTCTTTGAAGTTAATTGCCTCCACTTCACACCTGCATTGACCAAAAAAAAAAAAAAAGAAAGGTACCAGCCGTTGCTGGTTAGCCCCAAGGACAACATGAGTATCCCATGGGTCTGTTCTAAAAATAGCTCACCAGTGATGGGACACTGAACTAGTAAGAAGAACTCAAACAGAAGAAGAATGTTAACATTTATTTGTTTAAACTGAACGTGGTACATTTCTTCTGTACTAAATAGTCTATATTTTGTTTAAAAATGGATTGTTTACATTTTTTCAACCCAAATTTTTCAATTATTTAGAGGTGTAATGTTAATGCACCATATTTTTGCCCATGGTTATCATACAGTAATTATCACAATACTCGTTAATACTTGTTCACAACATTGCTCACTTCTTACGCTTCCGACGCTGCGTATTTTTGTTCATAACTCAAAAAGCCCATAAGGTAGCACTGTGCTGCATTACGGTTAACCTGACTGTGATCGGCAGCAGCGTTTGCTTTCTTTTGGAGATTTTGAGCTTACTCTCCAGGCAGCGGTGCGTTTTAATATGGCAACTGCCATTGGCGTCATCCCTTTCAAACTCGCTGGTTGCTACAACAACGTTCAACATACTCGAGTTATTTTTAGCGTATTTGCGTTGGCCTCGACATTAGCGAGACGAGCTGCGCAGGCGGCGGACTCGCCAAACGGCAGGACGAGTTTAGCAATACGCGAACTGCTGTTTACCGGCTTGCAACGTCATGAGATGTAAATGCAACCCGAACGCATCAAATGAGCACACGCACGTGATCCCGTGCTCTTCATTCAACATTTTGCCGTCTTGTGCTCTTTAAATAGGCCATCGGCTGCTGGGTTTAGCTTACTTTATCGAACATGAGAACTGATGCTTCAAGTCAACCCCGTTAACGCATGTGCATGTGATCCGTCGGCCGGTCATGAGGTTGTATTGGCGAAGTGCACGCATGCGCCGACTCGATCCACTACAAGCGTGGCAGAGAATTTCACACACGCTGTACTCAGTTTAAGGAAGAAGAAGAAAAAAAAAGCAAGCCCGAAAACAAAGTAGACAAAAGCACATGATGTGAGCGAGCTTGTAATAAAAAAGAAAGAAAAAAAAAAAGTCTCCTGACCACGAAGGCGCATGTAGCCAATCAGATGTTTGGCCCCCAGCGTTTTGCATTCTGGATGTTGTATAACTGTCACTCTTGGTTAGTAGCTTCATTTTTGGCTTCCTCAACACTTTTCTTTTTTTCTTTTTGGGTGCCTCAGTTAGGGCAAGTTCACACCAGCTGCCTTCAACCTTAACCACCCTCCCTTTAATGAGGCTTGTCCTCTTTGTTTTGCCGCTGTTATCATGCTGTTGTGAGTCTTAATTTCATTATTTGATGAACTATTCAAGAATAAATGAAACATTTACTGGTTGCACATGCGTGAGAAAATTATTATTAATTTTTTATTTTTTTTTAATACTTGCACTGTCTCAACTTTTAGGGGCAGTCTGACACCCTGGAGTGTTTATTTTTTATTTTTTTGAATGCTTTTATTTTTTTTATTTTACAGGTTTTTTACTGTGCATTTGTTGTGTGCAAAATTAAAAAAAATATTAAACAAATATAGCATTTTTCTTCTTAAAATTGCATGAAATTAATTTAAATTTCTAGTTCCTGATTATAAGATGTCCACAAAAGGATAGCTGATTCTTTTCTAACGTGAACCAAAAACAAAAGAGTTGTTTACATAGCATTTGAGCTATGTCGTGCATGGCTGTCGTCTTGGAGTGATGTCATCTTTTGTCACTTTTTTATTGGTTACCGTGAGATGAGATCACAGAGGAACTTGTGGTCCACAAGTTCCTCCCAGATGACTGTTTGACCTTCCAGATAATGGATTACGACCGCGCTGTAATACCGAAATAAATACATTTGAAATCAACCCCAAATGCTCTTTTATTAAATTAATTGGCAAAGATGAAAAATGTGATTTTTTTCTACAGTTAGTTTTGTAAAAATATATATTTTTTTCAGTTTTAGTTTGTTTTTTTATTAACTAAACCTTGCTCCACTGCAGCTTTATATCTCTGTTAATCCCGTCTTTCTCACATTCCATCTCGAATCCTATCCCGCGGGAAACCCAAGGAAATGCCCTGCCAGCGTTGAGATTTGACCTGCCGATGTGCGGTTACGGTTTTTCTTTTTTCTTTTTTCTTCAATATTTATTTTCCTTCCCTGTTCTCTCTCTGGTGAGAAAGCAGCACCCTGTCTTATTGTAGCGCGTGTAGCATGAACCCGCTGCCCTAGCAGGGCAACGCGAACCTGCGCACCCCTGTTGATTTCCCAGGCCGGTTTCCCAGGTTTAAAACACCCCCTCCTCCGTCCCACCGACGACGAACCATGTGAACTGTGGCATTTAATCTTCTCTTCTCCTCCCACCCCTCCCCCCCTCCCTCTTTGATTCCTGCGCTGTCTGTCCCTCACCTTGTGCGTCGGAATACACCCACCTCTCAGCGCTCCGGTCTTGGTGGCCTTGGCTCTCATTGAGACCGGGATGAAGTATGAGGATGCCGTGCAGTTCATAAGGCAGTAAGTCAAGTTTCTTTGCTATATATATATATATATATATATATATAATTTTTTTATTTTATTTTTTTACAAAATTTTCCTGAAATCTACTTGGGCCAGTTTACTTGGATGGCCGGCCCAAGTATTAACTTAAACTGATATTTATACGTGGCCCTAATGCGCCGTCGTGCAATTCAAATTCTAATGCTGTTTTCTTTTTTTCTTTTTTTATCTGTTCTTCCGTAGGAAGAGACGCGGAGCCTTCAACTCCAAACAGCTTCTTTACCTCGAGAAATACCGACCGAAAATGCGCCTGCGCTTCAAGGATCCCAACGGCCACAGCTGCTGCGTGCAGTAAAGCCGGCCCACCAGCACCTGCCTATGCACCTCGAGCGGGAGGGGGGAGGGTGAAAATAAAAACGGGGAGAGCGCTAACAGTAATTGTTTATGATGATTTTGTAAACACTGAGTCATGGTTAATTGAACCGAGAACAAGCGAGTAACCGAATGAAACGAAATTCCGATGGTGGGGGTACACCAGCCAAACCAATGAATGGGAAGGTCAAAGCACACGGACGGGCCCGCCTCCCGGTTCTACTGTCAACCACAGCCCAATAATGTTTTCAGCTAGAGTCCATCCTGTTGTTTAGTTTTGTTTGTTTCTATTTTTCTTTTCTCCCTCCCCCCCACCTCATTCAGCTACAATCGTGGGATATTATACTTACATTTTGTGAATTTTTTTTCTTAAATTTTTCACAGTGGTGATGAAAGGATGCAATATTACAAAATCAGATTTTTATTTCTGCAAACATTTAATTTTATGATTGGAATACATTTATGTATCTTATAAAACATTTTGAGACCTATTGTGACTGTCCGTTTTGGTATGGGGGTGTTTTTTATTTTATTTTATTCTTACTGAAAATGCAGTAATGCCCCCCCAACACACTTGAAGTTTCAAGCTTTTATTTGATAGGTTCACAGAGTTTGAATATGTCTGCAATATTTATTCACAAGGTGATATGTGGGGGAGTTGCAAGTTTGGCAGGGGGCAAGGACACCGATTTCCAATCGTTTAATTGTTTTCTTCCTTTTGAGAGCCATGTGTTTATTTTATTTTATTATTTTTTTCTTGGAGTGCAATAGACTGTCCACCTCAGTAAAGCCCACCGAACCGCCGTGACACCCTGCACACACATCATTTTACGTCAGACGTATACAGGATGAAACTCAGCAACCTCTGAAATAGGTACATTTATTTTTCAACATAATAGGACTCCCCCATCAAAAGGTGCACACACAGCCTGATATCCCCCCCCCCCACATCTGAAAGGCAAAGTGGATAAGAATGAAAATGGTCAGTTTTTTTTGTTTTGTTTTTATATTGTTATTTGTTCCCATTTTAAAAGCATCCCCAGTTCGTATTGGTTCTTTAAAAATAAATTGAATAAAAAGCCATCACGCCTCTTCATTTGACGTCCCACTGCTTTCAAAGTTGTGTTTGTTAAAGGTTGGCTTGCCATGTAGACGGTGATTGATCACCTGACAGCCAAGGTGAGTCATCGATGCTTCTGGGGTGTGGAACTTTTGCAGGAGCCTCCGTTCGTTCTTCTACTCCACTTATAACCCAGGCCAAAACACGTGTGCGATAACGGGAGGCTGTTCGAGCAAAACTGATCCCAAGCCAGTCTGCGATATTTTCTTATCTTCACTGGCCGGAAGCTGTGCGCGTGTCCTTTTTCCCTGGTGGAGGGTGAGTCAACACTACGTGCAAAGAACAGGACGAAGTGTTGCTGCGAAATGAGTCACGGCTAGTCAATGAGTACATCTGATCATTTGGGTTAAGGCCAACGCTCACATGCGCTCAAACGGCTCCCTCTGCTGGCCATATCCTGTCATGATACTATTGCATGCATTTCAACGGCTCTATCTGCTGGCCAAATCTTGTCATGACAACACTAAAAATGGCAATTACAGGAACCGTCAACTTGAACCAAACGTTTCATTTAGACCAAAACAACAGATAGATCGCTTTCTGCCCTCTCTGTATGAGGGCTTTTTTTTGTGTGAGTAATAACGTGTGTGAGAGATGTTTTTTTTGGTGTG
Source organism: Leptonotus elevatus (assembly GCF_054856555.1). Taxonomy (NCBI): domain Eukaryota; kingdom Metazoa; phylum Chordata; class Actinopteri; order Syngnathiformes; family Syngnathidae; genus Leptonotus; species Leptonotus elevatus. The sequence goes on from NC_141257.1 coordinate 5,967,758, forward strand.
TGAATTTTTCTTTCTGGATGACTTTTTTTGTTAGTTGGGTGTGAGGTTTTTGGATGATTGAAGAAATAATAATGCTAATTAAAAGTATAGTATCATAAAGACACCAAAACAATACTGAGTCTCATACTAAGTCAAAGTTTTTTTTAAATTATAGTAATTAGTTGTAGTAGGAATATTTTTGCACTGCAAAAAAACAAAAACAACTCCCAATATGAATGAGTGCAGTTTTCCACCACTGAAAACCCCTAATAAAAATACAAATGTCATAATTCTTCAAATAAACCAACAATCTGCCACATATGCGTCAAAACAATGTGTTAAATCTGGTTGATTTATCTTGTTATGTAATTCTTGGTGTTATGTTTCAGTTTTGAAGGGGTTGGATTTCGTTTATCAAGGGTGCGTTTGTTGCTTTGGGCTGTGATTGGTGTGTGTCACGTGTTCCCGATTTCTCCCCCTTTTCTCGTTATGTCTGAACACGTCCACCTGTGTGTTTCCTCCCTTCCCGGTGTGTCCGACCAATCGGTGCCCTCAGCCTATTGTGTTCCCCAGGTGTGTCTCATTAGTGTTGGCGTATTTAGTCTGTTGTGTTTGTCCAGTATGTGTCGGTCCATTGTCGTTTGCACGATTTGTCGTTTCGCCAATGTCTTGCCGGTTGAGTTTGCTTAAATGTAGGACTTTGTTGTTTGTTTTGACCGTGACTCTTGGATGCTTCTTATTTCATCTCATGACCCCATCCTCGTGCTATTCCGCCTTGCCTGGGAACTTTACGGACATTGTCATTGTGAGGTCAGAGCCATTGATTTATTGACTGACGTGTGATTATCAGAAACAATAAGCACCTCTAGTTGAACGTGACCCTTTCGACGCGGCCATTTTATTTCACCGCGACTCGGAAATGGTTGTTGATTGTTTGCGTTATGAGTACAAAACGTCGGTGCTTTGTGGAAACTTTTACAGATTGATATCAGGCATCACACAATAAATGGCAAAAAGCCGTGAAAGAGAACAAGAATACGCTTAAAGGCTTTTTTGTATTTGTTGCAAGTCACATGTTGAGGGATGCGAGCGAGTAGCGGCGCTGTGCAGCTAATGGATTGGAGCCCCCAAGAGTTTCCTGTTGCCAGTAAACATTTCCATTCACCCAGACAGTCGCCATCCACATCCACACACAAAAAAAAAAAAAAAATCATGAATAAACTATGATTAACATGTGTATGTTGATGTTTATTATAAACAGGAATACTTGTGAACAGTTAGAAAAACACACAGGCCATGGATGTTTACTGGTTTCAAAACAAGAACATGTTTCAACGTACAAAAAATATGAAGACAAATAGAATTCTTTGAAACACTATAATTATGCAAGTTACTTTTGGATGAAACATAATTGATTAAATTTGTCATTTTAAAATAAAATAAAAAGGTGCAAATGTATAAATTTAAACAACTCAAAATGAGTGTGTACAAAATCATCAGCATAATTGTAAATATATATATATATATATACATATACATATATTTACAATTATGCTGATGATTTTGTAAAGGTGGAGTGTAATAATTGAAATAGTAATTACATTTCCATTAATTGCACAGCCCTACCTTATATTGTTCTGCCTGACACCATAAGCCACAGGCATAGATGGATGAATAATACCACATTTGTAGTAAATAAGAACTTTCAGACCTTTCCATTCAAATTGTCTCCTTCCGTTGTTTTGACTGTGCAAAATCCAACTAGGAAATAAGCAAAAATAATGCGAAGCTAATGGAGGCCACAAAATTCTCGTGTTGCCATTGTGGAGTGCGCGACTTTTAAAAAATGCATGCTGGCTCGTGGCTGTGTTTCTCTAATGAGGTGTGTCTGAAATGTTTGATGGCGCTTGCACTCATTTGAAAAACAAATACGCTTATTGTCATAAATATTTGATACGGAAATGAATATATGTAAAAGACATACATGAATTAGTCTGTTCTGATCCATTGTCTCGTGTCGAAAACACACAAAGGATTTCCGCACAGTGATTCCCCACAGGCTACACTGCTACGTGCCATTCCTGTTTTGTAGCGTTTAAAAACTTCAACACCCAAAATAAAAAAACTGGATTGAATATTACTGTAAGCCACTGTAACAATTAACAATCTGAACATTAACACTGCAATTAAATCTAAGAAAAAAAAATCAGCCCCACTAGTCTAAACATAGTATCCTGATTAATATTGTGTTTGTGAAACATTAATTATTAACTATTAAAATCTGTCTGTTTTTTGTCCATTTCAGGGGGCTGCCATTTTTTTCACTTGCCGTAAACAGACGTTGACATCACAGCTGTTTAGGGAAAGACCAATCACGACTCACCTTGTGAATGTCACATGACACAACTCAAGAGGACTTAAAATACAGGTAAAACGTGACTCTAAACGAATGTTTGAAAATAAATGCAACAATATTTCTCTTGATAAATATACTGTATTGGATTTAAAAAAAAGTGACTATCACTACTGTATGTAATATTTTGCACAACAAATCCTATTTGTCTGAATTTCTCCGCGAGAGAGAAAAAACAACTCCTTTGTGAAATGTCCATTACCTGCACTTCCCCTCTCCGACCACTAGATAGCAGTAAAGGCCCATATGAATAACATCTTAGTACGTCTCGTGACCACAGGAGGGCAGTACAAACACACACATCGCCTTTCCCCTAATCAGCAGGTGCACTGCTGTGTTTGAGAAGCCCGATGTATTCTGTCTGGCAGCATCTTGGACGCCAGCAGTCTGCTGAGACACACTTTGCCACTGCATTGTGGATGTTTGGATTCCACAATGTGGTAATTAATAATCACATATTTAGAGGAAACCTGGGGCTTGTTTAACTTCTGTGCGCCTTCTTCATGGAATATCATTTGAGAACGGATCTGAGGTTTTACTTTCATTGGGCATTATGCACCTTGCTACTTTCTGAGGGGATTGCTAGTAGTGGAAAGTAACTAAGTACAAATACTTTGTACTATAGTAGATTTCCTTGTTTTTGATTTCTAAATCCGTATGACAGTGCGCGCGTGCAGTTGTAGATCCCTCCCTGCTGAAATGTGAGCGCACGGCGTGCCCTTGGCCCCCGTCGCAAAAAGCTAAGCTAGCGTCTGGAGTGTGAGTGGATGCTGAATGACAGGCGTACTTGCTGCCAGTCAATCAGCGGGGCCTGTCTGACCTCGCTCACGTCTTTCTCCCTCTCTCGGGAGGGAGCGAAAAAGATGTCATCCTCCCATGTGGCATCTCACCGGCTCTCACTCTCCCTCCCTCGTTTGTCTTCCGCGACGAATCCCCCTCTGAGCTTATCTCCGTGGACATCCCTCCACTTTTCTCCTACCTCTTCCTCCTCGCCATCTTTATCCACAACGTTTGCTTATCGCCGACGCTCTCATCTTCCAACTCCAGCCGCCGCTTGCCATCGTCACGTTTTGCTGGGGATTTGTCGCTCGCGCAGGGTCGCCCTCTAAAACTCCCAATCTCTCACTCGCTGTTCCATTTTGGTCTCTCAAGAACCCCCCCTGGTGCGCTACCCCTCCAGGCCTCCTCTCAGAAAGCAAAATGAAAAAGCAAATGCATCGCTATTTTGGAGTTGAATTTTGTCTAGTGACAAGATTAAAATGGAAATTTTCCCTATTAATATGTGTGTTGCTTTGGCACCGAAGTGTTTTGCCTCTCATTTATTTTGTGTGTAATTCCACTTTTGTCCACGAGATGGTGGTGCACTGTGTGGGAAACTATACATTTGAAAGGAGAGTGAAAACAGGAAGTACAGGGTGACAAAAAAAGGGAACTTTTCAACAATCCCAAAAAACCAAGAGTGATGGAAAAAAATATTTTATTCTTAGTAATTGAAGCCTTGGTTACTAAAATGGCGGAGTGTTTACTTGCTCAAGGTCACTGTCTCGCAGTGCTGCGACTTGTCTCATGTCGCACTTCGAAAATTCCCATTTTTTTGTGTCACCCTGTGTTTCAAACACATCATTGTTTTTGCTGAAGCGGATTGAATATCAAATATTCTTGAATTTGATTCATCTTCAGCAAAAACTATGCATTTGAAATAATTCTGTTTTCACTCTTGTTTCAAATTTATTCAGAAAGGAGGGAAAACAGGAAGTATTTCAAGCACATCATAATTTTTGTTGAAGATTATTCTCACATATTCTTTAATGTTGCTTTTTTACACCTACAATATACATCTTTGGCATGATTACGGATGTATATTGAGAGTTTTTTTTTTTTTAAGTTAGGCAAAAACGAGATTTATTTATGATAAATCCAGAGCATAGCTCTTGCGTTTTCTCACTATATTATCTTTTTAAATGTGTTGTCTTATTTAAAACATGTGTTTAAAGACTTTTATAAATGCTATCAAATCACACATACGGAGTATTTGAATAGGCTTGAACTGAACTCCTATGATGGAGAGAGGTTTACTGTATGCTAGCTTCCACTCGCCTGTCAATCATGTTTCATGCTATATGTTAGCACGACGCTAGTACGATTTTCAGTTTGTTTGAACATTTTGATATAAAAATGTATTTGCTCATACATTTTAAACTGCCTGTCAATGGCAGGTATTCACGTATCGCGGGTGCGTTCGGTTCAATGCAAACAGCAGATGAGCTTTTTTTGTGGCTGAGCCGACCGAGCCTCTCGTCTCCGGGTAGGATTCCACCAATGAGTAGGGCATTTTGTTTGGACCCAAAGCATCGTTCCTCTCTTAATGCACTTATCTGCATTCATATCAATAGCCCCAAAGCAGCTGTGAAAGGCCAAACCATGCTGACGCGCAATGTGTTAAGTGGCTGTCTTAACAAGCACCCGTGCTAATTGGCTGTTTGAGCTTTCCCCTTCTTGTCAATTCAGGTCATGATTCGCCAGAAGACCAACAATGTGTTGTTTGTATTCCCCTTCCCTCCACGTGGAACTTTTACCAAGTCTCTCCGCACGAGTCAAAGTGCACATCGGTGCCTCCCGAGTCTTGAGCGCGCTCTCCACTTCAGCACGTACCCGATTAGCTTTGGAAATTACAAATTTGCAAGCGAGCCATGCGGTCGCACCAGCACACGCGCCTCGAGAAATCAGGGTCCTACTGTTGTTTCAAGTGCACGCAGATGGGGGTTTGTTCACAACGCCGCCTGTGTCGTTAACCGCTGCCTTCGTCGGGCATGAATGCTATTCACTTTCTTTTTATTCATAAAATGCATATAGGGGAGAGAAAGGATGTGCTAAAAGCAGGAAGGCACAGGTGCGTCGTTTGCAGGAGCCAGTTGCACACCTGTGAGAGGGCGTGAAAAACAACAGCACACAAAGCAGCATTTCTGTTCCCACGTTAACCCGCCACTTTGGAGCCTCGCCACATGTTTATAAAAACAAGGGGTTGACGCATTTATCTGCACAGAAATAACAATCATTAACTAAAAAGGGGAGCTGCAGCTGCTGGAAAAAGCCGCTATTAGGTGACAAAAAACGAATAAATTTCCACTGAAATTGTGGAGAGAGAAAAAAAATCGTCAAGGCCCACCGCACAGATGGATAGATAATGTGATCTTCACAGCAGCTGCGCTTTGTGGAGGGTCGTTTATTTTTACTCAAAATATTCAAAGCAGACCTGAACTCTGAATTTGGAATTAAGATGGTAAAATGTGGCACAATCTGATGTGATTTGAATTCCACTACTGGAGATTTTATAGAATTTCAAACGGCGACAACATAAAAACTGCAGGTGTGAAATGTGGTTTAAAACCCTTTAGATAATTCTATGATAGCAGTCAGCCTGTTTTTTTGTTGTTTTTTCCGCTTCTCCGCTTTCAGAATCCGTTGGAATTACGTTGCTAGCGCAAACGGTTTCGGAGTTACAGTGATTTGAAAATCACGTGTCATTTCCTTCTTCTTTTAAAAAAAAAAAACGTTTATTGAATATAGAAAAATTATGCAAATGCCAGTTAATCCAATTTACATGAATCACATAATAAAATATATATTTAAAAATAATTCTGCATGAATATTAATTATCAAATGACATTTCTTGTTTGTTACAAAATAAAATAATTGTCAATTTCAATCAAAAATAATTTAAATAAAGGTGGCAAAAAAAACATTTTCCCAATAAAACATACAAAGTAACAAAAGCTTAATTTTTTTTGTTCTTGGTTTCAAAAAGGCTAATAATGTTTTTACCATCCAATATAATCTTGTGCTTTGATTCATACGTAAAATAACGTTCAATAATAAAATCCCAAAAATAAATGTGGCACACGTTTTGGTACAAGTTTACAAAAAGAACATCAATATTTACAAAATGTGAAACATACACGTTTGTTGGGTAAATATTGTGTAATATTTTTAAAAATGTACTTCATGACGCACCACTCCCCTCTCCTCCACACGTGACATGCTGCCAGCTACCGTAATGTATGTGGTATTGACGTAAAGCTTCACTTTTCTGCTTTCAGAAGCCGTCGGAATTACGTCGCCAGCGCAAACGGTTCTGAAGTTACGGTGATTTTAAAAAAACATGCGTATTTCCCCCCCCCCGTCGTAACGACAGGTTCGTATCGTGAGGGTTTGAAAATAACTTACCGTAAGTCACTTGTAGCCACTTGAATGAATGAGCGCGAGCGTATTGACGTGATTGGCTGTAACATAACAAGGAACGGATAAGGCCGCCGCGCCGCTCGTCACGTTTGTGTCGCCGCTGTCAAGCGGACAGCTCGGAAGCGAAGGTGTCTCATTGGGTTAGAAATTTCTTGCGTCTGATCTCCTTGCTTGCCTCCTCGACTCAAATCTCAGGTGGACGAGAGGAATAGGAGGCGACAAATTTAAGAGGTTCGAGTGGATTTTGCTCAACTTTGGTTTCCAGTCAGTCCTGTAATTACTAAATGAGGTCAATCGTTTTGTTCCACAAACTGACACCTTGTGTTGAAATACATCGTTTTGTTTTGTTCTTTATCTAGGTTTGGAAAAACAAATGTCTGTTCTTCTTAAATTGTACTCACGTTCCCTTTTTAAAAATATTTATTTGTATATTGGCGGGTAAAATTTCCCGATGGGCTTTTTTATATATTATTTTAAGTGTGTTAAACTCCATCAATTCATGAAATTTAAAGTTTTTAGTTGTATAATTAATGGATTCGTGTGGTCTTTGTATCCACAACCGAAACGACACGAATAGCACATTTCTGTAGGAGAAAGTTGCATTCGGCTCTTGTTAACATAAACGTAGGGAACGTGTTAAACTAATAGAAATATGGCTGCATGTTTTAGTCACTGATACAGTAATTTCATAAGAATTCATAGAATTTAGTTAAAATTAAAAATATGTACTGTCCTGTAAAAAAACGAGCGTGATGGTGATGTGTTGAGATCATTTTTCTGCCACTAGATGGCATAATTAACATTTGTTGGCGACAGCTCAGTGCATTTGTCTTTTCATATTAAATATACAAATATATGCATTGTTATTAAATGTATTACTGCTAAATTTTGACGTGGACGCGTCTGCTGCTACTTTGTGATTGGAATTCCCCCAGTACATGCTTTCCAAAGAGGTTGGGCATTAATCGTGCGTTAAAAGTAAAGGAACTTTAAATTAACTCAAAATGAAAACACTCATTTTGACACCCCTATTTTGAATAAATGAAACCTTGAAATAAATGTTTGTTGGATTTAATCTTTTGATTAAAATCTTAATTGTCCAGATGACCGGAAAAAAAAACCAGGTGTTTTTTTTTTTTTGGTCATATCGCCCAGTCCTACCCTGTCGAATATAAAAGTAGCGCTTTGGTGTCATCTCGTGGAATCTTGGTGCCAATGAACTGTTTTGAAATAAGGGGGCACAGCACTGTTTTATAGAAAGATCGTGCTTTGGAGTCATTTTGGTTATTAACCCTTGGGAGAGCCTTAATGCATATATTCCCTGTAAATGGCGTCTTTTATCTGTTTGTGTTGCTTTTTTCAGTTTGAAAGGTATGGATGGAAACATCAAACAGCGTGTACCGTTATTCGCTCTTCACTGACGCTTCCTTGATTGTCCACCTTTTTCAAGGGTCGCCCCGTCCAAGCGCTCTTGACGTCAACATCCTCGACGCTATGCGCTCTGGCAGACAAGCGGATCCCCTTCGGAGCAAAAATGGCTGCCAAGGAATCCGTTGTGAATGCCAACGTTCCCCTCCAGTGTTTGTCTGACAAATGAGCGAGCCAAGTCCATCGCCGGGGTTCAAACCGCTAATCAAAACAACAGCTTCGCGCTCCAAACAAACGGTCGCGCGGCTTAACAACGCGCCCTGTGACGGAAAAATGTCCCCGGGATAGCTCTTGATTTTTCATCGAACGGTGTAATTCAAGTAATGGTTAAACCATTGGCTCTTTCACCGCTGCCCTTTCTCGCTATTGATTCTCAGCACAATGCTTCCCTCATTGACCTGCGCCAGAGTGATATGCCGAGTGGATGAGTGGGGGAATGGAGAAGGCGATCTTACCATTATTATCCTTAAAGTACTCGACTATTGTGGGCAGATCAAAGTGATGTCGACGCTCTCGGGATATGTTTGCGGCGCGCCCGCTGTGCGCCGGGGGGACTCTCTCAAAACATGCGTTAAAGACTTTGACGCATGGAAGTTCAAAACGGCCTCATGGGGCCCTCAACAGCCAAAACGGATTTATTGCCTTCGCTGCATGCTGACTTTCGTCTCAAGTCCTTTTACAGTCTGACTAATAATTTACTTAGTAGTTGATTGAATAAAATGAATAAAGTATATAGTAGGGACAATATAGTAGCTCCGCAGTTCATCGATGCGATTCAAACATAGAAACGTCAAAATGCTAATCCGAACATCAGCACCAATAAAGCATTTTGACGGTCTCTCAAATGAGTTGCAGTGAGTCTTACATTGCATTGAGTTTTCAATTCCCGGAGCAGTTTTAACGGAGAAGTCAACCTTTATATGTGACCTAAACATTTACATAATAATAATAATAACAGTCATAATTTACATAATAAACATCTAAACATTCTATTTGTGGAATATGAGTTATGAGGCAAAACCCAGCCGTTTTTGTCCATCTCAGGGGGCGGAAGATGACGTCACAGTTGCTGAGTGCTCAGGCAACGACCAATCACAGCTCACCTGTTTTCTGAAGCTGAGCTGTGATTGGTTGTTGCCTGAGACCTGGCAACTGTGATGTCAATTTCACTCGACAGCAAGTGGCAAAATGGCCGCCTTCTGATATTGATAAAAAACTGCTGGATTCTGCTGCATACCTCATATTCCACTAGCGCAATATTAGCGAGATTATCGTATTTAGACGAGTGGGACATATTGTGAAGAATTTTTTGGGGGGGTTGACTTCCCTTTAAACGTGATCTTATGTTATTTGGAGAGGCCAACTCTCATAGTCTCGCCTAACTTTAATTTGTAACACACATAAAATAAAAGTTCAATGCTTTAGATTTCTCTATCATAAGTTTAGAAATTTGCTTTAAACTCCGCTTTTACTCATCATAGATTATTCACAAAATGTTATATTTAACTTTCGAGTAAAGTAAGGATGAACCTGAAATGTCCTATATATGCTTTATAGGCAAACTTAATTTGACCTTCTTAACACTTTTTTAATTTGCATTTTTGTGAAAATGTAAGCAACAAAAAAAACCTTTGCATGAAATGAGGCCACATCTACAATTATATGAGTTAATGCGAAAATTGCCTCTTTTAATTTTTTTTTTATTATGATTTATTGTATTATGGTTGTTTTAAATGTTGCGTTCTGTTCGGAGTTAATTGGATAATTAGTTAAGAACTGCTTTTTATGAACCCTGTCAGATTACTGTCATGCAAGTTTATTTTGTGGTTATTTGAATCCTTGTACTCTATAAAGGTAATCAACATCATATAAGCATCTGTCGGTATGAAATCAAATTGGCAATAGAAGAATTGTCACAGCTCCCGCAGTGCATCTCGTTATCTTGTGTAGACAGATACGACGCCGATAAAATGGCACAAAAGATCCTTTTTTTTTTTTCCCTGCATTTTTCTAAGCCCAAGATCAGGTGTTTGCATCTAATTACATGGATCCAAATGTCTTTTGAGTACCCCCCCCCCCCCCCCCCCCCCCCCCCCCCCCCCCCCCCCCCCGGTTGCTCGGCTTGCCACCTGTTTCATAATACTTGCTGTATAAAAGCATACATAGCGGGGGATGGCGGCATTTGATGATTCCTGATAGCAAACGCACACAGATTGCAACGAGGTTTCCATGCTTCCATAGCAGACGGCTGAGACACTGATTACAATCAGAGCCAACGCGCTTGCATTACACTCAAATCCAACAAGTGGAGTCGACAGACGACACCCGAGACGGCGACATAATTGACAGCGAGTACTACTAAAATCTTGAACTCTGACCCCTGACGGTTTGCCTCCCTTCACAGTCTTCCTCTCTTCCCGTACCGGAGCGCGTATGCAGCGGCAGCGTGTGAGCCCGAGTTAGTATTCTGCAAGTTTGCCGCACAAGGCAAACAGACACCTCTGCCAGGATGTATAACAGCTTTGCTGTTGGTGTAGGTAATGGGAAGCACCTGCGCAGGAAATGGCGGGGGAAACGAGAGGTTGAGGAATTCAGGAGCTTCATGCATATGCACTCATGTACTATTCGGCGCGTGTGTCTCCTCAAGTGCGTTAGCCGAGAGAGCACCTCGCCGGTAATATGCGCGGGCCGCGAGCATCTCGGAGGCAATTTCCGTCCTAAACAAAGGCGGGATGTAGAAAATAAAGTGAAGCGGGGAAGCAAATCAAGAATTGCAAGCCTGTGGGGCCTTGTGTTCACACAAGTATGCCGAGTATAATGATGTTGCTAAATCCGGCCGGCCGATTGCGCTCGTTGTTAGCTGACTGCTCAGCATTCAAGGAGGGCCACCTCGGGCTTTCTCATCAGATGTGCATTTGTGGAAAGGGGGACATTGAAAGGTCTTGGAAAGGCTCTGCCAAGGCCTGGCATCTTGGAGATAATCTCAATCTCTCTCCGGGCAGCTTGTCCACTCAAGGACTTTGCTTCAGTCAGGCTTGTTTGGATGTAACCTCGTGGTGACAAACTCAGGCCAGCGAATAAGTCAGGATGCGCAAAAGATGGCACACAATCCAGCCGTGTGGAGAGAAAAGGCAACTGTAAAACTTTTTTTTGCGTTACTAACTTACTTATTTTTCTATACTTCTACTTTTTTTTTAAATCAAGAGCATACAGAAAGCTTTGATGCAGCTTAAAGCAATGGTAGTTTTGGATAAAGAAACGGTCAGCAGGTGGCAGCACAGTATAAGAGATCAGCCAAGGCCACGTTGCACCAAGCTCTTTTTGTCAGTGTTTTCCCCAGGAATGCGTATAATGATGAAACCTAGCTATATTCTAATACTAATTGCTGCAAAACGGAAACAAATACAAACTTTTTTCCCGATGAAAGAAGAGAGACTCTGATCATTCTTTTGGTGGGTTCCATGTTTTTTTATAGCCATAGAACACAATATTCTGTGGGCCTTGTAAAATAAGTCAAAATAAAGTAAAACAGCCGAGAGCGAAGGAGGTTGCTTCAATGAAAATGGCTTTGAGTAAATGAAAGTGTGATATTCTCCTTTCTCTTTACAGCCTTTCCCCACGAGACAGGCAGCCTCCCTTCTCTCGTCCCATCACAAGTTAAACTGGAATGGAGTGAATTAATGTTAAGTGACGGTTTTCAGAAGCCCAAGTCACGTAATGCCCTTTGTAATACCTCCGTGAAGGCACATTGTGGATGTTGCTCTCACAACTGTAATTTTGTGCAGAGAAGTGCCAAATGAGCAGCTCGAGGGAACAGTCGGAATGTTCAGTTCAAGCTCGGAATATTAAGGGACTAAAAGCAAAAATCGGGTCTTGGCAACAAATATCCAAAATATTATCTTTTTTGCTGACTGTCATCCACATAGCAGTTAAAGGAAATAGCACGCTTTGTTAAGATGGAACCTTGAGGCAGTGGATGCAATGAAAACGGCCAGGGACCCAAAAGTGAACCCTGTGGAACACCAAATGACAGTGGGGCAGTGGTATGGAGGACAAAAACTGCCCAAAATAAAACAGATGGATATAAGAAATAGAATTCAAAAATTAAATACAACAAAATGATATAAATGGAAATAAAAACAACAAAAATATATACGTACATAAATATGTAAATAAAAGTACAAATAAATACAAAATTAGAAAAGATTTTAAAAAATGCAAAAAAAAAGTTTCAATATATATATTTTTAACAAATTTATGAGCCAAACATAGCGGCAAATTTGCCATTCAATGAGCAGCCTGACATTAAAAACTGGTAAAGCTATATTTTTTCACTGTATTCGTCTACTTTGCAAAGTCATACTTTAGTCACAACGGTTATATTTTCTGGATAGAAACAATCTACTTTTGCATCAGGCCAAGTTTGAATCCAGCTTGGAACGCTTTCAGCATTATCAGATCCCCGGTGTCACCAAGCCGACACACGTACACACTTTTATTATCGTTCGGTTGCCGACCCAGCTTGCATGCGTGCCTCGATATTTCACAATGTGCCCATGTTCCAGTCAGTGCGAAATATGCTCCCTGATTTCATTTATGTGAAGCAATGGCGACTCTTATCAGCGCGCGAGTGAAATAGCAGTGGATCGGTGTCGTTAATATGTCAGTCTCAAGCTGATGGAGTGTTGCCCCGCTATGGAGCGACACGGTTGCTGCGGTGATGGAGGGATGTTTCGATAAATGCTTTTGGGGCGCTTCTCGTCGTGATTCTTTCTTTTGTGTTTTTTTTGTACCAATCTTGTCTGAAGACATTTTCAGTCGGTTGGTTCAATTATTCAATAAGTCTGTTTTTGAATGCCACTTCTACATTTAATGATCCTGCATATAAATGTGTTTATGTAATCTAATCAGTCCCGTTTGGGAAGGTTCAGTGAGGCTAAATTCTTCAACCGTCATGAATAACAACAGACCTTTTATCGATTTGAGTCTGTTGACTTCAGCAAATAATACAAAAGGAAATAAATCCGACTGACAGCCAGCTCGAAAGTGACCAGAGAGTGTTTTTAATTAAAACACCACACAAGCCAATTCCACTATCTTATAAAGCTAAATCATATTCTTTCGCCCCATCTGTTATTGAATGTTATGGGATTTGGTGCTGCTTTTGGGCTTTGTGCTCAGTAATTGAATTTGATGGTTTGGTCCAGATGGAAACTTTGTAATCTTAGGAACAACAAGCTGAGCTGTTGGCTTGCCGAGATAGCAGAAGAAAGCGGCGACGCCCGGCCAGCCTCATCCTAACCCGCAAGCATAACTAATCATCACACGGCTCTCTTTTTTTTGCCTTTCATCAAAGCAGCAGTGGCTTGCGGGGATTTTAGGTTGAACTGTACTTGAAGTGTACCGCGAGAGAAGAACAAGCAGCCGCGCGCATGGCCAAATATAGACAAGCGCAGCGGCACAACATAAGTCAGCTAAAATTTCTTTCCCCGGCTTCAGCTGTGAATATAAATATCCGCGCATGTGTTATCTTTCCGCATCGCCCCGAATTCTCAACTGGATCAAAAATCTTTGACTTTGTTTGAAATATGACAAACTGTCAGTGTTGTAAGGCGACAACCAAACCCACATCGCATCCTAATCACGACTTGATACTCACAGGCCACATTCTAGTTATGGTTGCCCTCAGGGGTCCAGTTCCAGTCCCCTCCAAAAGAATTCAAACGGCAATTCCTTTGATTTTGTTGTATACGGAATACATTTGGGTTTCAGATAAAAAAGAATTTGAGACAAAAATATCGTAATCCGAGTTTTTATTTCATGTTACTCACCAGACTTTTTCTCCATTTGAAATGCTTTTCCAAGCCTTTTACTGCATCATCTTTCAGTTCTTGCTTGTTTCTGGGGGTTAATCCCTTCAAAATGCATACTCTATTGAATCAAGATCTGGTGATTGACTTGACCAGTCTAAAACCTTAAACTTTCTCTTCCTGATCAAGTCTTTTGTTATATTTTTGTTGGAGTTTCTCCCAGGATTCGGTTTTGCGTAAGGTGGCAAGCAAAACGCTTTTGTAACCTTCAGAATTTATTCTTCTACTACAGTCATGAGTTACATCATCAATAAAGACTAGTGAGCCCCTTCCGGAAGCAGCCGTGCAAGCCCAAGCCTTGCCATTACCTCCACCATGCTTCACAGATGACCTTGTGCATTTTGGAACATACTCTAAAAACAGTTGGGTCACTTCTTGAGTTATTTAACACCAAATGTTGGGTCAAAAGAATAACACACAAAACAACCCATATAATTTGGTTGCTTTGCGGGTTCTTAATTTAATTTGACCCAACTTTGTGTTGGATAAAGTTGGGTCAAAATTTTGGGTTGCTTTGTGGGCTACTTTTTGGGTTAATTGAATAACCCAATTGAAGTGGGTCAAATATGAACCAACCCAACTTTTGGAGTCATTTAACCCAAATAGTTGGGTCAAAAGAATAACACACAAAACAGCCCATATCATTGGATTGCTTTGTGGGTTATTAATTTAATTTGGCCCAATTTTTACGGTAAATTAAATAACCCAAAAAGTTGTGTCGGTCCCTTTTTGACCCACTTTAAATGGGTTATTCAATTAATCCAAAAAGTTGCCCAAAAAGCAACCTACATTTTTTACCCAAATTTTCGGGTTAATTCAAAAAGATTTTGTTAAATACCTGAAAAAGTTGGATTGTTTCATTTCTGACTCAATTCAATTGGGTTATTCAATTAAACTAAAAAAAATTGGGTTTAGTTAATAACCCACAAAGCAACCCACATTTTTGATCTAGCTTGTTGGGTTAAATAACTCAAAAAGTCTTTGTAATAAAATTAGGATCGGTTCAATTTACCCAAACAGTTGGGTCAAATGAATAATTCACAAAACAACCCCCAAAAATGGGTTGCTTTGTGTATAAATAATAAAATTCCATTCTTGACCCAATTTGGGTTCTTTTTTTAGGTCAAGAAATGTACATCAATCCACATCATCTGGGCTTCCGTTGTAGTCAGTGGCAGTTTTTGGTATGGGCAATATGTGCAGCCGCACAAGGGGCAACATTGCATTGAATGAAGTGAATTGTTTTTCTACTGGCATCATGACATGTTTATCAATGCTGCTTGTATGGGGAATTTGAGCCCCCTCGTTGAGTCATAAGTGGTCATCAACTTATTTTCGGACCCACGCCAATGTATGTCTCACTGGACATTTTACTGCTCCACTGAGCGCTATCGACCGGCGACGGTAATAAACGGAAAAGTCGAAAGTAAACTAAACTAAACGAAGTTGCTGGTTGGAAGAAGAGATAACATGTGATTAGCTGTTAGCTTTAAACGTCGGTTCAACCCCAAGTATATATAGTAGCTAAATTTTGGGGAAAGTAGTGCTAAAGTATCCTTATCTGTACACACAGATGAGATGCCAAAAACGTATTTAGTGATTAACTGAAATTTTTTAACGTGGGGTAGTAAAGTTGACAAGTCGGTTCAACCCCGGCTAGCTCAACTTTTTTGAGCAAAGTGTTAAAAAGTACTTTCCCTTCACAAGTTGTGGCTCTTGATCTGTACATACAGTCCGCACAATCCCCCAGGTTCATGCAAATAAGCGCTCTGTCGAAAAGACCTGTCATTTTAACATTTAAAATTATTCCATAATTTCGGACTAATGCGTGACTAATAGCTTTCTTGCTCTCCGTGTCTTGCAGCCTAACTTGTCCACTTCCACTTGGCCCAATTGTAGCTCACGATAGTTTGCTTTTGCCACTTTCCCCCCCCTGTAGTTTATTAGGGGATGTGGTGAGGAGGGGGTTCGTATTGAGGGATAAAAAGCCTTCAATTTGCCAAAGGAAGTTTTAATTGGGGCCCGGGGGACGAGAGCTCCCCCTGTTTTATTTTGCAAATTCTCCCTGCTCTTTATGGAAGAGACGAGATCCGATCCATCGGCCAGTGGGGAACTAGGAAATGGGACGCTGTTACAGAGACAAAGATTGACAAAAAGGATGCTGCGATGCACATTCATAAAACGCTAGCTCGTATTTAGAAAACAGTGGCGCTTTTCTTTCCTTTTCTTCAAACCCAGCCTAAATGTCCTTTGAATTCAATGTTTCTGCTGTCACTCAAGATTTCATCATGCACTTTGAAATGTCACGAAAGGCTCGGATGGGGCTAACTGGGAATGAATGTGCGCCGCATGTAAATTGGATTTAAAAGACATTGGCATGAATAAATCACTGCCGACGAAGATCAGTCTTAGGAAGTGATTTTTGGAAGCACATGACCTATCCCAGCCACAGTTGCGTTTTTCTTCTTTTTTTTTTTGTCTTTTCATGCCAATCTCAGCCCATATTGAGTTTCTGTTCAAGCAGCTATTCATGCTGGGCCGGAACTCTAAAGAGATGTCGATCAAAAGTAGACAGGAGAGAAAGGGGGGGGACTGCTGGACAACAATGGTGATGGGAGTTGACCCCTCAACAAACTGACATCACAAAGCGTAATTGCCTGTCATGTGCCATACGATTTCACACCGCAGAAAGAAAAAAAAAGACCCCTGTTATTCATTTAAAGTTAAGCCAGTGTAGCCAAGGTCGCCGAATTGGCTCCCGGAGGATAATTGAACAACGTACCTCCGCTGTGGATTCTCGCGGCAAGGATGCCTACCGGATGAAACACCGCGCGTTTGAATTGAAATGCAGCTTTTTTTGCGTGAGCTGAACTGTTAACTTGACATGAGGGCTTGAGGTGAATCTCCATTAAAACTGAAAAAAATGCTTTATGAGCTGTTGCAGACAATGTTCTAAATCAGTGATTCACAACATGTGTTACATCATTTTGCTCATTTCCATTAGCCCCGTTTCACATTATTTGTTAGCATTGAGCTAACATCAGCGGTGTCCAAACCCGCCAACCATTTTTCGGCGGCCCCTGGCATATGATAACAACTATTTGTACAGTTGATGGCGACTACAACTACTAGTATTGAATTCATTTTAGATTCTGTAGAGCTTTTCCATGAAAAGATACAATATAACTATTTACAAATAAAATGGGAACATTTATCTTCCTAACACTGAGGTGTAATTAATTTTTGGAAGCAGAAATTATGAACCTATTACATTAATTAATTAACTGCTCTTGTTTTGCTTCTGTATCTAAAGATGCTTTTTACTCACAGGGGTGACTCTAATTTAATGGGATAAAAGGCTATTTGCCTCTTCTCATTTTACAATATGATATTTTTTCAAAGTAACTGCAATATATAAACAATATACAATGACTTGACTGATTATGGTATGGCACAATGTAATGAATTCAAAGTTGAGAATTTGCTTGCATTCTTTGATTTTTCTGTGGCACTCAGAGGAAAAAGTTTGCACATCAAAGCCTTAGATGATTTCGATTTTTCGTGCGTGTCTCGTAACTGCGAAAAAACAAACTAATGAAAAATGAATACATCATTTGCTGTCGCTGTGAAACTCTTGGTTTGTCTGCATGACTGTATTAATACGATTTATTTTATCATATCCACAAAATGTTCAATATTTACTATAAAGTACGATATAAGAGAGTGTTCCCTTGTTAACACTTTACATTTCTTTTGTCATGCGGAGGAGGCTGGAACAGATGAATGGCATTTGTAATCATTTTAATGGGAAAAAAATAATTGAAGTGTTTTGAGTTACGAGCATGGTAAACGGCACCAATTCACCGAACTATACCACTAACCCGATAGTGGCAAATAGTGGCAGTGATTACTTGTTCTTGGCAAGTGAGTGAAAGAAAAAGACGGAGCGCTAAATCTTACAATCATTATCGAT
Source organism: Leptonotus elevatus (assembly GCF_054856555.1). Taxonomy (NCBI): domain Eukaryota; kingdom Metazoa; phylum Chordata; class Actinopteri; order Syngnathiformes; family Syngnathidae; genus Leptonotus; species Leptonotus elevatus. The sequence continues at coordinate 5,985,660 of NC_141257.1, forward strand.
AGCAAATGCCTAACCAATCCGCGGTTCAATCCATCTTTGTTGTCCACAGATGTTAATGTTAGCCCTTCGGCAGTAAGCGTACAATAGATACAATAAATAACACCAGCAAAATGTAAACATCAATAAGAGAAGCCGTATTTCAGTTTAAAGGATACAGTTGTTAAAATATTGTGTGTGTATGTGGTGGTGGGGGGGCTGACTTTGGACTGACCCTCTTCAGTTGCCAGGTGAAAATGTTGGATTCAAACTTGTGTCATTGGAATCAATACATCATAACAGTAGCAGAACGCTGCCAGAATGTGTTCATATCTTTAATATGTGAATAATTCAGTAATGAGCGTAAATTACAGAAAGCCTTTTAAAGAGAGGGGTCTCTGCGCAGCAGATTGCAGAGGTGAGTTTATAAAAGATTCATGGTGCAGCAGAGCCTGGGTCAGCTGGGGTTTCTCCAGCCTCCCTATATCACCGCGAGCTTGCTTAGCCCCGGCTCTCTCCATGCACAAGCCGGGGAATTGTGTAGTCGAGTGTGCATCTGATTTGGTCCGCTTCAGACCACTTTTATTTGGGACAGCTTTGCTTTGGGGAAAAGGAGGATTTTAAAACAAACATTTGTTTAGATAATTGTGGGACTGTGTTGTGTATACGTTTATTTATTTAATGTGCCCCAAATGTACATCTAAGTAGATACATTCTTTTCCCCCAGTTTATCTCGGTTGTTCTTCTTTTTGTGAGTTATTAGACAATATATTATGAACTTTATTCTGTTCTTAACACCCTTTGTAGTAGATGGACCATTCTTTGGCATAAATAGAAAAAAAAATAATTAGGGGTGTTAGGCGATTTTTTTCAATCGTAATCCGTTTTTCTTTTAGATTTCATAATGAACTGCCGCTTTTAAGGGACAGAAAATATTTCTGAGCACTTTAGCAGTTGTTACAACGCCACTATTCAGCCTGTTTTAGGTTGAAGAAGTGTGCCCCCCTAAAAAAAAAATTAAGCCCCCCCCCTCTCCCGGGTAATTTCTTTTTGCAGACAGGTCTGCGTGGACGTGTCTGCTGCATTGCGACTGGAATTCCCCCAGTACAAGTTTTCCAAGTAAGGGCGGTCATTAATCGCGCAGTTAAAAAAAAATGGTGACATTAAAGGAACTTTGAATTAACTCAAAATGAATGCACTAATTTTTCACACCCCCTAATATAAATGTATTACAATTCAATAATGTCCCCAAGCCTTGTCTTAAATCATGTTTGATAAACCTGTTGTGTTTTTTATACAATAAGTGCATTACGTCAGCTCTTCTGTGACTCCCTTCCTGCTCGAGCATGCTATAGAGTGCTCAGCATGCGCTGTAGGAATATGCCAAAAGTTGCTTGTGGGCTTTTTGAGATAAGCCCCCACCCCCGCCCCCGCCACACACACACCTTTAGCTCATAAATCAGCGTGCCTGATAGTGCCAATGAATATGTTACCGAGACTTTGATATGAAGAGGAACAGGCAGAGAGTTCCATATCAAATCAGGTGGAAGCCATTTCCACCTCTGCCTCACATTTATCATCTCATGTCATGAGACGCCAAATTGTTCTCTCCTTCTTCCTCACGCTGTCAAAACAACACCTTTGGCATCGATTGGATTTTGTATATGACTTTTTTTTTTCATTCACCTCAAGAGTGAATTAGAGTGGGGTAAAAAAAAAAAAAGTGACCTTGTGATGAGTTGATGTGATTCATAATAAGGTGCTCCAGTTGTAAAAAAAATGTGTTTTATAATTGTCCCGTTTGCAGGGATTCTATAATGATGATGTATTACAGGAATAAGCCTCCCTGTCTGATTTGATGTTGGCAAAAGCAACTGCATTGAATTGTGTTCTGATGCAAGAAATCATCTTTACTGCTGGAGACCGGTTATTTTTAGGCAAAGACCTGGTGGCACGACAGAGAAAATGTCACAGGCAGGCATTTTGCTGCTATTTTCCAGAAGAATACAATTACATCCATGTCTCACCGACAGGCAAGCTCGGGGAGCTTTTTATTTTTATGAGATGTTTTTTTATTTTTTTTACTACAACCACCACCTACACTCCTCTCCAAAAGTATTGGAACAGTTAGGCCAAGTGCTTATTTTTTGCTGCATGCAAATCATTTGGGTTTGACATCAAAAGATCATCTGTTATTTGCAAGTATTTAAATTCCATGCAGGGTTCAAGAGTTTTAAAGTTGTTGCCAAATTGTGTTGAAAAATTCAGCTGTCTGAATGTGAGAGTTTCTAAGGAGGGTTTGCTTTCCATGCAGGCTCACGATTTTTAACATTTATTACCAAATTGATTTGAACACTTCAGCTGTCAGAATGCCAAGGGTGCATAAGTAAGGTTTAATGGAGAGTTTCACTTGCAGGGTCAGGATTTTTAACAGTTACAAAACTGAATTGAAAAATTCAGCTGTCAGAATGTGTGACCTTGGGCTTTAAAGGGGTCAAGCTTTGAATTGCTAAGTAAGTAAGGCTTTAAAGGAGGATGTGGCTTTATGCAGGGTCATGATTTTTACCAGTTACAAAATTGAGTAGAAAAAAAAATAGCTGTTAGAATGTATGACCTCGAGTTTTCAAATGAGGATTTGGCTTCATGCAGGATCACGGATTTTAACTTGTTACAAAATTGAAATAAAAAATTCAGCTTTCAGAATGTGTGACCTCTAATTTTCAAATGAGGATTTGGCTTTCATGCAGGGTCATGTTTTTTAGGCAGTTGTTATAAAATTGAATTGAAAAATTCAGCTGTCAGAATGTACGACTTTCGGTTTTAAAGGAGTCAAGGTGTCGAAGTAAGGCTTCAAAGGAGGATCTGACTTCATGCTGGGTCACAATTTTTAACAGTTATAAAATTGAATTGAAAAATTCATCCGTCAGAATGTGTAACCTCGGGTTTTAATGGAGGGTTGTTTTCAGTCTACCTCAAAAGCAAATTGCCCTCACTGTTCCTTAGCTTTTGGAGGACAGTGTACAAAGAGCATAGAATTAGACCTAATGCCAAAAGTATTGTCTACTTGTGTTGCATGGTAGTGTGTATGTGTCTGACAGCCCCGAGGCCAGCTGAGCACTGTCAATTTTATGCTGAAAAGCTGTGAACGTTGCCCGAGGCCTTCGTGTTTTCTCCCCCGTGCTCAAGTTCATCTGTTGTGAGCTCGCAGCTGTTGTCTTTCTCAGCATTACTCGCGGAACAGCATGCAGGTCAATCTCAGTGGATGCTACGCATTGTTTTTCCATTCTCTATTCAAAAAACGAGTACGGGAAAAATACTTTACACGTGAGAAGAGCACGGCGCCGCGTCAAAAATAATCTTCATGGCATTCATAATTACATTTGTGTCTAGAAATTGACTCCACTGCTCCAGATGAGATTCGAAATCCAGATGTGAAGTAGAGGCCCTATTTATAACCTACCCGAAATGCCACATTTTTATGATTGAAGCGATTGGCTGCACACTTAAGAAAATCCATGTTTTTCAATGAGACACTTGTAATCAAATGAGTTCCTTGATTATCTTGCCACCAAAACAGACCAAAAAGAGATGAAACCGTGTGTCAAACCCAACCACCCACCCACCACCCCCCACGTGCTGTCCTCTGGCTCTCTTTTTCTCAATTTGTCTCCGGAGATGATCCTCTCCTAATGTCCTGGGCTAATCTCCTTTCTGTCCAAAACTCTGTTGTTTCACTGCAGTGCTCTGCCCACTCCATCTCATTGGCTTTCCGATCTCCTTCCAGACATCATTAATTCATAAGATGCAGCACAGAATACCCTCCCTCACTGAGTGATACACTTGAGACAGTAGCACAGCGGAAAGTTATGCAAGTTAGTGTGATGATGTTAATCCATTTCAGCCTGCCCAAAAAAAAAAAGGAAAAAAAAAGTCCAACGTGTACTTTTTAGGGCTGGATATCCATTCTAATTTCCTCAATCGATTCGGTTTCGTTTCACAAGAGTTCAATTTGATTTGATTTGGATGTTTCCCGATTCGATTCACTTCAGTTTAAATTCGATATTGATTAATTATGGAACATCAATTCTTCTTAAACATCGAGGACATGATGTGCACTTTACATCGTTACATCATTGTGAATGCTCAAAAACACGATTTTTCGTTGTTTTTTGTGACAATGACAGTAAATCTTGGAATCTGGAAAAAAAAACTCCACAAACATTATATTCAAAATTAAATTTAGTGGAGGTAGTACCTGGTTGAATTATTCATTAATTAAGTAAAGTGACACATATTATAATCAGTATTAATAAGTATTACACAAACATTGACGCCAATTCAATTTACGCATCAATTTTTGCTATTTGCAGTCCTGTCCTATGCAAATAGCGGGGTCCACTGTATCCAATTATATTATTATATAAAATTATTATATTATTTTAGTGATCTTTTTTAAATTTGTCCTCATTGGCCTATTTCGAATTGAATGAATCCAAAAGTAATAAATATGACTCAAGTTGCATATTTTTTATATTATGCTAATTAGATTACATTACTAACTAGATTTTTATCAGGTAACTAGAAACTGTATCAGAATACATTTGAAAAGTAACCCTTCCAACCCTGCTTATACAGTATAGCATAATGTGGTCATGTGACCATGCATATATAGATGCTGTCTTTTAATTCTGCTTAAATTCGTTTTTCAAAATGCATCAAATTGGAGTGTTAAAATGTGAAACATTCCAAGAGAGCATGCTCCAGACACCTTTAGAGGGGTTGAATATAATTCACACCTTCTTCATCCCTGATCTGTTTTCATGCCAGGAATGCACATAATTTGACTTAATAATTACTGTTACGGTTTCATTGACCGTCACCGCAGTCATTTTAAGCATAAAAATTTGTCAGTCAAATTACCGGAAAACTCGACATGTCATACAAGTTCCGTGTGTTTGAATGCTTAAATAAAAAATAAAAAAGGCCCCGAAGTTGGTCTAAAATGTCTACATAAAATCCGGAGTAACGGCCAAATTTCAGAATGTCATTTAAGTGGTCATCACTGCACCCTCTAGTTATTAGTAATTTTCGCGAAAAACTGCAGTGTTCACGTGCCAGATTAGATCCCCTGATGGGCCAGTTGTGGCCCGCAGGCTGTATGTTTGACACCTTTTAATCCATTTGAAACTACCATACTCTGGCAATCAGCGTTGAATAATTATAAACCTTCAAACTTTGAGTGACAATAATGAGGGGGAACATGTTTAGCATGTTTGTTGAGCTAGCTTCTTACAACTACAGGCATGCACAATATTCCTCCAACCCCCGCGCGCAAAACAACATTTAAACTGTGAAAATATTTCCACTTTGATCTTCCTTTTGCAATTCAAGGGCATGCGTTTTGTAGTAAACACACTACACAGTAACGGAACATTCAAAGGCTTGGATGAGACGCAAAACAAACATGTCAAATGAGCGTTTCAGAAAAGAGCACCAATTTGTCTCTATTTACAGAAAAATCATTCTGGGTCACAGATTCTTTTGAAAGTTGAGCATGCTAACAGGCGAGGTCAGAATGCTAGCTTGTCGTGGTGCACGGAGCACATGTTGGTCCTCAGATATATCCGAGCCTGACTGCGGACAGAGTCACTCTGGCAGGCTGTTTGTCTCGCTGCCACAATATTGAGTGTGTCTTTAGAAATGTGTGCTCGGAAAGCGAGCGCCTCGTCATTACTGTCAAGTCGCCACGACACGCAGATTAGTCTGTTGAGTTGTGCGAGGGGATAGAGTGGCTGCTTGGGAAAGGAAAATTGATGAGGAAGTGGCTCGGCAAATTGCATTTATATTCAGTGTTATTAATCTATTTCTTGTATTGCCGCATCTGTTTTATTTATGCCATGTATGCTGTCTGATGGTACCTAGAAAGGCGCTTAGACATTAATGATAGTACTCAAAATGATCAATATTAGGGGTGCCGAAATGAGTGCGTTCATTTTGAGTTAAGTTAAAGTTCCTTTAACGTCACCATTTTTTTAATGACCTTTACTTGGAAAGCCTGTACTGGGAATTCCAGTCGCAACGCAGTAGACACGTCCACGTTAAAATTGAACAGTAATACATTTAATAATAATCCATTTATTTGTGGAGACTGGGGTCAAGTTGTATTTCAGAATTTAAAAAATGTGCAGAACTACATGTTAAAGATTAGATGGCTCGTAATATAAAAGATGCAATAAGCTGTCACCGTCTTACAAATGCAATTTTGCCATCTAGTGGCAGAAAAATGATCTCAACACAAATCAACATCACACTCGTTTTTTACCGTACACTACATCTTTTGAATTTTTAACATTTTTTCCGCTTTTATGTTAAGAGTATGAAAACATTTTATTGTACATTTTATTGTACATTTAGAACAGATTAAAACAAATTGAGATTAATCGAGTTAACTATTGAAGTTATGGGATTAAATATAATTAAAAAATGTAATCGCCTGACACCCCTATAAAATACATTGCATTTCAATATGTACAAAATAAAAGCAGCAATAAGGCAAAAAAAAAACCAACAAAAAAAACCCAATAAGTATCAAGTACTCGAAAAATCATTTTTGAATGACTAATTTTGGCTGCCCTGACTGGCTATCTATATTAATCTGAGTCTTTTAATTCCACGTGGCTTATTCCTTGGCATAATCTTTTTACTTGAGGTGTGACGTTTCTTTAGGTTTAAATGTGGCCATTGTTAATACGCATATGCAAATGATCTGTCCAGAGTGTTCATAATAAGTGCCTAACACAATTCCCATGAGTGCTTTGGGCTTATAAAGAGTACCCGATGGGGAATTAATCAATATGCACTGGATGTGCTGTAGAAGAGACATATTGTCTCTTTCCTAAGTGTCTCAACTTTGTCCCTGTTTCATTTAAAATACTGTATAATGTGACTAAAAGGGACATATTATGGACAGTTGACATTTTAATTTTGTAATTGCTTGTATTAGTTGGGTCTCTGGAGGGCTTGTTTTTGATGGTTTCTGCCACATGCACACCTGTATATAACTATATGAATATGTATACGTACACGTACATTTTGTAGAAATTTTTATTGGGACGTACGCCGCCATTGTTATTTACGTCACAACGCATTTAGTGCGTAGCGACGTAGAATGGCGGCTGGCTCTCTGCCGAGCAATGTGAAACATCTCTAAAGAAAGCAAGGTAAGCCTCCGAAGCGTTCCTAAAGGGACGATCAAAACTCTTGAACGTGTCTGGTAAATACGACGTGAATAACAATGGCGGCGTACGTCCAAATAAAGTTTCTACAAAATGTATTAAACTGTAAATTATTTTTGAAAGATGAATCTCATAGTTATGTTAGTAACAACCAAATAAATAATCTAGATCAAACTTTTCATTACAGTCGGGGTTCCCTTTAAAATAGTTGAATGAGGCTAATATAATTAAAAAGTATGAAGTGATTAAGAAAATCTACTCGGGTCCGTACTAAATTAATTAATTTAAGGCAAACGGAATTATTGTAATTATTTTTTTTGCAGGGCGGCACGGTGGATGACTGGTTAGCACGTCCGCCTCCCAGTGCAAAGGTTGTGAGATCAAGTCCGGGCTTCGGCCTTCCTGGGTGGAGTTTGCATGTTCTCCCCGTGCTTGCGTGGGTTTTCTCCGGGTACTCCGGTTTCCTCCCACATTCCAAAAACATGCATGGCAGGTGAATTGGACACTCCAAATTGTCCATAGGTGTGATTGTGAGTATGGTTGTTCGTCTCTGTGTGCCCTGCGATTGGCTGGCAACCAGTTCAGGGTGTACCCCGCCTACTGCCCAAAGCCAGCTGGAATAGGCTCCAGCAACCCCCGCAACCCTTGTGAGGACAAGCGGTACAGAAAATGGATGGATGGATGGATGGATGGATTTTTTTTGCAGTATCCGATGGAAATAGTTTCGGAGAACGGGAGCTTTAAGCGGCCTCACCAGCAGCAGATCCCAAAAAGGTCCCCCCAAGGCATCTACTTTTCTACTGTTAACAATGCTACAAAACTAAAAATCAGAGTTTTGAGGATGTACCAAAAAAGCCACTTAATTTCACCATCGAGGTCAACCCTTTTACACTGACAAGCGGCTTCAGTTTGAAGTGGTCAAATGTCACCACCTAACCACCCCCCCCCCTCTCTACCCCCATACCTCAGAAGTTTATTGATTCCATTTGTAAGTCCAAGTAAAGCATCACTGGGCATAACATTGCGTCCATGTGTGAGTTCGGCTTCTGTAGAACTGAAATGGAAAAGGTCTAAATCACACGCACACACGCACGCACGCACACACACACACAAAGTGAGTGAATATTTGTGTCTCAGGTGCAGTGCAGGAAATGAAAAATGAAAAAAGAAACAAAGATGAAATGCGAGGAGCACTTGTCATCCTTGATAGGAAATGAATAATGTATTCTTGCAAATTTGCCGTCATATTCTGAGTGGGGGGCAAGAATGAGCGCTGCCCCATATTGGATGAGTAGAAGGCAGGGGGGAAAAAAGGAATTCAGTTTCTTTTTAAAAATCCAAACAATGTCTATATGAGATACTGAAATAAGAGAATGCCAAATGATGCTATTCACAATTTTGCATATCTGCTTTAAAAATCGTGTTATTTGTATTTTTGTTCTTTTTCCTAATTCCCTGAAATTCGACAAATTCGACGCTAAATTCCAATCAATAGAACAATAGTAACTTGTCAAGTAGGTAACATCGTCCTTGAACTTGCACTGAATTTTTTAAAAACAATTTTCAAGCCCTGCCACAGATCGCGGAAAACCATCCCGCCTTTTTCAATTGTTCAGAATTGCCTATTATAATTGTATAAACCGTAAACTGTGATCCTAATAGACTTAAATGTAATTTCAAACTCCATGTAACTAAATGTCATAACAGATATAAGTAACTACAACTGAAATGCTGGTTGTTTCCAATGGTAAGTTGTTTCCAGTAATCATATTTGTGGAAAGATTGATCAAGATCCTTTACAAGGCTAACTTATAAAAGATCATGCATGACTGTATACAGGTGCTCTAAAATAACTTATAAAAGTCGTATCCCCCTGAAACATTGAGGGAAAGTGTTTTTGTGTGGCACAATAGTATAATGCATAGTTAATGTGGCATGACGTCCATTTTTGTGGAAAGTATCAATGCAAAAATTATTTAGAAAAAATCTCTAGTTAAAAAAAAAAAAGGCCAAAAGAAACACGTTCTAGTAAACAACAAGTACATATGACTCTAAAAACATCAAAAAATAAAGATTAGGACATTAGAAATATTAAAATGTTCACTCTGGACTGAAGGCAGTGACATCAGCATTGCTTTCATTTTTAGTCAAAATGGAGGCAAGTCCTAATCTCCCATCGACAGCTGTGGCTTGCCGTCCAAGGCACTGTCGTGGCTGTATCTGTTTACACACAATATTTTAAGTACTAGCAGCCAGACCTACTTTTTTTGTACAGTACTTGAAGCTAGGTAGAACATTTGAAATATGATGTATATTCATGTGGAAATGATTGATAGCTTGCATTTTAGTTAGTAAAAATATGTGTTGCTGCTCCCTGCGTGTGTGTTCAAGTAGTTAGTATTTATGCTAGCTTCTGTTAGCACGCCTATGATGTTTGGTAACATATGCTAACATTAAGCTAGTGGGCTTTTTTTTTTTTTTTTTACAGTAAACCATAACTAAGAGTGACAAATAGTTAGCAAAAATATGTGTTGCTGATCCCTGCGTTTGTGTTCAAGTAGCTAACATTCATGCTAGCCTCCTTTAGCTCGCCTATGATGTTTCGCAACATATGCTAGTAATAAACCAGTGGGCTTTTGTTCAATTGCTGCTTTGGTTGAATATTTTGGTGTTTCAATTATACTATGTTTGATTCTCAGTTTGTTTGTGCATCATAGTAAACTACATTTTTCGTATTTGGAGAAGATGTTATGATAATTTTAAATGTGTTTAAGGCATAAGCAATTACAGTTAAAAAAAATAAATCATATTGTCGCTGTCTATTGCAGATTTTCATCGTCTTCTATCTGGAGCATATTGTTTGCAACAAACAGGGGTTGGACTCTATTTAGTTGCGTGACTATTAACCTAATTCCACATATTTCTATTCCACCTCTGATCTTGGCTTGTGATTCCACCAGCGGGTGCGCGGCTGCGTGATGGATGCCATCATAGAAGCAGGACAGAGTGCCACAGCTGTCCAAGCACAGCAGTGGAGGACATTCAGCATTTTGTTTTGTCCAAAATACAAAGTGCATCGCTGATACCCTTTCAGCCTTGCTGGTCTTTTCTTGTATTTTTCAGCGAGACCCTTTGGAAGGCTTCCAAGTAACCTTTTGTGCAAAGGAGGGCTCAATTCTTCTTGTATTGGAACACACACAGGCTGTCTTTTCGTTGGCCTTTCCGAAAAAAATTGCCCTTGCTAAAATTGAGAGCAGCAGTGACTGTTTGTGTTTAAATCAGAGGACAATTTGAGCAAAAGGACCACTAGTTGCTGTTTGCTCTCTGAAGTGGAGTTTTTGGATGGACCCTGCTGGCAATCTCTGGCCTAGATACTGGAGTCTCTGCCTTGGCATCTCTCTGCTGTTTTTCTTTCTTATTTCATCAACTCTGCGTCAAATAAACAGAACAGAATAGCTAGTGAAAACCCTGTTAACAATCTTCAACTCCTCTGCATTCTATTTTTTTAAATTTTGCCAGTTTGAATTTTTTTATTTTTTTATTGCTTTACCTACTTTACTACATATATAACATGTCAAATCAAGTTTATTGTATAAATCGTAATTGCAAAAGCGTCTCTAAAGGCTTCACAGGCTCACAGTTCACAAAAACCCGGAGGAGAAGTGGCAGTAAAACAGACCAGAGTCCAGATTTCAGAGCAGGTGAGACAAGAGCGAAGGAATTAGTTGCAACCCCAGATATAGAACAGAGAAAGCTCTCGATAGAACCTGTTGATTTTCATCGGAGTCCCCAAAAGACCAAATCACTGATCAATAGATTGATTAGTTCATGTAATGGGCATGAGCCAGAGAAGGCCGCGAGATATCTGTAAAAAAAGACAACTTTTCTAAAAGAAACAGAAAGACGAAACTGAAATAGAAGAAAACAATAAAATGCTCCATAATCCAGTAATCAAAAGAGCAGTGATGAATGAATTAATCCAAAGAAAACTGATGGCTAACAAGACGGCAGAGACAATATCTCCCAGGACCAAAACAAAGGGCACATAATGAAAAATGTAATTATACGAAATTGATAGAATCGCTGCTTGCACAAATGTAAAAACAGTTTTCATGCTTATGAAGCACACATTAAAGTCCGATATGTGATGCAATTCAAATTGATGCATAATATTGATTTGCTGCGAGTCTCCAAGGACGACGAGCCTATAGACTTGATTGGACTGATTGGTTCCAGGAAAAGAGAAAATGGCGAGAGGCATGTTCCTCCCATCTGCTTAGTCAAGGCAGTCGGTTTACATTAAAAGTGACACAATGCCAAACTGCTGGGGAACAATGATAAATCCCAACAACATGCATATAGACAAAGCTTGTCGTCCGTGTGGTTTCGCCCTTCAAATGTATACAAAACAGCATCCATTTCTGTTAATACGCAATCACTGAATGTTTTAAAACAGACTACACACTTCACGATGATTTCTCCCGCGTCATTTGAAGTCCTTCTTTTGCTGGTCGCGGAAGGTCATTTGTCATCGTTTCACGTGTCAAGGTTCTCCTTTTATCTGCAGTTGCGTGGTGATGCCTCGTTCATTGCCTTTGTGCGTATAGCGTGCGCGCATATGCGAGCAGCGGCATTGTGCATAACAGCACTTAAAGGCCTTATTTCACGGCTGGCTTCGTCGCGCCACCAAAATCTCATTCGCACCATACAACATTTATTTTCCTTAGTCTGATTCTTACGGCATAGACAATTTTCTCTTCATATCTACCTCAAACATATGAGTTCACGTTCAAGCTGCCAACTCGATCCTTTGGAATGGTTTATTTTTATTTTTTATTTTTGCACATGGTCGGATTTTATTTTTTTACCCCATCATTTAAGGCTAACGGCTTAATTGTTTGCATGTGCACATTTTTGGGTAAATAAACACAGTTAACAGTTAAGGACAACTTAAAAGGCTGGTCAATTTTTACGAGATGAAGTCAAACCATGCAGATCACCTTAACCCTTATTAGGGTCATGGGTAACTGTACCCTAATAGGATATTAAAAGCAAAAAACTCAAGAGTTGGGTCATTCGTATCTCAAGGCGCTACTGTACTATTAGATCTAATGTGGGGAAAACTGCAAATGTGTCCAAAAATAAACCAAGCTCAGCACCAGTTGGCGATTAAAGATGCCGAAGGAAAGGCCAGCCTTATTAATACCGCGTCTCTAAAACCGTCTTCCATTAGCCTGCAGCTCATTGATTTCATTTCACCTCCGTTGCGTGGAGTGCTTGCCGTGCTCACGTCAGTTTGACCTTGAAATATGTAACCAATGTTCGCAGAAAGGTCATGCTGAGAAGGTTCTTGCCTTTTTGTGTCTTAACTGCAGGGTAGGAAAAGGGTGATTGCTACACGGAGCAAAATGAGTCGGAAATATGTCATTTTCTACCGCCTCGGAATCTTGAAATATAAGAAGGAACTGCTTATTTTGAAAGCATGTTTACAATCGGCATCTTTTCAGACTAGGTCCATTATAATTTATTCGCCAAAGACTCCAGTTGCACATTATGCTTCTTGTGTAGGTCTGGCAAGCTATCAGGTGTTTGTACCATTTAATTTCTCCTTCAAACACCAATAAAAAAAATAAGAGACTTCTTGTCCTCAGCGGTTTTTATTGAAGTTACCTGCTTAGGGTAAATGCTTTAAAGCGAAAGAAATGACAAGAAAATACATCCACAAAAGATGATTCAATACCATTTTCAATACGTGGAATTATGATATTGTTAGACATGGTACGGCTCAGTTTGAGTGGGTATGACGTGATGACTTTTCATTATAATTTGACATACATTTGAATAAACTTATCAGTATTGTAAAACTGTGATTTTTGTTTAACTCATTCACTCCGAGCCATTTTCACTGAAGCACCCCCCTTCGCTCCCGACTGGTTTACTAGATTTTGCAAGGCCCACAGAATATTGTGTTCTATTACCATAAAAACATGGAATCTATCAAAAGAAAGATTAGAGTCTCTTCTTTCATCAGGAAAAAAAAAAGTAAGTTTCTACCTGTTTTTGTTTTGCCGCAATTAGTATTAGAATATAGCAATTTTTTTTATCAATATTCACAAATCTGTTTAAAACAGTGAGGGAAAGAGCTTTTTTGCAACATGACCCTGGTTGATCTCTTATACTCTGCTGCCACCTGCTGGACGTTTTTGTAATAACTACCATTTCTTCAAGCGTTCTCTTCAGTTCAAAGCCGTCTGTATGCTCTAGCATACCCCCCCCCCCCCATAAAAAAATTATAAATATGTCTTTGGGAGCATGGTAATATTTAAAATAGAATGTATTTATAAATTTTTTGGGTGCAAATGAGTTAAGATATATCTCTCCAATATAAGACGATTCGATACGTATCTTGATATATTTCAAAGTGGAACGATTCCATTTGGTTCCGTGCAGTCACATCCTTAAAAAAAAAAAAGAAAAAAAAAAGATTTTCCGCTTCAAACCAGTTTTTGTAACACCCCTATTTAAGATGTTTACATTTCTTGGCATTTTCTTTACATGAGATAATTGCTTGTGAGTTTAGTACTAATAAATTGGCAAAACTTACTTTAGTAGCGTACTTCTAGTTTAGAAGCCGTCTTCATCTGCCGTCAAAAAACAATTCTCCATTTATGGGTAACCGTAAAAAGTAGGATTTTTACAGGTCATTTCTACCTTGACCGAGTGAAATCTCCCACTTTACGGGGCCGTTAGGAATATTCAGATTCCACTGTGCGGGCATGTAACTTATCCCAAGTCACATAAAGCCATTTTAATTAGTTCGCCATCAGTATTATAAGCTTCAATAGCAGAGCCGACCTTAAAAGGATGATGAAACATCTGCGACAAGGTTAGATGATGTTGTGGCAAGAGTATTTTAGGTAGCAGAAGCTCGGCTGGCTTCTTGGCACATTGCGAGCTGTAGTGAATGACGCCCTGTTAAAGGTTAAGGGCTACGCAGAGAGCCATCACACTCTGAAGAAGGCTAACCTTTGCTTTTCCTCATTGATTCGATTTCCTAAAGGCTCCGCATTGATTCGGCATGCGCACCTCCTAAACACCGGTGACTTTTTTTTGTTTTCTGTAAACAGAGCTGGGTTGAATAAGCAGAATCCATTTTTGGAACACAAAAAAAATCTGACTTTCTTCAGATACCTCTTTTGAGGTAAATGAGGGGAGTTATGACACACTAAATGAAAGCATGGTTTATGATGCTGGAGATAATTGCTTGTTAATTGCTTGTGTGATCTTTCATTTCTTTTTTCTTTTTCTTTTTCAATTAAAATCTTCCAGGAGTGTTTCAACTGTTGTCGAGTGAGGTTGTGACTCAATTTGAATTCCTTGAGGTCAACTTGGTGTTTACCCTTTTTCATTCAGCAAGTGTTCAGAATCGTTTAAGTCAAAGCTAGACTGTTCAGTTCACAAGAAAAATATGATTTCTTTGAAATGACTGAATATCTCAAGGCAGTGGTTGTATAATGACATATTTCAGGCTCTAGATATGTTTTTCTTCACCCAACTTAGATTACAAGTCATAGCTGAAAAATCTCTGTGAGTGTGGCTTTTATGTAAATGAGCAACTATGTTGCAGGATGGAAATTCCAAATGGCTCCCATATAGATATAGGCAGATAACAAAATACTTATTTGGATAATTTCACACTTAATGGGGAGGGCAGGACCTCCAGTGATCCAACAATTTGTATACAAGTAATTAAAAAGTAAATTTTCCAAAATATATCCCCTTTTAAATATTCTCAGTAGTGG
The DNA here is from genome assembly GCF_054856555.1 of Leptonotus elevatus. Classification (NCBI taxonomy): domain Eukaryota; kingdom Metazoa; phylum Chordata; class Actinopteri; order Syngnathiformes; family Syngnathidae; genus Leptonotus; species Leptonotus elevatus. Next base: position 6,000,673 of record NC_141257.1, read on the forward strand.
TGCCAAAATTTGTGTGTTAATTTTGAGTTAATTTATAGTTCCTTTAACGCCACTTTTTATTTTTTTAATAACACACAATTAATGACCGCCCTTTACTTGGAAAGCCTGTACACATCCACATCAAAATTCAGCAGTAATACATTTAATAATAATGCATATATTAAAATATATAAAATGCACTGAGCTGTCACCAATGTCTTACAAATGCAATTGTTCCATCTAATGGCAGAAAAATGACCTCAACATAAATCAATAATACACTTGTTTTTTTGTTTTTTTTACCATACAGTACATCTTTTTAAATTTAACTAAATTTTATGAAATATTATGAAATTACTGTATCAATGACTAAAAGATGCAGCCATATTGCCATTAGTTTAACATTTTCCCACTTTTGTTTACAAGAGTATAAAAACTCATTTTGATGTACATTATATTACACATTCAGAACAAACAAAAAAAGTGTTTAATCGTGAGTTAACTATTAAAGTTTTGCGATTAAATACAATAAAAAAAAATTAATCGCCTGAAATGAAGGCTGGAAATTTGCCTGGTGATGGAAAACTGTCCTTGCACGTGCTTCAGTGTACTTCAGCTGTTTTGGCAAATCATTAGCCAAATGCATTGGCTCTACTTGATAGAGAGTTGGGAGAACGTTTGAGAGGAATCTGTTATCTAATTTCACAGGCGGTCCCCAGCCCCCCCCCCAAAAAAAAACTCGGGTTCTCAAGTGTCTTTTAATCTCCTCGTCTCACTTGTTCCAAACGCCTCTTGTCCATTTTGAGTCCCATCAAACATGGAGGTTGTTCCAGAGCCACTCCAGCAGAAGCAAATCTAAGGATGGCTCGTCCAGTCCAGGGTCACCTCTCTGGCGTGGTTCGCCATATTTCTCTGATCACTCTACTGGTTGACTCTACTAGACGTGATCATCGCTCATTATAGATGAAGAAAAACACCGAGATGAAGTGGAAGGAGCACCTTTCTTTATTTTGCCGCTTTTTTATTGTTTTAGTTTGATTTATCTTGGTTGCTACGATACTTTACTTTCCCAGCTCTCTTTTGCGCTTCAGCTGTAAATTGATGAACTTAATATTTCCAGCTATTTGCCTGTTGACTGAAAGTGTTTGCACAATTGTTTCGTAGTGAAGCATTTATTGGAAAGGAAACGTTAATGCTTCAGAATTTAATCACGACTTAGAGCTACAATCAAATACAAAATGGAAGTAGGAAATAATGAATGTGCGTAAAGGAAGAGTCTCTTTTGTTATTGAGTTGTAGCATAGCAGAGGTAGCGTGAAATGAAGTGCACAAGGTGTCACCCCTTTTGTATTGACAATAAAAGTAAACTCGAGGACACAAGAACTCTTTCAGTGTCACGTTTTACAAGATAAAGGCTCATTCATCATTTTGATTTCCATTTGGTGACACTTTTTTTTTGTCCCTTTTACTTTAACCCAATAAGCCGGGAGCGCATGACCGCGTTTCTACCACTAGAGCCGGGAGGCGCTCCAGCTCTCTTCTACCTTTAAAGCCGGGAGAGCGAATACATCATTTTGTTTTGTTTTGACCAATTCTTGGTCACTGAGCCGATGAAATGCATCAGAACATACACGAGAGGGTGACGTGTATGGAGGACCAAAATGGACACAATTAAATAAAAAATAAATAAATAAAAAATATTGACTAAAAGTGAAAATCAAAACGGATATAAAAATATAATTCAAAAATTAAATACAATTTTTTTTTATAAAAGGAAATATAAAGATAATATATATATATATATATATATATATATATATATATATATATATCCATAAATAAATAAAGTAAAAATTATAATTAATAAAGTAAATAAAGTAATAATTACAAAAATAAATATAAAAATAAATGTCGAAATACAAAAATAAAAATGTAAATAGAATTAAATATTAAGCAATAAAAAAAAACACTCTGCTCTCACATTTATTTATTTCATGCTGCACACACTCTGTCAAAACAAAATGTTATTCAATATGACGGGGCGGTCCTAAGCGTGCCTTGGGTTGGCCCCCACCGTTGCAAACTGCCTTTCAATGGTCAAATCAGCAGGTCGGCGAACAAGGAAGTCTTCGTGTGAACGCTGCCTAGACCAAAGTCTTTGACTAGCGTTAAAATGAGAGCAGAAAGTAGAAGAAACTCACAAAACTACAGTACTGTGTAATTGTTAAGATCAACACAGGCATCCGAACTGCCTCCGCTTGACATTTCTGTCTGCGCTCTTCAGGGAACTCGCGGGGCTTTTTATCTTTCATCTAGAAGCTCTTGGTGACATCCCAGCTTGTAATAAATAGCTCCTTACAAAACAAGCTTACGCAACCTAGCAGACAACTTTTTTTTTCACTTTTTAGATTACTTGTTGTTCGGTTGGATATGAGAGTTGCATATATGAACGGCAAGTGAACCTGTGTCATCCATCCATCCATCTGTCTATCCATCATCTACCGCTTATTTGGAGTCGGGTCGCGGAGGCAGAAGCTGAATGAAATGTGTGATGTAAAATTGCCCAAATCCCAGTAATCTTTTTCTTGCAAAAGCAGTGGTGTACTACTCTACGTATAGTCGATGTTTCAGGCGTATGTGGTCTCTGCTTCCTTTGTCAAAATAAGCTTTGTTACTTTTGTCGACCTCCGCGGATGACGACGTGAGCGAAATAGAGAGAGCTTTTTTTTCAGTCAAGTAACTGTGCTTGTATACTTAAGTACAGCGCGTGAGTACTTGTGCCATCTTTACTTAAAAGTAATCCCGTCTCCTGAAAGAAAGCAGCGTTGTGCGCTTTGGACTTTGCTGAGCATCTGGCAGAACCTAAAAACGTGTGCAGGTGCTCAAGCAGATGTGCGTGTGTGTGCATGCCGTTGTTTTAGGCTATCAGGAAGTATGCATTTCCCATGTTACAATTAGACAGCAGCAGGTGGTCTGATTTATTAGAAAAAAAAGAAAAAAAAAACACGTCCCACATGGTTGATGAGCATTAATGCTAATGTCGACTAGCGCGGCGATAAAAGAAAACGCTTCTCGGAAAACGTTGCGTCAAGGCGAACAGGAAAAGGCTTGGCACTTAAGCGTATGGATGCCAGTGAATACATTACAGCAGGGATCAAAGAAGGCATCATCGCTTGTCTTTGTTTAGGCATTCTCATTTATTTATATATCGGAGGGTTGTCACCGCCGAGGCAGCGCTTTTGCTTTCGTGATACAATCAACGGCAAGCTCCGTCTCCGGCGGTTTTGCCAGAGTTGCGTATAGCGTTAACAGCGTGAACACAATCGCTCACAGATGTCATTAGAAGCGACAGCCCATCTCTCCGCATCGCAAGTACACTAAGTAACCACAGCCTAAAAAGAGAATTAATACACAGGGTGTTTTTGAATGAATCCAAGTTCCGTCAGATGCATGTATCTAATACGTTGTCATCATCTGGGCTCAGCGGGAGTCCATTAATGTGAGCAGGGTCACTTGCTACTCATAAATAATACGAGAGGAGGAGGAAGTGGTTTAAAGCACTTTTAATTGGTTAGTTTGGTGGGAAATTTAACATGCAGAGATGCAACACTGTTTTTGTCCATCGCTTAGCTGCACTGAGCTCCATTTGATCTTCAACATTTTCCCACGACCACTTTAATTGGTTCCCAAATCACAAATATGTCACAAATATGAATCCTGCATACGTTTCTCTTCAATGAGCAGCTCCCATCTAACAACACTCCAAAATCGTATCTTTTAATATCGACTGGGAACATGTTTGAAGTGGAGTCCATACTCGCAGTTGTAGGAGAGTGCCGATATTCTCCGGCAGTAAATATCGCAATTAAATTGCTTTAATCGCCGACTTATTTAATCAACTCTTGTGATTTTTTTTTTGGGGCATGCTCATTACTAAGATTATTGAAATTAAATGCAGCAGGCATTTGATTGGCCTGGCTTGTACACCAACGTTGGCATACTACATAAGAATGTGGTACAAAAAGAGGAACAAATAAAAACCTTTGTATGTGTCAATTTTAATATATTTGATTATTTTGTGGCAGTCTCATTTACAACATGTGCCTAAACAAGCATTTGAGCCAATGGTTTCGAGCAGTGGTTCTTAACCTTGTTGGAGGTACTGATACCCCCACCAGCTTCCTACGTGCATTCACCCAACCTTTCTTTTTTGAAAAATAAAATCTGAAAAAAATTCAAGAGATAGGTAAAGGGGTTACTGGTGAACAAGGAGTTGTGTTCTTGTATTCCCCATCTCCATGCATCTTAAGGAACTGTTCCTTTTTAGCGTCGCTAGATAGCTAGTTGTGCTGGACTAGAATTGGCATTGGATATCATGTAGTCAGGGCGCTGACTGCCAACACTCAACTCAACTCTATATTTTTAGAAACCTTTAAAACAACCACCGTTGTTTTCTTTTTCAGCTGGGACCCATCGACAGCAGATACAATGAAAACAGCAGAGGCCCCAGAATTGAACCCTGTGGAACACCATATACGTGAGTTACTTTTGCACGCAATCATCCGACCACTTTTTATTTATTTTTTTTGCAACCTTATTAGTATGACGGGATTACAATAATAAAGTAATCACACGATGTACCATCCCAACATTCACAAGTCGACTACTGAGCGCACCAAATACGCTGCAGCTTAACTACCTTCTGGTTTAGATGATTCTGCATGTGTACCAGTCAGAGTAGTAACAAATCTCCAGTGTCTATAAAATCCCCTTGAACGGTGACCCTTGCACACTCCTCTAGTGTCAGAAGTCAGTATTCTTGTAATTCAGCACTTTGATCGGCCCATTACACATGATAAGACTTTGGTTTTGCGTGATTAAGATGACTCTGACGCCCAACGCTCCAGTGCTGCTGAATTAAACGTGAAGCCAAGTGATTTAATGGAAAAAATGCCCAATAGCAGACAAGCGCTACATTTTCCTATTTTGTGTGGCTCATTTCATCTCCGATTTTCCAATAGCCGAGGAACCGCTGACCTATTTGCTGCTTTTTGTCCCGTCGCAAGTAACATTACCGGTCTAGTGTGCTCCTGATTTATGTCATTGCGCTTTTCAAAGGGATTTGATTGCTTTCTTTCCCAGCAATCGGCTGTTTATTTGCCTGAAATAACACATTGAGGAAAGGTTGTGGCTGTGATAAACTGTCAATCTGAAAACAAACTATTGTTCATAAGTGGACAAAGAAAAGCTTTGATGAGTCGTTTTAGGCAGAAGGCTTGGTGACCCAGCATCGGAAATGACCTGATCCAAGGCTGCAGGGTCTGGGCTTGGGTATGAGAGAGATTTTACAGAAAGGTGCACAATACTCCCGCGGTACGGGATCAACTGTTAGCAAAGCCCTTCTCCCTTTTTGCCTTTAATCCTTTTCTTTGGCCCATCGCTTGTCAGGATGGCATTCATCTGAACAGTCAGCAATAACTCGAAAAGGCTCAGTAGGGAGTTGTTACAGCTGAAGGTCTCAACGTTCCACTTGTGTGCATTTGTATTTATTTTTTTAGCTATAGTCTCAGTTACTGTAAAGATTCTGATGTAGTAACCAAATTATTTGGTTGTACGGGCACCAGCGATGCCAGTAATGCCTTTTTTCTTTTTTTTTTACAGTAACTACTATATTGTGCTACTTTCCTCTGTGACGTAATCTGACGACAGTTACTTTGCAAGATTCCAATCTTTAACATTTAACAAATTCAGCTTACAAAAAATGCTCACTTACCATTCACGATATAGCGATATTGCCATTACCTGTCTCATGGGTGCAGTAGTGCATGACATTTCACAACACGCATATTTTTCAGTCATGGTTTTCCCTCATGCGTGTACGTGCAACAAAACTAATAAATAACAAATATTAAAATACAAAAGGAGAGCCCATTCCTAGATAGACACACATCAAACAACTTTACGTTATCAAAAACATAAAGCTTTTGACACTTCACAGCTTCAGAAACCCTACCAGTTTGTCCAAACAAAAAACAAAAAAAAATAAATAAAAACACATGGATCGGTAAACAATGTATATTATAAATGTTAAGTTAGCCATGACAATATTAACAGCTAAATATGTCAGGTCGAAACAGTCTGCCTTAAAAGTCTTGAAATACATAAAAAAATAAAATAAAATAAAAATACAGGTAGCCATTTATGTTACGTGAAATCCATAGACTAATTCTATACAAAAGCAAATAATGCAAATAAAAAAAAGTATTTATTTTATTTTTAATTAAAAAACAAACATTATTCCCAAATGTCACTCTAAAAATGTACTTCCAATTAAGTTGTCAATTTTATGTTAATCAGTTGTCGGCATCTGATGGATTTACCTAATGAAGTAATTTGTAATCTAATCTAATCGTACTTTTAAAGTCAATCAGTAATTTAAATTACTTTTAAAGCCAAGTAATCAGTGAAGTAATTAAGTTACTGTGGCAACAACGATGTACAAACCTTGAAAATTTACTTGGGGGAAAAACAACTGAAGCACAGTAGTAAAAAATAAATGTTAACAATAACCGCATAATTCCCTTCTGTGGCTATTATGTTCATGAAATTGTGTTGAGAAGGGTTAGCACAAGCTATGTTCAAAATTAAAAAATGGGCAAATCAGCAAAGATGCTTGGGATATATAATAATTATTATTATATAAATAAATAATTAAATATTATTTTAATGCCCCAAATAAAGAAAAGTTTTTGCTAAGAAAAATCTGAGTTTTCTAAATTGCAGCAAAGTGGATAAATATGATGAAACGAGTTAGGCCACCGTCTTTTTTTGCACATTCTGTGAAGTTCTCTATCCACATTTAGTTAGAAACTCAAGATAGAGTTCTTAATTTGTCTCCTGCTGGAAAAAAAAAAAAAGCAATTGAAGTGAAAGCCACTTAAGAGAGGACAGGATAGTAGTGCTTCTCAATTCTTGGCGACTTCCACACTTATTATATGCAGAGATTTTTTTCCCCCCGATCATGATGAAACTGAAAGTCAACACGTTTCTTCCCTGACTCGCAAAGTGTCATTTCCAAATTCAGATTAACACTGAAATGTGGCATGTGTGGCGATCTTATTCTGAATTGGCTCGGCGCAAACACTTCCCCACATTCTAAATTAAAGTAAAAATACTGCTATTGCGTACAGGACAGATTTATAGTAGCATGTATGAAGACTCAAAGGCTCTGGCTCCACTAGCAGTATGACAACTGCCTCAGCACACTAACAGTGCAATAAGAAGACACATTCACAAGCACACTGGAAATAAAGAAAATACATCAGCGTTCTCATACATATTTCAGAAATTTGTTGGCAGTATATCGTTCTTCTTGGGAAACAGCCGCGATTGCACTCACTTCAGACGCTCAAAATGGCCTCTGCACCGAGCCCGCCTCATTGAGTGGACAATTGCCTCGTACCCAGGAGAACTTAAGAATGCACTTTTGCACCCGAAAAAACGAGCCAACGCAAATTGTCCTGCCGTTCGTCATTGACTTCTGTTAGATCAAATGACTTTCTGTACAAATGTCAGTAGACTGAGCTTCAAGTGCCTCTTAGGCCAAGATGGGCAACTTTAATGATCGCAGGGGTCATATATATATATATATTTTTTTTTTTTACAGAAAACTGCCTCGTTCAAAGTCAGCAGGGATAAACAGTACATGGATTAATGAAAATGAAGTTGTTATACTCATCAACGATATCGAGCACTGGGACTACACTGGGACTACAACTCTCTACAGAGAAACTGTAACGGAGATGTAAAAGCTCCACTCTCAGCTCATGATGTAACCTCACCTTGGAAGAAGCGCTCTGATTGGAGCGCCCTTAAGCCTTGCCTATAAAAAAAAAAAACTCACGCAGTGCAAAAACAGATGTGACTCCTCCTTGATGATACAAAATAGAGGAAGCTCAGTAAGAGCGATTGTTGCGTTTGTTATTTATATCGCTCATGGGCAAAAGAGGAAGTGTGACAATACTGTTTAAAGTGCATTAAACCGCACAGCAGTTTCATTTAGTGACACTTGTGGATCGCGGCGCATTACTGCAGATTTGTGTGCGGGGGAAAAGTCGTTTATCTGTATATGCATGAATTTGGGTCGAACATCCTACGCTGGTTCTCAACCGTTTTGCCCGATCTAATTGTCGTCATTACCATACTAATGCGATCAGATTCGTCAGAAACCTACACAAGGAAAGACGGCCACAATGTGACAAAGAAAAATCCTTCCTTTGCATGAGTCTTGGTTACGTCATTAAGAATGAATGAGGGGGCTCAGAGTCAACAGAATTGACCACGCACAGAAGTGACAGCTTCAAGGGTGGGCAATGTTTAACTTAAAGAACAAGAACCGACAAAACCTAGGCTGAATGCACATACTGTGCTTTGATAAGAATCTATTGTTTGTGGCCAGACCATTACTGAGTCTACTAAAGTGTAAATGAATACAGATGGAATTACCTTCATTCTAAAGATCATTTCAAGGGTAGTTGTTTTGAATGGAATAACAAAAGACTTATAGAACAGACTTGATTGCCACAACAGAATTGTATATTTTCTTTAAGCTCTAGAGCAGTCCTTTCTTGGATCCTCTTCAAGCTAGTGTTGACCAGACATCCCGGATGAACCGAGACTTGATTTTGTCCCGAGTGCCGGCGGATTTTGCCAGCCCCGTTGTTTGGTCCCATATTTGTGCAGGTTCAGTCAGCAAGCTAATTGTTTGGAAACATGTTTGTCAATCACACAGTTGTCATAGCGATTCATAGTGACTACGTTTACATGCAGTCAATAATTGGGTTAAGGTCAGAATTCCGGTTTCTGAAACAATCGAGGTAACGCGTTTACATGCATGGCAACTAGTTCCTGCTTCCGTGTCTAAGAATCATGGGAAATGTAGTCCTACTAGCTTAATGCTGCTTTCGCCAGTCACGCCCAACGCAAGCTGAGCTTTTCTGGCTGCATATTTCCGATGTTACAATGTTGGACCGGTGCGATGTGAACAGCACAGCCGACTTCGAGCAAATAAGGTTCGATAATGGTGTGAGTGCATTGCTTGTTTAGCACTGTTGTGAACTGTCAACCAAGATCATTTAGCATTAGCTAAAGTAATAACATCACCTGATTGACTTGCAATTAAATTTGTTCCTGGTGACAAATATTGGATTTTCAGCAAAATTGTAGTGCCGCAATTTGCTTGTAAACAATGTTTCAACGGATGTGCTAGCCAGTTGATCACTGCTAACACAATAAGGATTTTGAGAGATTCATCCAGGGTTTGTGGCGGTGTGGTTAATAAGCCTCCAAATAGTGGCTCATTATGCTCTGATAATGTCTTTTCATTGGCCTCACAAATCAAAAGGAGAAATTTCCAATTGGTCTTGGAGGTGTAAAGCACAATGAGGGCAAACAATTGCTACGAGATGACACAAACACATTCACTTTGTGCACTTTGATGGAGACGCAGATCACAATCTTGAATGTTCCCATGTTGTGACTGTCGAAGTACAACTTGACCTTTATCACTTTTCTTTACTGGCGACTACCACACTGATGCACTATTTTCAAAAAGAACGGCACAGATCAAGTGGTATCTCTTATGTCTGGCGAAGAATCGCTTGGCTTGCACGAGTGTGACAATAGATGCATTATGGCTTGTATTGATTTTTAGTGCTCATGTTACAGCATCGTTTTTTGGTTGCCCTTATCTCTCAAACAGCACTCTGGCACTTAGTTTTATCAGCGAGCGAGTGAGTAAATATTGCCTACCCAGTCAGAAACGTACTTTTTAGACTACATAGCTGATGCAGTAGCCTGATTTGATATGTATGAGAGAGTGCGTTTATGTGCGAGTAAGTGCCGCTTTCTGCCTTTTTTTTATCGCATCAGAACTCAACCTCTGTCCTCCAAACACGTCTCTTGGGGTGATTCACGGGACATTGTGTGATCACGCTTTATCGGCTTACCAAAGAGGACAAAAGACGTAGTGCGGCAGAGGTCAACGTTGCATTGTCACCTCCTATGGGCATGCTGGTAAGGTTCAGAATGATGAAAAGCAAAGTAACACCCGCGGGCCAGCCTCTGAACAACGCCTCCAGGCAAGCAGCCTGCCGCACTCTCAGCAAGTCGACATAAGTAAGGAGTTTTATGGCCTGCTGAATCAAAAATAAGAAGCAGACAGGGATTGCGGAGTTTTGCTCTAAAGTCTACAAAGTCAGATGTGCAAGTAAAGTGGCTGTTTCCTGTTACAAGCGGAACAATTCTAAACAGGCATACATAAAAAAAGAAATGGAGAAATGCACATTTAGCATTAATACTTTACTAGGCCAGAAAACCTCCAATCTTTTTTTTTTTTTATATCGCTTATGTTGAAACTTGCAGAGAATCTGAAGTGAAGGCAATTGTAAAAGTCAGCTAAAAAACTTGAGACAACTGTCCATTCATCCATCTAATTATCTATACAGTTGAAATGATAAATTATACAAATTCTGTATAGGCGTCGGTTCGTACAGTTTTGTAATTACCCTAAACAATAAACCATAGTGATGTCTCCACTCGTGTATCGTTGAGCATGACCACGCAAAGTCAGTATGATAGCAAACTGGCAACCAGGTACGATGAGACGTAAAATACCGTAGATAAATAGAAATTCCAGCAGACAGCAAATGTACTTTAATGAGCTTGAAGTTACAGGAAGTTGACATGCGAACATTGGATCGCGACAGTCTGATGTGATGTTACCCAGCTCGAGGTGCTGGAACGTTACCCCACCTTGGTCCTATCTATGTCAGATTTTGAACGAGAGTCCATGGGTTAAGATTTGTGCGCCCTAGACCGGAAATGCATCACTAATCAGTAGGGGTGTAACAAAAGCCGGTTTGAAGCAGTAAATCTTCCCCCCCAATTTTTTTTTTATGCAAGTACATCAAATCAAATCGTACCACGTTGAGATATATCGAGATACATATATTATATATACATATATTTTTAGAACTGGCACATTCACTGACAAGTTGATTAAAATGTCTGTAAATTGACAGCAAAAAAAAAGTTATTTCATCATACTCTCTCTCACAGAGCCAAATTGAATCGTAGTCCCACTGATTCGAACTGTATCTACTTTCAAATTGAACCGTCAAATTGATTCACACCACACGTATTGAAACCCGTTAATAAAAATATTTTGTGGAGAGATGCACTAAATGTAAAATTTGGTCAACATTTATATGACATTTTTCGTCTTCAAGAAAAGTAATTTTGTGACCACTGTCAGTAGTGGAACAGCACCAGAGCGCCATCTACCATTATTTCATTGTCAAGGTAATCAATCTTACAGTCAAAAAAACATTCTCACTGTTTTTTTCCCCACCTTGTTTCTTTATAGAACATAACAGTTTATGTAGTGATCATTGAACCAGCCTGTAACTATTAGCGGAATGTTGCTATTTCAGGAAATAGGCATATTCCTAGTGCTTCAGCATTCCATTTACAGTTACGTGTTTTATGGGAGGTTTGCAGTATTTACACGGGCCATAAACACAAACACCCACCTCCATAAAAAACTGAGCTTCCCACTGAGACGAGCACAATATAAAACCTTTGACATTTGCCAGAAAATCATTCCCAAAACATTTCCATTGTGCAATTGCAATGCAGAAAGACATCTATTGAGGCTACTTTCGTTGACCCACTGGAGAGTCTTAGAGACAGTTTGTGTCACAATGACAACTTTGGCCAACTTGCGTGAAGTTCGTGCCCCTAGAGCATAAATGAGATTCCACCTAGGATAGTACTGCTAGCAGCTGCATTGCGCCCAGCTTCGCTGAGTGTGTGTGTGTGTGTGTGTGTAATTCGATTTTGTCTCTGCAGCTCTGTGCTGTCCATAGCACGGATTATTATTCTGCACGAAAAACCATATATAAGGTTGATACATATTTCATGGAGCTTGTGTTGGCTTGTGGATTTCTCATCTGTGAATTGATGAGCCATCAAATAATGCGCCTCATTTTCTTCCGTGAGTATAATATATTTCATTTCAAATCCTAAACTGTTAAAGTGGCTCTTTTAAAAGCCACACTCTGACTCACCTCACTGCTTCTGCAGTATTTGTTTTAGTCTGGGCTGGCGCTCTCTCCTCTTTTAACCCAATCGACTTTCTGCACTTCTGAAATAAAAATAATCAGATGAATGTATATCATGAAACAAAGCTTGTAAACCCAAATGGTTAACTGGTAAAATACGATTCTTACAGGAATAGCAACGTTTGGAGATTATGATCTAAATAGTTAGTCGTATAACGAGGTGTGTCAAAAGTTCCACTTTGTAGTTTTACTGGCTGCCAATGATAGACTGTTGCCTTAATCTTCAACCCGGGCCAAAAACATTTGTACACAAAGACTCCTTCCTTGTATTTTTGTGTGAAGACTGAAAGCGTTTACATGTGTAATTCCTCACACTTTTTTGACATACATCTCATTCCGCATAATTCATTTAATTCACATCATTCCAATTTCAACGTATTCTAATAACTCTCATCACAGGAGATATTACTTTTCTCATTGCAAAGAATCTTTTTTCCCAAAATTCTACATTTGCAACCTAAAGTTCCCCATTCATTTCCAATGGGAAATTCAACATAACAGAATCACATCGGTCCCATTTGACATTGAAAGCCTTCAGCTCATTCAATTCACCCTGGGAAGGATTTTCAACATTACAAAATGTCCATGCCCCACAAAAAAGAATCCTCATTCATTCTTAATTACACACTTAAAACACACACACACACATGCGCACGCACAAAAAAAACAACCTTCCATTGCATTCAATATAATTTCACACAATTCTATGTTATTCAATATCATTCAATATCACTCAGTATCATTCTGAATCATTGTACATGCTTCCATATTTTTTTCATTCATAGCTAGTTTGAAAATGAAATAAAAGATGCTGTTGACTCAGACGTTTAACATTAAAAATCACAAATTACCCGAGCATCAGCCTTGCTTACTTTATTTAGTTTTGCGCCACTGCTGAAATGTGATCCCGCTTCACTTTTAATCACCGAAAATGATAGACGAAATTGGTTATGCTTCTACCTGCGCGCAATTTCAATTCATCTCACATGCGATTGATGGCACGTTGGCGGGCCGCCGCTCCCGTTTGCTCATTGTCACCTGTGGGCAGCTCTCTCCACATCATTCCCTTCAAGCCTCCGATCATGACCACCCCCACCGGACCCCGAACCTCTTTAACATCCCATTGTTCCCCTGTCGAGATCCATGCTGATTTCATCTCCCCCCCTTATAGCTGAGGGCAGCTCATGGCTGTGGCGCTATCTCTCTGCTTCTCTCTTTTAACTCATCCATCTCGGTGATTGTGCCTGCCCACTGGCCATAAAAACCTTCCAAAGCCATTTCCAGCCTTAAATGGGCCAGCGTTTGAGCACAGAATTCAAGGTTAAACCTCCCTGCTGTAGCGCTACTTGTTGTTGATTTATCGGAAGTTTACTTTTCAATTTCTCCTATAGTACCTGTAACAAAACTTTAACACTGGAGTTAGCTTGATGTTTTACAGTAAGCATCCCGCAGTCTTCCAAATTTTTAGGAAGCTCCATAAATACCAGTGGAGAAATCCTGTTTGCTTGAGATGAAAAAGCACGATGCCGCCCCAGTCCATACCATGCTTTTCAGTATTCAAAAGTGCATCTTTTATGGCCTCAGATTGCTGTAATTTAAATGATGGCAACATCTTTACACCACCATCTGTTAATAAAATACGTCTCAGTTCTTTTAGTGTGTGCAAATCTCACCATAGCCGTAACTGACTGACTTTGCATGCAAAATCTGGCAAAAGAACACAAAACACAAAGATGTTAATCCACTTCAGGGTGCATACATATGGGAGAAGCAGGAGGTTGGGTTATGAGGAGTGCATTTCAATATCTAAAGCCTTAAAGGTTCCTGAAAACAACAATAACCTAAATGTGAACCCGAGTCTGTAATTGCACGCTGCTGTTGCGTGCGCGTGTGAGTGTTTTCTGTCCCGTACTCACAATGAACCCCGAGCACGTTTGGCTCAGGAGCTTCTTCAATATGTTCCATAAGTACTGCACAGAATATAATGCATGCATTTATTTTCCATCAAAAACAGACAGTAAAATCCTGGCTTTCAATATCTCTATCAACCCCTTAACACTTTTCTATTAACTCTTGCAACACTTGACGAACGAACTCGCAAAATAATAAATAAAACCAAATACCGTATTTTACGAACTATAAGTCACTCGTAAATGGTTTTGGAGTATATGTTGCATTTTTGTGGAAATTTATTTTACAAAAACAAAGACCAAGTAGATCTCAGACCCAAAATCCCCGTTCCCTAATTGCGGGTGCGTTCGGATATACGCTCCAAGCTCGTACTGTTTTACTCCGACCATTCGGAAATTAAAAAGAGTTGTTCAAATGTGCCGTTCATTCAGAGTTCATTCATATTCTCAAAGTAGTGTTATGACGTCAGAGTGAATTTCCGAACACCTACTGCTTCTTCTTCAATTTTTTATTCTACTTTGTTTTGGCGATTTGGTGTTTTGCCGCGGAGGTGTGTAAATGCATCAAAAGTCCACACAATTAGGAATTTGGGCTTTTGGGTGCCAATCCAAGTCACACCTGAGTATAATTCGCATGAGTAGCCTAACTATGAAAAAGTGCAACCCATAGTCTGAAAAATACGGTACTTGTACTACATATATATACGTTACGTACGTACTTATACTCGTATTAACTTTGTAGTGAGATGTTGCGATTTCTGCAATGGATATAGAAAGCTAATTTATTGCAGTTAAAGTTAACCCCCAGAAGTAAACCACGATGATGGCAACGTAATTCTGTTTGGTGTCATTTTTCTTAAGATGGTCATTTTGGGTTGGGGAAGAATTCTGGTGGGTGGCCCGGTGGGTGGTGTCTGATCGGTGCTGGATTTCACCTTCCTTGGTTTTCTTTGGTCCCCTCGGGTCCCCTTGGGTCTCCTGACGGCGGTGTTCGGTTTAGGTGAATGGTATGGGATTTTTTCTAATAGGTTTTTGGTGAGCTAACAAATACATGCACGCACGCACGCACATACACATACTCACCCACATACAAAAAAAAAAAATATATATATATATATATATATATATTTAAAAAAATTAATAAATAAATAAAATAAAGAGCAATGATGATGACATTTCCGATTGAACAATACTGAGCTCTTTAGAAAAGAAAAAAGAAAAAAAAAAAAGAAAAAGATGGTCATTTTGAACACTTTTATTTATTTATTTATTTGTGCAAAAACTACTAAAACCATACATTTAAATCGACAAAACTAATTTCGATGTATTGTTTTTAGTGTTGTTTGCATAGATGCATACATTATCTGTACATGCTTTTCCTGCACTTGTACCAGATGCGACTCTGTATGGAAAAACAGACACGAGTGCAAACAGGGAAACCCAACGGCTTCTGGCGTAAATTGATTTAGTTGCCCGCATAAACCATTTGTATGTGTTTAAAATACAAGAACTGTTCCACACTCTTACAGAGCAAAGATTTGTTTATTTGCAAACGCTGTTAGGCGCGTAGTTCGCCCATCTGCATTACAAAGAGAATGCACCGAAAGCTGTTTCAATACAGCTCTTATCAACAACAGGCTCCCGTCGCAACAAATCCACAGAGCCGCACTGCACATACAACGTGCACATGGGCTTATTCTTTAGATATTCAGCTAAATATTCTATTCAGCTGGGGACGCTCCCAATGTGTGATTGCTATGGAATATGTGTTATGAGTGGGGAGGAGAATGACAATGTGTTGTGGTGGCAGAGCTTGGAAAGGAAGGAGGCATGTGACATAACTCCAAATTGGAGTCGTTTTCCTTCTGGAGTCTCCACACTGTGAGTTTATGTAGTCTATGCATGAGAGGGAAAACAAAGTAAATCCTTGCTCTCGTGGTCCCAACTGAGGAAAGTCGATGTTAAGCAAGGGGCATTAAAACATTTTTACAAGTTCCTTTCACATGGAGATGGTGTCTTTTAAGGTTATTGTAAACATTTGGTTTACACCTGTGGATTGTAAAAGTAGTCCATATATAAAATTAAAATGTAGTCAGAAAACTTTTCGGTACCCATTCCTTACTAATTAAAGCAAAAAAGCACTAAGCCTAGCAGCACAACCTGGATTTAAAATCAGATCGACTGATGTTCATAGGGGTTTAAAATATGCAAATAAATCATGCAAATAAAATAAACTGAAAATGAAAGCTATTATGCTAACGGCAGCTTCGAGAAGGCAACAAATGTGCAGCATTTACTTTTAGTCATGAAAAAGGAAACCAAACAATTAAACTCTCTACTTCTGGGGTGCGGGGATATGACAAGAGGCAAGTAAACAAATCGAGGAAGGCAAACTTCCATCTGACTAAAAATGTAATGTAAGAGAGCAAATAGTCAACTTGTGATGCGTGCACTCAATGACCTGTTAAGTTCCAGCGGACTGCGCTTCGCCTCATACACGTTCACAAATATAGAAAAACAGGACATGCATTACACTTGACAGTAGGTAACAGGTACGCTTGACGATTTCAACACACGGGACTCTTCATTAAGTACACCCGCATGAGGTGTCAAGTCAGATTGAACCTCAGGACAATTGTCTAACATATTGCGTGACCTGTCTCCAATGAGCCACGAAGTGTGCAAACCTCAGTGATCTTAAGTTTCCGGGTCAAGACAGCACGGCACGGCCGTGTGTGAACGCTGCAGTGATCTGACATTTCCAAAAGTCACATTGTGTCAAATCAGAATCGGCTGCCAAGACATAATGCAATGTGTGAACACACCGGACTGGGATGAATAAAACATCGGATTCAAATATCTTCTTAACGTCGCGTTCAGGAATTGAAAACCAGAAATAATAGCTGCTATTTTGTGGATTCGTAAAATGATTAGAAGTGGAATATTAGACTTTGACCGTTTGCAGTCCTGAAAGGTTCTATTTGCACAATATCTGATCAACTATACCGGAAGCAGCAGTTTCTTACTATGGGATCCCCAATAGCATAACATTGTACAGTCTTACAAATACCTGTATATTTTCTATACAGCGAGTTCTCATTAGCATTGTGAACTGGCTGACTTGGGGCGAGACTGATTTCCAGCCTCCTGCAGGCGCACTTTAAGTCCACCATACAGTATGTTGCCATTAGATTGAATTCATGATTCTATCCCCCCCCTGTGCCAGTAGTCTGCTTTATTTATTTTATCACCTCTGTGTGACACACTTTAAAACTTCCTTATTCCGGTTAATATCAAAATAAATCTACTGCAGACCCAAAGGCCCATGCATTCAATTCATTACCAAGAACTAAAACGAAGGACATCGCTATAATTATAGTTAGCTTTAGTCAGTTTTGCAAACAAAAAATGTAGTTTCAGTTAGTTTTCGTTAAAAAAAAAAAAAGCATTGTCACTGTTTTATTCTGTTAACGAAATTGTTTTTGGGATTTCAGTTTATTTTTTTCGTTAGTTTTCCTTAACTGAAATAACCTCGTTAGAAACTACATTTCAAACGGTCTCTTTGCTCATCATCTCGGATCGGCGACCAAATGAGTTGCGCTTAAAATGACATGGAAAAAATGGAGAAAGTGCCATGCGGCGTAGGATGATGGCCGCTCTGTTGGACGGCCAATTACAGGGGCAGCCTGTGGGGAAGGACTGGGAAAAAAGGTGGTGGTGAGTCGAAGAGAATAGCAGTGGATGGGAAGGCTGATGAGGGTCGAGGAACGCTGATGACCGTCAGCAGCTATGTAAAACTCGGTCTGATCATCGCCTCTCAGCAGCCTTAAAGAGACGCGGCGGAGGGTGTTCTTTCTTTCTTCCGCCTTTTTAATAGGCTGCCTTTTCGCTCTCCACGCACTTTGATGGACGCCCTCTCATGTGGCCCTCTGTCTCTTGCCGTCCCCCCCCACTTGGAGTGTCCCATCTCCCCATGCGTCTTATCCTCAGAACCATCCTTCTGACGGCTCACTGGGTCTTTTGTTTTTGTTATTTCTCTCGCTGTCACGCTGCTCGGCAACATTTGTCCTCACGCCTCTTCAATCTCTTCATGCTGTTTGATAGACTTTTGAAGATCTCTCCGCATGGATCTTTTGCTGCCTTTTGCTTTTCTGTTCTATCATTTATCTGTCTTATAATTAACTCCCTATAGCCCTGCGTGGTCAAAAAATGGACTAGAACAAAACAGCTGTCTTGTTTCACGGATTCCTGATCATTAAAATGAGATGATTGTGAGAATGCGTGTGCTTATTGAGTGTCGAAATGAAACGTGTTGAAGAGATGGGGTGCAAAATAAGGGTAGGAAGACAACGATGTGCCTCACTTCTCTGCTGTCTGTCACAGCAGCCTATAATTGGGCTTTGCCCCCAAAGCGTCGCTGACAGGGATGCTCAGCAGCTATTACGTGATGTATAGCGCTTCACGTCAGATGCAAAAAAATATTCCGCCTTGCAGCACAGACTGAGAAGTTGAAGTAAAGAAGCAGGCTCAGATATTACAGATGGAAATTGTGTGAGGATGTAGGGAGACGAGGATAAAGTCAAAATTGAAAGCAAACTTGTCAAGTGTAAAGACCGTCTGAAAGCACTTGAGGTACACCCACGCAATCCACCTTTTAAGAATATAACAACGCTCTATTTTGAGGGACACTGTCAGAAGTATTTATTGGAAGTTACCGTATTTTTTGGACTACAAGTCACTCGGGAGTAGAAGTTGCATCAGTCAAACAATGCGTCACGGTGAGGGAAAAAACATTGGTCACACTTTTTGGGGGGAAATTTAGTTTACAAAAACAGAGAGCTCAAATCCCTGTTCCATAATCATGTTGACGGCAATGAGCGAGTTGGATTTGAAAGTTTTACTTCTTAGTTAAAAATTGCTTCCCTTAACTGGAATCACGTGTCGCCTTCGGAAGTGAAAAATCGCCTGATTTTTTCCCGATTCCAATCACAATAAATCATTGAATATTGCCACGCATATTCCATTTTAGAAGGTGGTTGTACTCCACCAAAAGTCTTTGCCAACTGCCAAAAGAAAGTAGAAGTAGAAAAAAGCAGATGAAGGCAAAGAAATAGTAGTCACGGCAACTGTGATGAAGGGATCATCTCACCAGCGAGCATGCGGCAAACACCACAACAATGATTTACTATTTGCATCACCAGCGGCGCAATAACTGAACAGGATTCTACCTTTGGCCACTTAACAATGTGGGATTTTAATTAAGAAAGTTAAGTTAAAGTTAAGAAAAAAAGTCTGTATTTAAAAGCAGAAATTTCAAATCCAACCAGAAATTGTTCGCTACTGTTAACAATATTCAGGAACGGGGATTTTGGGTTAGAGTCCAAGCTCTAATTTTATTCAATACATACAAGTTGCACCTGATTGTAATTCTCGGGGACCAGCTAAACTATGAAAAAAGTGTGACTTATAGTCCACAAAAGACGTGTAGTAGAATTGCCATCATTCTGAGTATCTGACATGGTCAACAAATGAAATGATTGCTGGTCACGTCCTGATTTGCTGCTTGACAGATTTCTCAGGACAAATTAAAAACATGAGATCACACTGGACAGAACTCCAAACCAGACACTCAAAGAAGACGTGGATGACAGCTGTGGGTAACTGTTAGAAAACAAAGTTTTGTCAGACCTCCTGGCGGCGACACACAGCGAGACATCTATTCAAGTAGTCATCAAATAAAAAATAAATAAAAAATGAAAGCGACAGACCTGTGGGATTTGGCAGTTCTAAGGGACAGCTCCTGAGAAAAATGAGGCTTTGGTGTGATGTGACATTTTGACCGCCAATGAAAGGACCACCTGGAGATTCAGATGTCATGACAAATGATGAGAGTTAATGAAAGGGAAGAAAATTTATGGCAAAACCATTAGCGACATTCTCCGGCATTAATATTCAACTAAATCCCACATGAAGGTAAACGTCATTATGTATTGTGTGTTTTGTTTGCGCATTATGGTGCTTGCATGCGAAAGTCAATTTTCTAAGTGTCCTCAGAGAAAATAAGTACGGGTCCTGAGGGAGACAATCAAGACTTTCCAAATAGAGCTAGAGGGAGGGGACAGAGAAACAATGTGTTGACATTTAAATGAGGGGGGGGGGGGAATAGAATCCATAAATGCTAACTAAAGAGAGGTAAAAACACCCTTATTGTGACGCTGCCAAGACAATTATTAGAATATGTAGATGAGAAAAGAATGTAAATAATCTAAAGATTACATATTCTGTGGTTTACAGTGCTTTCAATGACGGTTATGGAAATCGCACACAATAATATACCTTTGTGATATTTTGCCAACAATAACAATGATGCCACGATCCAGCGATTATGCTACTATATAAAAATGGAAGGAAACCATGTTAGAGCAAATATTTTTTTTGCGTTTGCTAACTACTATAAAGAGATTCAAGGTTTAGTTACTCCATAACACAACATACTGTACTGTCTTGTCTTTCACATTGTGTGTGTTTTTGTTTTTTTGTTTTCATCTGGCTCGGTTAAACAACTAGACTGACAATCTGCCAGCCGGCGCATTCTTTTTTTTTGTAATTACCGGTTTAAACCAAAAAAGTGAGGTCTTCCTGTTTTGTATTGTAGAGTTAACACATGTGGTTAGCGTGAATGTTAGCTAGCAACCAGGGTGAGCAAACTTAGCTTCAAAATTAGAGGTACAATGAGATGTATAAATGGAAATGAAGCAAAATTCCAGTAGACAGAAAATGAACTTTGACGACCGGTCAACCGCTCATGGAGTTAGCATGTAGCACCTCACCCTGGTCCTGTCTATAGCACTTAAAGGAAGCTACTACGTATGTCAAATTGAATACCGATACCAATATTACTTTTGATACATAAAATTTCCCCCAAGAAATGATCTGATGAATTTCATCTAGTATGCTTTGCCTTATTTGTACTTTTATTGTGTTCTCCTGTAGTAACTAGAGATGTTCAATACCACTTTTTTCAGACCGATACAGTACGAGTACTCAACTCTTGAGTACTCCGAGTATACCGATAAGGACTGATACCACTAGTACTTTTGATACGTAAAATTTCACCCAAAAAACAATGACATTATATATATATATATATCCACAAGAGGGCAGTTGATGCTTTTTACGCCCCTGAACCAAGTAGGTCTAAACAATCTTTTTCTGCCATTTGTTGCATGTATTGATTCCAATATGTATAAAAGCTCTCATTTGGTGTCATGATATGATGTGACCGCCTCCCCCGGTATGCTCATTAAATTGGCACAAGTGCACTCGCATAGCTCCAATAAGGTCAACAGTTGTTCCAGTTGGAACTCCGAGGGGGCACGTATTGATCCACAGGCGCGCAGAGTTGGACATTTATGTACAGCACCCACAGAAAAAAAGGTGTTATTAATGACAACACAAGTGCTGTTCAGTGTTCATCAAGCCAAACTGTGGCACTTGAAGCCTTGAGTGAAGTAATGAGCCGTTGTTTACTGACTGAAGCGGAGGTTGGAAAACATCAATGCGCTCCCACGTGTACAGTAAGCTAAATATAAAGAGAGATTCAACAGGCAATTAGCTGTGCAGGCAATTAGCTAGTGGAAGGTGGTGGAAACCGCTAATTTGAAGTCATTTCTCACATTTTAAGTGTGTCATTTCTGTCTAATATAGTAAATAAAGTATCTGCTTGTGCTTGTTTATTATTCTTCAATACGTTGATAAATGCCGCATATTAATGAGACCAAAATAATGTCAAATCAATCTAAATGGTTACTATGCACAATGTAACGATAGATTCCAGGAGATTAAATTTTCCACCTTAAAGGAAAAAATGCCTACCTAAATGCGGTGACCAGATTATCAAGAAAAGAAAGCTCTGTTTGATACCCATCTGATAAGTGCAAACGTAAATCTGGTTGTTCAAAATGGACCTGCACTTTTAGTCGCAACCACTGGAAAACCATGGTACTACAGTCATGAAAAATGGATAAGAAAATCTAAAAATTTTTTTTTAATGATGTTATGATGGCAAAATAAAGCACACCAATATGTGAATTTGCAAAGGTCCGACCCATGACCCGTATTTCAATTATTGCTGTGCAGTGTTTCCTTGCTACTTCATCGTTCGTTTATTACGGCTTCACTCTATCGCTGGTTTTCATTTGTATTCATAACTTCATCTATTGCAGTTTTACTTCACTATTTTGTGTCTTTCTTCAAAGTCACGCCCGTCACATGTCAGTTTTTCTTTTAGAGGAAAGACCATGAACATTAGAGCAGTAAAATCCCCGTTCATTCACAGTTCCCTAAAATCCCGCACCGGAGCCCAGTGCGTCGGGCATTAGTTAATTGTTGAAGCGCAAGATGATTATAGGCTGTGTTGAGATGTTTACGTGAGCGGAGTATACTCTATCTCACGCGGCACATGATGATGATTAAATGCTACGTTTGTGTTTCTTTTTAGTTTAAAATGGCTTAGGCTACCTTAACCAGAATCCTGCGTCATATTGTAGGTGGGTTATTGCGCCTTCTACTTCTTGGAAATTCACCTATTGCACGGGATCATGGAATGTATTATCTGAGGAAAGTGAGGGAAGACTGTACTTATATAAATGCACACAACAAAACTCAGAGCCTCGCACCATTGTTTCGAGGAGAGTGCCATGGACAGTTTGGACAGGTCTTTCCCTTTTGGAAGGCAGACAATCTCCCCCACAGTGATGGAGAGAAGTGACAACAGCTTGGCAGACGAGGCTTGCTCTGAGAACTAAAAGAGAAGTTCAGGTGAGGCACAGCATTTGTCAAAACGTAAGGAAAACATGAAAAAACGGACAAAACTCCTTTCCCTTCTTTTTTTCTATCTGTGCAACTCGATCCCCTTTGCTTTAACCTTCACAGAACATCTGGTTCACGTTGACAGGTGAGTCCAGGGATGGAGCGAATACACTGTTTCTCTCTCTCTCTTTCCCTCTCTCGCTCAAACACACAGCCACACACATTTAGGATCCCTTTAAAACTCCCCAAGGACCCGCTGTCTGTAGAGGACCCAATGAAGGTGTAGCCGGCGTAAAAAAAGCCGAGTGCGCACACGCGCGTTGATGTGTGCCACCTTTCTCCTCGGAGAGAGTCATTAGGTGTTTTTTTTTGACATTGGGAATTGGCATTTCGCCACACAGAACTTTGACTAGCCTGTCGCTAGCCGCCCACTCCTGACTAATTTCCACACGCTGCTGACGTGCGCACACCATCCCTGTAACTTTTAGTAGGTCAACCCCTGAAGGCTGGCCCAAACTTGCACGCAGGTAAGAACACAAGGCGTATTTCGAGATACACGGGCCTAATTAGGCGAAGAACAAAAAGATCACACTCCCACATGCCTGGGATTTCTAATTAAAGGAAATACCTCAGTTTCCTCTCATACCTATTCATGACTAAAATAGAAAGGAAGAAGTCTAGAAAATAACAAAGTGGTTCTCTGCCTCAGGTGATTTGTCTCAGCCCCTGGGCTTAGGGCCCCCTCTTTCTGTTCTTCAGGAGTCTCTGTCCGTCTGTTTATATCACAGAGGCATGAGAAGGAGACAAGAGGTAATATCAAATACCCTCACTTTGTCAGGAATGGAAATCTATTGGACTCTTTGGGTATTGGGCTGAACTGAACCAGAGAGTAAAGGGTTAGGGTGACCAGATTTTCAAAATTAAAAACCAGTCAACTACAATGCCCCATTAAAACAGGGACATCTGGTCACCCTAGTAAATGTTGACCTATGCAAGGGACGGAGGCACACAATGTGTTAACAAAGTACAAATAAGAGTTGGTGTGTCCTTGAACATATGTTATTTGATGCCGTTATGCTTCTCGTGGCCAGAATTCACAAAGATTCGTCATTTGTCTCAGTATAAATTTATGTACAACACACAGTTATGGCGTGTAGATAAATAACCTTATATATAGGCTGAAGAGGCAGGTAGAAAATTCACATTCATATGGCCAACGAAAATAGAAATGATATGAGGTAAATGGAAGTATTGAAAAGATGTGTGAAGGCAAGATTGTTATTTGTATCATGAAAGGACTGACAAATAGTTTTCCATAAAAACACATATTGAAATCTACAGAAGTCTTTCCAACCCTCAGAACACCAGTATGAGATCAAAAAAGAAAATTAATTTCACTCACTTGCCTGTCACAAAGTCTGAAGGAGCCTTTCTTAAAGGCCCCCCAAAGAAAATAGAAAATTACAGGAGAGTGAAAACAAGTCATTGATTTTTAGTTTGCAGTTCTCAGCCACGAGTGAACAGAGGCTAGAGATCAAGGAAAACAGCGAGTGGCGGCGTGACAGGTTTGATGCTGAGGTACCTGCTCCCTTTTCCACGGCTCCAACCGAAATGGCTTTTTCATATATTGCGTTCCGCTTGCAGCCATAATTTGAGCTCATCTCTTCATTTCACGAACCCATGAGGATGTATTCAGGGACTTCTGTCATGTTGTGCAAATCAAAGAACTCCATTTGTTTGCCAAGACCGAGTGCTTAATGACAATGAACATTGAACCTCTGCAATTTATCACTTTCTTAGAACAACAAACATCGCTGTTAAATTTGAGCCTATGACGGTAAATCATTGATGGGTGGATGGGATGCTTGATTCTTGTGGAGCTTGGAAGGGAATGAATTTTGAAGTTGGCCGAGAGAGAGGGATCAGAGGCCCCCATGAATCAATAATGCACACATACACACGCACGCTCGCACACATTTCGCAAATTCCTCTTGCTACTCTATCATTCTCTCTCATTCTGTTTTATGGACTTCTTTCCATCGCTGTTGCTGTGTTCATGTGCCATGTTTGCCGGACTTAACAAAAACAGCAATGTTTGATTTGATTTAATGTGGGGGAAAAAAGGTCTTTGAATAAGCTCAAGAAGCCTAATCGTATTCACAAAGTGAAAACCAAAGTAAGCAGGATTGTTGCGAGCTGTGTTTGCGTAAGAGTATATTCAACCGTTGAATTGCAGATGCGCAACGGAGCAGTATTTGAAAAATCGGCACATGGTGTCATCTTTAAGCATCCTTAAGCTTACTATAGTCCTCTCAGTGGTAAAATCTTGACCTGGTCTCTATCCGGATCCTATGCCATCCCCTGCGGTTGCTGTTGTGAGAATGTGCAACACTGAAAGAGGAGAAGCACAGAGCAGCGGGCCAAAGATTATGGAAGGAGTGGCTGAGCAGATGAGGGATAACGGGTAGCAGTCCGGTTTGGGTAGGCATGGTGTCGTGTGGCAATTCTGGAGAGGACGCTGATTATGCGCCCTCCTTTTTGTGTGTGGGGGTTCAGGATGAGCACGCAAATCCGCCACTTGGCAATGAGAAACAAGTCAAGCCGGTGACGTGAAGGAAAGACATCGAATGAACACGAGATAGAGGATGGGGAATTTTGTCATTGTGTCTTCATTTAGGCTTAAAATAACTTCAAGTTGGCGCTGACTAAGGCCGGGCATTAAGACAATTGAGCTGTTTTTGTCTTGCTTTTGTCCCTTTCCCAACCAACGTCAAACGGCCAAGATTCTCTGTCTTACAAGATTGTCTTTTAACAGTGTTTCTCAACCATGGCCCTCGTGAGCACACTATCCAGCCTGTTTTCAACGTCTCCCTATTCCAACACAGATGATTCCAATGACAGCTCATCAAGCTTTGGAGAAGCCTGCAATCCATCCTCAGCTGCGTTGGAATAGGGAGACATGGAAAACAGGCTGGATAGTGCGCCCTGAGGACCAGCGTTGACAAACACTGTTTTATAAGATTATCCTTGTCTGAGGTGTCTTAAAAGTGAATTTGTCCAGATAATAGGGTCCGAAACGAATGTAGGAGCAAAGATTTTTATGTGAGGGAAACCGTCTCTCGAGGCAATTGACTTGTATTGAATGTAGCCAACCAAAGAACCTCTCTCACTGACGAACAAGGATGCGGCGAATAAATTAAATAATATCCTGCCCGATGTTCATCCATCCATTTTCTGAACTGGTTATAGGGTCGGGACCAATGTTGTTGTTTTTTGTTTATATATGTATATATGGGTTTTACAGACGACAAGGATTATTTTCCGAACCGAAGTATTTCCTTGCCGACATCTTAAACACTTCCGTCTCCTCTTAGGAAACACTTATTAACCAACGGCGCATACCCGGAAGAGCCTAATCGTCTTTGTGTTTGCGAGATCTTACCTCGGCGGACTGGATTTTTGACCGGTACTGTGTGAATCTGCCAAAGATAAAGATGCTAAGGTTTAAAATGACTGTCCAGGCATCCATCTTCAGGCTTCCCCAATCCTGGCCGTCGAGGTCCTGCAAGTTTTAGATGTTTCCATCCTCCACTATACCTGATTCATATAATCATCTTATCAGCAATCTCTGCAGAAGCCTGGTCCTGATCTACAGAATCAGGTCTGTTGGACGACAGAAACATCTAAAACCGGCAGGACTGCGGCCCACGAGAAGCCTGTTTTATACTGCTTGCCCCCTTAAGGTCGCAGGTAACCGGACCCTCTGCCATCTGACTGATTGGGCGAGAAGAGGGTACACCCTGGACTGGAGATTTCTCCAGTTCAGGCCCTTCAGAAAAAATCAATTTAGAGTCTTTAATCAACCGAGGAAGCACATTTTAAGGGTATAGGGGCAAAACTGAGTACCCTATGCAAACGGAACATGTGAACTCCAAACAGATATTTCAATTCCCTGGTTCGATTCACTTACTCTGCCTTTCATGTATTCTGATTTCGCGCTGTTAGTTCTGATTAACAAGTCGATTTCACTTTGTTCTCTTGTGTTTCCACACCTCACAGCTTCATGATGATTAATTGAATTCCAAGCTATCCTGCTAACAACGCCCACTCTTCTTGTCTGCAACGGGAGCAAGGGAGGCCATAGTAATTGGACACGTCTGGACTGGGTGAACTCTGAGTGCGGCTGAAATGCAAAGCGTGCGCTCGTGCGTGAAAAGAGTATGTGTTAATTGCTCAAGTCCTTAAGATTTGGCTTGCCAGTACCAGACATCTTACCTTTCGCGGGTACCTGCAGCAAGACTGGATCCGGTAGATGCTCACTGAGTGATGAGACGGAGCAGTTTTCATCAAAAAGACATTTTGCCACAACCAGGGGGCCGTGAATTTGACACGAAGCCAGAGACAAAGGCTTGCGTTTTTCTCGCAGGGTAGCTTGGTGATTCACATGTGAGCATTTCAGAGCTGCCACTCAAATAAACAGCGATTGAAAGCGAGCCAAGCCTGGATGGCCGAGAGAAGGGAAGCAGGTGTCCGTGCAAGTCGGTGTGCATGTCAGTGCCGAAGCGCTGGAAGGCCTGAGAGAAGGAGAGACTGAAGGGCGTTGTTAAGTTGAGAGCATTTTTTTGTAGACTGCTGTAAAGTAAAAAGTACAAAACTGTCGCTAACAGCTGTCCTTGAACTGCGCTTTAAGGGAACGAACAAGAGTGAGAAGCTATTCCTTCCTTCTCTACACTCCATAACTTCCCATGCAACACATCCCCTAAGTAGGGCATCACTTCTGAGGCCAGCAAATATCTCATCCAAAGTCTAATTATGTCATCCTGAATCAGATTTGAAAAGCTCAGGCGGAATGAAGGCCTGGATCCTTTTCAAGGAAGGGACAACTTGTGAAGAAAAAAAGAGAAAGGATTCCAATCTTTAAAGAATGTTACATAAAGATTGTTTGTCAGACAGTATTCTGGCTTTCCTCTACCTCAGGCTTTACTAACATTGAGCCTGCGGGCACAAACTTGCCCCCAAAGACCTTATGAGTCGCCTGTGGGTCTGTACTAAAAATGACTGGCCCGAAAATGGACAGGCCGTTCGGCAGAGACGGGGACTCGCAACTTGGGCTTCGATACTCAAGTTGGTATATTTTGAGACGTGCACCAGCTCAGAGGCCTAGCGGTAGAGTGTCTGCCCTGAGACTGGGAGGTCGTGGGTTTAGTCCCCGGCCAGGTCATACCAAAGACTATAAAAATGGGACCCATTTGCCTCCCTGTTTGACACTCATGCTGCTGCTCACTGCTCACTCAGGAGATTCGTCAAATGCGGAGAAAGAATTTCGCCCCGCTTTAGGCGGGTGGTACTTTAACTTTAAAGACTCGAGACTTGACTTGGACTCATAATATTACAAGTCTCTACATTGTGGCTTGCTCTCATCTCTTCTCCTTACTCCAAATGTGTGTGCGTGTGCGTGCGGCTCAGGTGTCGCCTCACAAGTTGTCCCTCTCTCTCTCTCTCCCTACTTTTCCATGTGCCTGAGCTATGTCCAAATGTTAATGACGCACAGTAGACAAATGTGACAAGACACAAGCAAGTCCAAGTTTTGGACTTGACTCGTGGTCAGGGACTTGACTTGGAACCTAAAGACTTGACTTGGATTTGTGGGTCAAAGACATGAGACTTGGACCCTAAAGACTTGAGACTTGACTTGGACTTTATGCCTTAGAGACTTCTGCTCATTTCTGCTATTTGAGAAAATCCCGATGGTCGCTACGACCCCAATTGAGATTTCCAAGGAACATTTGCTGAAATTTATAAAAAATAGTGTTGCGTTCAGTATTTTTCTTTCCTACCTTGTTGATAATTTTAAACCATTAACATAATCAGTGTCTTCACGTTGATGATTAGCCGTAATTAATAACAACATATAGGTAATTTGAGCAAATTTGTTTAAGTGTGTATAAAACTGATATCGCTTGGCATTTATCAGTACCTGAGAAGTAGCTCTGAGTTTCAAAAAGGTTGATCTACATACATTTGTGGATGATGATCACTGTTTATTAAAACAGGGATTGTCTTAATTACTTCTGGTTGATTTTCTCATGTCACTTTTAGTGCCTTGAGAATTTATTGAACATATTGAACATTTGGTTGATATTGTTAGTCATCATGTTATTAACCCCAAATTGTTTTAACAATACGTTAATCTGTGGATTAATTGTCCAACACAACCCCTTATAATGATAAAACCCATTACGATCTCACTATGTAATGTTTATTTCTGATCGTTTTGACTGTCTGTCTGAATTGAGGCCAAAAGACTCCATTTCATCTTCGAACTCTTAGCGAAGCTGTGACTGGCACACACAATTTTGTTAATGTGAGTCGCTGAGGGCAGATTCGTCACCGTCACCCCTGTGATGGATATTTCGGATAAAGCGGTCGCTTCGCACCGTCTGCTGTTCCACAAACATCAACCGAAATAGCAGGTGCTCCAGGAGACGCCCTAGTTTTGGCATGTATACTTCAAATATGACAACTTTTTACACGGTGAGGCTCAAGGTTTTACCTTCACCCTGAGAATCACTTGTCATTCTCAAGAAAGAGATTTTGGAGGAAATAACTTTATTTTAGTGCGTGTTCAAATGGCTGTTGGCTGCATTTTAGGTGAATATGGATATTAGCTTTACCTTTAAACCCTGAACACATTTATTGGAGGGAATCATGCTAAACAAAAGATCCTTCACTTATTTTTTTTGTCTATCGGTATTATTGGTATTGCGATGACCTTGCTCTCTTAGCATTATGATACTGTCACATCTTTTCCCCTATTTTGACTTCATCTTGCATTTTTACCGATTCTCTTTTCACATCCATCCTGCTGGAGCTATCAATTGTTCGGAGGAAAGTCCGACCGCTTTAAAATGACAATCTCGGACGCTAAACCATAATCTCTGAGAGGTGATTGTGGTTTGTACAAGCTTTTTGAGTTTAAGGCATGGACTTCATAGATTATTTTGAATTACCCCTGACGACAGTTGGGCCGGGCTCCGGAGAAGCCGTACACGATCCCCGTCCTTTTCATTCCAGCGCTTTATGCGCACGCAGTGCATCAATCGTAATAACCTCTCCTTCACTGTTCACTTTTAAATCAACCCAATAACTGCCTGTCAGAATAAATTACGGCGCCGCATTTCAATAAGTACACGTTTCATCCAACATCTGTAATCTGCTCCGGTGAGAAAGCAGGAGCCTTAACGGGGGCGCACGGTTTAATTGAGCGTGCAATCGGAGAACGCGGTGAAGGGAGAAGGAAAAAAATAATCCTCTCTCCCACAGGTGTGAACTAATGGGTCAAGTAGGAAGTGAGTGCAGGCTTCATATTTGTTCCTCAAAGAGGAGACATCATCACTGGAAAAAAAGTAGGTTGAAATAGATTGGTTTTCTTTTATTACCATCCGTCCCAACAGAAAAAAACTTTTCTGCTTGCCTATTCATTGAGGGAAAATTACGTCTATTTATGTAATGGCGATGTCTGTGTCGTGCTTTTGAACAGGTTTTCCAATTGAACGCAAAAACCATCATGTATTGACCATTTGCACCGACGTCACGTGATCACTTGACTGCCCTATAACGGACAACGGAAGGAAATGATTGTTGAACTGAAATGGACGTGACCCGGAGCGACTTAGTGACTTAGCGACTGTTATTGTACAAATTAAAAGTTATTATTGCACATAGCCATGGAATCTATTACTTCAACCAAAGTTTGCCTGTCAGTCGAAGTAGCATATTTTTTCGGGACTTCATAAATTGCGATATTTACTTAATTTGGAGATCGCTAGTTTGAAAACAGCCCATTACCTTCTGTCGCCTGCTGTTTTTACCAAGTTCATCAAATCGCCGACTTTGCCGGAATTCACAGCGCACGACTTGTATCATCATTATGTAGTCAATGTCAATAAAAAAATTTAATCGCCTGACGCGACTTAAAGATTATTAAAAATTCGGGGCGTCAGGTGATTAAAATTTGTAATCGTAATTAATCGCATGACTTCACTAGTTAAGTCACAATTAATGACAAATGTTATGCCTGTTCTAAATGTACAAAAAAAAAAAAAACTAGGTTTTCATACTGTAGTGAACAAAGTAGAAAAAAATGTTAAACTAATAGAAATAGTTTAAATGAATTGTTGACGTCTATAGCCGTCAATGGCAGTGAATGAGTTAATGGTAGAAAAATATTTTCCCATGAGGCCACTGTTATGACGAACGTGGCAAGGCTAATACCTAAAAAAGCCTAAAGGATACCATGAGCTCTAAAGCGATGACTCTACTCAAAACAATGTTGAATTGACGAATGTTTGCTTATTAACATTTGATTAGGGATCCAACGGTATCTGTTCCTAAGGCTCAGAAACTAAATGGACAGCGCTGAAAAAAGGGACTCGTCTCCATTTGTTAGAAAGGTCAAATGGCGTAACCGAAAACCAAAATGCTTTTATCCTCCTGCGTATCGGAATGTGGAATCGATCTGTGATTTCTTTACCAGAAGGAATGTTTGCACTACGATTTAGATCCAATGTTAAGGCCCAAGACCGGTTTAATGCCGATAACACAAAGAAAGCCTACAATATACCTTAATAGAAAGGGAAGATGGGTGAAAGTGAGAGATCCTCTGGGTGGAAGTGTTTGCCTGCCTTTTGGCCCCCCGACTCCGCCTGCACCGTCTTCCTTTGACCTTTCTATCTTCCGTCTTACTGCCTATATCTTCCCCCTGCTTCTTCTGCGTCTCATCAAATAAATGCAAGAGGCTGCCTGCCCCCCCCTGAGAGAAATGTCATTTTCTTTGTGAACCTTGGCACTGCTCTCAGACTTTTTCTCTCACACCATTTCACTCGCAAGTGTTTTCCGTCTTATTGTCATCTCTGGGGACGGAGACGGGAGTAAGGAGGCAGCCAGTGGGAAGGAAAGCCAAATCATGTACCTCTCTACTTGGTTTCCAATTCTTCAACACATTGTTGGTTCCTCCTCGCATACCTGGTAGTCGACCCGACAGCCTCCCCACCATGTGTCATACTCAGCCACCTTTTCCACCTTCACTTCTTTTTATTGCACTTCTTGCGTCTTTGATTTCCAATTTTTTCTATTGCATTCCTCTTGAGGCAGAAGCATAATAATCAAGTTTAGCTGGCTGGTCACGTGACAAGTGTTTTGCATACTTTGGTATGTGTGTTAACCCTAGGACAAATAGGACATGTTGAAACCGATGCCCTTAAGAAATGCGATCAGCAGTCTTACAGCCGTGTGTGTTTTTTCCTGAGATAGAATTGAGCAAAAAAGCCTTCCATTATCCAGCTTCATATTCATGAACTTGGACACAATTCATGGCAATGGAGCAATTGAAGTTTATCTTAAAAGATGGATTCATGCCTTTGACACTAAATTCCAACCAGCATTGTCCCGAAAATTGTCAAAAACACAGATCACACTTTTTTCCTCCTCTTACTGGAGCTAACAGTAAAATAATAAAATTGGGGAAATTTGTTAGCAAATCCTGAGTAATCATTATGTCTGACCGAGCATTGTAGTTCTGAAGTTGGGTCTTGGTCTCGAGACCGGTCTCAAGACCACTTTTTTAAGGGTCTCTGTATCAATCTCGGAATCAAAGGCATATTTACTCGGTCTTATCTCGATCTCGGACAGGGCGGACTCTGGATTTTTTATTTATTTATCAAGACTGGTCAAGACCAGGCCAGTACTAACGCTGCCTTCCTGGTGTCGCCTGGAGTGCCATGCCCCCTAGATATGAGCTTTATTTCATTGTTATTTCAAAAGCAACATAACATAATTTGTTTGATGTTGCAAGCGGTGAAAAAAAAACAACAAAATACAAGTAATTTTGTCTATTTGATATATACAGTCTTGATGTTGTCTCAGTTTCAACGTCCAAAAATCTTGGTCTTGTCTCTGTCTCTAATGTCTTGGTCTCGGTTGGTTCTGGTCTTGACCATTAAGGACAGCCGCAAACTACAGTCATAGCGCAATATTTATCCCCCCCAAACAGATGCAAGAGGCATCCAATCTGCTCTACAAGTTAGCCTTAGCCTCATTCATTCATCCTTCATCACTGCACAGATGAGGAGCGAAGAGCAAAGGGAGTTTATCAGCCACAATGATTGAGATTGTTGAGCGAAGCGCTGGTAACAACATAATATGCTCTGTGATTGTGTCGCTAAAAGACGGCCACCTGTTTGCACTATTATAAGTTAGCAAGGATATTGAGGTCATAGACTGACACACTTCAAGGATGTCAATGAGTCTCCTAACTTTTAATCCACAGGCAATCATCGTGCGCCACGTCGTAATCAAACCAGACCTTGATGGCTGACTTAAGAAAAGCCAAGGAGCTTTAATCACCGAGTCATTCTTGGTGAATGTTTATTGCAATGCCTTCTGTCCACATTGTCTCTCTCTCACCACCTTATAGTTGCCAAAATGATGACAGTCCTTCCATCAGCTAAGGCTGTGAATGTTTGAGTCTGGAGGCAGGACCCCACTAATGACCGAATTAGGATCGCAATATTTGGCCACATTACTGGACTTCTCTAACGAGTTGTGGCAGTCGATGCTTGAAGGATGACTGTAAGTCGTAGCTGACTAGAATTCTCAGCATGGACCCACGCATTCAGTTCAGTGTTTTTTTGTCATTGATTGCTTTTGTGTGATTATATTAGATTGTTTTCTAGAATATTTTAATAGTGTCGTGTTTTTACTGTTGTACAATTGGCTTAACCAATCAAACATTAACTGTGACATGTTGCATGCAATAACTAGCGTTGTAATCGAGATCACACCTACTGAGACATTATTGAGACTAGAGAGTATGGAGGTCGAAATCAAGACAAAACCAAGTCTTTTGGAGGTAGAGACTGAGACGGAGCCAACCATTTGAAGGTAGTGACTGAGACAGAACCAAGACTTTTGGAGGTCAAAACCAAGACAGGACCAAGACTTTTGGAGGTCGAGACTGAGACGGAACCAAGGCTTTTGGAAGTCAAAACCAAGGCATGACCAAGACTTTTGGAGGTGGAGACAGTGACAAGTACAAGACTTTTGGAGGTGGAGACTGAGACGAAACCAAGACTTTTGTTGGTCAAAACCAAGACAGGACCAAGACTTTTCAAGGTCAAGACAGTGACAGGACCAAGGAGGGTCTTGTTCAAAGATCCATGGTCCACCCTGTCCAAGACTGAGATAAGGCCGAGTAAAAAAATGCCTTTGATTCCGAGACGAGACCAAGAGCCTTAAAAAGTGGTCTTAAGACCAATGCCAATCTTGAGCACTACATTGCTAGTAACGACATGATCTTCAGACCACATACTGGTGGAGACTGCCAAAATAAGCAGGGCGCTGCAGACTATTACGTTACAACCACATTGGTTTGTATACAGAGACGTCAAATCATGGACACACTGGTCCATTTTGACCTCCCAATTAATATTTAACACATGAGAAAGATGTCAGGTTCCAAAAAAAACTATCATTATTCATCGATAGATAATCAGTTAGCTACTTGCCTTTGAATGTATTGCATTCATGTGCAGTAAATGGGTTTGTATTAAAGATTTTAACATATTTGATTTAGATCAATGAATAGATAAGATTACCATAATTTGTTATCTCCATTCACGAGACCCATGGCACAGATACATCTCGCATATTTAGAACCACGCCCCCACCCCACCCCAGCCCCACTGTTAAACATTTGATTTTATGTTTTTTTACTTTTAATGAACATTTACAAGAGAGTCTAAATAAGTTTGAAGCATCTCTAACACTTTCCACCCTATTAACCTATGTACTTTCCACTCTCTTAAACAAACACATTATCTTTGCTAAAAAAGTAATGGAGATGGGGTGAAAGATTTACCCAGAGTTATACGGAGACACTGGAGACGTGCATTTGTTGAGCAGGTGGAGCGATGCAACGCTAATTTATTATCATTAGCTGGAGTTAATCGCCTGTGCAAACACTTTACTCTCCAAATTGATTTTTTTTTTGTGTAAAGAGTGAAGGAAAGAGGAATACCATCAACACTCAGGAGGTATTTCAGGTGTCTTTTTCAATGGAGATTTCAGACAACAGACGGTTTCAGACGGCGCTCCATGCAACGTATAAAATCGTCACAAACATCGGAATATGAAATACAGCTGCACAATCCAATGAGAGAACACATTCAACAATTTAGTTTGCTGGCTAAATCTAAGATTTGGTTTGATTGACGATGTTTGGTGTATTAGCAGCTAGCTAAAAGTAACCTAATGACATGAATATCAGTATTTACGTGCGGATGTCATGTATATTTGTGCAGCTGTGGAGACCTTGTCTTTGCCCGCGGCTTCAATGGATTGATGGATTTCGACATGGAGGGTTAAAATGTGTTTCCACCCGCCATCCTTGAGTGATTTCCACAGCACGCAGAACAGCGAGTACCTGAGCCACAATGGTAAAAAGAACACATTACATTCCTTCGTCTTCCTCCACACATGCCGTCTCAAAAGTGTTTTATGTAAGAACAGCGTCTGTAAATCCGACACAATCTGTATGTTGAAGATCACATAAGTGCTCAGTTCCCTGCTGCGGGCCATTCCGACAGGAAGTGTTCGGTTTAAGAGCAAAGGTAGCGCTGCTGTGCTTGCTCATCCAACATTCAGATAACAGGGAAGGCCTGAAGGCAGTGAATGTGTTGTTCGTTTAGAAGAACACGTCTTATTTCAAAGTGAGAACACTTTTACATATAATAGTTGTATATATAAAAGAAGTGGCATGGTTTTCATTAGTTCATTTTTAGTAAGGTTTTAGTCATTATTATTATTATTAATAGTAGTAGTAGTATATCTTTTCCCCGCCTCTTTCTTTCTTTAACAGAGGGGTAGCAACAATTTCAATATACTATATATATATATATATATATACACGATACCAATTAATCCCGATACGAATCTATAAAATGATAATTGCAATTTAAACTCAAATTTAGAAAATACTAATCAGTGAACTTGTACATGTACACTGTAAGATTTGCATGAAAATGTATTTATTCCGTCTTCTTCAATTCCGCTTATCCGGGGTCGGGTCGCGGGGGCAGCAGCTTTAGCAGGGAAGCCCAGACTTCCCTCTCCCTAGCCACTTCAGCCAGCTCCTCCGATGGGATCCCAAGGCGTTCCCAGGCCAGCCGTGAGACGTAGTAAAATGTTTTATTTATTTATCTGAAAATTCAGATTTATTTATCTGAAAATTCAGGTTACAGTCTGTTTCATGTTTAAACAACACTGAAATAGAAATATTAAGGCTTAATGTTCCATTAATATAACATTCTTCCATGCTCAATGTGTAAATCCTAACCTCAAGTAAGAAGTTTTGTTGAATATTCCCATAAAAATAGATGTTTAAAAATCGATTCGGCCGCATATTGAATCAATTAGAGAAATTCGTGCTGTAATATCGCGATATATTGCCGAAATGATTTGTTCTAATATAAATATATATATATATATATATATATATATATATATGGCCCACAGAATACTGTGTTTCATTGCTATAAAAATATGCACTTAGCAATTAGTATTAGAATATAACTAAGCTTTATCACTATTCACAAATCTATTGCCACCGCCTCAACCGTTATAATTTGTTTTTGCATAATTATGTCTTTGGGACACTTAAAACATTTAAAATTTAACTTATTTATACATTTTTGGGAGCAAATACAATGTCACTTAAATGCAGGTCAGATTGTAAAATAGGCCAGTTTGGTTATCAGATTAGTATATTTTTCAGGGCCATTTGAATAGTAGATAATCTAATGTGATTACTTAACTTTGTAAAGGGGGTTAGCCCTTGATTAGCATTTTATTGCAGTGTAGTAATTTCATATTTCCCCTTTCGTACAGGTAAAAGAAAAGACAAAAGCGCACGTGGCCCAGCTACCTTCACTCCTACCATGGCCTGGTGGTGAAGCAATCGGACTGGAGTCCTTAAGGAAGTAAGTAAGTAAATCCAGACGCAACAAATACAATTTATAAATTATATAAACATATATAAATTGCAACCTTAATTAATAGCATGATTTCAATAATAATTGCAAATTAATCACACATTTTATAGTTGTTCTAAATGTACAATAAAATATGACGGCCAAATAAGGCTTTTATTGCGCACCGAACTAGTGGGACGAAGTGTTTTGAAAATGGGTTCAATTCTTGGATTTTCAGTAATAGTGCCCTCTCCTGGTGACAAGTAAGAGTGCATTGGATTTAAAACAGAATATAAAATGCAAACAAAATAATATTTTACTGTACTTAAAAAGAAAAAATTAAAAACACCAACGCTGGCCTTTCATGCTGCTCACTTCCTGTTTTTAAAGATTCTGAAAAGGCTTTCTTTTTGAAAGATATTTTTGAGGCGCGCTCTACTTCTCATCTAAACAATCCATCAAAGCCTCCGTTTTCATTTGGCAGGTTACTATGTCTGTACTTCCAAATATGGCCGTGCTGGCCACCAAGGGGCTCTTCGTCTTTCCGCGCTGCCGCACAACCCTTTCACATTAAGCAAGTGCAGTGTGAAAAGACCGTATGTGTGGCTTAAGGGGTTGTCGTCTTCATGTGAGCATCTGGACGCCGGTTTTGACCCACAATGTACCACAATGCATGAATTACTGCGCATTTGTGTCTGAGCGAGCACATCCGAAGATGTACCCACAAACCAGTCGGTTAAATCGCAGTCATTGAAACATTAACGTAATTGGTAGATCATCTATAAGGGGCTTTGTTTTGGAACCAGAGGGTCTCAGCGAATACATACAAACCACAACTGGTAGTCTGCTTCCTGACTACCGTCGAGGTGACCCTTGAGCAACGCGCTGAACCGCAAACCAAACACGCTGCTGTGGGGCTGGTGGCCAGCACATTTCCCCCTCCGTGTAGCTCAGAGAGAGAGAAGACATCAAGGCAAAGGGCTCCAGGAAAGATTAATAATCCTGGCCGAAAATATATAACTGCCTTCTTGTCGCGAGTGGAAACCCTGAGGTGCAGTGACAGCCGAGCATCTTGGACAACGCCTCTTAACTGTCCGCGCTGTGAGAAGATGTGAGGTTGAAGACACCCCGAGGTGATACATGGAGTGCTTTGGCTCGTCTCTGTGTCACGGCCATTAACGTTAGTCAGTGCTTCATGTTCAAAAGGGCCCCGGCCTCAGTCTGCTGGGAGGGGAAGGGCGCTAACGCTAGACTGCGCAGAAAGGCAGTCCACGTCAAAATTGAGCAGTAATAAATATAATAATAATTCATATGTTTGTGAAGACTGGGACCAAGTTGTGTTTTACAATTTTAAAAATGTGCAGAGTTGCACAAGTTACTTCATGTTAAAGATTAGGCAGCTCTTAAAATGAAAAGAAAAATGCACTGAGTTCTCACCAGCGTCTTACAAATTCAATTATTCAATGTGTGCCCTGCGATTGGCTGGCAACCAGTTCAGGGTGTACCCAGCCTACTGCCCAAAGCCAGCTGGGATAGGTTCCTGCAACCCTTGTGAGGACAAGTGGTTAAGAAATGGATGGATGGATGCACTAATCAATATCACACTGTTTTTTTACAGTACAGTACATCTATTTTTTTTTACTCAATATTATGATTGATTATAAAATTACTGTATCAATGGCTGAAAGATGCAGCCATATTTGTATTAGTTTGTTAATTTTTTTAATTAAGAGTATGAAAACTTGGGAAAAATATTTTATTGTATTATTGTATTTATTTAGATCTGTCAATGACGTTTTTAGATTAATCACATTGTAGAAACTTTATGAAATCAGGATTAATCGCTTAATTAAAAAGGCTTTTTTATCAAAAATGTTTTGGCCGCCAAATTTAAAGAACACCTGCTATGTGTTGTTGTATGTTTTGAGGACGTCTTCAAAATTGTTTATCCACTGCAGTCATCCTGTTTTTGTAATCGGATAATTACTTGCATAATTAAAAAAGGAAAGAAATTACCCCAATAGTTTGACATGAACAAATATTCTGAACGTCAATTTTAGATTGTTTCGGATATGATAGGATTTCATATTTAAGCACTTATTGCTTTGAGGCCACTTTGTAAAATGAACAAACATGCGTACTGTAAAGCAGTTGAGAAGTTCAACAATTGGGATTAAAGTCTGCCAGTGTGTTTACGTAGTTTTAATAATAATCTCATTGCGCAGTCGTTCAGATTACACACACCAATTTGTGTATAAACGTTTGTATTGTCTGCTCGCCACAGCGACCGTGAGTTGTATACCGTGTGTGTGTGTGTGTTTGTGTGTTTTGCGCTCGCATGAGTGAGCAGCGGTGACAGTGTTGCTTGTGAGGCGGCCGCTCTGGCACGATGACAGAATGAGGTCGCCCCTGTTGCAGAATGACATGCCCACTACGTCAGCACGCGTACACACATGCACGTCCCATAATAATGAGTCCATTTGGGTGAGCGTGATGCTTTTGGCTGTGGAACACTGGCCCTGTTTTAAAACGAGAGTGTGTATAGGTACACAAGAATAAGTGGCGTGGGTTATGCATGAAGCCAAAATGAGTCATGGCAAACAAACATTTGAGCAGGAGCGAAGGACCAGGAGCAGAGGACCAGGAGCAGGGGACGGCTGCAGGTCGAAGGACCAGAAGTAGAGTAAGTGGGCCGCAGGGCTTGCGCCGCCGGACGAGGAACAGAGGATGGCCGCAGGGTGGATTGGATGGCGGATGTGTGCCGCCTGTCCACAATGTAAGAGCTTGAGGAAGCGTGAAAGGAGATAAAAGGGATAATTCAGGTTTTTGGACATTGATCTGTATATGGGATCCTCACCTAAAGTAAAGTGCGATCATCACTGACTTACTGCTGACAGCGTGCTGTGACCCGAGATGTGGTCGGTTTTTTTTGGTTGAGATGAAAGTAGTCCGGCAAGTTGGTTGGGGGTCACAGAAATGAAGTGCTTTTAAAAACAATTTGTGTTCAAAAGAGTGATCAATTTGCATCCCAAAACCGCACATTAGAAAGAAGTCCGATTCCATTACCGCCGGGCTCTATTTTTCTGTTCATATCAATTGCGCAGCGCACTGCATCCAGCTGACAGACACGCACAAAACAAGTTGTGATTGTATAAACTCGTATAACGAAGGTGTGTTGTGTGTTCCCTGTGTTGCACATTCTGTTTTGTATTCTTGTGTCCGAGTGTGTAGGGAAAGGGAGTCATCCATACATTGTGGGTAACGTGTGCTAAATCAACTTGCGAGTAAAGTTTCTTGTGCGAAGACAAATAAAAATTATTTACCATTTTACCAAACACGTCTGCTGGCAGCGTTGTTGTGACACGTCACACTATATGATATTGTTGCATACGTAATTTACGTGATTTTCCCGACCTGTACCAATACAAATTCCCCTGAATCTCCGCACACTTTTTACCGCTTTCCGAGCACGTTATCGTGACTTTTCAAAGTTATAATTACGGTGGCACGCGCGCGTCTGTCAGCTGGATATGCAGCACGCCGCGCAGTGATACGAACAGAAAAATAGTGCCCGGCGGTAATGGAGTCAGAGTGTTTTTATTTATGTGCAGTTTTGTGATGTACACTTACATGAAGGGTGTGGACGGCAGACTGAGGGCGTTGTGGTCGGCGCTGGGTGCTTCCTGCTGGTTGGTTAATTCTGTTACGTTGAGGGGGGTGAGGACCCAAATGCAAGAAACAGGGAGTGGTCTGCAGGAGGTAGAAGGAAAATGGGATTTTATGAAGGAACAAACCAAGAGGCAAACAAGGGACGTGGAAAAAGTACTGTTAACCAAAATGTCAAATACAAAGTAACCAACAAAACTCAGTAGAAAAACCAGGGCCAAGGACAGGGCGAATGGCAGACTCAGAAACTCAAAGAAACACCTACGAGCAAACAATGAACTCACAAGAACTGAACAAAAGACAGTAAGGCCCCGTTTCAATGAACCCTCACAAGATTCTTAATGTTTAGGCCGTTCGTCCGGTTTGGGAGCTTGAAAAGCGATCACTTTTAAAACCATGCATCAGACGTTAACTCGGGACAGAATAAAATAGTCCAGTGGAACAAGAAACATTTATTGAACTTTAAAAATTAATAAGGAATCACCGGGTCACCTCATAGCGAATGCATTATTCAATAGTTCTCAATAGCTGAGCAGGGATTCACATTTAATGAATATTCTCTTACCACTGTTCAATTCTTAATTCTGTTGTTCAAAATTAATTTGAACATTTGATTGTTATTAATATTGCTGTTATTTATTAATTTTTGTTTTTGGGCTTGTGCACTTTTATAGAAGATACATTCTACCAGGGCTGCTATTTCAGATTTTTTATATATACATATATATATATATATATATATACACACATATACATATATATATATATATATGCACATATATATATATATAAATTATAGGGCATTAAAAGACAGTATTGCCTTTAACAATCTGTCGTAGAATTTTTTTTCTTTGTCATGACGTAGCGAGTGATCCTTCGGGAAAATCATGCAAGGCCGCTGGCTGATTGCACTATTCACCAAAGTGTTATTACAATCAGTCCATGGCTTGCAATGCGGGCAAATTACTGATAGGGATGCGAGAGACGAAAGCGAGACGCGAAGAAAGAAAAAGCCGAGGAGATATGTGTATATATATATATATCACAAATGTTGCATCCGCCATTGAGAACTTTTAATTTGCTCAAACTGTCATGGCCGACGACGTTTGAGAGCCTTTTGTTTGTCATCCGAGTGTCGGAATGGCGTTGAGATTCCTTGCGATATTCAATTCATAAAGGCTGAAAAGTGATTTTGAGGTCTGTTACAGCCTCAATGGTTTATCATAGCAGCGTCTTTTGGGGATGTATAGAAAGCTGGAGCGTCAGCGTGTGTGTATGGAGAGCAAGCGAGGGGAGAAATTGGACTGTCTGGCAGAATTACAGTCGCTATCAAACACTACCGCTACAGCAATGCTCATAATCAGAGTCGGAGAGGCAAATTGACTGCTGAATAGATTCGGGACGTTCGCCTCCAGCTCAAAATGTGCTGCTGTCAAATCGGAATGGAACGCTCGCTGGGTTTTTACAGCCCAAATGACTCATTTAGAATGCGAAGGATGACCTTTGACCACCGCAAGGATGTGTCATTTATTTAAGCCGTTAGCCTCATCCCCGACTGAATCTTGTCTAACACGAGCAGACGGAACGAGCCGGGAAAGACACCTGACACATTGCTTCTTATTCAAATGGGAAGTTTGTGGTCATAGGCGTCATATTTTTTTACCCGACAAAAACACTAGGCCATGATTTCGGATGAACTCATTCACTGCTAGCCGTTCCCCTTATTGGCAGGTGTTTTACGTGACTGATCTTTCAAGATCCGTCCAATATTGTGCTCAACACAACTGAGAAATGGCTTTGGAAGGCAAATAAATACTTTATTTGAGGGAGCGGACAACCCTTCTTCTTTTCCCCAGTATTTGTGAATAAGGATGATACTTAGATATTTTGTAATGTGATGAAAAAAGAGACTGTAACAATCTTCTTTAGGCCTTGCAAAATCAGTGAAAAATCCAATAACACAGCCGGGAGGGAATTTGTAGCATTTCCGTTCAGCTATATTTTGCGCATTTATTGAAAATTTGAAAAAAAATAGGTGGCTGGAAGTGCAAATAGTAATTTTGTTGTGAATGTTTGTGACAGTTAAAAAAACAAAAACAAAAACAAAGTCATGCACTTTGTATTTTTTTTTGTAACTCCAACTCGCACCGTCACATTCCCTCAAGACCCCGCTTCACTATTTACAAGGTTAGTCTTTCTATATCAAATCTGTCTGAATTAGAAATTTCCTGCATGGCGCTAATTTTCCCAAGGTGACAGTGTTGCTTTTCCAGCTGGGTGGAGAGCAAGCAAGTGTTTTGGAGGGAGGCGAACTACCTGCCACAGGATATCATGGCCAACAGCGCATTGGCATGGCGGCAACTCAAAGCGCACCTGACAGCAGGGCTCCGCGGCACCGTTACTGCACGTCCAGAGATATTTGGGGAAAAATGGTGACGAGGTGCTTGGTGCCGTATATTTTGTCAGGGCCAGCGAAATAATTTTTTCACAGTCGCAGTCATAAATTAGAGTTGCCCCGACAAGTGAAAGGCCATCGCCTTTGAATCCGAAGCCTCATCGTAGCTGACCTAGATAATTACGATAAAATGAATACTAGTTTATATACAGTGAAATTCCTACAGTCATAAGATAAACTGTCACTTGACTTTAAAGTTGGATTAGCTCCAGCTTCACTTTCTGTAGAGTTGTTTTATTTTTTAACAGTAAAAGTGCTAAAACCCCCACTTTACACAACCTGCTATGACATGTATGATCACGCCACTCTTATGTAATTTTCACAGCTAAATACATGACATAGCCATCATGTCCCAGAGAGGAAGAGGGATGTAGTGTCGCTTAACTGGAGTGGAAAGTCTTGTTGAGGTTGGGAAAGGGTTTTGTTCTACTCATCTGATCGAGAATTGGGAAAAAAGTACGGTAAAGTATGCATATCGGTGACTTTAACTCCACCAAGGTCGGATTTATCGCAGTTGGCTTTTCACAGTTCTGACCTGAAAGCGTTGAAGGGAAGTAAACAGACAAAATGGCGGATAGTGAGATAGGGGTGGGAATCTTTGAATGTCTCACAATTGGATTTGATTGAGATTCTTGGATGGAAATGACTTGATTGACAATAATTTTTGCTTCACTTTACAGATGTGCAAGGAATTGTAATGATGTACTCCAGTGTGACTCGCTAATGCTAATTAGCGCGCTACTCGCGGCACTTTTATCACTCAAAAGAACGGCTCCACTATGCAAAAAAACAACTTTTATTGTAATAAATTGATGGTGACTTTTTCCTTCTCCTCTCTAATGTGGCTACAACTAAACAGTGTATCAGACCGCGTGGAATCACACCGCCCCTAAATGGCCAAATCGGGTACAACATGAACAGCGCTCCAAATAAAGGCACACACAGACAAAGGCAAGACAGAACAACAAAATTTAAATGAAATGGATTTTTGGACATTTAAAATGTATTCTGAATCGTACTAAATGAGAATGGCGATTCTTATGAGAATAGTTTTTTGGCAACACCCCTCTATAGTGAGACATAGTTTTTTATTTTGGTCCTCAAGAAAACATTTTGACCAGCAGCAAATTTGCCTTCTGGCAAAATTTGCTTCATTTATGTATTCATCTTATATCATAAGCATTTCGTGCAGTTCAGTAGTTCTCCTTTTTCTTCTGTCTTTCTGCATTTGTTCACAAGTGAAGTAAGTATTGACAGGACTGCACAAGGCTCAGCAAACAAGAACCATGAAGGACAACTTGTAAACCCCCAGCCACTTTTCACAATGACGAACAAGCCTTGGCAGTCAGCCTTCGCGCCAGTCTGGTGTATTGTAATTTATACCGATTCGACATTTGATTAGGTTTGTTTATTGAAGGCCAAATGAAGAGTTGGCCAGTGGTTAAATCGGAGTCTTGGCTCACTGCACTGCTTGAGACCTGGGGTTCGACACACATCAATCACATACTGGAGCTAAGATCCCACTTGGTGATATCAAGCCTTGATATCAAGATTTGATTGGTCTGTAGAAATAATCAAACCTAGTGCATTTATTGCTGGAATTCCCCTATTTGAAGATGCTGACGTGGATGCGGGCAACTTCCCGTCATTGACGGCTGGCCACCTTTTGGCGAAAGGTTGTGCTTTCACATTGACACGAAAGGTCAAAGAAATACACGGACGGAAGCAAG
This sequence comes from Leptonotus elevatus, assembly GCF_054856555.1. Classification (NCBI taxonomy): domain Eukaryota; kingdom Metazoa; phylum Chordata; class Actinopteri; order Syngnathiformes; family Syngnathidae; genus Leptonotus; species Leptonotus elevatus. The sequence goes on from NC_141257.1 coordinate 6,045,433, forward strand.
TTTACATCCCTCGGCCTTACAGACATTCCTTCTCAGTCAGTTTGTGTTAATTTTATCCATCATTTTTAAATGCAGTCTCAGTTTTAGTCCAGTTTCAATCACGCTCGTTATTTTTTATCATGGTCAACCGCATCCGTTTTTGATTTAGTTCATTCTTAGTCAACTATAAATGTAGCATTTTAGTTCAAGAAAACATACGGTAATATCATTCATCTAGACGGAAACTGTCAACATTGTAGTTTAGTCAGAACAATTGTTTTCAGCAGAGTATGTGGAACAATTTGGATGTAAAACAATTTCACCTAAATTGTCTCTCTCATCTTTTTTTGCTGAAAAACACTTTATACAACATATCAACAAGTGGCTACTGTGGCTCCATGCTATGAGCTAGCATTAGTTAGCGGTTGGATTAACATTATTGTTGGAACGTCACAGCCGTTAGATTAATGTTACGTTATAAGTGTAATTAGTTTTTATTTTTATAATTTTAAAAAAATGTCCGGAAATCCACCTCCTGTCTGTCCCATGATTGTGCATGTTGCACTCGCTAGCTGCAGATTTGAAAGGGGGCGTGTCATTGTGTGTCACAGAGACAGATTAGCAGAGACAAGATTTTACAAAATCATCAATTTTGTATTTTGTTTTTGTTTATGAATTAAAATGCCCATACATTTTAGTCCAGTTATTCATTAGTTGACGAAAATGCGTACAGATTTAGTCCAGTATAGCTTTAGTTCGGTGAAAAATGTGCGTTGATGAAATAACGATAGTTTCTGTATTTTTTGTGTGAGATTCACATCATAGCACTCGGAGAGGCGGAAGTGCCCACCTCTGGTATTAATTATAGCAGTGAGGAAAATCATATGGATGAATTCAACTCCAAGTATTTTAAAAAAAAAGTAAGCCAATGGTGCCGAGTTGAGCTATATCGTTTATGTAAGTCATTTATTATTTTGTTTGTCAGGCTGCATTGCATCATTTATGCTCCATCTCACTGCTCGTTCCTCTTCACGAGCCTTGCAAATTGTCGGCTTTATACTCTCCTGCGGTGATTTCTGCTGTCATTTTTCTAAATGTAATCTTTTGTCACATAAGCGGAGGCGGGCTGAGCTTTATGTTCTCCCTTTGTCGACTCAAGTTTAGTACAATAATGACAGAGCGTTCTTCCCACCCTGCTGCTGCTATAATGTCTTAATCGCCAGTCTTTAGCGAGGACTGATAAATGTCAATACGGGCGCTCGGAGCCACTGATGGACACACGCTGGGAACGCCAAACGACATAGAACCCCCCCAAAAAATCTCATTACGGCAAGTCACAAGAGAGTAGAAAGGATGTCCAGCCTTGTCGAGTCTTCATTATATCCCCCGCTGTCTTACACACTGCCGAGTGCAAAGTGAAGACAAATGGTCGGCCATTTTTCTTTCACTCGTCAGCGCTGTTAATAAGAGGTGCTTCATCTCCTGCAAAAGGGCTAAGTCGCGCTCAACTTTGAGAACGTTTAAGCACGGACCTCGCGTGAAGTGTAAAGTTGCGTTTTATCAACGGTGCGTCAGATTATCTGACAACACAGAATAGCGTGAGGGCCAGATTAGCTTCTATGGTTTACCCCTGCGTGAAAGAGTGGAAGTCGCGGCCTGTCCAGAGATCACAAACTGCGATGCAATTAACATGAGGCACAATGTTCCTTCCTTTAGTCTTTCCTCTGGTGTCTTGAGGTCTCCCTAATCCAGGGGTGAGTAAACTGGGTCCTCGAGGGCTGCAGCCCTGCAAGTTTTGGAGGTTTCCCCTCTTCCAACACAAGCTGATTCCAATCAACAGGATCGTTATTAGCCTTGCGCAGAGCTTGCTGGTGAGCTAATCGTATACCAGCTGTGTTGGAGAAGGGAAACACCCAAAACCCTGGATTGCCGTAATGTGTTGGAATTTAGATGTATCTGTAACTGTAACTGGGTGGAAGGTGTGGTTGGTGTTGGATTTCACTTTGATGGATCTTTCTTTGCTTTGATCCTTCCTGTGGTCTCTTGACAACTTCACGACTGTGGCGGGAATAATACCGAGCTCTCATAAATAAATGAATAAACAAATAAATAAATAAAAACATGAAGCACGCCTCAAAAGTAGCCCAATTATGAATCAAAAATGGACCGATCCACTTTATGGGAAAATGTGATCCAACTGTCTGGGTTGTTGTTTTACAAAATGACACCAATTTTGTTTACCCAAGTAAAGGATCTGACCAATAGTTATGAGGTCTTTTACGCTGAAAGACCCCTTTTTTGACTCAAAGTTGGGTGAAATCAACCCAAGTAGAGGAAGGGTCCTTTTTTGACCCATAGTTGAGTAAATTTTTAACCCAACTATTTGTGAGCACTTTCATTTATTCAGCCGTTAAATTTAAAGGGTAAAACCACAATTAATTGGCCATGCTGCACATCTGTACCTTGCTCATTGAACATATGTCCTTTTACAGCGCACTCGAGATGTATAAACAGCAACCCGAGTCTTAAGTCAGACTTCTGTGTGTCGTAATTACATTGCTAATTATATTGATCAAGATGACCATCACAATTGGCCGTTAAGAGTTCTATCAATTGGGCAACACCAAGCGCAGTAATTGGCTGTCAGCAGCAAAATCATTGTTGATTCAGCCTCAACTCGTTTGTATTTTAAAGAAGGACAACAGCTATGGAGACTTAGGCTACAATTTGAGACAAGTCCTCCTGATATAAGTTGTCTGTACAATACGTTAGCACTAATGGAAAAGATACGAAATTATAATAATTATTACACTCTAAAAACTGTTAAAAATAACCCAATTATGGATCACAAATGGACCGATCCACTTGATGGGTCAATTTGAGTGTAGAACAATCGATGGATATCCCACTGTCACGTTGGGAATTAGCAATCATTTGTTTTCACCAACTGCGTTCATTTGCGTGCAGACCAGTTTGGAACTGTGATTACGTATTTGTGGGGGAGAAGAAGAAAAAAAAAGATCATCCGTGTGTTAATATGAGCCATTTAATGTAAATTAGAGTATAATTAATCCGGAGTGCCTCTGATGAAAAGAGATTGCGGTTGGGCTTTGTATGTTTGAGAAGTGCTTTGGAAGATGATTGAAATGAGTTGCTGATGAAATACAAAATGTGTCATCAGAGTGCAGGGCTATTATTTTCTTTTTTAAGACTATCGAGCAGAAGCAAGATGATTCAACAGCTAATGTAAGTGACTTCTAAAGTCACATGATAACCGTTTGGACAAATAACGACGGATTGTAGAAATAATCAGATGACTGGCGCGTTTCCAAGGTTATTGTCAGAGGACAGCAATGGTGCATTCAAGTGCTGCAAAGTAGTGTTGCTTTTCATTTATTCATGCAGTGTGATGGAGGATAGAAAAGTCGTCCGTCTGACTACATCTCCCACAATTTCACACTTGTAGAACTTCTGCGAGAGTGAACAGAGTAGGTGTAAAAAGCGTCACTGTGCTTAGCCTTTCAGATTAGAACTTATGCTGTTTTTTTATAAGGAGATGAAGGATTGGATAGAGTTTTTAGTATTTTCTTTTATTCTTACAGAAAATGCACACTCATATTTTTTGGGAAGGAAATCAAAATGACAGGGGGAGTTAAAGTTATTTAAAACTTAAAAGGCAAAGTTTTTCGCTGCGTCAACGCGTCAAAATCGATTCATTGACAAGTAATCAAATATCAAAATAATCCACAACCATTTTAGTAATCGAGTAATAGTTTGGAGCCGTTGTTAGACATAAAATTGTCCTCTGATGAAAAGTCCTCACCAGTAAACATTCAGTAACAACCAGTAAGCGTTTTCAAAAAGTTTGGTGAATACGTCAATTCCTCTCGTGTGATATTGCACAATTTGGTTTTTTTAACAATACCAAAAACTATAAATATTTGGTTAATGTTATCCAATTATGCAAGTAATTGATGGAGTAATTGATTGAAAAAATATTCAATAGTGTCACACTACACTGATTTGTTTGAATGAGATAAGTGAATGGTTTTGTATGCATGATCAAGAAAAAGGGCAATAGAAATGCACTATGTTTACCATTTTGAAAATGTAAATACAACATTTTTCCGTACATTGAGTAACCCATTTGAACTGATTCAGTCCGAGCTCTAATACATACGTACGCGTGTCACCTTGGAGCAACTGCATAACAAGTAAGCTGGATTTGGTCTCCTCTTGTAAGTGGGCTGTCGTTCGTCCGCCACTGTTTGCACGGCATTTATAGCTACGAACGTGCTAAGTGCATCTTTATTCACTGGGGTGCCGAGTGTGAAACTCAGGATGAGCAAGTTGACCTCACTTTGAATAGTGCTGCATTTGCATGTGAAAGGGAGGTTTATAGAGTTCAAGCGAAGATAAAGGTTGAAAAAGACGTGCTTGTATCTCCATCACCGGGCTTGAGGCTGTGGATTGCTTTACGTTTTTTTGTTTTTCCCACCCCAGCTTTTTGCCATGAGCTGTCAAAGTTGACAGATTAATGGACAAGTAATAGATTATCAAAAAAAAAAAAAAAAAAAAAGTGAGAAACTGCACAAAGATCCTTTAAAATGGTCCAAATCCCCTGATTTCTGTAGTCCGTCATGAAAGAAGAGTGATTATCTTCTGTTGTTTAATCAATATAATACATTTGCAAACGTCTGTTTTTGCAATGACCGAATCATAGAGTGCCAAGTAAACACCAATCGCTGGTTAATGAACAGTGATCAGGGGCCAATTTTTTAAAGGCTTGAATAATCGATAGATTAATCGACTGTAAAAGCATTCGATAGTGACAGCACTAATGGTAATCGCACAGTTGTCATAGCGATTGTTGTTATATGATAAATGCAGTTAACGAGAAGTTAACTGTTAAATTCCTTCCTATTGACGTTCACTCTCATCTGCATCTACTTGCTAGCTAGTCGTACTGCAACGAAAACTATCAACTATACCAAGGTAACATTTAGCATTGAAGTGATTACATAACACGACAAGATTGAAATGGTGGAATCTGGGAAAAACGGCACAAACAATTTCCCTGTTGCTGCCGAGAGTATTATGGCCAATTGACAGTGACTGTGTTGCACCAGACCACAAGATCACGGGACTTCACGCTGGAGAGTTGAGTTAACAAGCGTGTACATAGAGACATATCGGTAAACAATAGCCACACTTGCCCGTTGTCACTTAGATATGTATTTGGACAAATATTTCTGTGACTTTTACCACGGCTAAGTACGCTTTGTGTTTTTTTTGTCTTAAATGTCCGACTGGTGTCATGCTATGTAGTGAGCTAATTAATATGTATGGTGTATTTCCAGCAAAGCTAACGTTGTTCCGAGCGCATTGTGCACCGCGACAGGAATACATTTGGTTTTGTTTGGAACCTTCGTACGACGCAATAACACACTCAAGGATAGGCCTAATTATTATTGTAGCAATTAGCGACACTGACGTGGCTTGTGTAATGAGTGAAGTGGATGCAGGTGGGGCCTAATGCAAACACTCAGCAGCTGGCAGGCATAAATAGAAGAAGTGAGGTTGAACAAAGGGAAAGCGACCACAGGGGTCGGCATGGCAACTTACGGGATGCGTTGAATTCAACAAAAGGCAGGACACGGCAAAGCAGGGAAAAAGGGACAGAAAAAGTAGAGTGGCGCAGGCAGAAGGGACGGAGAGAATCAAAAAGAAGATGCGAGTGGGAGATGATGATCAGGAATGGAGTCACGGTGGACATGGCTTCACTGTTTATACGCAAGTCAAAGAAACAAGCAAGCAATGTCATGATTTACAATCATGGCGACAACTGGGTTAAGTAGCCTACGGCTTGCTCAGAAGGAAACACATCCCTAGCAATATATATATATATATCAGCCATGGAAAAAGTTGGGACAAAAGAGTGTGTATTTTTCAACATATGGACATGACTCCCAGCCATTTTCACTGAAGCAACCCCCTTCGCTCCCGGCTGGTTGACTTGATTTTATATATTAGGGGTGTCAAAATGAAGGCGTTAAATAAAAGATTTAAAGTAACTTATTTTTCTTATGCACAATAAATGACCGGCCCTTACTTGGACAGTCTGTACTGGGGGAATTGCAGTCGCAACGCAGCAGACATGTTCACATGAAAATGTAGCAGTAAGAAATGTAAAAATAATGCATATATTTGTGGAGAACTGGGGTGAAGTTGTAGTTACAAATTTAAAGAAGTGCAAGAAGTTACTTTATGTTAAAGATTAGACAGCTGTTAATATGAAAAGAGAAATGCACTGAGCTGTCACCAATGCCTTACAAATGCAATTATGCTATCTAGTGGCAGAGAAACGACCTGAACACAAATAAATGTCACACTTGTTTATTAACAGCACAGTATTTTTTGATCAGCTACATTTTATGAATTATGACATTACTGTATGAATGATTAAAAGATGCAGCCATATTTCTATGAGTTTAACATTTAATCTCTACTGTTATGTTAACAAGAGAATGAGAACTTAGGAAAGATTTTTGTATTGTGCATTGTATTGTACATTTAGAATAGAAATTACTTAAAATAAATAAATAAATAAATAAATGAATGAATGAAGCTGGACACTGCAACATGACAATGGGCCAAAAAAACGCCAATAATTCCACCGAAGACTTTCTAAAAAGTACAAGGTGGGGAGGAAACCCCGCAAACATCTCACAGCTGAAAGAATTGTGCATCGAGGAGCGCGGACATTTTTTTCCTTGTGCTGTTACGGTGGCCGTGTTTGATAGAAGATTTGAAGTAACCTCGCTGTCACTTCCTCAGCAAGAAAGGTCAATTCAGTTTAGAATTGGAAGGCGAAGGATGCAAAAAGTGCCAGCAGTGAGCAACGTCATTCATCATGAATTAAAGGTTACCAGTAATTGGTGTATCCGTCTGGCAGCATCATAACAATTAGGAAGAGTGTAATGCGTTTTGGAAAAGGATAACCCGATTGTCCCGATGGGTCGTCTGTTAGTCTTTCCATTGGTTTCATGAATTAATTATTAATTATAAATATGTGATGTTAAGGGAACGATGGTTTAATATACCCATTCGGTTAATTATTCAATGGGCTACGCTTAAGGCAAGGTAATAGATTAATGTCAGGTTGCTTGCGTCATTCCTTTCAATCAAGTCATCTTGACTTGTCATTTTCTGGGAAGACAAAGTATAAAGTCATTAAAGGAGATTTGCTTTAAAGATATGAGACCTCAATATTTCTGTATAACCACAAAGGGTTTTTTTTGTTAGCCTACACGGACTTTTAGTCTTAGTCATCTGCAATCAAGACGTTCTGCCCATTTAACAGTCCACTCACTCATGCAGCTCCACCACCTGAGCCAAACTACTAAAGCAATGCCAGAAAGGTCAAACGACTTTGTGTTTTATGCTGATATGATGGAAAGTGACGACACGGCGTGATAAAATCCATCTTGACGTGATGCCACCTTCCTGATTTTCATTAGGGTTTAATATCTCGTTCTTTCCCGGGACTGCAGGGAGATGAAAAATGGCAAGCCCCCGAAAACAGGTGGCTGACACGTTCCACTCTCTCCATATCAATTGCCGGCGTCCTGCTGCAACGAGACCGTGTATATTCATTTCCAGCACCTGCTAAAGTGTAACTGTTGGCAATCATTTCATTGTCAGCCATATTAGTTGAGTGTTAAGTGAGCATAATGGTAATTGTTATTAATATAATTGACCTCATATAAATGACCAAACAAACATTTATAACAACAAGAATTATTCCACATGAAATTGTAGTTATTGAATGATGGCGATTCTAAATTCTTAAACCCAACAATGATCTGACCTGTGGTGATATTTTAATCAGCAACAGCACATTCGTAGTCCAAGGCTAGCACAAACAAAAGACGGTAAATAAGGCTCAGACAATTTGTCTGGGTTAAACTGGGCCAAGCCGTCGCTGGCCACAATCACATTGCGGCCGCCAGCCAACTGGGACAGGCAAGAAGAAAAAGAACAGAACACAAACCACTTTACATGTATGGTACCGTCTGGGGTGTGTTTATGACATCACATATTAGTTAATGAGATCAAACAAGAAGTTAAAAACTCAAATAAAAAAAAGAGTAGTTTGAAAAAGGCCTGATGAAGTTAGGCTAGGTATGGAGGACCAAAACTGCTCCAAAAAAAAGCAATTAAAAATATATGAATAAAAAAGGGGAAAAGAAAGGGATATAAAAAATCAAAATCAAAAATTAAAGACAAAAAAAGTAAATATAGTCAAGTGACAAGACAGTGATCCATTGCTGGAACTGTCCATGCAAGATGACGAGACTTCCTTGTCCGCCCACCTGCTCACTTGACTAATGAAAGGTAGTCTGCAACGGCGGAGTCCAACCCAAGACACGCCCCCTTGTTTGAATAACATCCCGTCCTGACAGAGCGTCTGCAGCATGAACTAAATAAATGTGAGAGCGGAGCATTTTAAAGGAGTGATTATTTAAATGTATTTATGTATTTATTTCGACATTTGTTTGTATATTTATTTTTAGAGTCTTGTGTTCTGCATTTTATATATAAGAACTTTTTTTTTTTGTTTACATTAATTGTTTGTATGAAATTTTTAAATTATAATCAATATTTTAAAAAAATTAGGGGTGGGCAGTTTTGGTCCTCAATAGTTAGGCAAGGCCAAAGTAAAATAGTAAATATAATGTACTCGTCCATCTGCCCTCTTGTTATTCAGTGCTATCGTCTTAGCTTGCCTACTCCTAAAATATCTTCTCCCACCCACCAGTGATAGATTATTTTTGCTTTGATATGACGTTGACTTGCACTTGTCAGCTGTGGTATAAAATAAATGCAGCCATAGATTTCCAATCAAAGGTAGCTGTCAGGGAGCGGAATAAACCAGCTTGGAAGAAGCGCCGTGATAAGGCAACGGCACGATGAGCGTTTATCTACCTTGGACACACAATGTCGGTGTAGACGGCACACACACAAAGTGTGTACATCGCATTAAGCTGAAGATATGCAATATATCACGAGATGATAAGTCTGTCAATAGTAGCTAAGTTGTTTGGCAACCATACGTAGCATTATGTCGGTTATTAGTCGCTTTAAATTAACATTAAACTATGTTAGCTAGCTATGCTATGCTATGCTAGTGGCTCTTAAATCCAGATTTTCCAGTTCCTTAAGGCAAATCAATTTGTCTGTGTGGCCTGTGATTCACCATCCATCGTAATGCCACCAATCATCCACAAACCCTTTGATTAGCGATGTGATTTTGTCAAATCAGAATCAAACTTGAACAAGTGCCACAAATGAGCATGTAGAAGTACGTGACTGTGCTGAAAAATTAAATTTAAACCTCAGATAAATTATGCATAAAATGCAAACTAAGCCATTAAATCATCTGTAGTGTTGATTTGAGGAGGAAAAGAAATCAATCTGGACCCAAACATGATCCGACATTATTTCCATTATTTTGAAGGTGAGAAGGTGGTGCTCTGGAGCCATGGAATGTACTTCTTCAGCCGAAGTTATTGACTTAATTAGGAGATCGCTAGTTTGAAAACAGCCCATTACCTTCTGTCGCCTGCGGTTTGTACCAAGTTGATCAAATTGCCGCCTTTGCCGGAATTCACAGCGCACGGCCTACATGATGTAAGTCAACGCAGTATGTCCTCCTTACACCAGGGCTGATGTAAAAGCTTGTTGCTGGCGCTACGTAGACGAGAAGCTGCCATTTTTTTTAGCGAAGGCAAGTGAGAGGACTCCTCACGCCTTGCCATACATGGTATTTTAAGGGGGGGAAAAAAAAAGAAAAAGTCATAAAAAATGCCTTACTATATATTAGTGTAGTTTCAATACCGATGTCACCTTAACTTTTTTCCCCCCCTCAAGTGTTCTGTGGTCACCGCATGCACTTATTCTGATCTTGGCTTTGTGCAAATAAGAAATATGTAATCTATCCAGATGTGTGGTTTTGTGTTGACCAACACTTTTCCCAACGAATGTCATTCCAATCAGGAGAAGGCTGATAACGATCCTCACCTGCTTTGGAAAATGGAGACGCGGACAACAGGCAAGATAGTGTGCCCCGAGGACCAGGGTTGAGAAACACTGCTCTAGGGCATTGGGCTCAAAAGTTGTGGGAAAAGAAGTCATCAACATAGGAATTAGTGGGTTGGGTGCAGTACCACATGTCCCCAGCAAATGGCGCACCCCCTGGAAGGGTGACGTTTCAGGTTCGGATACCTGAGTTTCGGCTTGTTTGTAATTGTTCAATAATGTGGTAAAACAATAAGCGTGCCGTTATAACACGCGCATCATTGAAGGCGCCAAGGAAATAACAGCTCGACAAAAAAAAGAAGAATCGTCGAGAATCCGTGTGGGTGGAGTCAATCAAAGTGTGGTGAAAGTTCAGAGGAAAACGGAGAAGCAAATGAGACACGATGCAATACTGCCCTCTTGTGGATGAATGTGAATAGGATTGTCTTGTTCGTGAGCTGTTAATATATAAAACAATCGTTGGATTCGTACTTGAGTAGATTACATAGCTGACGACCAGGATGTGTATGCGTGAATTGAAAGTAATATGTAGTAATGAAGGTTGGGGGCACCTCTGAGTAAATAATGAGTCAGCTATTTTTGACTCTGTGGGATAATAATGACCTACGGCCCCTGCATTGCCAGAGAGTACACTTTACTAATTTCACCGGGATTTTCGTTAGAAATACATTTGCTTTGGTGTGTTGGTTAAAGAAAGCTTTTGGGGAAAAAATCCTCGTGATGACGTCGTTACCGAAAACCTATTTAAGCTGTGACTAATTAAACGGTCGGTGTTTGTTATTTTTTCGCCGGCATCAGGTCGACATCCTCCGCCTGCTGTTCGTCAGTCATCTGGACAAGATGACCAAGAGCGTTTGACAAGAGGTGTGTTTGAAGATTGTACTTGCAGTCGTAGTTGTAACTTTGAACGTGTTCATCTTTGCAGTTTTCAGCATGCAAACACGTTGCTAGCATGCTAGCTATAATGTTTGCTCAAACGGTGGTCAATTCACGCCAACCGCGTGGCAAAATGACACCAACGCATTTATTAGACATGTTTGGAAGTAAATGCGCGCGGTAATTTAAGCACTTGCTTGGTAACTTTGTTATTAAACGCCAAAGGCACTTGGAAAGGGAATATCTTAAGTAACACGAAGTACTTATTTCCTTTCCAGCATCTGGAGAAGAGCACCGTTTGGCCGAAGGTAATGTTCCCAACATTTGTACATTAAGTACTTCAGTGAGAATCAACTCTTAACTGTCTTTCAATTTGGCCACAGGCTTGCATCTTGAAGCGAACGGAGTCCCCTTGAAATGAAGTTGCTCACTTCCCCTAAGGTTTTGCACATGGCTTTGAAATAAAGAAAACATTCCTCTACACTCTCCAACATTCCAATGACGAAAAAGGTGCATTTAATTAAAGGAGGAAAAGTTTGAACAGAAGAATGAAAGTGTGGTTAATATTTTGGGCAAAGATTTTTTGGGGACTAAACTAAATAATTAGACAAGAGCAATGGTATTCTCCACAGACAATTTTGGTACGTTATTAGTCAAGAAAGATAAATGTAAGGATTAGAAGTTTGTGTTTGACAGAAAACGTTACTTAAAAAAGAAAAAGAATACTTTTGCTTTATTGTGGAAAAAGCAAAAAAGTAACCCATGGCATTTATAAGCATTTTTCTTGAAAAAATGTTCATCCCAAAACGTTGCTGTTGAAATAGAAATTTATGTTTATTTTTCCAGAAGACCTGACAAATGTGAGTTTGTCCAATGAAATGAAGTGTCAGAAAATGTAGTGTAATTTATTTAAGGGGGGGGGGGGAAGCAATCCTGTCGTTGATGCCCATTGAAAAGCACGTTTTAGCCCAAAAATAAATGGAAAAAACGCCAATAAACCCTCAATATGTTTTCCACAAAAGAAATGGGAGCATTTAGAGAATAAAAGTCCGAGAATGAAGCGTCCCCCAAAAAAAAAAAGAAAAAAAAGAAAACTAAAATCTGTGAATAAGAGCACCTTTGCTGGCCAAGCGTGGGTATGCGGGGGTCGACTGTAACTGCTTGTGTATTTAATCAGTGTGTCATGTTTTGTGCTTTTGTGCCAGCAGGTGGATCTGTCTGTTTTGATCTGTCAGTGTAATGCCCTCGTGTGAGATTTTGTGCGTATGACATCCTACTGGCGGCTTTTTGTTATTGCACTTTCACAGGCACACAAGCGTACACACAAAGGGGGCGGTGGCTTGATGTGAGGCACACTGGATCTCGCGCGAAAGCGGCATGCGTCAACGTGGGATGCAGACAAACGCGACGCAGAAGTTCACGGTAAGTAACAAGCATACATCCATTGTGAACAAGCCAAATGTAATGAGAACACGGTTATTGTAGTTGCGGTGAGGTAATTTCATCAAGGCAGGGCAACTATTGACGCTCTGTTAGAAAGGTTCAATGATAGAAAAGTGAAACATTTTCATTAGTTAACGCTGAGTAGTTGTTGCTTGTTATTCAAATATCTCATTTGAACACGTACGTGACGGTTGGGATGAAGGATGGATGAAATGTGTGTCCGAAGCGGATATGTTGCCGTGCTTTAAAAGGTAACTTAGCGCAATTTTGCCGAGAACCGTGGAGAAGCATACAAGTTTGAAATCTGTGTATGGGCAAAATGGCGCTAGCAGGAGAGTTGCTGGTGGCCTCAGCACCACAGCTTGCCGTGAAACGCGAGAGAACTTTAAGTATGAAGTCTGTGCTGGTAAAATAGCGCCAGCAGAAGAGGTGTCGGTCTCGCAAGAACTACAAGACAAGTAGGCGTAGGCCTACGAAATGTGCGCAGGCCAAAAAAGCAGTAGCCCCACTGCCTTTTCTGTAAAGTTTGTATTTATCTTTAGCCATGTGTTAATTAATGAGCGAGCGCGCTAGAGCATTTTCAGGCATTGGCAATTGGGAGGTGGCGTCATGTCCTCTCATTGAAAAGCATTGGAGTTAGGATCGTTGTAGTTTGATTTGCGAGGAGTATTTTGATTATAAAATGCGATGCTTATGTTATTGTTCATAACAAGCATTTAAGTTTTACAATTTCAACTTTGTCAAGGTTTTTTTTTTAAAGACAAGCATGCCAATGTGCCGTTGTAGGCTTGCAAATGAGCCCTGAATTGACTAAAAATGAGGCAGAACTTGAAGCAGCAATGCATGGGCACACTAAGCTAACCGTAGCATTGTAAGGGTTTAAGTCACAACGTCATCCATAGGTTTGAATGTGTGTGCTGTGGCCAAGTATGGCATACACTGACTTGTGCCGAGAAAGCATTTGCTGTAGAAGTTGAGTCACTCACTCACGTGTAAAAGTGCCAAATGGCAGCGTTTGCTGTAACAAAAGTTTAACTTATCCCAGTGCAATATGCAGAAGACAACAGTGGCTTTTTATTTTAATGCTAACTTTAGAAATCGTTTTTTCATACCGGTAACGCTGAATGGAAGCAGAATGTATTTAATACGACGATTGATGCATAACAAAAAACAATTATCGTTCTCACCCGCACTACTAGGAGTGGCATCCATATCATCTTGCATCTGTACATTTTTTCTGTAGCAAATGCAACAGATTTATCCAAATAGCATCACATTACCTGCTTTGAACTTGCACACAGCACAACATAATGTTGGCGCTTAATCAGTCACCTATGCTGAAAAGTGAGGAAATGCTTGAAATATATGACCGGAGAACTTTATTTATTTTTAATGTTGTGCATGCCTCCCTAACTCCCTGCGGGATAGTTTGGAATAATGTTAGATTGTCATCAGTGCTGATACAAAATTGCTCAGTATTTGGTGGAGGAGTTTAAGAGATTGTGTGCACATTTTTAAATTGGCAGAACAATTCTAAAAGTTGAGGCGTTGGGGGTCTGATGGCCCACTGAGCTTTTCCTATGACTGTCTTTTTCCAGATAATTTATCATTCAGTGAGAATGAAAATAATAATAATGATGGCAGCAGCACAGAGGTCGGAGGACCACTCTGGGAAGATGGCAAGGACCTGGATCCAGCCTCAGACTGTACGATCTTTGAGCAGGAACAGAACTCTGGTGGCGAAGGTAGGTTGTCTGTCTACTTCACAGTTTTTGTCTCAGCAGATGGGGCAACAAAGGCCGCCCGGGACAGTATCTGTTGATGAAAAATAAATAATAAAATAAAGTCACGTAAGTGCTTAAGAGTAGATGCAGTCGGTAATGGTCTTTTCTTTTGACATCCTGCAGACACACAAAAGTGTGCATTAGTCCATAAATAATGGCTGTGGAGAGTACCGTCTACTTCCTGATTTTGTGTTGCAGCCACTGTAATTGAGAAATAATCAGCGACATTAGTTACTTACCTTGTGATTGTTCAAGTATCTGTAAATGTATATAAATAAAATTTTTGTTTTTGTCCACTTACAGCCCTCTCAGGAAGAGACGATGCTGATGAAGAAAGTGAGGCAGCCAAAGAAAATGTGGCCTAAAGCCGAGGTCGCTGCAGTGATGCATTTTGGAAGCCACATAAAAGAAGGAAAACTTGCAGCCAGTGCAAGTGGTAAGAATATTGGAGACTTTGTGAGTAACCGAATAACCACAGCCAAGAGAAGTTTGGGCTTTTGTTGGTATTAATAAAAGGTTGCAGGAATGTTGAGTTCTCCCTTTTTTTGCTTTTGTATGTTCAGTTTTTCACTTTCTGCAAGCATCTTGTGAAACCTTCTATGAATCGTGACAAAAACCCAAATTTTTACACAAGCACTCATCACTCAGCCCCCCCCCCCGGAGTAGTTTTTGTTATATTGAAGGGAAAAATCTGCATTTCCCAAAGATTATATTGTGTATGAGAAAGGCATAAATGGACAATGATGTTATTTTTCTTGCTTAGAATGTGTAGGTATTTTATGAAATGAGTCACATTTCCCCAAGAAAAGAAGCAGCAAATATTTTCAAGGAGTAAATTATGTTTTTATTTGAATGAAAATGTTTTTGTGCGTGTTTGTCTGCCAGCCCCTGCGGAAATGCATCCTCCAGGTGGGCTTGTCCACGTCGGAAGCACAGGAGAGTCCGCCCTTTGAGAGGCCCAACATTGAGCAGGTAGTCACCTGACACCAGACCACCCCTTTATGGTGCAGTACAAATTCATCCTCACGCACTTTCCCAAGTCAGAGACACAAACCAGTGAAATGGCGCCGGCATGTTGTGTTGTCCAAGCTGGAGGAGGAAGTCTACAGCCACAGCTTTTCCATCCGGAAGCAAGACTTCTTGGCAGGGGCACGCGGAGAGAAATTCGGCCCATACCGGTGAGATGCAAAAGTCTGCAAATACATATATTGGGCAGCACCGCAGCCTAGTGCATGTTGCCCAATTAAATTTAATTCTACATTCCTTCTTGGACTGTCCCGCATTACAAATGTAATGGATTTTAATGAATGCAAGAAACCCACCAATAATTGCAGCTCAAAAAGTTGAGAAGACAATAATGTATATCAATTTCAAATACAATTGAACGCGAACATAACATTCACAACACGTGGCCAATTAAAAAAAAAAAAAAATAATAATAATTCTGCAAAGATTTATTAGCATTAATATTACTACAGGTCATAAGTAAATAGTAATTCTATGCACCTTGATATCATGAGTAAGCTAAATAGCAAAAAGAGTTCATCAAGTAAATGGGATTGGCCAGCACTAATTCTAACAGCGTATAATTGTCAAGTTTACATGTGTCAACTTTTGTAGTAGCCTAAATCACATTTGCAACAAGATTCACATGTAAAAAAAATAAATAAACGAAACTGGCAAAATGCTAACACAAAAGATGTATGATGGTGCCACTTGCTGAAATTTCAACAATTAGCATCAATAAAACACTATTGTGGAGGTGAGCAGGAGCAAGAATTATTTTGCAACAACTTGCGCATAATACTTCATGCCTTGTGGGTTGAAGTGATGTCATTCCAACATCATTTAGCCTAAAATGGACTTGATAAGCATGTCTGCAGAAATTGCACTGTCTAACATTGAATGCATTTTGTGGATCAGACCAGTTTCCTGTTGGCATGTATGGAAGAGTGAACGGCAATTTGCTGAAGTAGAAGATTCTCCGGAATGTCTCCTCACACCAGCTGCCACGCATGGCCAAGGAGTACATCATGGGGCTGGCCTTTGACCTGTAAGTTGCCGTTTTTATTTGGATAGGAAGCACAAGATGCTGTTTCTGATCAAGGACGGCTGTGTGATGGGGTGAATCTGCTTGTGGATGTTTCCTCCTCAAGGCTTCACTGAAATTGTCTTTTGTGCCGTTGGACATAACGAGCAAGTGAAGGTGAGAAAATGTGTTGATTGCAGGGCTACAGCACCCACCCGAAGGAGTACCACCACACCCTCAACTTCAAGAAGGCAGGTGCGCAGGACTGAGGGAGCCCAACTCCAGCATTCCCTACACAATAGAATTTCAAACTGCCAAAAGAGCCAGCAGGGTGGTTATTCACATAAAATAAACAAATTTTAGTTTCATTTGCTCATGTATTGACCATCATTTTGAACTAAGTCAATGTGACCCAAGTAATTTCGTAGTAAGTCAATCCGACCCTCATTTTGAACCAAGTAATTTCAACAATTTTTGCACTAAGTCAATCCGACCCAAGTAATTTCGTAGTAAGTCAATCCGACCCTCATTTTGAACCAAGTAATTTCAACAATTTTTGCACTAAGTCAATCCGACCCAAGTAATTTCGTAGTAAGTCAATCCGACCCTCATTTTGAACCAAGTAATTTCAACAATTTTTGCACTAAGTCAATCCGACCCAAGTAATTTCGTAGTAAGTCAATCCGACCCTCATTTTGAACCAAGTAATTTCAACAATTTTTGCACTAAGTCAATCCGACCCAAGTAATTTCGTAGTAAGTCAATCCGACCCTCATTTTGAACCAAGTAATTTCAACAATTTTTGCACTAAGTCAATCCGACCCAAGTAATTTCGTAGTAAGTCAATCCGACCCTCATTTTGAACCAAGTAATTTTAGCAATTTTTGCACTAAGTCAATCCGACCCAAGTAATTTCGTAGTAAGTCAATCCGACCCTCATTTTGAACCAAGTAATTTTAGCAATTTTTGCACTAAGTCAATCCGACCCAAGTAATTTCGTAGTAAGTCAATCCGACCCTCATTTTGAACCAAGTAATTTTAGCAATTTTTGCACTAAGTCAATCCGACCCAAGTAATTTCGTAGTAAGTCAATCCGACCCTCATTTTGAACAAAGTAATTTTAACAATTTTTGCAGTAAGTCAATCCGACCCAAGTAATTTCGTAGTAAGTCAATCCGACCCTCATTTTGAACCAAGTAATTTCAACAATTTTTGCACTAAGTCAATCCGACCCTCATTTTGAACAAAGTAATTTTAACAATTTTTGCACTAAGTCAATCCGACCCAAGTAATTTCGTAGTAAGTCAATCCGACCCTCATTTTGAACCAAGTAATTTTAGCAATTTTTGCACTAAGTCAATCCGACCCAAGTAATTTCGTAGTAAGTCAATCCGACCCTCATTTTGAACAAAGTAATTTTAACAATTTTTGCAGTAAGTCAATCCGACCCAAGTAATTTCGTAGTAAGTCAATCCGACCCTCATTTTGAACCAAGTAATTTCAACAATTTTTGCACTAAGTCAATCCGACCCTCATTTTGAACAAAGTAATTTTAACAATTTTTGCACTAAGTCAATCCGACCCAAGTAATTTCGTAGTAAGTCAATCCGACCCTCATTTTGAACCAAGTAATTTCAACAATTTTTGCACTAAGTCAATCCGACCCTCATTTTGAACAAAGTAATTTTAACAATTTTTGCACTAAGTCAATCCGACCCAAGTAATTTCGTAGTAAGTCAATCCGACCCTCATTTTGAACCAAGTAATTTCAACAATTTTTGCACTAAGTCAATCCGACCCTCATTTTGAACAAAGTAATTTTAACAATTTTTGCACTAAGTCAATCCGACCCAAGTAATTTCGTAGTAAGTCAATCCGACCCTCATTTTGAACCAAGTAATTTCAACAATTTTTGCACTAAGTCAATCCGACCCTCATTTTGAACAAAGTAATTTTAACAATTTTTGCACTAAGTCAATCCGACCCAAGTAATTTCGTAGTAAGTCAATCCGACCCTCATTTTGAACCAAGTAATTTCAACAATTTTTGCACTAAGTCAATCCGACCCTCATTTTGAACAAAGTAATTTTAACAATTTTTGCACTAAGTCAATCCGACCCAAGTAATTTCGTAGTAAGTCAATCCGACCCTCATTTTGAACAAAGTAATTTTAACAATTTTTGCACTAAGTCAATCCGACCCAAGTAATTTCGTAGTAAGTCAATCCGACCCTCATTTTGAACCAAGTAATTTCAACAATTTTTGCACTAAGTCAATCCGACCCTCATTTTGAACAAAGTAATTTTAACAATTTTTGCACTAAGTCAATCCGACCCAAGTAATTTCGTAGTAAGTCAATCCGACCCTCATTTTGAACCAAGTAATTTCAACAATTTTTGCACTAAGTCAATCCGACCCTCATTTTGAACAAAGTAATTTTAACAATTTTTGCACTAAGTCAATCCGACCCAAGTAATTTCGTAGTAAGTCAATCCGACCCTCATTTTGAACCAAGTAATTTCAACAATTTTTGCACTAAGTCAATCCGACCCAAGTAATTTCGTAGTAAGTCAATCCGACCCTCATTTTGAACCAAGTAATTTTAACAATTTTTGCACTAAGTCAATCCGACCCTCATTTTGAACCAAGTAATTTTAACAATTTTTGGCACTAAGTCAATCCGAACCTCATTTTGAACCAAGTAATTTCAACAATTTTTGCACTAAGTCAATCCAACCCAAGTAATTTCGTAGTAAGTCAATCCGACCATCATTTTGAACCAAGTAATTTCAACAATTTTTGCACTAAGTCAATCCGACCATCATTTTGAACATTTTTGTAAGTCATTAGCGTGTCATTTTTTTTCCCCCCATTGAAGAGTTCACCGCAGGGACTAATATCAAAAACATTAACCAACAGACTGGCTGCTAAAAGCCCTTCAATTACTGTATATTCAAACTTCAACACAGTAAAAATTGTATACATGAGTTACTTTTATTACATTTCACAGATACGTCACATGTGACAAACAGGCAGAATTACTGACTGGGCCAATGCAACAAGATGGCCTCCATATGTCATGTGATCAATATCAGCGTAGTACAACCGTGATAAGTAGTACTCAACTGCTTGTCACATTACATGGATGGCAGCTTGGTACCTTGCTGAAACAGAGTTGACCAAATTCTCAGCTCTGGGCTAACCTATGTCAAAAATAAATAAATATAAATTACAGCAACTGGACATTACATGACTCACCTTTCAAGAGGCCAACATTTTACCACCATGCGGGTGCCCAAAGGACTACTTGATTTCACCTCCCGTTACCTACTGCTTGGCTTTCAACACTTTACTAGTTGTTTTTTGGAGCTGGAGGGTGCTTGACCGGCTGGGTTGGTAGATTGGTTTGATGCTGGTAGCTTCTTTATCTCGACCCATTTGCCCTGCAACACAGATCACAGGAACAAAATGAAACACTGCACAGTAGGTTAAAACCTGTCCCCCATTTACTCCGCTCCATTCCCCGTGTGGCGACAGGTGGAATGGGCACCGCTGACTGACTGGCAAACAGGCCAGCCGCAAAAAAAAAAATAGCCGGCTGGCCGGCGATGCCTTTCCACCCGTCAACACAGGGAATGGAGCATAGCCTAATTTAGGAAAGGAAGTTTTTTTTTTTTTTTTTTTTGTCATGTGAACTAGTCATCCGCAACAAAAAAACACCCAGATTAGTTTGATGCTGGTCACTAGTTCTTGATCAACACACCTGCCCTGCAACACAGATCACAAGAACAAAATGAAACACTACACTGTACAACCTCTTAGCCCCCATTTACTCCGCAACTAAGCTAGTTAGCTAGCTCCATTCCCCGTGTGGCAACAGGTGGAATAGGCACCGCTGACTGGCAGGCAAACAGGCCCGCCGCAAAAAAAAGAGGCGCGGCTGGCCTGCTTGCCAGCGATGCCTATTCCACCCGTCAACACAGGGAATGGAGCAAGGAGTAATGAGGGAAAGAAGGACGGTTTCGTTTGTCGTGTGAACTAGTGTTACCCGGTCTCGTGTCCCATCTGGGGTTCGTCATCCGCAACGTAAAATACCCCAATTTGTCTGGTGATGCTAGCGTCTTCATCTCAACCATTTGCCCTGCAACAGAGATAAAGGAAACAAATTACAGTAGCAGTAACACAGATCACAGGACAAAATGAAACACTACAACCTCCTGTCCTCCATTTACTCCGCAACTAGGCTAGCTAGCTTAGCAAGCTAAGATAAGCTAAGCTAAGCTAGCTCCATTCCCCGTGTGGCGACGGGTGGAATAGGCACCGCTGACTGGCTGGCAAACAGGCCAGCCGCAAAAAAAAAAGAGGAGCGGCCGGCCTGCTTGCCAGCCAGCCAGCGATGCCTATTCCACCCGTCAACACAGGGAATGGAGCAAGGAGTAATGGAGGGAAAGGAAGGAAGGTTTCGTTTGTCGTGTGAACTAGTGTTACCCGGTCTCGTGTCTCATCTAGGGTTCGTCATCCACAACGCCCAGATTAGTTGGATGCCAGTCGTTCGTTCTTGATGGACACATCTGCAACACAGATCATCAACAAAATCTCACTTTATGACACTGATGGCATACTTTATTAGAGTGCCATATTTTACACTATTCTATTTTTAAAAAAAGCCAATGTACTATATAAAACGCTACACTCACAAGTAACTACAATCTAATAAAAAATGAATGAGTTTGTGTTAAGTGCGCTACATTTTTGGAACAATTATGAAATTGACTAATAAAATGCTGCTATGCTTCCGGTGTAAAAAAAAAAAATATATATATCTTTACAGCTGTGATTTCAATTCTAGCCACTCTGCTGATAAGTATTTTAGCATGTTTGACTTTCTTATAATCACATCACATAAGAACAAGTCAAATACACCAACGCTACTTAAATGACAAAAAAAATATAATTGTGTGATACACCAGATCGTGTCCTTTTTATTATTTCCTCACCAACAACTTATTCAACCCTTAGCCTATAATAAATCATGTTTAATATGGGATGACAGCACCTGTATGCGACAACAGAACCTTGGCGGTCACAAATTAAGCAAACGTTAAATAAATGTTATTTGTCCTCCTTCCAAACCATCAATGGTGCCTTTGCAAAATGGCGACGTCCAAGTCATGGTCACTTGCCTTCATAGGCAAAGATATGAACATAAAAAAAGATAGCCAAGAAGCATTTCTAGAGAGACAACGTCTGCAAGTTGAAAAAAGGCGCACTGGAAAGAGAGGATGCCGTCGGTGATTGCTTTGATATCCCAAGCAAAAGATGGCAGAAAATCCCCGGATGACAGCTGAGCAACTGTGATACAATTTCACGGAGGGATTTACTCAACTTTCAACCCAGACCATAAAAAGGTGCCCAGTGTGAGCTCAAGCCTTCCACGCCAGCATCAGAGGCGCCCCCTACTGACTTCAAAGTACAAGACGAGTCCATTTACAAGCCACAAAAGGTCGCGGAATGTTCTTCTCACGGGCCAGTGAAGAAAAGTGCACCTTTCCAACTATGAACCCAAGCGAGGCCACACCCACTGCGGCCGTTGCAGGGGATCGTCAGCGTGTGCCGTCAATTCGATGAGATCGCGGGTGTCAATTGGAGACAGTCAAGCTGACGCTTGGGAGACAATTCCAAGCGTGCCCCCAAATCGCTCATTTGGTTGCAGACAAAAGTGCTGGAAGATTCGCAAGTGGCCATCTTCAGACTTCAATAAAGACAGTTGCCAAACAAGGCAAATGATGCGAAAAGATAAAAAGGTAAAGATGGTTGGGTGGGTAAAGATGGCTGCAAGAACCTTGTGTCAATCTATATTTCACATCAGAGATATTTTATTCCCAAAGAGTCTTGTACTATACTCACCTAGTACAGATGTGGCTGAGGGATTGAATTATTTTGTCACAAAATAAATATTTTTTTTTTTATAATAATATTAAGACATGAAGGTTTAAGTCCAGTGCAGGCTCACCGATGGGGTCCATCCAACTCCATGCTGGTGATCTCCGCCCATTTGAAGACGGCAACACAGCAGAAATAAAAAAAAAATAATAGAAAAAGACATCCATTTTTATGTGCATTCATTTCACACGCCTCAACAGTCAAAAAGCTTGTTCATTCGTGTGTCTAGTGTCTACTTTGGAACTTACTTTTGTCCAGTCTTTCATCCCGTGCGGCCGCCATCTTGCCGCACATGCTGATGAATCCACTCGTGACACGCGCACACCTGTCTCCTAATGAGCTGCGGGCTAAATCAAAAGAAATGTCCCCACATCCAATCCATCTTCACTTCTGACCCCCCCAAGACAGCCATCTTTATTACACAAACTATTAGTTCAACGACAACAAAAACCTTCACAGTTCAATTCCCAAGTAGAAATCCATCAGGTGCGTCATTTACGACAGCAAACATAAAATCGCACACAAAAAAAAAGTCACTAAATGCTGGCCAGCATGAAAAAAAGAACCAAAACAAAGAGCAAAGACGGCGTGCTAAACGAAGCAAAGTGAAGCAAATTGTGATGCGAGGTGCTCAAACCGCAACCGCTGTGGAGTCCTGCAAGAAGCCAAAATGTCATCATGAGAAAGGACAACAAACGCCAAAAACATTTACAGATTTACTCGTGCGCTCACTCACCAACCTCACAGTGCGGCCGTCATCTTGCAGCGAATGGTGAACAATCCAATCAACGCGCACCTGTGGCTTTATAAGCAAGCTGCAGGCCTGCGGTCATTAGTCACCTTCCGCTTTTGCACACTAGCGCCGCCTACTGGCCTGTCATCAGGACTGCAAAGGGGTTGCTTTTCTCTTTTCCTGCCACAAAAATAAAAATCAATCACAACCAAAGTTATTTTCTATTACATTTTTTTATTAATTAAATTGTTAGGATCGTCACCAACAATGTCCTTTACGTGTGTAGTTAGCGGTTGGGCCATTTTTAGGCTGCAAATACATGCCGGATAGTCTTCAGGCGCCGCATTGTCGCCATCTGCTGGTCAGTGTGCGAAATGCTTTCAGTGCGAACATTGTGGCGATCCAAAACGAATACAACGTACACGAACACTCCGGGTGGCGAAATGGTCAGGCGTGCCTCGTGATATGTTCTCTTTCCATTTAAAAGAAAATAAAACATTGGCAATCAAACTGTTATTAGTTTTTCCGTGATATTAAAAATTCTAGCTGAATTTCAATTTTGGTGTTCCATACGCTTGGCCTTTTCATCACTTTGGTCGAGATTCGTCTTGTCCCCGTCAGACAAGCTTTGTTCCTGTCTCATTTCTGTACTTGTTTACAATAAATACATAAATGCAAACATAATCTGCCCTTCCGCTTTTTCTTCTTTCTTTATGAGTGGTTTGCATCTTGTGATATGTCATTTGTCACCTCTGCTGGTCGCAGGCAAAAAGTGCACGTTATTTTGCACGTTTGTCATTCATCGTCCTTTAATTGGTTCAATATTTACAAGGTCAAATGACAATTGCAAGCAACAACATTGTCGCATTGTGATAAATGTACCAATTCACTGTGAAAGCAGTCCTGGAACAATCTACAATCACATTCTATTTGGACACTGCATCGATCAGTAGTTGTAATAATTAGCTACTAGCTAGTAGCACCGGTGCTAAGCGGCTCTCTAGTGCTATGCAAAAAGAAAAAGAAACAAATCTTTGACAAATAAATGCTACTTATATTAAAACATTAAATAAGCGCACTGTAAGGAAGCTATGCATAAAGTCTGTTTGAGTGGATGAGTTTATTTCTTGCGCCTTACATGGTTGCTTCTTGTTTCGTTTTTTTAACGTCTTACTATTAGTTAAGATTTCAAAGTAGGGTTTTACACTTCAGTTAGGGTTTTTAAGTAGGACTTCAAACTACACTTATGTCTTCTTTTATATTAGGTTAAGTGTTTTAAATTAGGGATTTACGTAGGTTTAGGGTTTCTAATTTGTGTTTTAAACTGGGTTTAGAGTTATGAGCTTAAAGTAGGCTTAGGGTTTGAAATGGGGTAGGATTTCAAACTATAATTACGATTTCAAAATATGCTTTGTTTCAAATGAGTGTTTTAAACTGGGGCTAGACTTTTCAATTAGGATCTTAAAGAAGCCTCATGGTTTCAAAGTAGTATGTGCTAATGTGAGCGTGCGCATTTGAGATGACAAAGAATTGACGTGTGGTGCCGGTTCAGATCATCGAGAAGCTGATGGAGAGGAAGCGGGTCCAGATCCGCAAAGTCTACCCCGGGGCCTTTCGTGCTTCGAGGACGGCGTCGGGCAGATTCCCGTCCAGGAACGCTTGGCCCTTCCGTGGAACCTGTCAAGAAAACCGAGGCGCCGGGATACTGCCAAGTTATCCGCTTCCCCGTGGGTGAGTCAAATCCACACTTACACTAGCAACATAAGTACATCTTGCAAATTAGCCGTTTAAAACAACAACACCGTGTGTAGTAAGGCTTTAAAAAATTAAAGAAAAAAACACACTAATCATTTTTTATGCCAATGTACAGTAAAATTAAAAAAAAAATAGTTTTGTTTTTTTATGTAGGCATTAACTGTAAAAACAGGCTGTATAACAATGCACTGGGACAAACAAATAACGTGTAGGCATTTAAAAAACTTGACTTTTTCTCCCCCTAAAATTATGTATAGTACGGTGTTTTTCTCTAAACATGTATTTTGGACTTTACAAATATGCTTTATAGTAATGCACTGGGAAAAAAATATGCATAGTCAGGCATGTAAAATAAAACTTCTTTTTACACAAAATTATGTCTAGTAAGGCGTTTAAAAAATGTATTCAGGTATTTAAAAAAACAATTATAGTAATGTTAAATATATTTACTTTTAGCAATGATTTCGTTTTTTGTTTTGTTTTTACAAAATGATAAAGGCTTTTTAAAAATATGTGTGTATGCATTTAAAAAATGACATCTACGCATCGAGAGACATTTTCCAAAATGATTACAGTAGGTTAAGACTTAAAAACTATGCGGGCCTGCAGTGCCCCGTCCTGCTGCGTTGGGTCGGGGGCGCGGGCCGTGTTGGGGTGGGGGGCGCTCCTGCTCCTGGGTTTGCTCTCCGGCCTGACGGCGGTGTTCGGTTTAGGTGAACGGTATGGGATTTTTTTAATAGGTTTTTGGTGAAGTAACGAATACACACACACTGGCACGCACGCACATACACATACTCACCCACATACAAATACTCACCCACATACAAAATAATAATAAAAAAATAAAGAAGAGAGAAATGATGATGACATTACCGAATGAACAATACTGGGCTCTTTAAAGAAAAAGAGAAGATAAAAAAACAATGCGGTATTGTAATTTTCATTTCTACATGGAATTATGCAGTGCTATTTTCATCAACTTGTGTAATGAGTTTTTCAATATACTTGTAGCATAGTAAGGCATTGAAAAAACAGGACATATGCATATAGTACGGATTGTTTTGCAAAAACAACATGCGTGCATGCTAGTTTTTAAAAACGTTTATAGGCTTTTAAACACCCGTTCGGTCAAACATTTCATGCGTTTTGTTGACTTGCCATAAACGTGTTCCAATGCTGGTCAGACCTGAAGACGATGAGCGAGCGTCTGAAGAGCCGCTACTGCGCCACTCGCAAGCTCTTCATGGCCGACACGCAGCGCGTCTTCGCCAACTGCCGCGAGTACAACCCGCGCCCGAGAGCGAGAGCGAGTACTACAAGTGCTTGCTGGAAAAGTAAGTCTCTCTACAAGTAACTTTACATTACGAGTCATTTTCCATGAGACCAAAGCATTTTTGGTGTTGTCGTGAAGAAACCAGATGCTTTTTTTCTCAATAACAAAAAATATTGATGGAATAATGGAGAGCAAATTCCATTCTAAACAGATTTACTCATTTTGTTTTTAAAAGCCACTCATCTTATTACAGACTCAATTCAAAAAAATAAAAAGATAGTGTCATTTTAAAATGTTTTTTAATTACAAATGAAAACACACCTGAAAAATGAGGACAATAAAAAAAAAGAAAAAAAACATGCTAAACGTGCTTGCATGTTTCAAAGCTAACTATATTTTGTTACCGTGTCTTTCAGCCCAGGCCGTTGACACGATGTCCAGCCCAGCCCTGTTCTCGTCACTGGTGAGACACAAACACGTTAAAATGTGATATCGTGTTTTAATTTCTTTTAGCACACGGTGAGAAAGGTTAAGGACATGCCAGGTTACTTGCACTGACCATTCCTAACGTCCTGCTTTTTTTTTGTATGTGTGCAGGTAAAAACGGCATCTTGACTTGAACCAGGGCTGCCCGAGGAACAGGAAAACGTGTACGAGGCTGGCCATCGCTGGGTTCGAAGCGTGCTGCAAAACAAAATGGCTGACATTTGATAAACATATTTGAATCTCTCTCTTTTTGTCGTTTGCCCAAAGCTGTTGTTGACATGTTAATAAACTGAAGTAGAAGCTGGACTGGCTCGTTGCTCATCTCCTGTTTGTCTTTTCGTCTGCTGCCAAACTGCAAAAATATCCTCTCGCGAGCCGGTGCTCCACGGACGCCGCTGTCGTCATGGAAACGATAAGTTTGCAGCATTAACCCCATTTCAACATGCGGCCCACTCTTCGAAGCCGTACGTACGCAAGAACAACAAATCGCCACTTTCATCATAAATGGCTCCCGTACGGGAAAAGAGCAGCATATTCGGCAACGCGTTTTTTAACGAGAGCAAATTGAGGTGAGAAATTCCACTCCCAATCCCGTTTCCTAATTTCTGACCTTGACAACCGGAGAATTGAATGAACCGCGCAAAGGCTTTCGTCGGCTTCCGTCTCCGCACTTGGCCCGGTCGTACTTGTTAAAAGAAATCCCTTAAGGCTTTTACATGCTTCAATTAAACGGTTTTATGACAAAACATCAAATTGTGAATCTATAAATTTACTTAGCTCACGAGCGTGAGAATTGATCGCTCTCACTTGTCAGCTTTAAGGGCTTAATGGTGAAGTGGCCGCGCCAAGTCCCTGCCAGCAAATCACGGTAAAGGTCATCAGCTTGGAAATCCTTAACCATCATATTTCTTTGCAAGTACATGGCATTAAATGGAACTGTACAATAAATGATACGTTGCCGAAAGGCGACCGCGTACAAGAACAAAAAGAAGTTGCACTTTCTTTGATTTATGTTCAAACGTCACCGCGAGTACAAATCTTAAGTGCTGCTATTCCGTTTAATTAAACAGTTAAAAGTGTTATTTATACTTCTAGGCTCTGTAGCCATTTTGAAATTCTTAGCCAGTTAAAATATCTAACATTTCTCATTTACTAAATTACTGCTCTTTTTTTTTTTTTTTTTTAATTATTCATCAGGATAATAAAAGTTGTTGTTCATAGCCTGCCAAATCGGAAAAAACGCTCTTTTCCAAAGCAATAAATTCAAATCAACTTCTGACTTTGGATGGTTTTAAGAGGAGTTGAGGAGCATTCTCGAGTGTTGACGACAAAATGAAACATTGTACTGATAAAGAGGGAAATAAAGGCAAAGGGAGTTTTTCATTTAGTCAAACCATGCAGACACCAACGTTTCGCAATCTTACAAAAAAAAAATCTGCATTTCTTTTTTTTTTTTTTTAAAGGGAAAGTCAACTTTAAATATATCTTGACAATAATATGTTATATGTGACCTCACGAGTCAAAACATGACATTCTGATTAATATTACATTTGTACAATATGAGCCATTTTGATCCATCTCAGGGCGCGGCCATTTTGCCACTTGCTCGGGCAACAACCAATCAAAGGTCACCTGTTTTCTGAAGGTGAGCTGCGATTGGTTGTTCCCTGAGCAACAATGATGTCATTTTCGGTCGGCAGCGAGTGGCAAAATGGCCGCCCCCTGAGATGGATCAAAATGACGGCCGTTTTGCCACTTGCTGTCGACCGAAGATGACATCATTGTTGCTCAGGGAACGACCAATCGCAGCTCGTCTGTTTTCCGAAGCCGAGCCGCGATTGGTTGTTTCCTGAGACCCGACTAACATTGATGTCATCATCGGTCGACATCGAGTGGCAAAATGGCCGCCCCCTGAGATAGATAAAAACGGCTGCCTTTTGCTGCTTAACTCATATTCCGCTAACACAATATCGACCAGAATAGCACATTTAGACTTGTGGGGCTGCAGAGAACATATTATTTGGTTGGGATTGACTTAATTCCCCTAAAAGCATTTGTAAGTCGACACTGCGCTTCTCCAGTGCGGCATTGATGCGGTAATGTTGAATTAGCATGGTAATTGATAATTACTCAAAGATCATTGGGTCTTTCTATCTAAGACACGCAACATGTTTTCCCTCAGGTTTGGTTTCGGCTTTAGAAGGAGAACTGTAATAGAGTGCCCAGAGGCTTAATTAACAAGCGTGCACTAATTACGGGGGGGAAATGGATGAAGGGGATCTACATAAATGGGCAAGCGCTAACCCATATCCGCTTCTATGTTTGTGCGATCAAACGCAACAGAAGTAAATTAACTTGACAAACAAATATGCTGTGTACCACAAATAAATATATTTAAAAACTCATCATTTATATGTATTATAAAACAACCACTCTTTGTAATACTGTGTAGCGGGACATTTTCAACAAGTTTAGATTCCACCTCGCATTACATAGGTGTAATCTCCTACATCAGAAAATCAAAGCGCGCTGTACTAAAGGTGTTGGTAATGCACATGTCAAGCTGTGATCGACTGTCAAAACTAATTAAGAAGCAGATGTGTTATTCATAGCTAATCATAGCCTTGATATGAGCCAAAGAAAGAGACGCGGACAGATAAACGACAAGACCGCCATTCGTTCAGGTGCAGTCAAGAACAAAAAAAAGAGACCAGGCTTGAGTTGGATTTAATTCAAGCCATATTTTTGCTTAAGAGTGTTCAAGCGTGAACAATTTTATTCTACCATGACAACTTGTTAGGCCACTTTAAAAGGTCACCGTCGATGATAGACTTCAAGCCATAAACATTGCCTTGTTTCATACATCGGCGTCGTCACTCTGCTTACTACCAAGTCAGTGACGTAGCACTGTAAATCCCACGAATGCAACTTTTTTTTGCCCCCCCCCCCCAAAAAAAACATCTCAAATCAAGCTAAACACACAGCTTGCGCTATAGCGAATATAGCTACTATATGCGGCTAGCTACTGTACCAAGTAGCATGCAAGCACAATTTACTATGGTTTTGTGTGCAATAACCGACCCAGATCGACCGTTGGCCATAATGCCAGACGCTACTTAAGGTAATCAATTTAAAACTTTAAAGAACAATTTTTCCGTAGCTAGAAAATTAAGCAGCAATGGTCCTGCTGATTACAATGATACATTTTACATACTTTTTAAAATCCTTTGGAAAAAATTCAGTGCAGATAAAGTGCTGTATAAAAGTCTTCTCCATCAACTAGTGAGGTCAAATTTGAGAAATATGTATTTTTTTTCCCCTTGCAACTATGTCTTATTCAGTGACGAATCCAACCGGAATTCACTGATGTCGTATTATATACGGGTGCGTGCTATTGACGGGATTTTACGTTATATGGCGTATATATTAGGGGTGTTCGAAAACATCGATTCGGCAATATCTCACGATATTACAGCGCGCAATTCTCGAATCGATTCAATATGCGGCCGAATAGATTATTATTTTTTTTTTTATGGGAATATTCAACAAAACGTCTTACTTAGGGTTAGGATTTACACATTAAGCATGGAAGAATGTTATATAAATGGAACATTAAGCCTTAATATTTGATTTCAGTGCTGTTCAAACAGACTGCAACTTGCATTTTCAGATAAATAAAGACATTTTCATACACATCTTACAGTGTACATGTACAAGTTTACTGATGAGTGTTTTCTAAATTTGAGTTTTAAAAAAATCGCAATCAATGTGTAGATTCGTATATTGGGATTAATCGGTATCGAATCGAATCGTAATAGGCAATTCACACCCCTAGTATATATTAATAAAATCCTACGAAGTTCCTGAGATAAAGATGCTGTATTTTGTATTGCGTTGTTCCGTATGATAAATAATCACTGTAGTGGTGCAATCGCCGGACTTTGGAGCATAAAATGTTGACTCGGTTCCCCCTCGATAATGAAGTCAGTGTCTATATGTGCGTACCCCCCCCCACCTCGTCAGCTGTTATAGGCTCCAACTCGCGCGAGTCTCCGCGCCGCAGAGTCATTTCCCCCCTACAATCGAGGCAGCAGTGCCACTTGCGTGTCTTCTAATCTGGAAGAGGTGTCATCAAGAAGATGACAGGCCCAATTTCCTCTGCAACTAATGATGGGTAAATAATAGCATCATCTCAAACGGCGAGTCAGATGAAAGTAAAAAGTACGGCGCACATGAAAGCCGCGAGGGCGGTGATGCAGCTGTTTGTCAACTCTGGCCGGGGTGGGGTGGGGGTGTTGGGGGGTGACTGTCTCCTCCATCTCTGGTGCTCTCTGTTGCATGTTTGTTCTCGGCGTTCCTGCCTCTTCCTCGGATTGTCAGATGGAATGAAACCCGGGTGTTCGTCAACGGGATCCAGGAGACCGTGGGGGGTACTCGCGGGGGCCCTCCCGTGCATGCAATTTCCATTTCAAAGACATCTCGTTTTTACCGTTGTAATTCCATCTAGGGCGATTGTTAAGTGAACATTCCTAACTGCTGACTAAGAAAAAGATAGCTAAAAAAAATTATTAATAAAAAAGGGGTTCCCGTTACAGTATGCATGAGGAGTGAGGTGGGTAGAAGGTGGGGGCGCGTGCGATCAAAGGTATGGTAATGCCAATGGTAAAAAGGATGGGAACGTGCTGGGCCTTTACAATAAGCGTGCGGGAGAGAAACTGAGAAGGAACTTGAGAGACAGTCATTGGCTTGGCTTTCATTGTACCGTTTACAAAGAAAGTTTTAGAAGTCATTCATTTGTCAACAGAGTGACGGGACAATGTGGCGTCAACAACACACGCTACTCTTTCACTGCCGGCCATTTTACAACATTAAGACATTTTCAACAAGATATTGTGTTCTATGATTATATATACAAACCACATCTGACAAATGAAAGAAGACTCTCTTGCTGATTCTGCCTATTACCGTTCTTTTACAATCAGCGGTAGCAAAAGGTAGCTTGCTCAAAATGCAGCTGTTTGTGAATATTAAAAGTAAATGTTAAATTCAGTTTTCATTTAAACCAGCGGTGTCCAAACTCTGTCCTCAAGGGCCAGAGTCCTGCAGATTTTGGGGTGTTTCCCTGCTCCAGCGCACCTGTTCCAATGAACAGGATTATCAGGCTTATACGGAGCTTGCTGATGAGCTTCAGGTGTGTTGGAGAAGAGAAACATCCAAAACCTGCAGGACTGCGGGCCCTTGAGTAACGAGTTTGGACACCGCAGATTTAAACACTTTTAGCCACTCCAGAAAGTCCAATTCAGTGCCTCGAAAACC
The DNA here is from genome assembly GCF_054856555.1 of Leptonotus elevatus. Taxonomy (NCBI): domain Eukaryota; kingdom Metazoa; phylum Chordata; class Actinopteri; order Syngnathiformes; family Syngnathidae; genus Leptonotus; species Leptonotus elevatus. Next base: position 6,077,151 of record NC_141257.1, read on the forward strand.
CCGAAAGACCTTTTTTTTTGTGCTCAATAATAAAATTCTAGTTTTACTACCAAATCATAAAGGAGCCCATTACGTTACACTCAGAGGTGGCAAATCCAGGTCCGGAAAGTAAAAACACTGCCGCAGTTTGGCTTAAGCCCCAGGTGCTAGCTAGTGAGCTCTCTAGCTAGCTCCCCCGGGTGCTCGGTGACCTGCTAGGGAGCTAGCTAGCTAGCTAATACAAAGGGCTAAAGGCAAACTGTGGCAGGGTTTTTACTTTCTGGACCTGAATTTTCCACCTCTGGTTACAGTAAAGTAATTACCACAAAATGATTAGGTTTTTTTTAAGTGACACATTTTTCACCCCAATGTACACCATATAGTATACCTGTACATACAGTACTTTTGCCTCATTTATTCAAAATTTGTGTGTTAGTTTGGGTGAGAAGCTGAATTTGGACCCAGGAGCTGACATTGATCGATTGTTTATACAAAGTAACCAGGGGTGGCAAATCCAGGTCCGGAAAGTAAAAACACTGCCACAATTTGGCTTTAGCATCAGGTTCGAGCTCGCTAGCTGCCGAGCTCCCTATTGTAGGGGATGCGTTGCGTAACCGTGACATTTCAGATCACCTTCAAAATCAAACATCTTGAGAAATTCCACATCTACAATTTTTGTTTTCATGTTAAACAAATCAAGGTCTCAGCAACAGTCGCAATTCCTTTCTATCTTCTTTCTCATTTCTCTTTCGAGACTACCATTTCTCGGCTTCCTCTTCAAAGTGAATCTCAAAGGACTGAACCGTCAACTCCAGTCATCAAAGTCATTCAGCACTCCGCCATCCCCTCTAACCTCAGACCAAAAAAAAGGTTCGGGGACAGGCACACACAATTTGCAGAACATTTCGCAAAAACATGTTTTTTTTTTGTTACTGCGTTTTATAAAGTGAACTAGTATAAAATGCTGCTTTCCATATTTAAAACATTTCAAATGTTTTATTGAACATATTACTGGCGTTTTGAGAGATTTGAACGTTACTGAAAGTACTGTGCTGTAAATTCCACTCAAATGAAATCTAAAGGCCCATTTTCTTCTCCCCTCTCAGCTTCCATTATGGTGGATCCATCCTTGCATCCTCCCGGAGGATGCCGGCTGAGTGGTCCAGGTGCTCGTGGCAAACACTTATCAGCAATGATACTGGACTTTTGTGTCCTTTATAGCATGTTTTGTCCAAGCGCTATGGTTCGTCTTGCCCTGCCTTCTGGTATGTGTGAGGTTTGCCAACAGCTTGTTTTCCACCTGTTGGGTTGAGCGATATCCCAGCCACTTTACATGCCGTATCTCTCTCATGTGAGCTTTTTTACCTTGAAATCTTGTCGGACTCATTGTTGTCTTTCTCATTTCCTCGAATTCACGTTACACGTATCAACAATATAGTGCACCTCTGACCTTTAGAGGAAATTCAATGTAGGCATGTTTTGTCTTTTACTCCAAACTGCACAAACTGTAAGAACAAATCCGAGGGAAAATAATTTTATTATACTCAAGCTGGACTATTTTCTAGCAGAATGAACCACCATCTCTTTTGTGAGCTGTGTGGGTAAATCCCCTGGAGTGATGCACTAAAAAAAAATAACAACAGCACACTGCTTTAAAGTGGCAACATGCTATGCTTTTTTTCCCCTTTCCCATTTCTGTTCTGCATTTTCTTCCCATAATGCCACACATACGCAAGTGGCATTATGTGTTAAAAAATAAAAATAAAAATTGCCATGTAGGCTACAAGTTCAAATTGTTTCTGTTTAAACATATTTTCTAGTATGTTGGAACATATTTATAAATACGTCAGAACGTATTCGCAAGTACATTGGAACATAATTGCAAATACATTGGAATGTATTTTTCTGTTTAAAAAAACCCACAAAGTCAAACATTGTTTGAGGACATTCATTAGGAACAAGTCAACATTGTACTAACAAAGCAGTTTTGTTTTTATTATCATACTTCCCAAAAATTAATAAAAACAAAAAAATAACTACATTTACAGGTTTAAATGTTTATGTCCTTTGAGATTTTCCTTAAATCACTAGAAATATTGCAATTCCAACATGTTGTACTGACTAAATTAATGAGGAAAAGGTGATTACACTGCGGATTATATTGTGTTTTGGCTGAAAATCAAAACAGTAATCAGTGTTTCCACACGAGCAGTTATTGAAAAAGCAACTGTCACAGCACAACGCTTCGGATCCACAAAGAATTGTTTGTTTGTTACTGAAATTCTAAAAAAAATATAAAAAAATCTGTGACAGTAACAAAGTTCTCTTCTATTGTTCATGGGGGGGGGTTGTAGCCTAAAGCATTTTATTTTTTGGGCATATTGCCCAGCCCTACCTGAAAGTTTAACATTTTAGTTACTTTGAAATTAAGGAAGATTTTATTTATTGTGGAAACCTATAGGGATCTTTGATATTTACTCGTTTTTTTTGTTTTCATTTAGTTTTTAATACATACTTGGGACCCTGGGAGCTCCCTCAAGTTTTCGTTAGAATTTTAAAACATATACGACGACTGTCTAAGATTTAAAAAAAAATATATAAAAAATATATATATATTTGCCTTGATGCAAATGGTTAAATTTTGTTTGTGTTTCCTGAAAAAAATACTTAGACGATTATTTTAAGAAGGTGTCGATATGCTTTAAGAAGACATTCCAACAAAGTCAAGAGTTGGAATTTATAATGTAAAAAAAATTTTACGCCTATTTTTCTTCCCCTTTTACTGAAATTGAATATCGGCTCCAAATATCGGTTATCGTCTCCTTGACTAGTAGTAATTGGTATTGGCACTGAAAAAAACATATCGGTCTATCTACTTCTTGTCTCTCAATGGAGTTACATGCTTTTCCTTCCCTTATCTTTCCTGCTTGCTGGCTTTGTCTCAAGTAGTATTTTAATGTCAAACTTTCATCCAAGCCTCCCCATTGCAATTTCCTGCAAAAATCTACACTACGGAATTGATCAGCTGGTCTCTCAACATAAAATGAAAATCAGGAAAGGTGGAGCTCACTTGTCCGGATTGGAACGTTTGCGGCACACGGATTCATGTGATTGTTTGCTGAGGTTTTTTTCCCCTCCTAAATCCGTACTGTGCTCCTCCCTCACAGGAGCTTAGTCTGTGGCTGCTTTTTCTTTTTTCATCTGAAAAATCAGGGCACTGTTTTTGGCAACCCGTCAGGCTTGTCATATTTTGCTACTACAGTTATTCTGTATTTCACATTAAATGGCGGCGGATCGCATTCTTGCATTCTCTAATACACAGACTTGACGACACTCGATTTTGTCTCCGGGCAGTTTTGTCTATTCCCATCACAAATTGGTTTTTAAAAGAGGGACTATGGAGTCAATTTTCCGCAGAGGTAGATTAGCCACGAGTAGGTAATTTATCGTCCTTTTTAATTCAGTGGCGCATCCTGTTGGGTCATTATTTTGTTGCACATTGGACACAACGGAATATGCGCTTAAGAATTCTGGCGTGCGACGGGGACCAAAGTGCTGAGCGATGTGTTTTCCAGCCAAATGCGAAGCATGCGGTGACAAAGCCCAATGATTGACTCCATCCAGATGCAACCGTTTTCTTATTGATGCATGTTAAGGGTGAATATAAATGAGCAAATTAACCCGCAGCTGTTGTTTTTTAGGCTCCAATTAAGAGTAAGGTCTTGCTTGGGTCTCGTTATATTATTAGGAACAGTGTTGTCGCAGTTGATTTGGAAAAAAGTCATCTGATTACTGAATTACTCCTCAAAAAAGTAACCTAGTTACTTTACTGATTAATGTATTGTCAAAGTAACTTAACAGTTACTTTTCAGCAATTTCCGCCCCAACATAAGAATAACAACCGGTTACTTAAATAACACTTATGAAAGTTATGAAACTTAAAACATGTTTCTTTGTTTCTGTTTCTCTGTTTTTTGCAATACAGAAATTGGTATATAAGACGTTACACGTGCAGGCTGGTTACAAACTGTAACTATAACATTTACAAAATGTTTCTATTTTCTACCAGTACCAGAGATGAACTACAGTCATTTATTTATTTTTTGCTCTGCCATACTCTTTCTCGAGGTATGACAAGAAAGACGCTGCGTGGGGCAGCTCAGCATTATTGCTAGTAGGGATCTTTTCGAGTGTAACGAACTTACTAGCACTCTTATGTCCCGACGCAACGCAGGTCTCGCGGGAGAGGAGGGACGTTACGGTCCTTGGCTTTTTCTGCTATCCCTCGTGAGTTGAATTCCTATTTTCCGGCGTCGGCTACGGCCAACAGTAGCATTTTTTTTTTAAAGTTAAATAAAAGGGTGACACGTCGTGAAGGTAGCGTCTATTGTTTTGGCCAGGCTGCGAGCGCGCGCACGTTGGCACACGTGACCCGGCGTTGCGTCTTCCGCTGAGAAAACGTGACGTGTGACGTCGCTCCCAAATGCAAGAGAAACATTTTCTCCTCGAAATTCTCTTCAAAACGGACAACAAAATTCTGCATTCTACATACGTTATGAGGTAATTAATAAAAAAATGGTTAACGTACAGCCACTTAGGAAAGTAACTTTAATCAGCTTACTGGTTTAGAAAAATGAAGGCGTTAGATTGCTCGGTATTGAAAGAAAGTCATCTGATTATATTAACACGTGATCAATGAAATCGTTATAAAAAAAAAAGAAACAAAGGAGTTCAAACTGACTATAACAGATTCAGCTTCAAAACAACAAGCTTGTCTAGCTCTTTTGAAAAAAAAATAAAAAAAATAGCCCAGTTGCAACAGAGTGATTTATGACTTCTTAGTTCACTCTCAAGCCATTCGAATTCATCTCTGTTTCCTTTTCATATGCCCAATATTGAAATATAGCTTTTCGCCGGCAAACCTCGCTTGCTGTTATTTACATTAGTCCAGGTTGTTTATCCTTGCCATCTCCTCGCCTTCCCCCTCCCATCCTTATTTCATTTGCTTTCGCCGTGGTGATTTACCTTAGAGAATGCTATTTATTCACCACTAACAAATTGGGTTATCACGCTCCACCACTCCCCCCTCTCTCCTTCTCTCTCTCACTCTTTACCTGCCTCTTTCTCTCTTTCGATCCTCCTCATCTTTTCGCTCCCCCGCCCCCCCCCCCCCCTTCAGCCTCAACAGTTTATTTATGAGATGCCAAATCACAGTGAGGGATGATGTCTGCCATTGAGGATGTATGGAGAGCGTTTGTGCTCGTCTGCACGTGCAGCGTTTCTGCGGCACTTATGGAGGGAATCCTGCTTTCTTGTCTGTAGTGCATTGTTGATGTAAGCTTAAAACACCGTCAGCCTGGAAATTGGGGTCTCGGTTCAGTTACAAATGCGCCGTAGTGCAGTGCGGTTATTGTGATAAGGAAGTAATCCAAACCTTATTCTCACCCAACTGGCAAATGAACCAATCAACCGGCAATGGTGCACTAGCAGTGAGAAGTGCTTTTTTTTTTTGCTCCCATTTTTTATGAGCCCAACTCAAAGATCTAAAACTTCTTCCGCATACACAATAACGTCACCATTTCGCTCAAATGTTCAATAATAATAATAACAACAACAACAAAGTGAGCACTTCTCCTTTGCCGAGATAATCCATCCCACCTCATAGGTGTGCCATATCAAGATATGGATTAGACACTATGATTATAGTGCACAGGTGTGCCTTAAACTGCCCGCAATAAAAGACCACTCTGAAAGGTGCAGTCTTGTTTTATTTGGGAGGTCTGGGGGACACAGAAAAGCGCACCTGCACAAAACTGCGCCTTTCAGAGTGGCCTTTTATTGTGGGCGGTCGAAGGCACACCTGTGCACTAACGGTCACGATTTAGACTGGTTTGTGAACAATATTAGAGAGAAATGGTGATATTACAAAAGTGTTGTGTTGATATTTTTGTTGAGTATATAATCAGAGGTCGGCCTGTCAAGTCATTTTGAGTGTCTGTCATTTGTCATCGTCAAATCCGTCAATATTTCAGGTTGAACAAAACTGTAATCGTCAATCCGTCATTTTAACCGGGTTTCCATCGTTGCTAAATTACATCAGTTATTTTAGGATCAGCACTAAATTTCGTGGGCACAGTCCGTCAATGTTATTTTAACTTCTCTTCCGACATTTTATCACCACTATTTTCTACTTGACATTGTTTGTGATGGTACGCATGTGCACGGGCGGTTCGTCGTTTACGGACTGAGAAGGTCCGTTTAGTACTAACCCGGTTATTGATAATTATATTGACAGACAACAAGCCACTTCCGGCAATGCTTAGTCTGTCAATTTTTCCAAGTTTCATTAATCTTTCAATATTGACAAAATGCCCACATCTGCATATAATGTAAGTGTAAAGATATCAACAAAGGCCTGTTTTTTTATTTTTTATAAACTTTTGACCAGTCTAAAGTGTTGAAAATGTTTTGCGCTCTAAGGTTAATGGTTGAACAAACATGCTGTTTTGGGCTGAATTGTGATGATTTGAGATACAAGGATTCTGCCCAACGCCAACGATTTGCATCATGACCAGTTGTATGGAGATGGAATTTAATATTATGCTTCAATTCTTACTAAATCAACACAAACTTAAGATAGAGAATATTAATAATAACCTCCTGGTTCCTGGCCCTTGAATGTGTGTCAGAAATATTCCATAACAATTATGTTAATTATGGAAATCTATACTGGATTCAATATTTTTAATGTATTTTCCCTCTCAAGCCATAAAAAGCAGAAGTGGAAATTTGTGAGCTTCTGTGGGTGTAAAAACCTCCTAATCGAATGAATGAATTAAAAAATAATAATAATCAAAATGTACCGAGGTGAGGTTCAAGTTCCTTTTCAACAAGACGGACTTAGTATTTTATGGTTCAGAACTTATTGAGTGATTATGTCCATGTCTTCTAATTCTATTATAGAAGAAGGCACGGAATCCTCAGAGCAAGAAGAATGGAGTCACGATTATTTTATGGCACGTTCGTGATGAGAAAATGAAGGATTAACATTCACATCTGAGCTAATTGCTAGTTGTGTGTGTGTGTGTGTGGGGGGGGGGGTGCGCCATTTCACCTCCTCATGTTGTAACACTTCATTACGTGATATATTGTCTTTAATGCATTTCAAAACATTCTTTTACATTTTATATCCTATAAAGTAAATTTTTCAAATCACTATTTTACATTTAATAGCGTTGTGAAGCTGCTTTTGCCCTCACCAATTTGCCTGAGGTATCACAACATAAGTGTTCGGCTGGCTGAAAGATGCAGTCCATAAAGAATGAACAGATGTGTTTAACAGGCCCATAAAATAAACTTCATATGTATTTGTCCTGACTGTCGGTGGTGTATATTTGGTGATTTTATTTCAGTTTTTTTTTTTTTTTTTTTTTCCACAGGAAGTGAACTTCTAACACTTTCTACACGTGCGCTTACTTTCACGAAAAATGTTTAAAGGTCTCACATTTCCATTTGCTGAAATTCAGATTTTAGCATTACAGGTGGCATTTGCACCGTTTATTTGTAAAATAAATAAATCCATGAATAAAGGAAGCCAAATGCTGCAGGCATTCTCCTCTCCATCTGTTGAACCGTGCTTCTTTGGACCTCAGAGGTATTTGGAGATATTTGCTTGGGCCAACAAAGCAGTTAAAAATAATAATTAAATATTCCCAAATGTTTGATTTTCCTTCAGCTGCCTCATTTATTTGCACTCTGCGCCACAAAATATGCAACATATTTGGAAAAAAAGTTTGATCACTAATGAATGATCAGAGGTAGTTCAACGTGGCACTTGCAGCTAATTATATGGATGAGTAGGAGAGAGGGGGACATGTTAAGAGTTTGCATTCAAATGCGGCGTATGAAAAAAAAGGACTTGTGCAAACTCAACTCATCCAAGTAAATCATACCTGATACTTTTTTGTACTTCAATTGGTACATTTAAGATTTTTTTTTTCATGAGCTATTGGTTTGATTTTCTCTCAATTTAATGTTACAACTGTTTTCATAAAAAATAGGGCAGTATTTGAAGATAGAAATGCAGTAAACTTTCACACAAACACACAAAAAAGGTTTAAAAAAAAAAACTTGTCTATGCATTACATAGGCATGTAGAAAATGTGATCTTACTGAAAGAGTGGACAATGACAGGGTGGACATTTCTGGCTCATGTTGGACCAACATGTGTTGGTCTATGAAGCAACATGGTGTATTATCAAAGAAATATACTTTCAATTGCTAAAAGGTTGTTGTTGTTTCAATAATCAATTGATATTTTAGTTTGACAGAGTTAGATAGATATTGCCGCTGCTATGTGAAAAACACTTATGTCCATTTTTTTATTATATATATATATATATATATATATATATTAAAAAAATTATGATTTCAGGATGAAACTGAATAGACATCCCAAAAACTTAAAAATCTTTAAAAGAAAAAAAAAAGGGACATAAGTCTTTTTATGCATTATGCTTGACAACGTCCAACTACACACACACAATTATGACTGCTAAGTGGAAATATGTATCCTGCCTCCATTTAAGAAAAACAAAAAGCAAATGTCTTAAAGGGACAATTACCCCCTAATGACGGGGTGGACAGAAATTTCAGGGACACATGCAAAAACGGTCAGTATGACCATGAAAATAGAACATACGGTACATGATCAAAATGTGTTATTTTATTAAGTAACTTGCTGTGGACAACAATTTTATTATAATTTTTTTAAATTTACTTACTGTAGTAAAATTTAACTATGTATTAAACAGACTGGAGTTGGCAGAGCAGTGTGTGGGACATGCCAAATGCCAGTCCCATGAAAAGATATCCTATAAAATGAAGGACACACATTTTAAGAGATTTATCCTTGTGCTGGTATGGGCGTGTTTGGCCACTCCGAAATAAGAACTATCGTATTTCAAGGAATATCCATGCAAGCTTCACTCATCTGCAACTAGGACTGATTTTCCCTGTAGATCCCTTCATGTTTTACATAATTAAACAGTGGTTATACGTATGTGTGTTTTTGCAGTACAACAAAGCCCAAGAGTTTGTTCCTCTCCGCCAGTTTGTGCTGGCACATGACGTGATCGTCTCCCGCTGCTGAAGGTCTCCCGTGCATATTTTTTGGCTGCCAAGTAGGTCTCGGGCGAAGGGAACGCTGAGAACTGCAACACTGTGCGGTGGTAACAAGTTACCGTCAATTGACAGGTGAGGCCCAACTACTCTACACATGTCCGGGCTAATAGGGTTTCCAATAATGCCTCGGGCGGCCATTTATAACAGTAAACACACACACACACACAAAAGAAAAAGATTGCTCACTCAAACAGTGATTACCATTTGGAGATTATACAGTACAACCGACCAAAATCCGTTTACTTGAATTTGTCACAATCTTACAAAATAAGTAAAAATGTAAAATTATATTAATGGCTAATAGTATTTTCCTGCTGCTTTGCAAAAATGCTTGTGTACGTAAATAGGGACCAAGACCAAATGCGAAGAATGGATTCTCGCAAATGATTGATTATTCCTATATTATATTAGTACTTTAAACCAAATATGCAGGTTGTCCTCTAGTTACCAACATCCGATATACGAACATTCGCAGATACGAACAAGGGCTGACCGATGCCCATAAATCCCATATTTCGCTCGCAAGGTCATATTTTTAAGTTTGCACGACATCGTACATTACGGTACAGTACAGTACTGTAGTACCCCCTCTCTGCCACAACCCCGCCGAGCAGCACCGCGCCATTTGCACATTTCAACTACCTCTCTGTCCGGCGATGCGCGGCACGGGAGCCGCAGCGCACGCGCTCTTCATGCACCCAATCAGTGTTGCCAGGTGTACAATAATTATCGTATTTGTGCAATAATTTGTCCCTCTGTATGATGTACGATCAATAATCCTAAAAAAAACAAGCAAATGGACGATAATTTGACCATTTCATATTATTGGGCCCATAGCGAACTGACCTTGTCACTTGTTTCACCTTCAGTCTGGTATTTCACACTTCATCTTTTAAATCCCCTCAGCCGTTCTTAATGTTTTAATGCCACCTAACGTGTGGCAGGCCCTAGCGTTGTTGCAGTCTTTAACCAAACAACGTTGATTTGTGCTCATACACGCACGCATACGCTTTGAATTGTTGTCACGTCGCTCTGACTTCTGAGGGAATGTTTAATCAACACGCCAACATTCAATTAATAGCCCAAAATCCAAACTCTGCCTTTGAGGCACCGTCGCCATGACCAATTACATTGCCTAAATACTGTGTGAAGACAAAAGTGGGGGTTATGAGGCATTCGCTATTACTATTAAGCTTAATAGTTTGACAAAGGTTCAGTGAAATGCCAAACTCAAGAACCTTGTCCTCAAGATTTAGTGAGATTTTAATAAAGCTAATAATATGCCAGATCCCGGAAGCTCACGTTGCTGCAAAGATTAGAGAATAATACATGCTTAACTATTTGGACAATATTGCCTAATATATGAAATGTTTATGAAAGCATTTTTGGACTTTGCCATCAATTTAATATACTGAGTAAAGACCATTTTTTGGTTTTATTTTTCTCTATGTGTTCCTTGTAGGACTTATTTGACCCTCCGGTTGTAGTGCATCATTACACAAAGGAGCATTTGCCCATTGCTCAATTTCACACTTCGATGTTAATATGTATGAGTTGCGCTGAAGTGGTTTGTGATTCATAATTTGGTATTGATCTAATTCCAAGTTAATAGCAGGCCAGTGTCGCCAATTCAGCTATTTTTTATTTTCATAATTAAGGTTGATAGATCATGAAATTACTAAACCCAAATGAATTTTAATGAACCTGAAATTGTTTTTGTATCCCCGAGAAGGTGAATCGCTTAAAGGTTTGGAAGGACATCTGCAACAAAACCTATTGCTTTTACTTTTTGACATGCTAACAGTTAGCATTCGCAATGGCATTTCTATTCATTTCAGTGGGGAAAGATCGTTTTAGATTTCAGGTGTTTTCGAATGTCACATAATGAATTTAACTCATTTCCAAGGCAGCACTGTGTTCTTATTCAATAAAATCTGAGCTTGATTATATTAGTACATTTATTGAAATTCCAGGAAATAAATTGCATCAAGGTCCAAGCATAATTTATTACATTATTTAGATGGCTGAGAAAATCGCCAGTGGCACTTTATAAATGAATATTAACGAATGCAGAGAATGACAAAAATATTATTTTCACATTTATGATTTACTTGAGACTGAAAGTCTGAAACCTGTACTCTGCTTCTGGGGTGACAGTTTGGGTCTGTTAAGTCCACTTTTTGACTTTTATATTAAATGTAATTAATTTTCATTATTTATTTATTTTTAGACCAGGTTTATTATTTATTTTTTGAAAATGCTTTTTTTTATTTTTATTTTTTATATGTATGGAGGATTTGTCGAGTGTTAGATAAAAACGAGAGCTCATGTATGATATTATAATATGAATTGACAAAGATGAAAACGAAGGACATTTTTATTTAGTTCGTTTTACAAACGTAAGAATTTTTTCAAAAGCATTTTCGTTAGTATTTTATTCAATGAATGGAATGTTAGTTTTCGTTAACCATCGTAACATTCATGACACTGATATCAATATCAACACTTTTATTTATGAGCTTCATTCTTTTTCCAATGCCACGTAGCAGCAAATCAGACGGAATGAGCAACTATTCTCACTCTTGACATTTCCCAGATGAATGAACTGCTTTCACGGTTCTACTTCTCTCTAAGGACGCTCTCGGTCCGGTTCACAGGCGGAAAAGGGCCCGTTGGCGAGTGATTCATTGTCTCTCCTACTTATTTGGAAGCCACTTTTTGCGACATTCTGTCACACTTAGGATGAGATTGGTCTCATTAGAGTTGCAGTGCAAAGACGCACACATTTCACCGACAAATTTGCCACTTAAAGAGACATCTGCACGCAAGTGTGAACCAAAAGGGAAACATAGAAAGAAGTGTCGTTTTATGATTCATCCAGTGTGAAAAGCCTTTCGGGGGGTACAAATAGAAGAGAAGAGGGATGCAGTGAAAAGTCCTGCATGTACACTGCTGACAATTGTGCTTATGCACTTTCCTGATCTCGCAAAACTCCAAAACATCAGGATGAGGGTACAAGTTAAGTCCCGTTTTTTGAGCCTTATGTCCCAAATCCCTGGCGGATTTCGAAAGCCCTATTTGTCGAGGTATCGTCCCGTATTTACAATCACACAGTTGTCGTACACAGTAAATTCTGTACAGTAAATGAGTGTGTTAATTTTGAGTTTATTTAAAGTTCATTTAACGCCACACATTTTTTAAACACGCGGTTAATGACCTGCCCGCCTCTTACTCGGAAAGTCTGTAGTGGGGGAATTCCAGTCGCAACGCATCAGATGCGTCCACGTCAAAATTTAGCAGGAATAAATTAAATAATAGTGTATATAGTTGTGGAGACTGGCGTCAAGTTGTCTTTTACAATTTAAAAAATGTGCAGACTTTCACAAGTTACTCCATGTTAAATATTAGATAGCTCTTAGTATGAAAAGAAAAAGAGCTGTCACCAACGTCTTACAAATGCAATTATGCCATCTAGTGGCAGAAAAATTACACTAGTTTTTTTACATTACAGTACATAAACTTTTTTTTTTTTTTTTTACTCAATTTTATGAATTATTATGAAATTACTGCATGAATAATTAAAAGATGCAGCCATATTTCTATTTGTTTAACATTTCCCCACTTTTATGTTAACAAGTGTATGAAAAATATTTTAGTCATTGTACATTTTGAACAGGTATAAAATTTGCGATTAATCGCGAGTTAACTATTGAAGTCATGCGATTAAAGATTTTAATCTTCTGACACCCGCAGCAATAACACAACCACCGGTCATCACCGGATTGACTAGCAATTAAATTCGTTATAAATAGCTCCTGGTGAGAATTTATTGTTTGTTTGATTTTCAGTGAAATTGTAGTATTACCCTAATCAGGAACCAATGGGGACGTGGTGGTGCCGTAGTGAAAGCTGAGCTAAAGCAATTAAAGTCTTTGATGTAGGTGGTCTTCTTTATTTGTTGTACGGATTGTTAATGAAAACGCATTCACACTTTCACCTATTCAGCAGCAAGGGAATCATGAATTTGGCCTGCAGTTTGCATCGCAGAGTTAATGTTGCGGTTACGCAATGTAGTGGTAGAAAACAAATAATTTGTTGTCGAGAGCTGTTCTAATATATGCCCAAAATTATTGACATTCTCCCACACGCTACAGGCGTTTTATAATTGATTAGAACGCCGTAGTTCAGGCATGGGCGATTGGCTGCCCACGCGAGTAGGTGGATGCTATGTGAATCCGATCCAACTAATGATTGCAATCACACACCGCGGGAGATCCAAGAATCCGAGGGAGATCCAAGAATCCGAGGGAGCTCGGCAGCTTTGCCAAGCGAGGGCAAAGATGTTACTGCCACCAACTTCGTGATCTGTTATTTAAAGTAGAGACTTTGAATGAAATGACTCTAATTCGGTCCCTATTTCAGAAACTTGAAATTCTGACACGACTCGTCCCAATACTTCAAGTCTTGTTACGCCCAATATGTATGTATGTACAACGCACTCAAATAAGTCATCAAAAGACATAAAATATCACAACAGGACCTAAACAACAGTTTGACTTTCACCTTTGCTTTGTAAAAAAACCAAAAAAACAAAACATCAAGGCCAGACTGAAGTTTGCCAGAGAGAACATGCGCAAAGACCAGGTCTACTAGAATAATGTGCTTTGGACAAATGAGTGTGAAGTCGAATTATTTGGACACTAAAAGAGAGATACAGTATGTTTGGCGTAAACCAAATACAGCATTCCAAGAAAACAAGCTCATACCAACCGTAAAGCGTTGATGTGGAAGTCTGATGGTTTGGGGATGCTTTGCTTCACAGGACCTGCCCAGCCCACTAGCATAGAATCCACCATGAATTCTGCGGTGTATCAAAGGGTGCTTGAAGAACATATCTGTAAAAAAAATAATAATTAGGGGTGTCAAAATAAGTGCGGTAAGTTTGAGTTAATTTAAAGTTCCTTTAACGCCGCTCATTGTTTTGGCTTTAATCAGTTTCACTAACATCTAAACCAAATGCAAACATGCTGCCTTTTCAGCACCTTTGTGTTGTTTATCACGCGTGGTGCGAAAGGTCAAGACGCAATCGCAGGCCTTAAACATGGCTGCCAAATGTTGACAAAGTAGATGATCAGCCAAGAGGTTGAAAATGTTAGCCAGATACGGCGCACTGATTGTCCATTAGAAGAAGGCCAGGACCTCGCCTGAATGAGATTAGTGAGTACCTGTCATCCTCCCCGGACTGCATCGCACGATCCAATCGCAACAAATAATCCGGATTATGAGGGCAAATAAATAATTAAATGAATGTGTTGATTCGTTTTCTGTCATTTTTATCAGCGGCAGCTCCATGGCTTTGCAATGATGTTTTTGATTTGTTTTTCACGAGTGAATAAATGCAGCCTATGAGTGTTTATAAATACACATCCTTATTTTCTATTTTAATACTATCCTTGCTGGAAAATATAAAACTTTTTTTTTTCCGGGCGTAAACATGAATTTATGCTTTATGCAAACATCTCATTCTAGGGGGGAAAAAAATAAAAGTTATTTCGCTAAGATAAGTAGACAGTTTATTGGGCTATGAATATATATAAACTGCTAAATATTTCAGTCGCAGAAACATACTGAACTGGGGTGACATTATTATTCTCTCAAATTTAGTTCAAAATGAAGCTTTGTTATATGGAAGGCGATTTGACCCTTGAGATTTTAGGTTTTCTAATGTCAAGTTAGATTATGATTTGAGCAACTGTTGTTTCGCTGTGAATTGTTTAATCTGAATTTTTGCACGCTTACCAGTTGAAACCAGTTAAGACCATCAAGTCACATGGCCGAGGCAGAAAGACAGGCTAAGAGTTCAACATGAGAATTCAACTGAGAATATTTAGTTACTGATAGTATCATTTTGTGAGCAATAAAGATAAAAGGACCGGGGGAAGGGTCATGCAGAACTTTTCAATTGGTGCCATGTCCCGGATATTACTGTATTATATATTACGTAGTACGCATATTATAAAATTCACTTATTTGCAGGATGCTCATAATAAACATTGGTAAAAAAAAATTTGAGTGGCAAATATATTTCAACACTTTCTGGGTCATTTTAACGTGCTGAGTCTACCTACCCTAAAAAATAATCAACTATGGGTCAAAAATGGACCGATCCTCTACTTGAGTCAATTTGACCCAACTATGAGTCAAGAAATTGTTTTTTTAGTGTAAACAACTCGTAAATATTGGTCACATCCTTCACTTGGGTCAAAAAATTGGGTCATTTTGTATAAAACAATCCAGAAAGTTGAGACAAATTCACTCAAAGTGTATCGGTCCATTTTTAATCCATAATTGGGTTACTTTTAACCCAACTGTTTTTAAAATGTAAAAACAGCGCTTTTGCTTCGATGTCACCAGTTTTTACATTTACTTCTAATATTGCCTAATTTTCTGAAGTGTTGCTGGATTTTCACATGAAACAAGGCTCTGCGATAACAATTTCCGTCTTTCACGATATTGCATCAAAAATGAAAGCATTTTCACATGCTTGAAAAGACCTCATCAAAGTTGTAGCGCAAAGAGAGTATCAATGTCACAACTTGTATATCATTATGATCACTAAAACTGTGGAATATCTCAAAAAGTATATGCAGCTGATTCGGAAAATACAATGTTATTTTCGGATTCAGCGGCATGAAAATCACTGTTGACACTTTCTTCGTTTCAACATTACCTGAAAATACAGATTTATTTTCAGAGGTGACAATTATTAATCCTTCAATTTTTTTTCCCACGCCTTGCAAAAAGATTGCTTTGAAATACTGTCATTACTGTCATTCTTTAAAAATAGGTGCAAAAAGTTTTTACGACGTGGATGACAAGCACTAGTCTTATCACAGACTCTACACCAAAGTATAAAAACAAAAATCAAATTTTCTGGTTTTCTCTCCAAATGTTCATTTTCTATCTCAGTATAATAGTTGCATAGATTGGAAGGCGTAGATGAAGATCTGGTATAGGCAATCTTGAGAAAGAAGCATGAACTGAATTCTAAAATCTCTTGAGCTGCACGAGAAGGATGGCAAATGTGAATGCGTGTGTGTACCTATATTAGGTTCCTGTTGGAGTGGGATTGGATAATACCATGAAGGTGCCATTGATTTACGACACACAACTGTTCTCAGAGCAGCCAACCCCGTTCCGTCTCCAATCCCTTTTCACAATAGCACCATACTGTGTTTGCGCGAGTGTGTCCAAATGTGTCAATACACAAGTGTACACCTCTTACATTTTTCAACATCGTATTCCCCAAAGTCAACATATCAAGTTAACAACAAAGCCACAGCTGGCGCGCAGGTAAAAAAAAATACTGTATGCCGAGGGAATAAATGACAGAAATGAGAACGAGTGCGGTGCGGGTGTCCGCTTTGCCGCGCAACACAATCCATTGGTTTTGCCACCGTGACCATCGATCACAAGCACAGCACATCATCGCGATGTCGTTTGTCTTCCAAGCCACGTGTGACTGGAACTCCTGTGTGGCTCTCTGCTGAATGCTCATCAGTGAGTCCGTTTTTTTTTTTTTTTGTCTTGGCTGTTCGGCAGCTGATTAATAAAAGGCTACGACAACAAATGCAAATCCACTATGTATTTTTATGTACCTGTACTAGCAGCACAGACACCGTAACAAAGGGTAACAACAATGCTTTAATATGGTGAGGTCACTATGGTAATGCTTATGAACGATACGAGCAACACAAAAACGGGTATTTTGTAGATATGGCAATAAATGTGAAGCCACATTTTATGTAACTATATTAGCAGCGCCCTCCTTAAATGCGGCAAGATGGTGCATTTAAGAGATAGGTAGATTTAAGGAGGGCATGATATGTTGGCGTCGCCAACATAAGGCACCGCAGAACAAATATAAAGTCCATGAGTAACTCATTCACGATAACGCTAAATTAAGAGCCGCATGCGTGGGAATCACCTGCTCCTGTGTTGTCTCATCACTGGGCCTTTTCAAACTTTCCAAATGTTTGTTTTTTTACAAATGTTGCTAACTTGTCGATTAGCATCAGCGCTACGCGACTGAGATAATTAGCATCTTAACATGCGTCAAGAGTCCGTCGTAAACAGAGAGAATACGATCACTTGTCATTTTTAAAATAACATATTTTTAAGCATCGGCTAATCAATTAACCGGAAGTATATTACGTTTTTTATTCTTTCAACTGTCCGGCCCGGTCCAAAGTAGCCCACAGTCCGGTACTGGTCCGCGGCCCAGAGTTTTAGGGACAACTGGCTTAAAGCAATGGTAGTTATTACAAAAAATGGCCAGCAGGTGGCAGTTGAGTATAAGAAATCAGCAAGGGCCGTGTTGAAAGTTGCAACAAGCTTTTTGTCAGTGTTTTCACTAGGAATATAAATATTAATTAAACTTAGCTATATTCTTATGCTAATTGCTGCAGAACGGAAACAGATACAAAAGAGATGAATGTTTCTTTTGGTAGGTTACATGTTTTTATAGCAATAGAACACAATATTCAGTGTGCCTTGCAAAATCAGTTAAAATCCAGTAAACCAGCCGGGAGCAAAGGGGGTTGGGGTTGCTTCAGTAAAAATGGCCGGGAGTGAATGAGTTAAACGCGGAAACGCGACGCGCCTGATGGTGAGCCGACCTGCTCGATGGACTCCCGTTGCTGGGGGTAACAACAACACAACTTTAAATAACTTCAAAATGGCGTGATACTGATTACTGTAGGAAATTAACAAAAATGAAGGTGCTACGGACGAGGTACTCCCTGTACTGTAACCTGTGAGATGAATTCTTTGATGTGGAATTCATTCTGACAATTCCGGCTGTTGTCATGATAAAGACGGAAAATAATGAAGAAGCTTCTGGACACAGCTTTCATTGATTAGTCCAGTTACAGCCTCTGTATCTTGTATCTTTATAACTGCTAATATCTAACCTTTAAATGTTTATTCACCCCATGATTTTTTTTTGTCTTGGGAACAGAAAAGAGGACATAAAACAAACCTGTTGCTTAGAGAGACTTCGTATACGATTTGTGATTTGTAATTTGTCTGTTTTCATGGCCCATTAAAATTCAAAAGGCATTTTGACTGTAAAGACTTTTAATTGCTATATCTTGCGCTCAGCCTGATGCTGTTTGTTGGTGAGCTACAGTTATGCATACATAATGGCGGTGTGCAAGATATTAAAATGGCCATTGCCTGTTACTAGGCACCAGACTCTGTTCAACACCATCAACATCTTTAGCCAAGCTAGAATTTATTTTCGAGGAACTAAACATTGTTTCCGTTTCAGTCTTATCACGTTATGTACTGTTTTTGTTCTCGATTCTGTTTTGCAACAGATTTGGGCTTTGGGTATCTTTCTTCTTTACTCGCTGCGCAGCTTAAACTGTAATAAACTCAGCTTCTAAAACGAAAAAAAACAATATCATGTATGTCATTTTTTTCTGCGGTTATTCTATTGGAATGTGAGGACAATATGTTTGCAGTTGAGGAAGAACAGGCATCCCCAAATGGATTTTTTACCACAACCTGTTCCATTGCTACCACGCTTACTTCTTCCGCGATCGCTGTAATGCTTTATCGATTGCGTGTGTGGAGGAACAGAACCTGCATGCGGTATGGCTTATTTCTGTCACACAAACACACACTTGTCCTCTACCGCACACCTCCAGTATGTCCGCAATCCATTTTCATGGAGCTCCCGAAAGATTATGCCTGGAGCTCATTGGGCTCGCCGTTCAATTGTGCAAACAAAGCTTTTCACCACTTGAACCCAAAAACCTCTTAATAACTAGCGTTGACATTGTTTCATTTTAAAGTCACCTAAAATCATTAAGTTCTAAAGTTTTTATGTCATTCACTGTACTGTTTATAGGCCCACGCAGGAAATAGTTATAACATCTTTAAAATACAAACACACCCAAGCAATTAAGTTCCACACTATAAACTTTCAGGTTCTCCTTGAGTTTTTTACGCCTGTGTGTTGCAACTCAAAGATGAAAAGCACAACAATGATTTCTTTGCATGCAGAGGGACCAACTTTTGTTCTTTGAATCTGGCTGTCGCCGGCTTTTAATTAGCCGACTCCCTTCAGCGAGCGCGGACACAATGCCCTTATCAATGGCACTGCAGAAACATACGAGTGGCTGTACATGCTAACAAGTGCATTTAATCAATGGCTGCCACACAGGCACCATGGCGAGGTTTTAATTTAATCCCGTTCGTTGTTTTTCTAGTTCTACGTACACGTTTCAAGTTGCGGACTTCACTTTTAAATGTGATGTCGTTTGCGTTGATGTCATCTAACCGAGTACAAACACACCATTAAGTGTTGTGTATGTGCAAGCAAGGACAAACAAACAACATGAGTTTGCTAAGTGCTGACATCTACAATCATATTTTATTCATGAAAAGGAGAGAAAAAAAGGGGGGGGCGGGGGTTAGAAGTTCTTTCCTCTCACTTAACAGGAAATAGGATTAGGTGGACATCCGGAGCTGCCTCACAATTCTAATATGCCTCTCACCCAAAGTCAGCTGGGATTGTCTCCAACTGACCCATGACCCTAGTGAGTACAAGTAGTACTGTACATAAGATGGATGGATGGTTGTACTAGTTGAAATAGGGCAGTGGTTAGCCCGTCAGCTTCAGTTCTTAGGTTAAGAGGTTCAACCTTGACTCCTTTCAGTGTGGAAATTGCATATTCTTTTTGCGCTTGCGTGGGTTTTCTCCTGGCGCTCCCGCTTCCTCTCACATTCCAAAAACATGCACGCCAGAGTAATTCATTCACTTCTAGCTCATTTTCAAAGCGGACTTCCCAATATTGTCAGCCATTTTAGAAAACATTTGACCATATAAGAGAAAGAGAAGATGCTCTTCTTTCATCAGGCAAGGCAGCTTTATTTCATACACAATGTACATCATGCATACTACATGGTTGCAAAACAACATTTAAAGGCAAAATACAACACTTAATTACATTCCTCACTAATTTGTTGATGAGCACGTTTACGTGTGGTTCGTAGTCTCATATCTATGGCTTCGCGCCCAAAATTCCAGGGACTGCATCCGTTCTCGTAGAGCTAACTAGCTGTCTATTAGCTTGCTCCTGTCCGCTGTTTTGGGACATCGGTAGCCTGGTTTCATTCCCCGGTTCTTCATTTACCGCTACAAACACTTCGAGTGGACCATTTTTTTCTCCAGCATTGCCAACTTTGGAAGATGTTTGTGATAGTGTTCAGTGGAAAAGGCATCTTACTTCTAGCCTTGTTGCTAAGAGCTGTCTTGTGCTAATTAGCAGGCTGTGCTCACATTATCGTGAGTAAGTAATAAAAAAATGTTGACAAACGCTCACAACCGAGTCAGTTGTAGAACACGGGTTGGATCCATCAAAAACATCAAAACTATTTTTCAAAAAAGCAGAGAAAACAACAACTTATATAACGGGCCACATCCTCATTTGTGCTAAATGACAATCAGAAAGCTTGACTCTTTTGTATGGAAAGGCAATGGTTACCTTGTGACTCATATTAAGTCAAGAAATGCAGTTTTCCAACAACAACAAAAAGAGGCAGGTAAAAAAAAAACATAGCCTTGGAGTCAAACAAGTTGACTGATGGGTATTTGGTCCTTGAGAGACAAAGAAATCGTCTCCCACTATAATTCTTTTTCTGCCATGTCCACTGTTGCCCCGCACTGAGCAACAAAAGTCACGGATGAGTTGTGTCAGTACATCTGATGAATACATTTGGGTTTTGGATGTGAGATGATCTCTCTCTCTCTTGGTTGCTTCCAAAAAGCAAACAGGAGAGTGCACGCAGATGGAGCAAGCGGAGCACCTGACTGTGATGCCCGAGGCTGCTGCGAGGCTCTTCCACTCTCACTACCATTAAGCCTTGGCTCCAATCAAAGATCCTCTCTCTGTATCTGACTGACTTCATCTCCGAGGGCCCACTCCACCTCAGATACGCAGCACTCTGACAGTTGATTGATCTGTACTCCAGTTTCTTCTGCTTCCCCCTTTGCCCTCAAGATATAACCGCTGAAAATGGAAATAGTTTGATCTAGAGGCTCTGCTTGCATGTTTGCTTGTATTCCTCGCTCTGTGTATAACTTTCTATTTTCTGCCATCTTATTAGCGTGTTTGTGAAAAACGGATGGCGTCATTAAAACAGACAAATGCTAACTCCTAAGACTATACCTTTTGAAATGTCTTCCTCTTGTGGCATGGGTATACAACGGTTACATTTAATTCAATATGCCCGCAGAAGAAATATGAAAAAATAAAAACTGAAAAATTATATAATATTTAGACAGTGGACCGGAATCGGCTGAATACTCGTCCTGGAATGCTATCGCATATCATTAGCAGCCCGACACGAGCAGCTAATGGGGACTTGCAAATCTTCAAAGTGACAAGCAGTCCATCAGATGGCATCAATTAAACATGACAATATTGATATAACCATGAGCCGGAGCATAGTGACCGTTATCCACCTTGACTTCTCGATCAATGCTCTGCCTCCATGACCTCGGTCCGTGCGCATATACTCAACGTATTCATCTCCACTGGAGAGGAAGATCACGATGAGAATTCCTTAATGACCTCCAGATCTCAGCAAATAGAACATATCGCACCTTTAACTGATGGATATTGAAAAACCCAATTAGGATGGAGTAGTGAAATGCTCTGAAGCGCTTGAGAAAATAAGAATGGGTTACTTTACTAGCGCTCAAGCTATATGATTTGTGATAATATGCAGTGTTGTATATTTTCTTCATGGTTCCTATTTTTCTATAGTTTGATTGTATACACGTGTTTTATGTAGTAATAAGTGTTAGTCTAACATTGAATGTGAAGATCAATAAGATATAAGATAAGACACAGAAATATATTAAAGCATCCGGGTGCCAGAATATATACCACCGGATTATATTACAGGACGTTCCATGCCACAACAAGGGGCGGTGGCCACAAGATAGCTCACCAGCTAGCTCGCGAGCTAGCATCATTACAAGGCTACTCTCGGCTGGCAAAGAGGAACAGGGCTCGTTCTCACATACGAATTAAAACAATTAAAATGATTGCACTGTTCTTTAAATTGTGGGATCAAGGGAAGTTGCATTTAAAATATGTAATTATAGCTAGTGTTAGATTATTAACATTGTTTTTCTGTTTCAATTTATATTTGAATTGTTTTTGATATTAGTTAGAGATGTGTAATAATAAGACAACAGTTAATTCATATGTTAGTCAATCTATAGTCTTTGTTCTCTTCCCTGGGGAAGTAAGGTTTCTGATTCAATCTAAATGAGGGGATGTTTGTAAATGCAATCAGAGGTCGGTCCATAAAAATCCCTGGTGCGAGGAGGCGCCGGGGGCCAATTGTTTACCCACATCTGGAGTGGACTAAGATAGGAACTGAAGTAAGATTATCAAGTAGTGTATTTCACTCTGCTGACAGGACAAAGATGACAGGGGGGGAGTAAACTGTTTTTGTATAAGTGAGGGAGAGCGGAAAGAGGGGGCACACTTCTAGACCAGATGCTGTTTGAGCAAGGTTCTAAAGTGACTTCAGAATTCTGAATAATAAAAGCTGGCAAAAAAACTTCTCCACGAGACTTCAACTTTGAGTTTTATTTTGAACACGCAGAAATCAAAGAATCTAACAATAGCTAGCCAGCTGACTGCTTGCTGTAGTTAATTACTCTAAGTAACTTGCAATTACAGTCATGCTGGACTCCAAAGTCTTGGCACCATTTTAACCACACTCAAAAGGTAAATTGAAATAGTAATAAAGTTTAACGCTGCATAACCACGATTCGGTGCTACATAGTTCTCGATTTCGGCATGTTTTCATAAATTAGCATCAAGCAACAAACTCTGAACTCACATAACAGTGTATTTACGTTGTATTGATATTCACTTTTGAGGGCGTAACTATTGTGAATCTGTGATATCGTCTGAGTCTGGTGTGTACAAGGCTGCCTGAAATGGAACGGACACAACTTTAGTTTTATTTCTACGCGCACAAATGGAAAGTACAGCCAGTTGCACTTAAAGTGTCAAAACATAGGAAATAAGTCATCCACCAAAGATGAGAGCGCAGCCGTCGTTTTCGCCTTTAACCCGCCGCGCTTGCGGGGGTCAAAGGGGCATCCCAGCACCTGTTAACCACCCTGTCCTTTCTTTTCACTATTTGAGATGCTGCTGCCCAGTCAACCACTAGAAAGGTGACAAACAAAAGAGCCTTATCTGTAATCCTCCTCTGAAGACCCGCTTCATCTCAGCTGGTCCATTTGGATCGCTTTCCTCATCACTTATCAAGGTGAACACTTAGGTACTTATAACATTCACCCGCTTAGCTGTTGATTCATTATTTGCCCACCGAGGTGCAAGGAGCGTTTATTTTATTCTTGCATTTTTTGTCAGGCAGTTTTCTAGCTACTACTTTCTTATCTCTATCATTGTTAACTTTTCACAGTTGTCAAGGTTCTAACCTAGCCCAGCCTCTAATAAATTAACGAAATGATCATTAGCAAGTATTTTTTAAAGCTAATATCAAGGTAATATTTTAAAACAATTCACAAGCATGGCCATAGCTAGGAATGAAATAAGGTCCTCAAGGTCCGGACTTCTGTTATCCTGGATTATGCCAAAATACAACTAAAAGTGGTTACTAATAAAAGATGGCTGTTGAGGAAATGGAAGTTTGAATCATCCTTCATTTTTCAATGGTAAGCTGCACACTAACGGACACGTTTTTTGGCAGCTTGGTATTTGTGCGTACTCCAGTTTGCTTTTTAGCCCCGGCCATAGTCGTCATAGAAATGAAAGCTAACTCTGTGTTAGCCCGTCAGTTCATAGGTACCAGAACAGGCTAATTTGAGTTGGATACGAATTGTTGATACTCAGGGTGTTTTGATGAAAGCGCATCACATTCACAGACAAGTTATTAAGACAATTGGTAACTAATTGTGTGGGTAAAAAATGCTGAACAAGTCTGCTTTAAACTGTAGTTAAATGTGTGTCATGGTCATCATAGAAAAGCCCCAAAACATAGGATATGTGAAAAAATAACTTCAGCCGATGAACTAAATCTCATCTAAAAATTATGAGATTGATATTTGCTGCCAAACAGTGATAGTGTCCTTTTTAAAAAAGGCTCATAAAGGATTAATTTAACTCTAAGAAAATATGCAAAACGTTCTTAAAATCCTCAGGGAACTTTGCATCACCCTCGTATATATGACTAAAATCCGTGAGTCGCAAATGGTTTTCAAGTTTGGGAGTTTAAAGTGAACATGCAGATATTACTTAATTTTATACAGAGAGAGCTTTCGGTTGAGGGAAAGTGTAACAATAAAAGGTTTCCTGAGTTACAATGGAACCTCTGAAGTGGAAAGATGTGGAATTGAACATTTCCCAGGTAAATGTGCTTCTGAAAGTCAAACTGTGGCCATGATTGGCATCACTAGTCAAAACGTGCTCTCTGGCACCTCGATAGCAGCATCTAGAGCTGTCAAAATTAATCGATTAATCGACAGGTCATCGATTATCAAATTAATCGACAATTATTTTAATAATTGTTTGGAGACTTTTTTAATTTAAAATTGTCCAAATCCTCTGATTTCAGCATATCAACGGTATTTGTTCACTGATTTCTGTAGTCCTTCATGAAAGAAGACTGATTATCTTCTGTGTTTAATCAAAATAAGACATTTGCAAACATCTGTTTTTACATTGGAAAACAAAGATCGAACCGGTAACATAGTACAACATCAATTCCGTTTTTTAATCACGATACAAATATAAAGTACGAAATAAACACCAATCACTGGTCAATAAACAGTAATAAAACAAAAAAAGCTTTTGTAATACACTTTAATGCAAAATTAAAATCAATCCGATTAGTTGATTAATCGATTGAATAATCGATTCTAAAAATATTCAATCGGGTAAGTAATAGCATCCATACAAAACCTAGGCAATTGCCTTTTTTTGTCTGCAGAAAGTCCATCTACGCAAACATATTTTGGTGAAATGAAATCTGATTGTTGCATCTCATCAAGGCTGTTTGTTATAAAGTTGCTGATAGTGTGGGAAGCAACCACAACTTCTCATTTCACAGGTGGACGAGCACATCAGTTCCAGCCCTTAAAACCACTACGCCGGATCTGTGCTCACACGCAGACAATACACACTAACACTCACTTATGCTAATGAACCAACATTATTAAGTGCAGTTTTGACATATACAAAGGAGCCACGACTTGAAGAATGACTGGAAGGTCAGTGCAAAGTCACAATGTACAGTCGTCGCACTGCATAATTAGACACTTATTGGTTTATCTTAGCTTAGCTTAATTTGTCTTGTCGTCAGTGTCTGCACATTAATCTTCAAACTCACCAATTTAGGCAGTTTGAACCAGAGACAGCAGGTTTGCAAGAGGAAGTATGCTCTGAGCCATTAGCACCCATTCAACCAAATAGAAATGGACCTAAACTATGTCTTATGAATAATTTCTGACTTAGCCGTACATACAGCCCACTGCCCTTAATGCTTAATCGTCCCCGTTTGCATTGCAGAATAATGTCATCCCGAACCGTTTTCCATTTATTCCGTGTCACCGACAACAGGTGCCACTGGCGCCTCAGCCCGAGGTGAAATGTTCAATTTTGACATTTACACAGATCACCATCTCTACAATGCACCTCGGTCGCGGCGCAGCATGAGAAACTACCAACAAGAGCTTGCCATGAGTCGTTGCTCTCGCTTTTCTTTGTCAACGCGTAAGTCAGAGAAAAATGTGAAGGAGTGGAACAACATGAATTCTGCTCGTGGTCATTTTGTCGACTGCTTTCGCCAAAATATGTCACACCTTCAAGTGCGCTCGTATTTCCATATCTTCAACGAGATCCTACCACCAGACTCTCTACCTTGGGGATAGTGTACTGTTTTTTTTCTGCTGATGTGCATTTAACCTTAGAAATTGTTTTAAGTACTCCCTGAATAAAGTGTGAGAATTATGCAACCGACTCTTTATCTTGCTTGCACCTTGGGAGCCATTTACAACTAGGCTATTTGTCTCATTCTACACTTTTGGGGCTGTGAGTGTGTTTGTCCGATCCCCTGTACCAACACACTCAATGCCAACTAACCCACTCAACTGGTATTTAACTAGTGAAGTTTTGAGGCAGGTCCAAAACTTAAGAAAAATAAAAGTACAGTCATACTATGCTATTCTTGGTGTAACATTGCCAAAATTGCCCAAAATATTGTTCTCAAAATAAAATGCTCACACAAACACGCAGCATCGTAGAATCTTTGGAACTTTTGAGACACCGTGCATTCAGTCTTGTATGCACGAGATATAAATGGCTTTTTCAGAATAAAGCAGACTTAAACTATTATGTATATTCCACGGTAGCACAGTACTATACAGTTACGATTTACAACACTATTTGATTTGACGTACAGTGAACAATTTGAGTTATAAGTTTTCATTAAAAATGAAGAAAATAATCCATTTACGTACTATTTTTGGTATACTGTACAAACGGTGCTGTCATGGACAAACAGTTGGATTCAGGCCGTGCTTCTTCTTGCGCTGTGTAACTATCATTGGCAATGTACGTATAAAAAAAAAAAAAAAGTGGTATCCCTCCTTGACTTAAAGCAGAATTCCATTGCATTTGTAGACGGAAGTTCCGCCTCCACATCCTCGATCATCCAATTACAAATGATTGACGTGGTAGCCTGGTAGAAGTTTGAAAACTATTATTTTCATCCTAAAATGTTTATTTATTTAAATGTAACATTTCTTTAAATAAGCAATGAGCCGTTATGTCAAAATAGCCAATCCGCCCATGTTGTCATGAGGCGGAAGTTCCACCTACAGAACAAGGAAACAATGTGTTTAACTGCCAAAATGGTAAGTATAACTTAGTTTTGGAACGGATTCATTGCATTTCCATTCAATTAAATGGTAACCATTGCCTTGTTTTATGAACATTTCCGGTTACAAATGGGCTCACGGAACCAATAAGTTCATAACTTGATGTTTCACTATTACTTGGATCATAAAGATGAGGGTGATAGGAGAACGCCTGCATGCAAAAACGTTGTTGGTATTAATAAATCAATTCATTATTCCTCTAAATAATTTATTCTTATTTCCACTGATGCGTCCAATGTGATTGCAGCTCCAGCATTCATCTGGAATGCGCGCCGGTCGTCAGCAGTCAGATTACCGTTTAATAGAGTTGATAAACAGAAGCCACCTCATCAATGTGTTTTGTTTTGATCATCAGGTAGCGGGGAAATTTAGTTAATTACCAACAAATTGTAAATGAAATGGAATGAAACAGCATGTTGACGCGTTGCCAGGATTCTAAGGGAGAAAAAGGACAAAATGATAGAACATCTGTCTGCTTGTTTTCAGCATACAAATGTGTTGCGCTGACATTAATTCTGTGGTGACATTTGGCCCCATTTCTCTGCATTTACCAGGGGAGGAGAGAGAAAGAGGATCAGAAGGATAAACTCTGAGGAAGTGATAGTGGTATAGAGGTCAAGCTTGACTTGACACGCGCAAGCTGCACGGCGACCTGGCTCACCATCTCGGTTGTAGTTACCGCGGAAAAAAATGTTGAATGGGGTTGTGGCAGAGGCACTTCTACATCAAAATCATGTTCACTCAAATGATGCTCCGGAATTTCTTTATAGACCAAACACATAAGGCTGAAGGAATGCTAATGGAGTTCGTCCATTTTTCATGCACCCTTATCAAGCAAATGAAGAAACTGGGGTCTGATTTAAAAATCAGAGGCAGAGGACGACCGCCAGTCAATCACCAAAGACATACTACTACAAATCTCCGTCGGTAGGGCCACCCATGGCGGTAAGGTCTCAGGCGTCGAGTCATATGAAGAACAATCCAAGCCCAAGCAAAGAGACTACAAACGGTATGTTCCGGTTAAGTTTGGAGTGGTATACTCACCTACACTAGGCAATCTGTACCATCTAATATAGAGGTCTCCAACCTTTTTTTCCCCACCGCAAGCTACTTTAAAAAAAGCAAAACAGCAGCGAGCTACTCATGTTTGACAATATTTATTTTAAAACCACATTTTTATTTGCCTTTTCTTTCTTTCTTTTTTTTACACATTGATTAAATGAACAAAAGTGTTTTATTAAATACATTTTGAAAAGTTAAAATTCTAAAGTTAAAGTTAAAAGTTATACACCCCCCCCCCCAAAAAAAGAAAAATGAAAACCTCAAAGTGCAATTTAAGGCACATTCCCTTCCTTTAAAGGGATACTTGACTCATTGAGCCATTTTCAGCAGTAAAAAGTTACTATTTTGTCCAGAATTAATTTGATAACTTCATTATTTTTCATGTACAATTAATATGTTTAACTCATTCACTCCCAGCCATTTTCACTGAAGCAATCCCCTTCACTCCCGGACTGATTTTGCAAGGCACAAAAAATATTGTGTTCTATTGCTATAAAAACATGGCACCTACACCAAAAGAAAGATTAGAGTCTCTTCTTTCATCACGACAAAAAAAAGTATTTTTCTGTTTCCGTTTTGCAGCAATTAGCATTAGAATATAGCTAAGATTCATCATCACTCACAAATCTATTTAGAATTGTGAGTAAAATAGCTTTTTTTCAACATGGCCCTGGTTGGTCTCTTTTGCTAGTATAAGTACGCTAAGGGAAGTCATCACGCCTCGTATAATATATATAATATATATATATATATATATATATATATATATATATATATATATATATATATATATATATATATATTATATAATATATATATATCGTTTAAGTACGATAAGGGGAGTCATCACGCCACGACGCAGCCCAACTTCAAAATAAAAGTCTACTAAGGCTATTTGCATTGACGTCAGTGCATTATTTGGTAAACTTTATTTTGACGTTAGCCTTAGCTATCTGTCCGCAAGCTACTCAAACTGCGCCGCGAGCGAATGAATCCAAACCATGTAGTAGCAAACTGAAGTGAACTGGAAAGATCGACACAGATAATTGAGGCCCAGTCCAGTTTTTGCTAATCTATTTGATCTTGATGTTTATGATTCGGTCTCTGCATGTCGGCTTTATAGTAAGCATGACCAGCCAGGCTGCCATCTGTGGACACCCTCACCTCCCTGCTCAGATGTTCAAACATGTCACTGATGTTGGGCTTCAGCCAGCTTGATAAGCCAAACAGCAGCTGAGGAGCAAAGACATCTGTCTCCCAACATCCCATGTTACTCAGAACATACAGTACTTTGGACTCGTGCCTGGAAAGTAAATGGTTCGCTCCACAGCACATACAGGGCAGACACTTCATATACATATTAATTTTGTTGTTGTTAAAAAAAAAAAAAAATCAAGTGAAAGAAGATTCGCGTGCTAAAGAATATTTTCATTCTACATTTCCCTTCCATATGTTGTCATGCCATTGGAGGGTTGGGACGGCATAATGCCGGATGCCTGCTAGTCATTTTCGCTTTCTCTCAATTTCGTTGTTAGAGAAACTTGGCTGACTAAGTGCTTTAAATGGGTTGGACGGTATTACCTCCTGCCAGGTTCCCTTTTTGATTATCTGTGTACCCGAGGCTCGCTTCGAGCACCGTGCTAACATTTTTACGTGTTTTCAAGTCAAACTTGGCTGGTAAACAACAGTTGTGTGGAGATTAATAATTGAGTAGAGCACAGAAAGTGCAGTTGATGATTTCCAAACAACTTAAATTCACTCACTGATGGAATTCATGATGGTAAAAATAGGGAATTATAAACAAAAGGGTTATTTTGTCCAGAATTTGGGAGGGCTTCACAGGCTGAAGCACATTTGTGGCCAGCGTGCAGCTGTGCGCGTGAATGTGTTTGTTTGCTGAGAGGGATCGAACCAAACAAGAGAAGATTTAAAAGTCAAACTTTTCCTGTCTGTGGTATTCTACCAAGCGATGGCAGCTGCTGGCAATGTAAGCTTCCAGGTCAGCAAACATCTGGATGTCCCAGACCTATGCTGTCCGGAAAACGTTGGCAAGTGGAAAAGACAAACAGGCAAAGAGTGAAAACTTGCATAATTCAAACTGTCCTCATTGGGGAAAACTCTTGGATGGATTGATGAAGCCAAATCCCCAAAACCCCAAAACTTCAGCGTATTGTCATTTGCATTATCCATCCTCAGCAGCAAAGCCGGGTGGCACTTTGAAATTTTTTGGAAGATTGGCTGACTTTGAACATTTCTGAGAACCAGCCAGGGAGGGGGCAAAAGTGGCCAGGGAGGCCGCCCCATAGCGCCCCTATATCGGATATGACAGGCGAGATTTCTCTTTATTTCTCGGAAACTTCAGGCTGATAACTGAACAACTGCATTTAACAAACGGGTTGCATTCTGTTTCATGTTTGAACAGCACTGAAAATAAAATATTAGGGCTTAATGTTCCGTTAATATAACATTCTTCCATGCTTAAAGTGTGAACCCTAATCCTAAGTAAGACATTTTGTTGAATATTTCCATTAAAAAATTGATGTTTAAACATCGATTCGGCCACATATTGAATCGATACGAGAATTGCGTACTGTAATATTGCGATATATTGCCAAATTGATTTTTTAACACCCCTAAATATTAATAATAATAATAACAATAATAATATAGCTATGGCTAGCCAAAAAATCTACTTCTTCCTTGTCTGCGGTAATAATACAATGATTTACTCATATATATATATATAATTTATTTATTTTTAATGGTGGTGTAGCTATTGAGCTGTCTTGTACTTTCAGGTAATTAAAAACAAATTATTTATAATTTTTTTTACTGTCCAAGTGCTAAGATACTTGAGCGCATTTTCCAGGAGGTCCATTTATCTGCCTGATGCTAACATCAATTTGCTACCACTTACCGGCATGCTAGTCAGCATATCACAATAAGCTTTTAAGAAAGAAAAAAAACCCCATAAAAAATAAAATAAAATAAAAAGACGCATTTGCCTATTATTGCATCAATATTTGTTACAAAAATGTTTTTTCCCCCTCTTTGCCACGCTAACAATGGTTTTCAGCTTGGTGGTCCATTAAGTGGCATGTAATTGAATACCAACAAAGGACTTATTCAATACTAATGCCTCTCACAGCCCAAAAAAAGTGACTTATATTTGTGCAACCTTTAGACTTTTCACATTCAAAAATGACACATTTCACACAAAAACAGAGTTTTTACTGCTTCCCCTCACACTCTCTCCTTCTCAACGTGTGTTTGTTTTCATACTTTGCTTTCGTTTATTTCAGTGTTTGTTCGTCACATCCTTTGTTAATCCCATGAGTCCGGTTGTTCACGTCTGTCGTTTATGGTAATCCCTGAGTCATGTTTGGAGGGATAAATCTGATGTCCCTAATGTTTTCCCCTACTTTCAAGTCTACGTACCCCGTCAGCAGTGGGGCTTGTTGAAGGTGATGATTATTCTCAGCCACGTGGGGTTAATGCTGCATTCTCGGAACGAAAACACCCCGTTCCCGACTGGCTTTGGTGACAACAGACTGTTTAAAAAAAAAAACAATACTGTACTTGATGATTTATTTATGCAACAGAACGAAGGTAATCCAAATTCTGTTGTGGCGGGAATAAAAAATAAACAATGGTAAACATGAGCCGGATAAAGTGACACTGCATTATTAATTTTCACTCAGCGACTGTTTGGACCACTCATTAACCTTTGCATTGAAAGGGCACGTTGATGGAAGAACATTCAGAATATTTATGTGATGATGTTTTCCCCCATAATTTATCTCAATGTAATATATTGTCCTGCTGAAAGTCCTGAGACTTTCTACTATGTTGTGAGGCAAACATACCACGGAGCCTTGTGATATAGCTCGTGGGTTATTTTTGTCTAATCAAAACAGTCACTCACCTCAAGATTTGAAATCAAAAGGTTAGCAAAGGACCTTAACTTCCTCATTCCCTGGATATTAAAGGATTAAATGCATTTACTCCCCCTTTAACACCAGTGCAAAAAATGCTTCCATTAATCCTTTTTCCCCGAGTCAGTGTAATTTGGATTCAAAGGGCGTCCTCATTTTAAAAAACACCAGCTCGCCAATCTACCACCCGCCGTGTGCGATGACTGACTTTCCTTGTCGCTTGAACTCTTGAACAGAAAAAAATAAAAATACAATGGAAAAGCAAAGGTAGTGATAATGTCTGGCAGGAAAGAGTAATATTTTTTGGTTTCTGTGAGCACAGCTCCAGGTCAGATTGTGAGCTTTATAATAACAATCAGAAAATTCAGTGGAAAATCTCAGATTATTTGGAATGTCTTTTGAATATTTCTTACCATGAAACCCTTTCCAGCACAAAGTACAAATCTATGCAAGACCAATCTCTTTGTCTAGACTGATAGCCTATTTTGTATGAGAGTCAGGCAACACATGGCAATCGGGTCTCAGTTGAACGTGCCCTGCAGTCAAGTCTGCCTCTCTTCAAAAGCTACAGTATCTTCCAACTCTCATGAGAAACAGACTTCAGACATTGCACCATCCTGACTGAAGACTGAGAGTTCTTAAAGAGCACAGTAGAAAAGGTTGAACTTTTAGTTAAAAATAACTTATTGACTTGGAGACTGCCCAAGTGGAAATGTCAGGTAGATACTAAAAAAAGATTTTAAAATGTTTACAAGATGTTAATCAAAGCTTAATCAGTTTGTTTGCGGCATAACAGCTCAATGCAGCTCCACCATGTTTGCTTAGAACGCTGAGCTACACTAATTGACAAGTCTTCAGATCTCGGAGCCCTACTAGAAACCTAGAAATGAAAAATGAACCGATTATCGGCCCCGATATTTGGCATTTAGAATCTGAAGGCCGATAAAGCTGGTATGTCACTGAACGGTGAATGCTTGACAATGTAGCGAATTTAGGGTTTTCATCAGGATTTGTCAGATGTTCACTGCCAGTTCGTACTTGTCGCAAAGACATTTCCAACATATTCAGTCAATTTTTCACTGTCTGCGCAGATGTCTTGAAACCTTTTATCAACCCTGACGAAAATTAGCTACATTCACATGCATTTGTCACTCAGTGAGTTGCAGGGAACTTTTCATTTATGGATCTATTTAAATTTCATAAAAAAAAATTATGCTGACACTGGAAACGCCCAACATTTTTATTTTTTTTTATAATAAAATTAATAAATTATGTTGACATTTTGGAAAACTATTTGCAGTAGAAAACTTTAGGCAACTACTTATCTGCGTAGTATTTAATTTAGCTCGCTCCCTGCAATTTTAGTTATAATTTTTAAAACAAAGCTGTCTAATTTTTTTTAAATGTTGACGCTTATATTTACTCTTTTACTGCAAATGAATATTGGCTTGAAATATCGCTTGTCGGCCTCCTTGACCACGAATAATGAGTATCTGTATCAGCTTTGAACAAAACATATCGGTCTATAACTATTAGAAATAGTGCAATATAATTAGTAGAAGATTTTCCACTGATAGCAGTGCATTACTTATACAAATGAAATTCCACTATATCAATTTTAATCATTGGCGTCTAATACACAGTATGCGCCATAATGGCCTCTTTACTCTTGTACTAATCATCATCTCAATCTCTGTACTTTTAACACAATGAGTCATCGCAGTGGACATGTCAAGAATAGACATGTTTCATGTAAAAAAAAAGTCAAGCCGAGTTCACTGTCCTGAACTACGGTTGAATTCACGTCTAATTGCAAATACGTGCGGCACCGTGCCACGTGCATCAATATTAAATAGGTGTTCCATATTAATCACGAGGTGAGCTACCATCTGCTAATCGCTTAATCACATGCATACATCTTCCACAATATATATATATATTTTTTTACATAATACTGCTGGAGAAGCTGACAACGTTGATCCGCGCCCGGCGTTTATTGATGTGTCTCGAAGACCGTCGTTAAGCCGCCTCTGAGATAGTGTCGCCGAGGATGGAAGGCTTGTGGATGGAGTGGTTGTAGTGTGGAGATAAGCCAACGTTGCACATGAGCGCTTCATTTATGATAAAGTAGCGCAGGCAATTACATTAGAGGCCCAACGCGAACACTCGTCTTTTCTCTCGCCATCGCACTTTGTCAAGCATCTCACACTTTCAGGGCCTCGTGTGTCACTCCCCGGCTAAATGCACAGAGTCATCTCTCAAATCTTATCAGGCAAGAAGTCAAGGACGAGAACTTTTTGTTCTGTCCACCTTTTTATACTGTAATAATGCCTTGCATGCTTGGCTTAACACGGGGGAAGCGAGATTTATGGCGGCGCGGTGAGTCCTGCATACAACAACCGCCGTCGAGAGCTTTCTTTAACGGCCGCCGTGATTTAGTGAGAGTAATTGACTGGAAATGGACTTCTGCAGGTGTGATGCTTTATGAGCCGTGTGTTGGTTAACTGTGCAGAATTTTAGAGGGATTGGAATGAAAGCAAGAAGGGTCAAGGGACGGGAATACAGCAAATCGTCGGAGTTCAAGTTAAACGCTGCTCTAAGTTGTATTCGGCAAGCGAAGAAGTTCTTTTTTTTACCCATTGTTGACCTTTGATGCACTTTTAATACATTCGAAGTGTATGAGCAACTTTACATATTTGTATTAATATATCAATAACTATACGGCACAGACATGATACATAACCCCCAAAAAATCAATGTAATACAACCAGCATCAAACTTTCTAACCACTTATATCGGACATTTTCATTTATCCTCCCAACATGATGAAAGTTCAAAGAAGTTGCCAGTGGAACTTTCTGAAACCAAATTTCACATCTTTCAGAAAGCAATGAATCAGAAAGCGTTGCTTCTGATATAATTAAAGGTTTTAGCAGATGTCAAAGATCTCAACTTCTCAGATCGAGACATTCCCCAGCTCATTAAACAGCAACAAATGGGCTTATAATTATAGTTGTAAAACCCGCATTGATTATATGTCAGAACAAAACAAACTCGCAGCTGGCTGGATGGACAGTGCGGCTTTGTGTGGCCACGTCACATGCTCCATACATTCTTCTACGTATGAGTCTTAAAGGGATATTTTCAGCAATAAAAAAAAAATATTTTGTCCAGAATGAATTTGATGACTTCATTATTTTTCTTGTAAAATGAAGTGGGTAACGACCAATCATGGCTCAGTTTGCTGACAAAACCCAGAAAAAAGTTGAGCCATGATTGGTCTAATTCCTCTGCACAGGTGCATGAGGTCATCTTCAGTCGACAGCAAATGGAAAAAAAAAATGTTTTTAAAGTTATTAATTGTACAAGAAAAATAATGAAGCTACCAAATTCATTCTAGAAAAAAAAATATATATATATTGTGAAAATAGCTCAATGCGTCAAGTATCTCTTTAAGTTTAAGACCCAAGCTACTCTGGCAAAAATGTTGTCAAATTTGGTTTAAGTCAAGTCATACTCTGAATCATGATATATATGATAAATAATTAAATGTCTTTTTCACTAATCATGAAACATTAAAAAGTGAACAGAATGATACCATACCTCCAACTTTTTTTTTAAAGAGTTAATAATAATAATAATAATAAAAAAGCTCCAATTTAAGTACAGCATTATCAAAGTCAACTTTTTACAGATTTCGTGGCACCCCCGAGAGGCCTTTAGCATTCGCCTACATTGCCTAACGGCCGTGTTCATAAAGCATCCGTACAATACACACAATAGCGACTGTGTACAAACAAAACGAAACATTGATGATTAATGGCAGCGCTCTCCCTCGCGCACACACACCTGTGCACGAATAAGTGCCGGTGAACCCCTCCTGGGAGGACACCTGTGAGAGCTGCCATTTTCTGCACCACTACCTGTCACCTGGATCATGCGCGAGGAATGAAATGAGCACATCAACCTCTGCTCTCGACCGCCACTCAGCTTCCCTTTTTTTTTATTTTTTTTGATTTCTTCCTCTCCTACTTTCCATTCCCACCCGTGTTAAGTCAGCGAGCTGCAGTAATTCAGCACCCCAGAGACGTGCTCGCTTTGCCTGTGCTACCCGCACAACTCCACAGTTTCTCCCATTTAAGCAAGCGCCTTAAAAGGTCTCCAGAACAACTTGATACGGAATAAAAACTGATGATACAGAATTTTGGTTTTCAGGAAGTATACAGTGGTATTGTAACTCAATTTACACATACAGTATATTAAATCAGTTTCACATTGAAATGAATTGAAATGTCATGAATCCATGCCAGACCCCCACCAAAAAAAACTAACTAACAAAAACAACTTTTTTGTATATCACATAAAGAAAACAGAACGTATAAAAAAGTACAAAAAAGTAATGTATAAATATATATATTTATGTAAGTAATGTATAAAAAATACAAAAAAATAATGTATACAAATAAAAATATTTAAATATAAAAATTATAAATATAAAATATATTTTAAAAAGCAATGTAAAAAACATAATTTTGGTGGATTTGATCAAGGGGCAGGGGGCTGTGACACATACAGTCGATGCATGATCGGGGGTCCAAGACGGTCTTCAAGTGTCCACTTTTCAACTTTACTTTATCCGCAGGTGGAGATCCTCTTGCAGTTCATACCTTCCGTGGTTCTGCACGGACTCCAGTGAGTCCGTTATGCCTATCCTGGATTTAAAGGTAATAAGGAGCTCCAATTGGACGATGACGCAAACATGTACTTTTCCGGTTTGAAGCCGTTTTTAAAGGGCATGTTCGCCATCCTGGCTGTGGAGAAAATTACGTTTTCTCACTTTCTTTCTCCAACTTTGCCATTTCAAAGATCAGATTTAACTCTCCATGTACTTCTCAGCGGCTTCTTCATCTCCTCTGACTCATTACTCATCCTGCTGCTCTTTACGTGAAAATAACCACTTTCGGCACTTCCACA
Organism: Leptonotus elevatus; assembly: GCF_054856555.1. Taxonomy (NCBI): domain Eukaryota; kingdom Metazoa; phylum Chordata; class Actinopteri; order Syngnathiformes; family Syngnathidae; genus Leptonotus; species Leptonotus elevatus. The sequence goes on from NC_141257.1 coordinate 6,114,282, forward strand.
TCATTTTGATTCATTTGTACATCTGTCTATCGCCTTTCATCTCTCATTCAATTAAATCCAACCTTTCAACAAATCTCAGCATGTCAACGAACTGAAGAAGGAAACATGCAAACTCCCATGAAAAGTCCAAACAGTAACAACTTATATGCAGTTAAAGCACTTTTTGCCTGTCTTGTATAAGTGGGTAATAACATTAGATGACATCTTAATCGTGATGAAAGAAGACGACAATGTCACTGTAAGTCTTGGTGATTTATTTGCAAAGAAAACGCGACATGCCTGTCATAAAGTGGAGTTCTGTTATAAAGTGCCTTTGTGAAATGACACTTTGATATTGCTAGCTTTATGAGGATGCCCTTTCTTTTGCCATTGTACGAGAACGTAAACTACCCTTTGGAATTCGACCCCTGGGTGAAGGAAAAACTTGTGAAAAGAAACGATGGAAAAACGACTGCATGCATTTTAAGAGAGCAGATGGAAACAAATTAGCACATTTAAAAAAACATGAAAAACTTTATTTTCAGCAACTCAGTGTAACATTGAATCAGTTGGAATCAATATTATATTCTCTAACTAAATTTGTAAATTAACCACTCAAAACATAAATGCTTTTCCAACTTAATCAACAATCAAAAGCAGGATGAGAACTAATGGAAAATATGGAAAACCACCAACCTCTGCTATTTATTCTGAGAGAAAAGATCATTATAAAATAAAATGGAGGCGCATGAATAACAAATGCGACTCCTCCATCTAATGTTCTAAATTCCCCGAGAGAACTATTCAGAAATATTGAGCTTCTCATTTATTGACACTTTTTCTCCCAAACATATTCAGTGAATTCTACTAGCAAAGGTCCATGATTAAAATAGCCAGCTTAATGGCATGGGAGAACAAAAAATTCTTCTGTGAGTCTTCTTTAAAAGAAGACAAGCAAACAAAAACTACTAGACTTTCTATTTTATAATATATCGCATGAAAAACATAATACTTCCAATTTCAAGTGTATTTTTTCAACTGGTTGTTGGACGATCAATAGTCATTTGGCCACTTGGGCATATTTTTTTCACCGTAAGTGTACTTTGACGCTGTTAATGACCCATGATCGCTGCACATTTCGAGTAAAGTGAGTGATTTCAGCAATAGATTCTACTTATCAGGTTGCATGACTTTGACCTCTGCCCCAGACATGCGATAGTGACCATGGGCTCTTTGTCACTCATACGCATATCAATTGGGTTACCGTCTCAAGTGAAATGGACATATCCTGTATTTTAAATGGACCGGCTCAGTTATGGTCATATAAAAAAAGGCTGAGAATAAAAAAAAAAAAAAAAACTGATCTTTTTGAAAACCCAGTAATGTGAGTGACGATGTCACACGCAAAAGTATATGTGGTTATCAATTTCAGGGTGACATATGAAAATGTTAAAACAAAGTTTGTAAACTTGGATGCCGGATCTGATAGGCGAGCTAGCTTAGCGCTAGCTAGGGTGAAGCTAATAGCAATGTCGATGGATTTAAAGGTCAAACAGAATAAAACATCTTTTGCTTTGCCGCTGGCCAGGGTATAGTATGGGATCCTTCGTCCCTGGAAATGAAAGTAAAGTCTTTTCAACTAAAAAGGTTAACTGTTGCTGTGTCAACGTGTCGGAGTACGCTACACTCCGATGCGTTATAATGAGATAAGTGAATATGGCTTAGTAAACATACGACAATGACAAAGCGCTATATCAGTGCATTTAATTCACCATTTGGATCTAATTGGATTTCTCATTTGTTGAACGATGACGTGGTTTTCACTTGGTTTCATAACGATTGAAGTCATGCGATTAATTATTAAAAAATTATAATCGCCTACACATATTTATTTCCACTGAAACCGACAAATGGGAGACGGTGAAGTGACCCTAGCTTAGCGGTGCCACTGGTACACATTCTGCCCTCTGGCTTGTAACTAAAGCATTTGTGTCACCCAGCATGGGTGGCGGTGTGTTATTAAAAGCATGGGTGCTTTGGTGAGGGGTCAGTACTGAAACACGTCGGGGCCATGTCAGCCTGGTCAGGCATTAGGCAGTGTGAGTACATCATGTGTGTGGCCTTTCCAAAGGGTGACTGGGTTTTTGAAGTGCATGCATAACAACACAGTGAAAGGATGAGAGTGAGGAGTGGAGTGGACCACGCGCCCTGTACGGAGCGCGTACCCGTTCGCACGGAGGTGAACATGTTTGGATGCGACACGTGCAATAGCGCGAGGATAAATGGGCCACGGCGATCCACACCGGGTGTCACATCATCTGTAATAAAGCAGGCATGAGAGATTACTCAGGTCTGTCCCGCTACCCCTGAGGAAAACGATGTGTATTAATATCCACAGAACAGTGCTCGTAGAATCACTGAAAGGATTCCAGAAACCTGAGTCTCACACCGTGTTGTGGGCAGGCGTTCGGTTATCTGTAAAGCCTGCACATACAGAACAAGAATGAAAGTTAATGCCCCTTTTATAAGGGAAGGTCACAGGATACCGATGTGAGGATATTGCAGACAGGTACGGCCTGCAAATAACCTGGAATGTACAAAGGAGAACAACGGGGCAATTTTCTTCTTTATCAATGGGAGTAAGAGAGTGAGATATCACACAAACGAGACCCGTGAATATATGTTTTCCGCAGTAAGTACATATTTTCCATAAAAGGTAATGAATAATTAAGTCGGCCACCTTTTGACTCCGAGTATAGACTGTCATGAGAGATTTTCTAGTATTGTGTGTTCCTACATTATTTATTGACACAAATCCAGTTACAAGTGGAATTGGCAATAAGAAAGTAAAGCAAGTCCAAAAGTGAGACCCGGAAGTGCACCAAAATACCACAACAGCCACGAAAATAAATCACAAGCACGAGAGTTTAAAACATTACAGATTATAACCAAACATTTGTCATACCGTTTTCTCTGTGTCAGACTTTCAAGTCATAGGGGAATTACAGTCCATCTTGAAAAAGGAGCAGCAGAGGATGCATGCCATGTATGCCCCTAACTGACTAACCAGGCAGAAAACAACAAGAATCTTTGAGCTCACGTGATTCCCGCTATGGTCTACGATTTATAGCATACAGCGATAGCACATGGATGACAATGCTAAGTGAAAAGTCAACAAATAATTACGTCTTCTTCTGGGTACAGTTTTGCTCCCCTTTGCTGTTAAATTCCATTGTGACCTTTTTTTAGTCCAGCAACTACAGTATAACAAATAACTGATTGAAAACAAAATGTTGTCTTGTTCGGGGTTTGGACATGCTTAAAATGACTTTCACGTGTTGTTGCCTCTGCATTCAACCACAGGTCCTCCTTTGCATGTAGCTATACAAACATTGCGGATGCCTCATTAAGTTATGCAATAGACCGGAAGAAAGAGTGAAAAGGACTGGAGAAATTGCGTGGGAATGCTGGACGCTGAATGCTAATTAGCTGAATGCTAAGATTTGAATGCATGCGGAATGCTTATGAATTAGATTGAAAGATAAATTATGTGACAATTACAAATCATTCATTTAAAAATTGAATGAAAAAAAATATCAATAAAAAGAAAACTTGGACTTCAATCTGTCTAAAGTGAGATTTGAACAATCGCACCCAAGTCATCAGTCCTTTGTATTAACCACTCGACCCTTGCTGCCATTGAAGAATCTGTGACGTTGTGTGTAATTGTAGTGAATAATTCAGTATAATGATCTGAATTTTGAATATAGAATGCAATAATTTAAAAAAAACGTAATAATGATGAATGACATAAAAAAATAATAACAGTGAAGTATGAAAGCATTCTACCGCCGTGGCAATATCAGGTTGTAAGTGTATACACAGAAGTTCTAAAATTGAGCATTTGCAAGCGTCAGTAATTTCAGTATTCATATCTTAACGTGGATACATACAGATGGGCAGATGAAAAAGCCGTGATGGTCTTGAATCAAAAGGATCAACATAGTGCAGCACTTAAAAAGGCCATCTTTTAATAATTTTAGATCATGCATCCATTTTTCATGAATAAAGTGAAGTATTTTGATGCTAAATGTATCAGTGAGGTACAAAAATAACTTATTTGTTCTATATAAACACCCAAACCAGTTGACGGGGATTATTCGGCTTTGAAAACGCCGTCCGTGAACCACTGAGCTAAACAGTCAAGCGCGAGGAATTTCAGAAGCTGTTTACATGAAAGACAACATTGATGCGTGTTGAGCTTATGTATTCGGCAGCATCAATTCAAAGATTATTCTGACAAGTGTTTGGCATTGATAGACATGTGTGTCGGTGATATTAATGAGTGCATCCAAAAGACGGATATAAATTGCCAAGACAGGCAGACATCGAAGCTTGTCAATGGCACGCGCAAGCCGAATCAAGAAAAAAGCTTCAGCACACAGAAACAATAATTACACGCTTGAGCCATTTGTGCTCATGCTGGCAGGCGGTTTGGGCCGCTGTAATGCTATTTAATTAATCTCAGCAAATCAAATCAATGGCAATGTTTTGTGTGGAGCAATCGGATTTGGGACATCATACTGTGTGATAATATCCAGTTTGGAGTGCTGAAAAATCTTGTTTGTTTTCCCCAGGAAAATAAAATAAACCCTTAAGTATGCTTATGAAGTGTAAAAGTGGGAGGTATGTGCTTGGAGGAAATTTGACATGACAGAAAGATGCACAAGTTTTTTTTAAATCAACTTTTACAATGTTGAGTACATCTTTATATTGATATAAGTTGCAAAATTGCAAAATTTATAAAGTGGACTGTATAAAGAGTCTAAGTGGGTTGCCGTGGCCATGAATCGCTCATAAATAGACAACATAAGTTTGTGACATCAAGTCTCAAAAACATCTGGGACAATTACTGACTCAATGATTGCGTTTTTGTCTAAATAATATGAAATGTTTCACATTGTTACTACAAAAAAGGGATCCGTTGAGATTTTATGGTTTAACTATGCAGTCTTATCACAACCGAAAAGATTTGCATTTTCATGATTTATTTAACCACAACTTCAGCTGATATTTATGAACTTGTCATTTGCCAAGAAAAAGAAAATATTGCTTACCACTGAATGTTTCCATAATGATCTTGCTTATTTGGAGTAATTCATCCAATACAGGAAGAAGAAAAAACAAAAGCCCAATTGCTTAATGACCTTCTAATGAGCATGCAAATCACCCAGCATGTTCAAACTTGAGTCTTTGTATCACATTTTCAAATTATGTTCTGTAATACGTTGATGACATGCAGACATATAGCTGAACAGAAACACTTTAAAAAAGAAAAAAAGAAAAAAGAGGCAATGGCACCATGGGATCAATCCCATTCCCCTCTATTAGCTGCTTAATTAAGCCTCTGACGTATGCCATTTGTGGTCAAGAGAGGAACTGCTACAGAAAGGACCACTTATCCCCAGTTAAAAGGCAGGAAATCAATAACACTGAGCTTGTCCCTAATCAATAAATAAAGGCAATTTGAGCGCTACAGAGTCCACGCTAGCTCATTTAGTTTTCGTAATATCTCTTAGTGAAATGTGATAAGGTGAGCGTGGGGAGGGCATGGATGACACGATTGGGGGTAGTTGTGGTGACGGGATTTAACAGGGGTTAACCAAAAGCGAAAGCAAGAACCCAGCATTGAAGTGTCTAGCCTAGCATTAGCCTCATATACAAACACACACACACGGCAAACATGATACATTTGCTCATTAGGACAAAAAGACGCATTTGTAAATTCCACTTGTGATCTGGCAAGTTAAACTCTTTAATAATTCTAGCGATTGCTAAGTATTTGCTATGGTTTGTTGACAAAACATTGAATCAACATAATGACAACTGAGAAACTTTCACTTCACCATCCAACCCAAATACAAATGTGACACATTTTCTTTTCATTTGTCAGTTTGGAAGGATAGCATGGCAAAGTTGTAGTAAAAGTGGTAAAACTAAAGACTAAAACACAGGGAAAAATATATATATGTGTATATATTTTCATAAACAAAGACAAACAAGGCACACGTAGGAATCAAAATACTAAGCAAACTAACCCCCCAAACACATAACAATCAAAGTGGCATGTGACAAGACGACAACAACCATACAGAGTGAAAGAAAACAGTGAACTAAATACAGCTTATTGGTTGATACAAACAACAGTACTGATGGGAACAGGTGTCGACGAAAACCTAATTATTCGAGAAGAAATGACCAAGAAAACAGAAAAACATGACCTAAAATGAAAACCATTACAATTGAGTCGACATGAAGTCAACAAAAACACAAATCATGATGCAGCTTGTGGAACGTTAGCAATTTATATGCTGTGATCTCACTTTTACTTGTTTTTTACTGACACTGGTGCTTGGTATTAAAAAAATTGAGACGGAACCTCTCTCGCTGCTATGTCTAAATCCATTATTTGATCAAAGTTAGCTTAACTGAGTGTGGGCATTTTTGACGTTTTTTTTCTCCGTAATTGCTAAGACTCAAACAAGTGAATCCCCAATGCTACAGGTTCTTCAAGAGGAACTATCAAAACCTATAACAACCGCAAATTTACAAGACAGGGTCGGATTAAAAACTGGGAAATTATTCATTCGGCAAATAGCTTTGTGTTTTTTTTTTTTCTTCTTCCCTAAATTTAGACGAGAAATTAAAGAGGGCTCAGATGTGCTTTCTCAGCCTGAAAATGAAATGGGAGCAAAAAAGTATTATCTCTAGCAGTCCAGAATTCTCTTCGTCCTTGTTGGCATTACGCAAATCATTTGCAATCCGTGTGGTAATTACAAAGCTTGTAGGCTCATCTTTTAATCTCGGATATAATAAGTATATATATATATACTTATTATATCCAAGATAACATTTATCTGTAGAGATGTACGTCTGACTTTACCACACTGAAGAATCATTTGAATAAGTGATTATTTCACATTAGCATGCAGTGTCACCGGCTTGAAACTAATGACTCATTTCTCTATTTTTATGCAGCAGGAATTCAATCACTACAGAAGGTTTTGGTCACGAAATTGGCGGTCTGTCCATATTGTTGGAATAATAGTCTAAATCCATTTAGACCTGGCCTAACCCCTGACGGAGACGGACCGGTCTGATGATAAGCGGTTGAACAAGCCTACTGCCGACACTGTTTCCTGCTCATCACCCATAAGGCAGAGCAATCAATACAAAACCAAAAAATTAAAAAATCATATTAGCTATCATATCATATTAGCTATAACCTGTGCACCCTTAGAACTGGATCATTATCAAAACCGGGAGGTGTGACGTTACAGCAGTCATTGCAAATCAAATTCAAATTGTTGCCAATATAAAAGCTTAAAAATAGAGATAGACCAATATGTTTTTTTTTTCAGGGCCGATACCGATGTCCATTATTAGTAGTCAATGAGGCCGATAACTGATATTTGACGCCTATATTCATTTTCAGTAAAAAGGGGGGAAAATAATGGTCAAGATTTTTTTTAATACAAATGCCGATTTTGACTTTGTTGTAATGCTTATTGAACAATGATTCAGATTTTTCAAAATGTAGATTTTGTTTGTTTTTAATATTACGACAATGTGCTTCATTTTAAAATTCTATAAAAAAAAATGTTCAGGTAGCTCTCAAGGTTATCAGTACGTCTTGAAAACTGGAAACACATGAGAATAAAAGGTTTAGAAGGTTCCCAGGATCAGCAGCATCTCTTTTAAAATTAACTGAAAATGTAAATAAATAGTTCCATCCCTGAGATTAAAATGGGTTTAGCTTGACTTTTTATCGTTCGTCAAATTGGCAGATACCGATATTCATCAAAATGCCCAATATCGGCTTATCGATCTAGCCCTACTTAAAAACAACTTATGGACTCCCAAAATGTCAAAAGCTAAACACACATTTGAGTACCCCTTTTGTTTACTGCTTATTTCCATTGCTGTTACCTCTCGTCATTCATGGTTTTGCATAATACCATTTCTGAGGGCCTGCTTTTTGTTCAGGTTTGGGGCCACTTTTTTACCAATCTTGTACTGCTTCCCTCCAAGAACTGTCCACTAAACTGGGGTCACTGTGGTTCGAATCCCTTCTCTGCGTCTGCATCCCTTGAGTTTCTCAGGATTCTGACACTGCAGTGTTTCCACTCGAAGTTGACCCCTCTGTGAACTCTTTTGGATGCCAAACTCATGAATAAATACATAGTGTGCACTTTAGCGCTATAAACTGCCACAACCTTTATTTCCAGTTTAGGTTTTTATCACCACACTTGATGATTTATTCCAATAAGCAGGATTACGTCAAATAACATAATTTTGATGACATTTTTAGTTGAATCTATATTATATATATTATACAGAATATGTTGCTTCCTTTTCCTGGAATTACTATGAAAGATGATTACGGTATCGCTAGAAATGTTGAATGACGTGAAAGTCAGCGACTGATAATGTAGAACGAGATAGCTGTTAAATGGCTAAATGTTAGCCACTCTTGTGTTTCAGTGATGGCATCGGTTGAATGTATTTTTGAGAACTGTATTTTGCTACTGTTTGTTCTTTTAAGTATTTAAAAGTGCACAAGCGGCTGTTTATAATCCCATCTGAAACGCTTTGCGGAGGGATTACAATTTGTTCTAACGTGCGGTGGTATTTTTAAACGAGCTAATAGCTATAGCTAGCTGTTAGGCATTTGTGTGTGTGTGTGTGTGGGTGTGTGTGTGTGTGTGTGTGTGTGTAAGACTATACATTTAAAAATCATAAATTGAATTTTCACACTGAAATGTGAATGAAATACAAATATATTTTTGATAAATTCCAATGCTGCTAACTTGGCCTTTGCATTTCAATACATTTCAAGCACCGTTTGTGGGATTGGCTCTGCCGTCAAGGACGTATAATAATGTATATAATATAATGTGCACTTTCTAATCCTTCATTTGAGTCAAGTGAGGAAGGGCAATCCTTGCCTCAACATGGTTTAAAGTCGTGCTGTCTTTTACAAGCGGAGTGAAGGTCTCAGCACTGAGGTGAAAATTCCTCTACATAAAAAAAACCAGCAACGCGTTGACCTCCTGTCCAATCTCTGAGAGTAAATGTGAATTGCTGTTAAATTGGAAAACATGCGCTCAGTATTAAATTGAGGACAAGGACTCAGAAATGTTTTGAATGAAAAGTAGATGAGTGCATTATTGATATTAGGGCTTGCCAAGACTAACACTGGAAATTTCACACCAAAATGTGTTTGCAGTTCAAAACAGAAGAAAAAAAATCGCACTTAACACTTCCTAATGTTTGTATTTCCTTTTACACCTTTACCTACTCAGCTCCCATTGACTGAAAATGTGTATGCAAATGTCTAATTAGCGAGCTATTGTGTGGCATTAAACAGAATCTGAATATGTAATTGCGCTGTCACCCACAGGTATTTTGGTTTGCATATGAATAATTTCCGCCGTGTGGGATTGACTATGTATGCGACTTTTGGAGACAACAATGCAGTGCGACACGCTACTTCTCACGGAATGACACAAATATATATTATCATCCCTCAAGGGGGAAATTCTACTTAGACTCGAAATTTCCTCAAGGGGAAATTTGAGTATAAATTGGATTTGCCCCTTGAGGGATTATAATCAGTATAAATACAATGTCTTCAAGCATGTGTCGGAGTGTCACTGCAGGAGATGCATTTCAATATTTTTTTCAGTGTGCTCAAACAATATAATAAAGTGTGCCCATGAGAGCTTCACGTGTGCTATTAGTCTAAAAACTATTACTGTAGAGGTCTGCGTGTGTGTGTGATGGTGTGTCTCTTCCTTCAAGTCCAGTGGTACTTGGACTTACTAGTGACTTACATGATTTTTTTTTATTATTATTGTTTTCTAGCTATGAGCCATACAAGCTAAATTTAAGACCCTTACCACAAATTCTAACTAAGAAACTTATGACGCTGATAACGACCCACCGGGCTTCCTGTTCTGCCTCCCTCTGTCTGTCATTGTTATTTTTGGACGGTTGTGATTGTGAAGACAAATTCCTTGTGTGTTTTACATACTTAGCCAATAAAGATGAATCTGATTGTAATATCAGTTGGTGGCGGTAATGTACCGTTAAATCACTGCCAGCCATGTTAGAGCATTTCGATATTTTCAAGACTAACAGGATATTGGGTTCAATATATGCACCAAATCTACAAAATGAATGCATTTCACGATAAAGCGAAAAAAAAAAAAAGTTTGATTCTGCCTTTTTCTGCTCTTTTATAATCAACGGCAGAACAAATGTAGGTTTTACAAAATGCAGTCATTTATCTCGGTTAAATCACAATGTGCTGATCTCATAACTAAAATGGGGAATCAACGCCATCAACTGGTGGTTGTGCATCAGTAAAGTTGTTTCCAAGTTAAACATTTATCATGGAGCATCATGGGGAAGCAAACATCTTAAAAATAATAATGTATTAACAATGGAACGTATTATTTGCATTGCCATCCATTTCATTGGGGAACGATGATTTGAGATACAAGTGTAGTTACAGAGCAAATTCATGTTGTATCTCAAAGCACCACTGACGTCATTCACAGTGAACTGAGCAAGCCGAGTGGCCATTTTTCTGCCCCACCCAAAAATGGAATGCATAAAATATTTACAATATGACCAAGTGTGGAAAATATGGAGAAAATATGACTTGTGCTGCAAAGTCATTTCAAATAAAAAAGTGAAAGAGACAGTGGAGTGCGAATGGGAATGATGAAGAAGAATAGAGTCAGAGGGGCCCCTATGCATCATCGGCTTTAATATTGTGAGACCATCCACATGTATCGGAGCATGCGCTCTGATCATGATCAGGATCATCTCTCTGGATGTCGAGCCTTCTTCATCCTCATGCGCCTCCCCTCCCTTCCCGTGCTCTTTCATCCATGCTGAATGTGAATTGTCTCCAAACCAAAATGCAGGCAGCTCATTTTTCAAAGCTGCTATCCCTTCAGTGCAAAGTTTCAAGGGAACGCTCCTCTCATGCTTGTTCCACATTACATGACACCCCCTTAATCCAATTTGCTTTGAAAGTACATTTCTTTGCACTTTCGCATCTCCTTTTAATAGTGTGTGCATGTGGTGTGTATGTTCATTTCGCACACAAATTTGCATGTGCACATTTGGTTGGGCATCGTCGGATGTGTCGGAGTGTGTCACGTCTCGGCAATGATGACTTTGAGCTGCTCGGGTCTCTCGGCACTTGCGAACCATGGTGCGCTCTGCCTGCTTAGCACGGCTGCGTTCACACACACGTTTCTCCCTTTAGTGTCTTATTCAAGAATTAAAACGCATGCTCTATTGGTTTAAGGTCGGATTATTGACTCGGCCAGTCAAAAACGTTCCACTTTCCTCCCGATGAAGTCTTTTGTTGAATATTTTGAGTCATTGTCTTGTTGCATGCTGAAGCCTCCCCCTGATTAGTCATTTTTCTGTAAATTGCCAGACAAAAATGTTTTGCAGATTTCAGCCATCATCAATAGAGACTTCCAATATACATGCCATAGCACAAGATGCAAACTACTCATCAGCAAAAATAATTGGAATTGGATTTGGCAAAGAAGTACAGAGATGAGACATAAAACTTTTGGAACAAAGTTTTATGAACTGATGAGACGAGAACCAACCTCTAGCAAAGTTATGGAAAGGTCAAAGTATAGAGAAAGGAAGGATTTGCTTATGATGCAAAACACACAAGCTCATCTGTGACGCATGGTGGAGGTAATGTCAAGGCTTGCACGGCCGCTGCTTCTGGAACAGGCTCACGAGTCATTATTAACGATATAATATGAGCTCATGTACAGTTTTTGACTTGATTTTTACTTTAAAACAGTAAAAACAAAGACATTCTGAGAACAAAAATGGTGAAAAACAGTTTAATACTCTACCGCTATTTCAGTCATTATTTTCAAACGTACTGTATAATGTATTGATAAACAAATCTCTGAATTCACATTACAGGATATTTAACCATTTAGATAGCAGTCAGCCTGTTTTGTTTGTTTGTTTTGTTTTTCTCTCGACGTAAAGTTCGGCCCCCGCGCTTTCAGAATCTGTTGGAATGACATTGCTAGAACTATTGGCTCCGGAGTTACGGTGATTTGAAGTCACTCTCCTCTATGACGCGCCACTTTCCCCCTCCTCCGTACGTGACAATCTGCCAGCTACCGTAAATGTATGTCGTATCGGCGCAAAGCTCCACTTCTCTGCTTCGAGAAGCCGTTGTTATTACGTTGCTAGCGCAAACGGTTCCGGAGTTACGGTGATTTGATAAACATGCGTATTTTTCTGTTCGGGGTCGACAAGTTCGTATTTTGTTCGTAAATGCATCCAAATTTTAGTGAACTCCTTTTTTTCACCTTAGCCTAATATTAACACTGATTCCCCTTTCTTGCTTCAGTTTGTTTGCTCACCGTGCTGCGTGTCTGTAACTTCCCCCTTCTGCTTAGCGTGGACAAACACAGACGTTTTTTTGCAGCTACATTTTTTTTGTTACCAGACCGATTTGCAGCTAACAAAACAAGCCAATCAAATTGTTCTCAAGCGAGGGCTCAATTAAATCTGACCTTTGTTGTGATTAGGGGAGCAGACAGCCTCGAAGAGCACTTTTGGGTTGTTACTGGAGGGGTTAGGTTACCCTGACTTATTATGTTCTACTTCCCCGGAGGCTCCCTCCCGTTTTCAACACAATCTGTTTTGGAAAGCAAGCGACACATTAAAAGTTAATTTCGACATTTTAATTTTGTGTGTGTCAAACTGAGTGAATGTTTTGAATCCACTGAACCACTTAAGTCAACAGTATGCACACTACATTCCAAATACCAGATATCTAAAAAAGTATTTAAAAGAAGAAATAATAATAAATAAATAAAAATCACAGGGTTTTGTCCTTGGAGGGAATAAAAAGAAGATTCAGCATGTGAATGTTACAACCTGTTCAAATTGATTTTTGTATGGGTTTAAGGTTTCACCAAAGCTTCTAATCCTCAAAAGAGAAGATAAATCTAATCAGAATGTTTTTTTTTTCAGAGGGGGATTAGTGACTGCAAGCCTCTCGTTCATTCATATTCCACATTTCTGCTTTGTTGTGTGAGGTGTACTTCTTTTACTGCGCACTCCCTTATCTTGTACACCCATTAACTGTATTTTACCTATTCTCAAAAATGTTCAGCATTTCATTAATTATTAATGCTTTCTTGCTTATCTCTCTGAAAGACGAGGAGCTTTTTTTATCATGTGAGCATCTTTCACAGGAAATCACATCTCCCTGCCCTTGTCCCCGTTTCACCAAAAATCATCTACTTTTCTGGCTCTGACAGAGAACAAACCATCCATTAGCCAAATCTGTATCCCTGTTTTGTCCATTATGCTACATCAGAGAACCTCAATAGATATTTATCATTTTGTAGTATAATGTATTTCTAACAAGGTGGGAACATTTTAGGGTGGTTCCATCAGCAGTATGACCACCAGGCTCAAGTAACAAAGGGGTCGCTTGAAAAGGTTGTTAGTGCTGTTTGTATAGTTATTACGTCCTTATTTTTTTTTAAACTGAAAACTGTCAAATTACAAATTAATAACAAATAATTATTTTCAATGTGTTTCATTTAGTGCAATTCAAGGTTGCCAAATGGTAAAATACATCAAGCTGAATTCCATAACACAAATATTTTACTTACAAAGCCTGGCACTTTCTTGCCATCCGCACTTTTGGTTGAACAAAATCCAGGAAATATTTCACAAGATTGTGTCATCCAATCATTTATAATCTGATCTAGGGAAATTCCGTATTGTCTGACAATTTAGGGATTCGAGTAAATAGACAAAATAACAATATTTGCAGGTGTATGTTCTTTATCCACTGCAAAAAAACAACTAAGATTACAATTCAATTGTTTTTAATTGTAATTAATTGTCATCACTACAAATTAGAGGAAACAATTCCTGCGATAAGATGAATCCCACAACACCAAACATTTAACATTTACAAAACCCCGGCACCTTCTTGCCATCCAAACTTTTGTTTTTGCATAATCCAGGATATTATTTCATTGGATTATTATGTAATCCAATCACGTATAACCGGATCTGGGAAACTGCGTTTCGTCTGGAACTTTAGGGGTTCTGACAGAGATACAAGTACAAGTGTGTGTCACTTTTTATTTTAATTTTATTAGGATTGTGCCATTTTCCTTCCCTATAAATTCATACATGTAGCATATTTTACTCTCCTTTACTGGCATCAAACTTTTTATTTGAGGGCCACTTTGACATTGCCCTACTTTATTAAACATGCTAAAACCAATAAATATAGCAATTATGTATGATAAGGCAAACTCTTTTGATTTTTCATGACTTTAGGGTGGGCTACAAACCTGTATGTCGCTAGATTAGATACACCCATGCCCTGACCAGATTTCCGCATTAAGAACCAAAGCAAGCAAGTATTGTAATCAGCAATAGGAGGACTTTTTTATTTATTTAAAAAAAGCAGTGTTTACTTGAGGATCTCGGTTAATCATTATTGTGATGTTAAAAAAAAAAAATCAGACCTTGACAGCAGAAAGTGGAGGAAATTAGTTGTTGCTTCTGACACTGAAATCTCAATTCATGAGGCATTACAAAGAGAAATTATTTGAATTGTGAAGTTTCTTTGCATATGCAGAAAAGCTCTATGAATTGAATTTATTTATTTATTTATTTATTTGCACACACATACACACACACGCCCTTCAACTCCACCCAATAGGCTTGCAGTCAAAATATTGTTCTTTTATATATGATGAGGGCCGCGAGAAAATGGACAGCGGGCCGCAAATAGCCCATATATATATATATATACACACACACACACACACACACACATAGTGCTTGACATGGGAGGCAGATGGTGGTAGGTTCAGCACACCATTAGCACAAAAAAAAAACTCTGATCATCAATTTTTCAACAACATCCTCGCCTCGTCTTCAGAAGCCAAATTAAAGATCCATCTAAAAAAAACAGATCAAAAAATTTGTGTGTGGATGTATATGATAATTTCTGTTTATTCATCTCAGCAGAAAAAAAAGCCCATCACTGTGCACTTTGGCTAATAGCATATTAATACTAAATGATGCCGTCGTTTTAACAGATGCAAAGCACTTTGAGAAAACTTTGGAGGCTTGATCAGCCGAGTCTGATGTTTGAAAACGTTCATTTCTGATGTGCTGTCTAAGGGCATAATTAGTCACAGAAATGTTGAAATCTTGCAATGAAATACAACACTAATGTTCGTTTTTAATTTCAATTCAGACTCTTTGAGATGAGCTTCCACTAACCTCGATTTAGTTTCCAGCAGTAAATGTTTTCACTCAAATTGAATTCCCATTGTTTCCATTGAATCACAAATGCAATGATTATTCAGTGATTTCTCCTTGAGAGGTAAACAAAACATGTTTTCCAAGACACACAACAATACATGTCGAGATGAATACAAAAACAAACAAGAAGCACTACTGGGTAAACCTCAGCTCCTACGCACTTGTAACATCCACAACTTCCAATTAAGTTGTTTTGAACTTCTCTGCTTTGTTTTTGTGTGTGCATTGTTTTATATATATATATATATATATATATATATATATATATATGAATCCGCAATGCAGAACGTGGTATCATTAGCGGCACTTCTGCTACCGACTGTTCCTCTTTTTCACTTTGTCTGTCGCTGCCTTTTAAACTCCCGATGCATCTTTTTTTTTTGCTCACATTGCTTTCATCTCAGATCAGAAAAGCAAAGTCATATATTTAAACTCTTTTTATTTCAAAATAGCACATAAATAAGTACAGTGGCAGTTAAACTGTTTCATGTGAGCTGTGACTTCTTGATACGACGACTTTGTTCTAATTTCCATCTCCAGTTTTGGTTTCTATTCTAGCTATTGCGCGATACAGTGCCAGCCTTTATATGAAAATTGTGCTTTTTAAAAAGGCAATAATGTTACATTTTTCTACATTGTGGTTGGCAGCGGTTTTAAACTTTCCTGCATTATAATGAGGGCTATGCCAAATATTTTGGTTACATTTTACCATGTACAGTAAGGACAATATTAGTCAATCCGGATCGGCGACAACCATATCACTTATGCAAACATAATGCTAATGCTATTTGTTACCCTTTAACCCCGTATTCCACTGTGAACATTTGTCATTACTGTATTTTTTATTTTTATTTAAATCAAGTAGCATGTAGAGAGCTGTTTTACTTTTGAAAAAATAAAAAATAAATTTTTTTGTTTTTGTATTTGTGGGTAAGCAAGGAACATCATTGCCATTCATTTCAACCCTGCATCATCTTTATCATCGAGATTATATTGTGATTCTCACCCTCATTACTAAACTGGAATCTGCGAACAATTTTGAGTTTCTAGCCTACATTTCTCCAAGCCCTGATTTTTTATCAGACATGAGTGCGTTGCGACACGCGTTAACGTGAACGAAAGGTTCACATCTTTCCTTGGGAAACACATACCTGCGCAGTCTGTGGTTCATCCTCATGTATATTTAATGGTGAACGGGATGGAGCTCTTTATTATTGATGGCCGACTGCTCAGCTGTCTGTCTACTGCTCTTGTCGCTCTTATGAGAAGTCTAAGTTACGGGGAGTGACTCATAACGAAATCAGAGGGTGACCGCCTAACGCGGAGGAGGGAGGGGGGGGGGGATATTTTCAAGGGAATCAGCCTCTTGGGTCGACATAGGAGGAGGATGAATTCACTCAGTGAGGCAGATACATGGATTTTGCACAATCGTTTTAATGGCTCCAATATATAGTGCAAATGGAGATAATAAACACCCTATAAATAATCTTTGGCTCTGGTATGCTGTTTTACGATGTGTAAATATTACATTCAAATGAATTCAAATATGTAAAAGCTCTGAGGTCAAACCGTTGTAAGTCACTGACCTCCCCAAATAAAAGATGATGCATGTTAGTGAATAACGATTTTACAAATACTCTTTGGATGTGTGGCCTTGCCAATGTTTCAGTCTACAAGTTGGAACTTAAATGCACTAAAGCAGTAGTTCTTAACCTGCTTGGAGGTGCTGAACCTCAGCAGCTTCCAACACGCATTCACCGAACCCTTAAAGCAACACAAGATTTATTGAAAACTAACAGGCTATTCTGTGAAATGTTTCATTTCAGCACTTCCCGGAAAAAAAGGATTATGATTTTATAGTACTTTTGCGTTAAGTACAGTATCGGCCATGTTTGGACAGTCACGTGGTCATCGTGACGTATCGCGTACTATAAACACGCAAAGGTGGGTAGAGTAGCCAAAATGTGTACTCAAGTACTTCAAAATAATATTACTCAAGTAAAAGTAAAAACTAGTCATCATAAAAATCACTCGAGTACAAGTAAAAAAGTATTCTCTTAAAAGAATACTCAAGTGCTGAGTAACTGCTTGAACTTGAAGTCAGCCACTGGGAACTTGCCAAAGATATATAAGAAGGACGTATTCAGTCAGTCCGTAGCGAGTTGAAGCTCGGGGCCGTCTGCAAATTGTGTGTTACAGAGACTCAAATTAACGGTCAAGTCACCATTGACATTGGTCACTCTGGAAATGGAAGTTGAGGACGGTCCCTAACCGAGACGGTAAACATCTGGCTGACTTGTACTCTGCCAGGCCATGCTACATGTTGTGTGCTAAGCACGCTTTAGCCTACATTAGGAGAGGCCGGCCACCATTGCCCGCCCCCACACGGAATGACATGAAACGTGCTGAGGATTTTACTTTGATCAGAATTGGCACAGTATGTGGGATAGAAGACGGCATTTTTTCTTGCCCGTTACATCAGCAAACTCCCATTCAATTGAACAAAGGTGGCTGTTGTTTATGCACTTGCAAATCATGCAGTCACTCAATTCAACTCTATATTTATAGAACAATATAAAACAAACACCACTTTTTGAAGAATGAAAGCCAATACAATGCAATCAGCAGAGGCTCCAGAATTGTACCATGTGGAGCACCATATGTTCAGTTATACATGTGACAGGCCAAACAATGTATAGCTTGATCACCTGCAGCTAATGATGGCTAAGAGGCGTGTCTGCACGAATCATATGAGTCGGGTGTGTGTGTCTTGATTGCCGCCAAACCCCTTGCGACTGATTTACAGAACCTCCGATGCCAAAACCATGCCAAACAAATCATTGATTAAATTGAATAACCACAACCCATATTACCATGGAATAGAATGAAAATATTTGATCACTCCCACAGTGGCAAAGCCATCTGTCTCTCGGACCTGCCAGCCTGCACTCGTTTGCGAAATTACCAACATCAGGTCTAACCCGCCTCTGTGCAGAGATACGCCACTTTTCGTGCCAGATTAACGCTGATCAGGGAACGTTTGAGGCCGGAATTGTAACAATCACAAACTGGATGTGATTTCTGAGTTACTTGACAAGACGCAAAACAACATGGAGCAGTTGAGGGCTTGCATCAAAGAATTAACCACACATTCGGCTAATTGATTAGGTTCAGGCAACTGTAATTCAAGTCAGCCTATTGCCAACAACAATAGCACTCACACACCAACAAAATGGACCAGATTGAAAGCACCAACATGTTTTATCAGCCGAACAGCAGCACCTCTGCTGCTCAGGAAATCCGTAATTTTCTGTAAAGTAGCACCCAATTTTCTTTGCATGTATTCGATTCACATATTGAAAGAGGTGTCTGCAAGTACATCATGTTGACTGTGCATCGGGGAAAAAAAGTTTTTAAAAAAGTGTGTGTTTGTGTGTGCAAGTATTTAGAGGGACAAATAACATGCAATGATAATTTATTCCTTCCTACAGTCATGTTAAAAGAAAGAAAGAAGGAACTTAACATGTAGCGGGAGATTAAATAATGAAATTGCAGCTTGAATAGATCAGTACGCTGTGATCCCGCATAACAACCTCCCAGTGGATCTTGTTGCACGCCATGTCACAAAAAGATTTTTGCGACATTCGGCTTTTCCCATTCTACAAGATTTGTTTGGTGCCGTTTTTACGCAGCGTGTACTTCCCCGATTCAACCCCCCAGTTTTTAATAAGCATTTTGCTCCAACATCCTTATTGATGGATAGTTTTAAAATCATAAGCCAATAATTTTTTGGTGTCTTTTTGAAGGGGGCATTGAAAACAAACAAAACAATCTTATAGCCTATGCCAGTGTTGTTAAAAGTAGGGGTGTGTTTTTGAAAAAAAAAAGAAAAAAAAGTAGGGGTGTCAAAATTTGTGCGTTAATTTTTTGCTACTTTTTAGTTTATGCACATATTTGTGGAGACTGGGGTCAAGTTGTATTTTATCATTTTAAAAATGTGCATCATTTCACAAGTGACTTCATGTTAATGATTATATAGTTCTTAATATGAAAAGAAAAATGCACTGAACTGTCATCAATGTCTTATAAATGCAATTATGCGATCTAGTGGCAGAAAAATAACCAACACAAATCAATATCAAACTCGTATTTTTAAAGTACAGTACAGTGTTACATTTTCTGACATTTCTCTTGTTTAAACATTCTCAATATTCAAACCTTCATAAATTTTATAAAATAGGTACATTATTGTATAAAAAAAAAAGCAATTAAAATTGCACTAAAAAAAGTTATAGCAAAGGAAGACTGGACATCTTTTTAATTTTAACTTAATTTTATGAATTATGATATTACTGTATCAATGACTAAAAAAATGCAGCCATATTTCTATTAATTGAAAAAAAAATCCACTTCTATGTTAAGAATATGAAAATGTTGAGTTAACTATTGTAATCACTGGATTAATTATGATTAAAAAATGTAAGCGCCTGATACCCTTAGTTAAACGTGAAGACAATTTGCAGGAAATTAATTCATACATAATTTGTCTTTGCGGGCCTCGTAAGATGATGTTGCCGGCCGGATCTGGCCCCCAGGCATTGAGTTTGACACCTGTCCTCTCATCCAACCAACCAAGATATTAGAACATGTCGCTAAGAAAACCGTAAAAAAAAAAAAAAATAATCTCGTTCCAGTACTGGAAGCCTCCATGTGCAAGTCTGCCCACACACCGCCTGCAAGCACACCTGTGGTCGCCAAGGAAACAAACATTCCCACCACCTCCTGATTTTTAAGAATCCGAGTGACTTCTCGCGCCGCTCTTTTTTTCTTCCCACCTTCCCCTCTCAGCCGCTGACACAAATTCAGCCCTCCATCCTCCTGTCTCCCGGGGCTCATGGAACCTTTAACGCAGCTTTAATGAAATCTCTGGGATTGTCCCGTGGCTGTTTCGCTCGGACTCCCTTCACCGGGCGGGGGCCGTACCCCTGTTTCAGCTGAGCACCAGAGATGGAGCGCACTGGCTAATTGCAGGGCCTCAGGACAAGTGAGGGGATGGAGAAAGGTGAGACAGGCGAATTAAATGATAGATGGGGGAGCTAAACACAAAAAAGGATCCAGGCACATGTTTTTAAAGGCCACGTGTGAACGAGTTCAAATCCTTCTGCTGAGTTGTTTTCAGCCCTGTTGCCACACTAAGCTGCGCAATTGTCTTGCTAACGTTTAAATTGTTCAAATACACATTTAATTAATTTATTTTAAAATTGCACATTGTTGATACTTAAGGCTTGGTTAATTGGAATATACTAGAGCAGCTAAAAATGCACGCAATGTATTTACACACTGCCAGCCAAGCACGCACCGATGTAAGCAATAATTGTTGATAACGCAAAATTAAAGAGAGACACTAATGAACAGTGGAGCAAAGTTGCAATTTATTCAGTTAAAACTCTGAAATAATATTATTCATGAAAAGATGCTATCACGGGGCATTTTAAATTGCGTCAAAGGTTACAATGCTCCAAATGCAAACAGCTTTGCCACAGATCGTAAATCATTCATTGATCTCAATTATGAGATATTTAAGCCCCGCCCACAGTGAAAGTATGAAAACGAGCAACAATAGCTAGATTTTCTTCTAATCTCGCCAGTGATTGATAAACTAGTGTCAAGTTAGTCTCCTGCCAAGGTTATTTTAGTTAACGAAAACTAACAAAAAAAAACCTCAAACAAAAATTCTAAAACAATTTTGTAAAAGGAATAAAATAACAAAAATGCTTTTTAAAACTGTAAACTGAAACTGCATTTTATGTTTACAAAACTAATTGTGAAAATGTCCTTCGTTTTAGTCTTTGGTCATTAATTTAATACATAAACCCTTGGGGATGATTTTAAATGTGATTAATTTTTTCGGAATAATCACGTTTGAAAGTATGTCACACAAAAGTGACGTAATCTAGCAGCAGCCAATAGAAAAGCACCTTCAGATGACGTCGCCTGCTTGACTTTTGGCGTCAATGGCTGGCTCGGCTCACCTGCTTTTTCATTTAACTCAGCCAATATGCAACGCTAGGTAAGAACATTTTTCATTTTACCAAGGTGTTTATTAAATATTGCGCACAAGCAATACACATAAAAAAAAAAAGAGAGCTAATACTGAAACTAACTAAAACTAAACTAAAATTAGGCGTATTTTTAAATAACTAAAACTAAAAAAAAAAAAACACCCTGAAAACTAAATAAAACTTAATTTAAAAAACAGAACTCCAAAATGTAAATGTAAATTCCAAAACTATAATAACCCTGTCTCTCCTGCTCCTTAATATGAACAGTCATAAAAGCAAGAGCGCTTTAACTGCCAACAAAATAAGTAAATATATTGTTATTGTATTTTTATTCTTAGCGCCGTTGTGGGAGTGAACACAGCCACCTTGTTTCCAGGCGCACTCGAGGCATGGCGGAATCCCTGCAGAAGATCGAAACACACAAAGTATTTTCGTAACGTTAAATCAGCTCTGTTTGTTCAGTCCATATTTAAAAGTTTGCAACAACAACAAAAAAGTCTGTCTTATTTTAGCCGATCCCGTTCTCCTGATGATAGTTGACAACATCTGATAGGCTCACCTCGGTGCTCATCAAAGCGCAGCATCTGTTCACGCCCTCACTTTTATTAATGCGCTTTCCCTCGCTGTGCCATTGGTGCCGACTTTAATTAGCGCAACCATGAGAAGATTAGGCACCCGCCAACCTCTACAAACATCATCGTATGGAGCTTTACTATTTTATCCCCGATCAAACAACTTGACTTTTAAATATGTCTTAGATCTTTGGGTTATAAATAGTCTGTGTTGAATTTTCGTGACACGATACTCATGAAGTGGAAGGTTGGACACTGAAAGCGAATCACAGTTTGAATTTTGGGCTTATGGGTTTGCATGTAACCACCATGATTTTAGAGGATAATTCAAACATATCACCTGTTTGTTTGTTTTTAACACTCCGTGGTGTCAGACACGAGGCCACTCTGCGAAAGACACCATCTGCTTATTTTCATGTGAACGGTGTCTTCAGAATTTAATGTCCAATGTGAATACAACACAGACACGCACGTGCAATAGAGTAATAAATCTATATTATAAAAATAGATTAATTTAGAGTTGCTTTGTGTAAATATATTAAAGTTTGGGGGACTTTTAAGGACACGCACACACACACACACACACACAAAAGAAGAGTTAAATTAATCTTGCAGCTTGTTCTCCCACAAGGAATTGTATCGCAAAAGAAATCATTGTTTGTCTGCGACATCACAGACCGACACAGACATCAAAAGTCTCAGGGTCTGAAATGTCTTTGGTACCCCCCCCCCCCCCCCCCGATCCCCCCCATACCCCCCGAAAACAGACACGCACACAAGATGCAAGCACAAAAACATACAAATCAGTGTGTCTGAGATCAGGCTGCTTCTCAAGGCTGAGTCATAGTTTAATGTCAGAGAGATCAGTTGTGGTGAAAGATTTCATTAAGATAAAACTTCCTCAATGGTTGAAATGTATTCCGGGTGATTGAAATTTCTTTTTGCTGAGGTTTCTCGCAACATCATTTAAATAAGAACTTGAGAGCATCGAACGATGCGGCGCATCGGTACCATTGTCTGTTTAGTGAAGAAATTATTTGCGTATGAAAAAAATCACCCGAGAATTCTATTTCAAAACCTCATTATTAATTTGCAAATATCACACACAGGTGAGAAATAAGTGGGAAGTCCAGAGAGAGTTGATGAGCTGTAAGACACTTGGTTGAATGCAAATGAAAGTGAGGGATGACAAGGGAGCCATATTTAGGGAAATATAGTTTGCCCTCGGGGACCGATTGCGCCCGTGTTCGGGGATCAAGGGCAGCTGTGCTCCACACGCGGAGCATTGAAGCGGAACTAATGAGAATGTAATGGCCCTCTATCAAGCAGCTCACAAAAATGAGTAGGCGCCACATACACACACACACATGATCAAAATTGTACAAAATTTTGAATAAATATTCAGAACTATAGAGCTGCTCGATGATGAAAATATTAATCACAGTTATTTTGGTAATAATTGAAATCATGATTAGGATGATCGTAAAAATGAGCGTAAAAAATATGAAGACAAAATGCTTGGATGAAACAAAATGTATTAAATTAGTTTTTTTTTTATTGTATTAATAATCTTTTTTTTTTTTTTTTTTTTACAATTATACCGTCTTTGTAATTGTGGAGTGTAATAATTGAATTTGAATTTCGATTAATTGCTCAGCCCTAGATTACTATATTGATCCCGAAAAGGGCAAGTCACAACTCGTCAAAAGAAAACAATGACCAATACTTGACTCCTTTGCCATTCCGCAGATGGGTAAACTACTAGGATAGTTGCGATGTGGCACATCTTATGAACAGTGTTTAGTTCTTCATCTCAACAGTCCGGGGTTCAAATCTGACTTTAAACGTTCAACTCGATCGACCCAGCCTCGTACAGACTTGTTGGACAAATGGTGGCAGTTGAAAGCTCTTTGAGGCTGGTGACCCCTTCGTGATAACATCCAGATAAGCACAAAGACAGTTGGCAGAGGGCAGTTTTTTGTGACATCGCTAAATAGTCTGTGTCCATCAATAGGTAAAAGTCTAGAATGGTTTGAAAATGGGTATAAATGTAATGGTTTTCTCATGGTTTGGTAATGGTTGACGACTTAAATTGTAGAAGGAACTCAAAAACAAAACAGTTTTTATTTTCCGAAAAAACCTAAACAAACAAGACTACCAAAATACTAAATTAACGAAAGACCGAAACAACAGGGTCCAAACGGATAAACAGACACAAGGAAGACTACGCTAGCCGTGACAAGGGCCAACAGAGAACAAGAGAGAGACGTGATGATGACAACAAACCAACAAGGACTGAAAGAAAGCAAGGGTGCTAAATACAAACAAACTGACGAAACAATGAGAAACACTTGAACAAGACAACAGTGGCCGAGAGAGTTGATTGGTTGACGCTATGAACCGTGTTGCCAAGCACAGGTGGACACAGCCAAACTTAACGAGACTGACATTGGAAAAAAAGGACACTAAGAACTCAACTAAAACCAAATCAACAAAACAACATACGATGACAGTTTTGCCAATATTTTTTTTGTATAAATATCTCTTTCGTCACATTCTCTAACATTTGAAGTTTTAATTATAACATGCAAAAACTGTGGAACTATTGAAGTCAATCTCTGTAGTCATTTTAGAGCTCATGAACAGTCAACCAAAAATAGAATGAAGTCACTTCATTTGCGCAACGAGCGCTTACGTCGCGTGACAACATATCAAATAGGCCTATTAAAAACGGCTTTGATGTTGGTGTCTTCATAATGTTGAATGCATTTTCCTCTACAAAAGAGATCACAGACATCTGATTCAGTCTTAAGCTTTGTCCACACGTAGCCGGACTTTTTTTTAAAATCGAACATTTCACTCTCTCTGTGTAAATGGTAAATTCATTTCATTTATATGGCGCTTTTCCATCTTACTTACTTATTTTGACTACTCATTCACCCACTGATGACGCGGCATCAGGAGCAACTGGGGGGTTCAGTATCTTGCTCAAGGATACTTCGACGTGGTCACAATGGCATGGGATCGAACCCGCAACCCCCTTGGGTGGGGAGACGACCACTCTACCATATTTAGAGCAATATCCCGCGGCGACGTCTAATGAGACATTGGGCAGGGGGCGTTACGAGTATTTTTGTGATGACGTACATCTCTGTAAATATCCGCAAATCCCCCCCCTTTGGTGAGAGTTTTCAGCAACCTTCGTTTTTAACGAAAAAATGTCTGTGGACGTGTGGATGAATAGGGCAAACGTCAGAAAAATATCTCCCGTTTGCAAAACACCCGGCTACGTGTCGACAAGGCCTTACATGACAATGAGGAAGCTCAAATCCCCAGAGGAACATGTCCATGAAATACGTATATAACCATTATTGGGATTACAACGCGCAAGTAATTGCCACAACAAAAAAAAAAGCCAACATACACTGTAACGTATATGCGAGGCAAGCACTTTTTAAATAGTACATGCAACAGCTTCATTTGGTGACGCAAGATGAACTGCATTCTTTCTAAAGGAGATCTTGGCTGTACTGCAGTGAAAACCTCACAGATGAATAGATAAACCTGCTAGTACCAAGACATGGAATTTATTGCCTGTCCAGCTAATGAAATGGTTTAAGATGTATGGCGGCAGGAGGGTCAGAGGATGAATAGGAAAACACAAGAGAAACGGATGAGCGCAGATCTGATCAACGCCTCCTCTTCTTGCTTGCTTCCTTGCTCATTGCTCATTTCTCTTTTGTCTCTCTCTTACTTGGTCTTTGCCAGCCTCTTTATTATGTGCGTGGTATGTAGCTAGCTGGTTTAGGTATTTGCACTTTTTTTTTTACGGATGCTTGTTCCAAAAATTCCTCAACGTCTCGCAGGTTATGTCAGCCAGATTGTTTTCAAGGTTACCCCTCTCCTCATGAATCAATTTATATTGCTTTCTTCACAACCCCCCCCCCCCCCCTCTCCTTCACTGAGCCTCATTTTGCAGCGAGCACGGAGGAGTGCAGACATGTAAATTGTTAATTTGGTCCCAAAAAGGACGATGCAACGGGCCTCAGCTGGTGAAAAAAAGCAATCCTCTTTCCATTAGGCTACTCCCCTCACTTCTGCAGTGAAGTGATTCCTATTAGAGTTCAATTTAGAAGACGGTATCACACTCAACTGTTTACCAGCCTGTTTCGAGACCAGATGACTTTGTCTTGCTCTAATTTCTCTCTCATGTCTCTTGCTTTTTCCTCAGTGGACTCAGCCTTTAAGGCAACTTTTTTTCCACCTCAATTGCCTGCACTTGACTTCGGTGAAGCGAAAGTCCCACGCGCTCTCAGGTGTTTCCAGGGGGAATCATATCTTGTGACAGGAAATGTGTGCAAACAGTTACACACGGGGCAGCAATGCCCAAATGATAACATTTGACGCTGATGCTGACAGATTCCACGAGCAAATGATATGGAGTGAGAAAAGGAAAACTATTAACTTACAGGCATCCGGCGCTGCCCCACATGACGCTCGCCCGCTGTGATGTGTGCCGTCAGAACTGCTCTGTCTGTCTTCCTCTTTCATGTGAGCAGACATCTCAGCTAAGGGGGGGGGGGGGGGGTGCTAGGGAGAAACAACAGATAGGAAACTCTTCAGACTAAATTATATTGACCTGGGAAAGGCCTTTTGGTTCTGTGAGGACATATAACATCACATGGAGACCTAGATAAAACTTTCCAAATACGTTCAAAAATGGCTTCCAATTCCAACGTTTTGAAATTGATTTCCAATAAAGCTGTCCCTGTCTTCTACATTTTGCAATAAGTCAGGAAACTGCCAGCTCTAAACAGCAGGATACCTGTAATCACAATTCCAATAATGCATGCATCCTCCACAGACAGAATTGACAGGCATAGCATCTTCCAGTTGTTCCAGAAATCCAGAGGTAGCAGATCCAAGTCCAGAAAGTAAAAACCCTGCTTCAGTTTGGCTTTAGCCCCTGGTGCTAGCTAGCTAGCAAGCTCCGTAGCAGGTAAACGAGCACCATGGGAGCTAGCTAGCAAGTGGTCCAGAAAGTAAAAACCCTGCCACTGTTTGGCTTTAGCCCCCTAGCTAGCTAGCTAGTTAGCACCAGGGGCTAAAGCCCCCTAGCTAGCTAGCTAGCACCAGGGGCTAAAGCCAAACTGTGGCAAGATTTGACTTTCTGGATCTGGATTTGCCACCTCTGCAGAAATCCAAGGTATAGTGAGCTCCGAACGCCCCAGTTTCTCTCTTCCCTACTCCTCTCGTTGAGATTGTGTCGAAAGATCATCTGACCAATTCCATGATTTAGATTTTTGAAAGAAAATGCAGTGTGAGGCAGATAGTTAAGGCAAAAGAAGTTCGTCATTGGATGCCCATTTAGCTATGCGCCCAACAAAACTGGAAAATTGAAATTGTAAAAAACTGTTTCGCTAAAAACGCTCCATCTTCACCCTTGGGTAAGTCTTTTACGAGTTCTCAGTCTTTTGTACATGTCAGCAATTAAAACTGGTATTTAGAAATAAATCTCTGCTTTCCCATACGACGGTATTCGTGTGAATGGATATTGACAGAAAATGTGTCACATTGTTGTAATGTGAGTCAATATTACCCCGTTTGCAAACATTGCAACATGTTAATTACTAGCTGTATGGCAACACAAAACTCCCTATCTTGTCTGTGGCGATAAAATGTTCAAGGGAGGCCGATGATAGGTGCAATGTACGTTAATGTTGGCGTGTTCAGTCATGTTTATAACACCCAACATCATTTAAACAGATTACAGCCATGGATGGAAAATAAGGATAAGTAGGCATAAAGAATTGTTACATTGGCCATTTTTCTAAACCATTATGGCAAAAGCTCTTGGAATTTACTCCAACATTTATCTTGAACACCAGAGTGCACGATCTCCACCGTATATGATTACAATCGAAATTTGCTCTGTATCTCAGCTGCTAACATTTCCCTACTATGTCTACCAGTGACATGGTCTGTTGCTGGTTCTGCATTGCCTGAGAAATGTCAATGTATGGGTTGAAAATAACCTTTCAATTAAGTGTTAATCTCAAGGTTGTTGGCACACATTCAGTCTGAGAGGTAAAGTGGGGAGATTGGTATCCGCGAGGGTCCATGTGTCCATCTGTAAGGAATTCATTTGTTGATGGGATCTAAAGAGCAGCCGAAAAGAAAGCGATATAGACTGAATGCCCATGAGGGATTAGATTAATCAGCAATGCAGAAGCGGAATTAATCTCAATCTTGCCTTTCTGCAGTTTCATTTCATCCTGAAACCTTGGCTTTCTTTTTCGAGGCTTTCTGAGGCAATTTTTTTTGTGTGTGTGTTTGAATAGAGATTGAAGTATAATGCGCCCTTCGTAGCACACTCATTTTTTTGTGGAATGCATCTTTTACCGCTCAACTTTAAGTACTGCATATTTACACAGATCTTTGTGGTTGACTGTAGATCAGCTTGAAATAATATGCAATACAGATTCTCAAAAACAATGGGAGATACTGACTAGCAATCACTTGTTCATCTAACTAAACCAGAGGTGTCCATATGCGGTCTTCGAGGGCCACTATTTTGCATGTGTTAGATGTTTCCCTCCTCCAACACATCTGTATCAAATGATCATATCATCAGCAAGCTCTCCAGAAGCCTGATAACGATCCTGATCGAGGACATCATTTGGTCACCCCTGATCTAAACAGACGTAAACAGACATATTTAATAAATGTTTTAGTCATTATGCTTCGAGACTAAAGGAAACTCGCAACACGTGCTTCTGTCAAGCTAAGGCTGGTTTGGTGACTTGATCTACCACAAGTCAACAGTAGCAGGAAGCAGACTGGCATCTCTTGAACTCGTTTTTTTGTCTGCAGTGGGACTTGCACCATGACCCTCCACGACCAAATCCATACAGAGGAACTACTGCCTTGCTGCCAAGTCTTTAGCGGTCAAGTGGTAGCAACGTTCAATCACTTCCAAAGGTAGAATTTGACTGAATAAAACAGAGGTTTGCAGCAAATGTACCTTTAATAACTCTGTTTGTTACAAACAGTCTTGCTTCAGCCTTCTGCGATTATTATTCTTGTTAAAATCAAGAGCATTTTTAATGATATCGAGGCCAAGTTACTTGAAGTAACTGATGTGGTTTGTTAAGTTCAATGTTTCAAACCTTGTATTTTTGAAATTGATTTTCTTATAAACATACCATGAATAAATGGTATAGAGTGCACTCAGCAGCTACAATAATCAGAAAGCTGGCTGTGGCATCATTTCAAATGTCCTGCAGCCAAAGACGACGCGGGTGCCTCTTGTTAGCGCCGCAGTGGATGTATTGTCCGGCAAGCGAGCATCATTACCTCCCATCGTCATAGCCTTACAAACCAACAGCTATGCAGTCCAGGAGTGGCTGTGCTTGTCATGAATGCCGCAAGAGGGATACAGTTAATGGCTAAAAGGGAGAACAGCCTACTGGAGTGTTTTGACCGCATTACAGGAAACCTCAACATCCTGACCTTTTCCTTTCAAAGGAGAGTCTCAGTTCATGAGATACTATTCCTTTGTTTTGGCATTCCTTATTCACGCTTCACCTTTTGTCAGCTTTCAAATGACTTGTGCTCCTCACTCACCTTTGACTGGCGACTCCACTAACATGCCTGTTAAGGGCAGCAATTACCTGCAGTGGGTTAAAGAGACCAAAGGTTGTATCTCACTGAGCGGTGAACGTTTGCAAAGGTAGCAAACGTTTTAGCAACATTCACACAAATGTTTGGGAACATGTTACGAAAGCCGTATCCCATTGAGGGGTAAATGTTTATGAGTCTTCGCAAAGGTAGCTAATGTGCACTCCGTCAGTTTGTTCAAGTTTCGCAAACATTCTCTAAATATTCTCTTAACAGTTTTCATGGCTCTCAAACAGTTTTAATGTTTTTTCCTTGTCAAGATGTTCAAAATTGCCTTATGACAAGAAAACCCATTACAACTGTTTCTAGAATATTTAGAGAACATTTAGCAAACGCTGTGACCTTGAGTGAACCTGGACGTGAAATTAACATTCGCTAGCATCGCTACTGTTCATAAGAGCTTGCCAGCATAGGTGCTGTTGCTTAGCAATGAGATGACAAACATGCGTTAACAGCAGTGCATTTTTGTCTTATTGTTTGTTTTTGTAAACTCTATATTCCACTATTGTTACAGCCAAACCCAGAGAGTTCAGTATAGCTCACAGATCCGAAAGAAGGTCACTAACCTGTTTGGTCAGATTGAAAGCCATCATTTAACTCTGATGACAATAACACATTGTGTGTACAGAACATACATTTAAATCTCATTTAGAAACAATGTGCACAAAAATAGAAAATGAGGCTCAGATAAAATCACCTTATTCTCCCAATGCTTGGATTGGGATATGAAACCAAGTGTTTGAGCCGACTGTTTAAATCTGAATTCATGTTGAACGCAAAGGTACGTTGAAACGGCGAGGACGAGGAACTTTGTGAAGCACACCACCTGACCTCCCCCCTGCCAACTCAAGTGGTTTCAAGTGGCATATAGTTGGAGAGACACACACTAAGACGAACATTAAAATGGAAGCGTACAAATGAAAGTAATAAAGAGAACATTTTGGCCCTCAAAGAGCTTTGAGGGTGAAAAAGACTGATGAAGAGAACCTAAATTGCAGGTCAAAGCCTTAATGAGCATTTAATCTGGGACATAGAAAAGGTAGCAGAGTGGACAGCTACCTGGCATGAAAGTGGGCTTAAAACCCTTGAAATTCTTTAACCTCTTGTTCAGAAACCTAAGCATTAAAATAAATGACTGTGATTAAAAAAGGGAGATTTTTCTGTCCAATTCTTTCTTTTTACGGCCTCTAATTTCAGGGCCAAGTCCTGACTCCACTTCACACGGATCTCTTGACACTTGTACGCTTTCAGTGTCAGTTCTTACTGAAGAATGAAGTAATTCTGAACTTTGTCTCAGGGCTGCGTTTACTGCTGTTTAATCAACGACTCACATTTTGACACACATTTCACCAAAGTCTGTAGGTCACGTAATACTTTACCCGCTTTCAACAAGTCAACACACTGAAAGGTTTGACCATCTCTAACCATACAGAGATGAGCCGAACTGCACGGCTTAACAGGATTTACATGTTCATGAGCAAGACCATAACACGCTAATTGCTCTTGGTTAGCATGGCAACATCCGTCATCAGAGTGCGAATTGGTGTTGAGGCAACATTGCAGTCTTGCTTCCTTTCGGCTCGTTAGTGGTTCTGCACTTTGATATAAACACAGCTTCAAAAACAAGGTAATTGGTCCTATTTGAGTAATGAACTAATTTTAAATATTGTAACGACAAACAATGGTGATATAATAGATGAAAAGCTGCTTTCCACAGACTTCCAAACACCATCTCACATCTCATGCAAAATGTTTCACCTTTAAAGTCATCAAAGAAAACAAAAAAAATTTTAAACACCTTTTCTCTTGTCATTGCCGCGCAGTATTCTGCATATGTATACAGTGGCTCACATAAAATCAGGGGTCTAAGAGGCTGAGGGAGGGATACATATTTAGTTCTCACTGGAACCGTGTTCTTGGAATTTATTTCGCCACATGAGTCTTCCGCAAGAGACGACTATTCCTGGCTTAAATGATTTTCAAATAGCTGGCAGATGAATGCCATGTATGAATTAACATTGCCATTCTAGGGATAATGGTCTTAAAATCTGATAATTAAAATTAAAAGTCCAATTATAAGTCCGTTTTGGTTTGTTTTTATGCTACATACAGTGAAGATGAGGTCTGAGCTTCACTATGTGGTCTACAATTACCAGCATATTGTGTAATTACTTGAGTGACCCTGAGTACTTGAACAAAAAAAGTAAACAAAGTGTTATAGGCAAAAGATCAACATGAAACTTTATAAACAGAGAAGTTGCTCAATTAAATCCCTTGTGAACAATGAACCCTTTGTTTTATGGAGGACGTGGTGATTCCCACCCAGACACTGCAGGTCATTCCCACACACGTTTACAAAACGTAATCGCTCCCTATAGAGAGCGCATGTAAAACACACAACAGTTATATGCTAGGCTCTATCTTTGAACTTCTGGACATTTAAGTTTTAAAGCCATGCAAAGGTGCAAAGGGGTGCCTTCTTTGATAAAGCCCTTCATCTGAATCAATCATCGGTGACCTTTTACTGCCACTGTGGAATGTGCGAAGCCTTGATTAGAAGCACCAGTGCTTGTTAGTCACAATGTCCGTCTGCTATTTTTCATCCCACACCTTCTAATCAGACTCAAACACTCAAACATCTGCAACTTTCTTTGGCTGATAATTGAAATGCTTGAAATAAAATAGTATTTTTTGTATATATTTGTACACACATACATGTGTATATATATATATATATATATATATATTCGTGTATGTATATATATATATACACACACGTGTATATATATATATATATATATATATATATATATATATATGTATATATATATACACACACGTGTATATATATATATATATATATATATATATACACACACATACACAAATATATATATATATACGTGTATGTGTATATATATATATATATATGTATATACACATATATATATATACATATATATATATATATATATATATATATATATGGCAGGCACATATAACACACGACTACCCAAACAATAATAGTAAATCAACAGCTGTGGCTATAAAATATGGCCTAAATAGAGTACATTAGAGGTGCTGAAACCATGAATTAAGCAAGACTACCGCAGACAGCGGGCAGTGGAGTCCCGCCAAGGTTTACCTGCATAGAAACTAATCAGAATCAGAATTGGACACTTGCACTGTAAATCCTGCCTTTGACATTTCCCACACAGCAAATGCTTTATGCCATTTGTCATTACCACCTCTGCCTTCGCCCATCAACAGCCAAAATCTATATATCTTCTTCACCTCATACCACATTTTATTTGTAGGTTATAATTGCCTGGGGATGAGAGGGAGTGAGCTATTACACTTACTGCATTCATATACATCCAATGCTGCATTTGAATGTTATTCGCTATGCCATATAATCAGCAGTTGTCGTGGGATGACATCCCCCGAGGTCTAGACACAGGTAGCGGTGGGAGGTGAGCAAGTAGATGGGAGATAGAACTTCTCCGGTGAGTCACTCGGAATGTCTGGAAGGAGACTATTTGCAGTTACTGTATGTATATTCTGTATGTATGTATGTACTGTATGTACTGCATGTTTTGTATATATACTGTACGTACGTACGTACTGTATGTATGTATCGTACGTGCGTATGTACGTACATAAAGGGTTTAGTTTGTATATAAGCACCAGCATCTAAATCTAATACAAAGGGATTCAGTGTTGACTTAAGTAAAAAAAAAAAAAATATATATATATATATATATATATATATATATCTTAGTTGACTGACCACAAGTAGCTACTGTATGTTTGTCACCATTTGCCCGTATGTAAATGATTGCTGTCTCTTAATTTTGTCTACATTACTGCTTTTGGTTTGATTTAGGACTGGAATCCTATCTTCATTCATCAACCATTAACATTTTCGAGATCATAGCAGGGAGAGACACTGTGAATGTCCCCATTTGTCTTCTTCTGTCCTCCTATTTCTGCTCACATACAACAAATTGTTTTGAAGGAAGAAAATGATTTATTGGATTTAATATGGAGCCCACAAATCATCCATCGATTTTCTATACCGTGTATCCCTATTAGGGTCGCAAATATGTCTGGAACTTATCCCAACCAACTTCTGGGTATCCTGGACAAATTGCAAGTCAATCACAAGGGACACATTGACAACCATTTTGAATCAGAATCGTCTTTATTGGCCAAGTATGTAAAACACATGGAATTTGTCTTTACGGACACAACATGCCCAAGAAATATAAAAATAACAATGACTAACAGAGGGAGACAGGATGGGAAGCCTGGCGGATCTCGATCAGCGCCCCCAGTTTCTTCGATGAGAAAAGAAAACAAAAACTACTGTTATGCCCGACCTAGACACATTTGTCACAGAAGAATCCACTCTGAGCTTAACTAGAAGTGCAACGCATTACTATAGAGTGATGAAGGTGAGGGTTGATGGAATTTCTTTTATTGACAATTTGGAGTAGCTTAAGTAGTAACAAACTCCTTCATTTCTCTACATACTGTAACATTGCTGCACAAGTCAATGCTTGAAGACAGTAGACGTTCTATGCTGGCTACATAAACTATCAACACATTCAACCTTTGTAGTCTGGAAATCTCTAAAGTCAAACATTTCCTAATTATCTTTTGGCTATGTACTAATAAATTAATCAAGTCTAAAATTGTTCTTTAAATACCGTTTGTGGATACAGAGCGCAAATAATAGATTGCAATCATTCAAACTAAGCAGCTGTGCAACTCAATGCTAGGAAGCAATAAAAACTACTTTGGTGAGAGATGAAAAAGGTTAAGTGGCAGTGAATAGCATCCCGATGCCCTGCTTATTGTTGGTACCCCACACCTTGGCTTCAGGGCAAAAATACATTTGGATTGAGAACCTGTGTTGTCTGCAGCTCTCTAAAAAAGACAAAGCAAGGGGCAGGTTGATGTATGAGCCAGAGGATGATGTGTAAGAGATTGCCCAGGGTCCTCCTATCAAGTCTAAAAATCATATAAACACTATGGCAGTGGCAGCCAAGGGAAGAGTGGGAAAGAGGAAAAATAGCTGCAATGCAGAAGAGGGGGACAGTTGCAGCTGGCTAGCTGCAGTTCGAGAACAACAACTGTGGTTCTGAAACAAAATCAAATGATTCAATGATTCAAAAGGCTGAAGTGGAGCAAAGTTCAAGTTAAAGTGTAGGTTGAAATGGATGGAAAATGAATGGAAAATGGATGGAAAATGTAGAAAATGGTGGCTTTTGAGAGACTGCCAGCCGTTATTTAGATGCTGAGCTTCAATGGTAGAACAGTATAATTGCGAGGATGGGTAAAAGCCGATCATTAGGTCTAAAAGCACTTTGCGGCACCTACAGAAGAAAGGTTAAAATTGGAGACATTTAAGAAAGAAAGTGCTAACTTCAAAACAAGTTCCAACTTTACATTTAAATAGCAACTTGTACACTAAGCTTGTAATTCCGAAAGCAGTTAATCCCTGTTATTGCCACAGCATCCTTGGATCACCTCTTTTAGTGGTCTACAATATTGATGGACAAGTCAAGAAAGCGCTCGTATTTTTAGAACGAGAGTCAGGGCTGATGTTACTATTTAGAGTTGGGTGCAATGGTTGTACACTTTATAGCAAGTTGTTTTAGTCTTTAAACGATGCTGTTTATTGCCTTGACTTGGATATGAGCACATCACCACATCATTCGTTTTACTTGTCTCTAGTATCTAGTTTCAGGTATCATTCAGACAGACGTAAGGGCATCAGCATTTTATATTTTTGGCTTTGTAGTTTTTGTAAGCATGGCCCAAGGTGTTGTATATTTCCGGCTATTTACCACAAATGATTAAAAAAACATTGAACTCTTAGAGCACGTGTTCGCGCAAAGCCAGGGAATCAGGGATCAATAAAAGGTAGATTCGGCAGGTGCTTTGGAGATTCATAAAGCTTTTTCGTCTACCAACTTCAGGTTGTTGAGCTTCTCAATCTTCCGTTTGAAGCCTTTGAACAACCTGAAAACCTGGGGTGCGCCAACGCCTGCTCCAGGAGTTCAGTATTTTCATCAGAGGTGGTAATAGCAGGACTTCCGCTGAGCAGTGCAAGGAAACGATAAGCTTACAAAAACAGCTAATTATATTTGAAATGTACATTTTCTTCGACATTTTTGAGAGAATCTGCATTTGTCACTGTTTGTACATTTTCTACATAGAAAACCTAAATAATGTGTTTCTTCTTCGGCCATACCAGAGCAAAATACCAATTAAGTTATTTTGAACTAAATAAAATGAGCATTTTCGTCTCGCAATGCTCCAGTTTTTACCCATTTGGTTTGCGTGTTCATAGTGTGAGTGACAGATAGGCAGCCTCTCTGCCTGTGAGACCCAAAAAGCCCCAGCGACTGTGTCGGATGCTTCACTGATCCGGGGCGAGGCTTTTATTTCTGCATCCTCCGAACGGACAGCTGCTCTGTCAGGTCAGTCGAAGCCATGGTGACCTGACATGGCATCCCAACCTGAACAAAAAGCTGCTGTACTGTAACCGAACTACAGATAGAAGAAGAATGTGGAAGTACAGTGAGTTTCCAGCAATACCTTGATTTGAATGCAAATGTGTGATTTCCTATGATGCATGAATCGCAAGCTGCTGCAATTTGAGCGACTTCGCCGAGATGCAGCCAGCCATAGTTAGTTCCGGCTCTGAGCAAGGCCTTAGGCTCACTTCTGAGTTGAGAGGGAAAATTCCCTGAACAAGAATTCTCAGAACAGCACCTGTTTTTAAGGAGTTGAAATCTCCTTCACTGGTATGTTGCACACAGTTGTCATAAGAAACAGATTTAGATCATAATGGATTTTTAATTCCATTGCACCACCTTGATTAATATCCACTTTATTGCTCTCTGCAGCTATTTGCATTAACTATCTTGAATGACTAATTCGTTTTAGTCAAACCGTTATTATTTACAGAGATGGGCATTCCATCAGTAATGACAGAAAATTAAAAGGACAAACTAAGTAAGCACTGACGGAAGTTGGTTTTCGTCCGTCAGTGTAATCGTTTCTAACCATCTTGTTTTTATAGATTTTATTGTCTATCTGGAAATATTTTAATTTGATGTGACCTTTTGAGTGTGGAGTGGAATCTTGTGCACACCATTCTAGTGCTGTCACTAGCAAATATTTTTAGAATCGATTTGGTCAGTTTGAAAATATGACGTACTGAGTCAGGGTGCTGACGAATGACGCACCAGCAAAATTGTGTCAATTGCCACACCGCTGATTATTTCCCTCTTTGACTCCTGAGTAAAAATATCAAGAAATCGTTTGGTATTTATTTACAAAACATCACTCTGATGAAAATGTATTGCTCTCGCTCTTACTTGATTTATTTCCAGTGAGTCCAGACAAAGAATTATCTGCCTTTTATCTTTGTTTGCCTTCACTGCAGGATGGCTCATCAATAGTTGGCGGTTACAGCGGCGTTTGTGTTTGACAAGCCACAAATCATTAAATCATATCAATGATGTTGTGACAGCAAGGGCTTTGTCACAAACAGAGCACTGAGTATTTGATGTACTATTTGTGCATTTGGCGGAAAGTATACAATAAGGTATTTTCCTCTCTACTGAAAGAAAATTATCATAGTCAATTATTGCGTCGTGGTTTCCATGGATCTCATTTAGGCTTCTTCATCTGCCACATCGATGTTTCTCTATAAGCTGTGGTTTTACAATATCAGTCCATTAATTGATGGGTAAAGGTTTTGGTTGATTATGTAGAATTGATTGTTAATTTATTGTGTCATCAAGCAAAATTGAGGACACTGCTTGGCTGGAACCAGTACGAGTGAAAGGCCAGATGTGTGAACGTTGTGTAAATTGTATGCACCCAGAATGTCCACCAGCCAAGGAGTGCTTGTAGGTCCATGTTTCCCTGTGCCCATTGACATTTTTCCGATCTCATTATATTTCTCTCACACCTTTCAAGATTTTCGATCCACATCCCATCCTCCTCTAACTCCGTCTTAGGTGACGTGCCCTTCTCTCTGATGGCTTGTTTCTAGTTCGACCACTACTCTGCCTCCAGGTAGAGCAGCTCTCAGGGGGGCAGGGATCAAGGAACTTGTCACACGCTGACGCGCCAACCAAGATCTTTCAGTCAGCAGGATTTGATGTTCAGTATAAACTGGTCACCAGCTGCAGCTGTATCAGTTTTGCTTCTCTCAACGTGATATTTTGGCTACCCTACTGCATACAGCGGAAGTCGGCCAAGCGTGGGACGATTCAGTTGATTCAGATGGTGAATGGGTTTGCGCCTCAAAACTAAAATAGCTATCTGATATCACATTTTGTGAGATTTTGTGCAGCTCCATGAAGTTTGCCTCAAAAAATAATTTACATTCATATTATTTCTTAAAATTTGAAAGGTCCGGAGTCCTGCAGGTTTTAGGTGTTTTCGCCTACCAACACACCTGATACTGAAGATCAGGATCCCTATCAGGCATGCTGATTATCTGATTATATGTATGTGTTATGATTATATGTATTATATTATAAGCTGATCTCACTCTGCTTCACCTATACTTAATTCCTTGAGTCTCCTAACAACTTCAGGACTCTGGCGGGACTAAAGTATCCTGTTAAGGTGAAGGCTCTGGGATTTATAACAGGTTTCAGTTGAATTAACTCTTTGACTGCCAACCATTTTCAGAAGAGAAAACATGTGGGTGCCAGCTGATTTAGAGCATTTTATCTTTCAAGGTCCACAGAAAAAAATTGTGTTTGGACTGTGGAAACACGGATACTACCAAATGAAAGATTGAACTTTCATCTTTCATCAGAAAAAAAAAGTTTGTTTCTACCTTATTCAGGTTTTAGTAATCAACAATAGACAATAGGTTAGTTTCACCCAAATTCTCTGTTTTGGACCAAAATATGTCAAAATAATCAGTGTGTTCTCCGTGATCAGACTGTACCCACTCCTCCGATGAATATGCATTGGACTCAGGGTACTCTTCATCGTTTGATTGAACGTCCGCCTGGGCATTAGTGCTCGGTTGTGCACCACGTTTTCCGGCGTTAGCATCGCTAGCCGGTGAGGCTTTACGACGTGGTCGAAGCCGCCGCGTCAACGCTTCAACTTCAGCGTCAACCTCGGAGTCACCATCATCATCATCGTCGTCATATCAATGTGCTCTTTAGCACTGGTCGATGCTTTTCCTCTTTGAAAATAATGCTCAACCGTGAGCTGCTTGCAACCGGTCACCATTTTCGCTTCTTCAGCCATTTTACCCTCAACACTCGAGCTCCACCTTACTTCTTCTACTACTGACTCCTACCCGATCTTGTCCAAAAAGAGTAATCGCTGCCATCTAGTGGCCATAAATAGTCATTATACTAACTCGATCTGCTTGATACTTTGAGCACAGCTGGCCAAGGCTTTCCTCCACCCGTTTCCATTAAAAAAAACATAGTTAACGTCTTTTAACGGTTTTGGCGGCACTCATTTGGATTTTACTAAATGTTATTAAACGTTTTTGGCAGTCAAAGAGCACAAACTCACACGCACGCATAAAAAAAGGAGAGAGAGAGAGAGAGCAATGATGATGACATGTTGACTCAGGAAGCAGGTGTGCTAGTGGACGGAAACATCTAAAACCTGCAGGACTCTGGACCTCGAGGACCAGAATTGGTGAACCCTTATTTAGAGTGTTCAATTGACCTGCCGTGCATGTCTATGAAACGTGGGAGGAAACCGGAGTACCTGTACAAAAACCCACACAAGCCTGGGGAGAACATGCAAACTCCACCCAGGAATGCCGAAGCCCGGACTCGATCTCACATCCTCTGCACTGAACTTCTTATTTTCAGTTATCGAAAACAAGTACAACTTTTTTTTTCATGCGCAAAGGGTGTCCGAACATGCATTAAATACTAGCTTCATAGTGATACATTCATTTTTGGTGTCTTAATGTTGGCCCAAGTGTATTCGAAAAAAGGCCACTGTGTTATAATGACAGTTTTGAAGGCAGATGGAGTCCATTCAAGTTTCAATCTTGCACCCTGTTCTCCCACCCAGATTGGCCTGCTTGCTTTTCCTCGTTTTTTCTCCCTCCTTCAACACCCTTTCTGTGTTTCTCCATAATCCTTTGAGGCAGTGCTGACAGCAGAGGTATGATAGAGGAGAGCCTGCTGGAGCAGGGAGGGAAATGATCTGCTAATGGTACACTCTCCCCCAAAGGACACCTGCTTACACTCTACTACCCTGCTGCGCACATAGTTGCTATGTGCGAGAGAGAGTGTTTGTTTGTACAAGCAGCACTCTCATCTTTTAGTACCGTATATCTTTTTTCAATCAGCGGCCCTCTGTTCTCCTTAACATCATGTTTCCATTCAACCGGAAGCATCCCAGATCCCTTTCTATTTCTATGAAACCTGCTTTTACAAATCCAGGTCTGCGCAACTTGTTCAGGGCTCATAAAATTATGCAAGGTTTGATTAAAATAATCTGAATTTGATTATTCAACCGAAGGCAACACCAAAGCACAAAGCAATTAATAACCCTTCCTCACAGTGGCCTTGTTGGCCGACTCCCTGTTTTGTGGATAATAAGTAATCAGCTAAATTGATTACTCATTCATTCTTATTTCAAACATTCACACATTTTACCTCAGTCATTTCTGGAAATCCCTTCGGTCCCTTTGGACCAAACATGCTAAGTGAGCCTAGTGCAGAGTGTCATTGTAATGGCTTGCGAAAATCATTAGTGCTTTTCCGTTTCGCTCCCACAGCAACAACTTCTGAGTTCAAACCTAAACTTAATTTGGAAAATGATAATATGCATCAGGGATCCCAAATGACAACTATTCCATGAGCACTCCCAAGGTAATCTAATATTTATCTGCATAATCATGAAATCAAATCCATTAAAGTAATACATCTTTTAATGTGATAACATAACTGTAACTAGATGACTTGAGGAACCAATGAGGGGAAGTAAACCGCTTTAATTGGTGTCGTGGTCTCTGACAGAAGGTCTTATGATATGGCTCTGACACCAAGCATAGCCAAAAAATTGAACCACTGCCTATTTCCATTCAGCAAACTCAACATTCTATTGCCCAAATTCAATATTCAATTGCACATAGTCAATCAAGGAAATGGAGTTATGCCGATGCCACCCAGGCAAATGAAGGTTACATTTCTTGAAGTTGCATGCTTGCTTATGCTAACAAGCATTGGATCTCGTTTGAAGCAACAAACTGTACTGTGCACTTTTTTTGTACTGCAATTGGTAGGTAGTGATGAAGGGCCTTAATTAGTAGAGTCAAGGTGGCCTTTAGAGTTTGTGTCTTGGAGATGTTAACGACCACGCCGGATGCAGGAAAACTAATATTTTTTGCAACAATTTAAAAATGTCCACCATAACAAAAAAAATATTTCCATACCATTAACTGATCAAATAAGACCGTTAGCTTTCATGTATTAGTTTTTTGATTGGTAAATGTGTGCCTCACTCCTCTGTAGGACTGTGTGTTAAAACAAATGACTTTGGTCCAGTCGTAAAGCAAACACCCTGCTGGGAATGGGCTAATAAGATCCGGTCAGTTGGATACTAAAAAAAGTCCAAACAGTATGTGTCCTTAAAGAGATAGCGAAGCAGGACACAGTCGTAAAAAATAAAAAAAATGAAAAACTGAAAAATGAAAAAAATATTTGTGAGCTTCATCTGACTTAAAGCCTTATGGGGTCCAGTAATGTTGCCATGGAAACACCATTTTCTTTTTGAACCAGGTACCTACGACCATATTTGGAGTATTGAGTGGGACATTTCGGGCGACCTGACCTCAAGTGAGCTTTATAAAGAAGGTCCTTATCTTGATTGAGTTTGAATTGCTATATTATATTGGCCTGTCTCTTGAGTTTTCAGGGCTTGATTTTGACAATTGTGTGCTGAAAGTTCTCTTTATTCAAGGAGCAGTTTCCACTGAGTTCCTTCGTGATCATCGCCGAGCTGCTTTCTAATCTGGGAACAATGATTGGCCCTATTGATCTTGTTGGCACAGCCATGCCATAGGACTTGGAAATGCGGGCAGACGGAGGAAAAACACCACACGCAGCTTTTGCGTTCGGCCTGCATGCAATTCAATTCGTGAATGAGCAGGGCAGCAATTTACTGAATGAACAACCGGTGTGTAACCCCACCCACAATCCCAGAAGTAGGTCACCTCAATGAAGAACACCTGACAACAATTCAACACCCCCACTTGTTCTTAAATTGACACGGTTCAATATCCTTAAAACACACAATTCAATTTTCTATCAATACAAACATTTAAATACCAAATACCAAACAGGTTTAGTAAAAATATCTGCCACCGTTCCATCTGCAGGACAATAATGAATTATTATTTTCCCATCACCAAGTACAGCTCGGACAAAAGTGATATTTAATGTCAATATGCTTGCACCGTTTACGACATACTGGGTTCTTTGAGAGAGAATAGCACCTTGATCATCTTCAAAAAATTGTGACAGGTGTATACTCAAATCCATTGTCCATTCCAGAAAGTAAATGTACACGATAAAGACTTTCTTGTGGAGTAACTGACAAAGCAATAATATTCAGCTTCACACGTGGATAAAGCGACAGCGGGCTGTTTCTTAGATTTCCAGGAAATAATAGCTCCACTTTCAGGCAAGCTAAAGCAGTAGCCAGTCATACTCAGCCTAACATTCTGATCAGCTGCCCAAGTCTGCATTGACATGTTTTCCGTAACGCTATTCCTTTTCCACTGTGCCTTTCAAATACCTTAACACATGTTTAGCTGCTACCCAATGTTGTTGTTTCGGTTCCGAAAAGGTATTGTAAAAATGTACTCACATACAAAAAAAAAATATATATATATATATATATATTTAAAAAAAAAAAAAAAAAAAAAGGAGCAATGATGATGACCGAATGAACAATACTGAGCTCTTTAAAAAAAAGAAGAAAAAAAAGAAAAAAAGAAGAAAAGAAAAAAAGTACTCACAATGAAACTCAAATCTGGCTGAGTAGAAGTCATTACATAGATTAAATTTTAATAATTTAAATGATCAAATTTCATTGTAATTTCACATTTTGTTGATCTTATGAGTCATGTCAAATCTTACCTTCAGGTAAATATGTTAATGTGAAGGTGCCATTTTCTATTCAAGAATAAATCTCATCTTTCATGGCTTCAACCCACTTGCTCTGATTTTGAAGAGCTCAAAGACTCCTGTAATGTTAACAGAACATCCCAAGTCACACGACAACAATAGTCAACATTTGTTAACGCT
Organism: Leptonotus elevatus; assembly: GCF_054856555.1. Classification (NCBI taxonomy): domain Eukaryota; kingdom Metazoa; phylum Chordata; class Actinopteri; order Syngnathiformes; family Syngnathidae; genus Leptonotus; species Leptonotus elevatus. The sequence goes on from NC_141257.1 coordinate 6,157,347, forward strand.
CCATCTTCAGTTTTTACTTCATAATCGTAATCAGCACAGTACTGCGGGGGTCTTCTTTCTCTCTTTAAATAAAGAAGACTTTGGCTTTTCTCATCACTTTTTAAATCAATATTAGACTCACACACACACCTCACTCTTTACTTCTTGAGTGATTACATTGGACAAATCAAACTTCACCAGCCTGTTTTTCATTACTTTGCCCATGTTTGGATAAAACATAAAAAATGCAGGACTGTTTATATCGTAGCCAACAAATGTTCCCTTTTTTTTCTTGTCATATTTGTAGGCAAAACATTCTGTACCAAATGCTCTCATTTTGGACATGTCAGAATTATCCCCAGTCAACGCAAAATATGGTGTTTGTTGAAGACTTCTATTTAAGCATCGATTTCTGATTATAGCAGCCGTTTGTAGTGCATATGTCCATAACTCTTTTGGTAGTCCGCTCTCAAATTCTGGAATCTTCAAATCATTAAAAAAAAAAAAAAAAAAAGTATATTTTTTTAGATCGAACAACAGTGCAAGCAGGACACGATGGCAGCAAAATCACCAACACGTAACTTTTCAGTTGACTCTTTTGGGTTGTCATCATGCCTGCCAGTCCACAACCAGGGCCGCATTTCCTGTATATAAGCAATATGTTTGCGGAATTGCTCCCATACACTCAGTCAAACGGAGCGCTTACGTGAAAATACGGTAAATCTAAAGTATGAATGGGGCGGCGGGTTACGATTCTAGCGTAAGCCCAATATAGCGGAGTAAACGTAGCCTTTCATCTTCACACATCTACTCAAGTAAAAAGTAAAAAGTATTGTGGTAAAACTACTCTTGGAAGTACATTTTTTTTCAAAAAGTTACTCAAGTAAATGCAATGGAGTAAATGTAACTCGTTACTACCCACCTCTGGTTGACGGTGCAGGCGACACTCCGTTAGGTTTGAATCCGTGCATTCCATTTACCTTGGAACATTTTGATCAAATTGATTTTTCATTTTCAGCGTTTTTTGGGCAAGGCACAATAAGCAACCGATTCAAGACTCATGTACAGAGCTTGGGGGAATTTATCAAACGGTACAATCTAAACATCCGGCTTAATGAACTGCTTTAAATGCACACCCTTTCATTTTCACATTTGACTGAGTCCAGGCAGAGTTACCAGAAATGCCATTCAGAGTGCCGGTATTTCACTTTGTAGAATATCAAGTAAAAAGGAGAGCAGAGCATGCGCACTATTCCTTCAGCCAAATATAACATTATTGCAGTCCCTCATGATGTATGATAGAAGTCAATGCCAACTCGCTTCCATCATGCACCTTTTTTCCAGGCTAATTCAGCCGATTGATTTACATCCTGATATGAAAGAGCTGTCCATTATCCCGTTGAACAGAACTTTCTCGCCGCCAAAACATCCCAGTTGAATTCGCGATTGTAACTTTGAACCACTTCTTCTGTTTGTTCCTGTCGCCGGGGGACTCCTGGCTTGTTATTTTTGGAGGGTGCCGGTAATTAAGAGTCTGCGTGTTTGTTTGTTTGTTTTCAACACCACGGCAGATTTGTGTTTACACCGAAGTGGCACAATTAATGGATCAATATGAAGTGGAGAAGCGGGGAGCACTTCAGTCAGTTTATCTTGGAGGTAAATGCAAGTGGATGTGCACAAGGTAGATACAATAAAGTAGGATTACTTAATTAAGCTGCAAGGTAAACAGGAAACAAATATTGTATGTCGTCGCTTTATTTACTAGGATGAAATATTCAATATGCTCATGGATGCTTACTTACAGTGTGTGCTTCATTAAACCATCTTTTTTTTTTTTTTTCTTTTTTTTTTTACTGATGTGGTTTGTGGGGCAAAATGTGTTACTGAATATTGTTAAAATCAACCATGCGGGACTCAAAATGACATCCACTTGCTCTATAATATAGACTGGACAAAAGTACACATTTCCAATCCAATTCTTTTGAGAACATTTGGAAGTGAGTAAAACCAAACCATATCGTCTCGATGCCATGGAGACAGCCTTGTTAGTTGTTATTGTAATTCTATTTTACAAATGGCAACAGATGGACAAATAGATATAATGAACAAATTATAACAGCCTGGCAAACTTGCCCGTTGCACATCTGACTATCTCACACCACACTAAATTGCATCACTGCGGTACCCCAAAAATAATAATAAAACAACTTAACTACCACCCTGTGCTGCTCAGGTAAGATAGACGAGAACCAGGCGGGAGGCTGATTGCTGCCATGCCTCCCCCTCAATGGACGGATGAGGTTTAAGGTCTCATCTCCCTGACCAGTGGGTGGTAGATGAGTTTAATGAGTGGACAGAAAAGGTCAGCATGTGTCTGCACACTACGATGAAGTAGCAAAGAAAAAAGGATGCAAACCCATCACTATTAAAATATCCACAAGGCAGTTGTGGATTGCGTGTCTGTATGTGCGCAGCTTTGCGGAATCACTTCCCTATACCGCAGTATAGCCACACAAACCATCATACCAGCAGAGACGGATTTTCAGAATTTAAACTCTGTGAAGGTGACACAATCCTGCACACACAAATTGCACATGCTCCTGAAAGACATGAAAAGACTGCAAGCAATTGAGGATTTGTCCATCCTTGTACTTCCTCCTAAAGTGCTCTATCTCCACAAACCACATTTGTTATATTAATTTAATGTCACATCTCAGTTGACTCAAAAGTAACTTACTTGCCTCAACTTTTTTTCCCCCCCCCCATTCGCCAAGCACTTACAGAACAAAGCGTCACGGCGCAATGAAAGGGGAAAGAAAATATGACGAGTGACTAAGTGAGAAAGAAGGCTGTGAGATTACAGTAGACTGCCGCCCCCTTCTTTTCTTTTGCCCTTTAGATAATGTCACATTAAGTAAAATACGTTGTATAAAAAGGTAGAAACCAACGAGTTTGTCTTGTTACATGATTTCTTGGCTTTATATCAGAGATGACAAACAAAGGACATGTTGGGATTCGGTGGAGGGTTCTAGTGTTGGTGAGTGTGATATAGAAACTCCTTTTTACTACATGAAATGTAAAAAGACTTTTAGATGATGCTGATCCGTTTTGAAGATATTTTGGTTCTTAACCGTCTCCTACTAAATTCCCTTAAGAATATGTTGCTATTCTATGTCTGTACACTGTGTACAGTGTTCCCTCCATGGTTATTATAGTTTGGGAATTTTCATTTTTAGTAAGTTTTGATTTTGTTGTGAGTTTTTTTTATTTATTTAGTTACCATTAGTTTTCAGGGTGGTTCTGTTAGTTCATTAGTTTTAGTTATTTAAAAAAATGCTTAATTTTTGTTTAGTTTGAGTTAGTAAAATAAAATAAAATAAAAAAACACCATGGTGCAATTACAAAAGTAACGCTTTCTTATCCAATGTTGCATTTCGGCTGAGTTCAATGGAAAAAGCAGGCAAGCCGAGCCATTGGAACTAAGGAGTACTTATAGTTTTGGAATTTTCTTTATAGTTTTTATTTCGTTTTGAATTTTATTTTTTACATTTAGTCAGTTTTAATTAGTTTTCAGGGCCACTCTGTTAGATTTTATTATTTTTATTGATTTAAAAAAAACAACTATAGTTTTAGTTTAGTTTTAAAATTATTATTTTTTTTATGTTGTGCATTACTTGTGTGCAATATGTATTAAATATTATGGTAAAATGAATTGACTTGAATTTAAATGGAAAAAGCAGGCAAGGCGAGCCATTGGAACTAAGGAGTAATTATAGTTTTGAAATTTTCTTTGTAGTTTTTATTTCGTTTTGAGTTTTATTTTTTACATTTAGTCAGTTTTAATTTGTTTTCAGGGCAACTCTGTTAGATTTTTATTATTTTTTAAAAATCCTTAGTTTTAGTTTAGTTTTAAAATTAGTTTTTTTTTTGTGTTGTGCATTACTTGTGTGCAATATGTATTAAATATTATGGTAAAATGAATTGACTTGAATTGAAATGGAAAAAGCAGGCAAGGCGAGCCATTGGAGCCAAAAGTCAAGCACGCAAAATTGGCACCAAAGAGCTTGTTTTTTTCTTCCGTCAGTTTTTGTTAACTAAAATAACCTTGGTTCCCTCACTTTTTTGCGACTGATACGCTCCATGATTCTCCACGATAGATGCATTCCTGCTAAATTGCTTCTAAACACATAATAAATGTAACTGTTAAAATGCCAAGTTCCCATGATGACTTCTTCGAAAGAAGACGGAGAAGGAACTTCTATCGGAAGTACGGAATTGCAAAAACGTAGTCATGGCAACTTGGTTTCTGCTTCCACAACAAGAATTGACTTCACCAGAAGGCGCATCAATCCACCGGGATTGGATCTTTGGCTACAATGCCATGCAGAATTCAGGTGAAGGTTATCCACTTAAAGTGGCTATTAAAGAGAGAGAGAAAAAAATCTAACTTTTATTGAAAGAGTCTTCCAGAGAGGTCTTTGTCATTTCACAAAAGGTAAGTTTACAAGAACTTACAATTAACATGAGCTCCAATTAACCCTTTCAAAGGCAGAGAACCAATCACATTGATTGCACAGAATCTGTGATTTTCTTTGTTGATGCCATCCTCAAGATCCTGTTTGATTGCGACCAACGTGGGCGAAAGCTTCGATCACTAACGCCAATCTCACCAATGAGGTACACACGTTATCGTTCCTGGAAATGTGACATCGAACGTTGCCACGACGGGAAGTCTGCTAGGAGACATGGTTCTATTTTTGTCTAAATGACCTTGTCATCCCCCGTATAAGGAAGGATTCTGTGACCTCCCCAATCAAGCCAGTCCGCCACCATTTTATTCACCACTGATTGTTGCGCTACTGCTTTATGCAGTTAATTGGCCACTTTTAGCTGTTCATCAGTGCATGAACTCAACATGTTTTGGCCTCATCAGCTTCCATCAAAACAACTCCCACTTTTTCACTCTCAGGCAAAACGCAGTCACGCCTTGATTCAACGGAACCTTATCAGCCATTCCAATAACCCATTTTCTTTGACGGCGCTTTTATTGTACTTTGCATTTATTTTGCCGGAGGTTGTTGTTTTTCCACTCCCCTTCAACTTGTGTTGTTAAGAACAAGAGAGCTATGTCTGATGTCAGAATCGCCGTAGTGTCAGCAAAGGGGAAAGTAGCAGCAGTAGCAGCCCTTGGGGCAAAGCCTGATTGTTTCAAAAACGTAACCGCAAGCTCGGGTTTGACCATGTTTTGGGGCATCCTTTTTTTTGGGTCTATTTTTTAATCTTTATTATTACTATTATTTTGTTGCGTTTTTTTGTGGTTGCATTTTTTGGGAGCATCCAGTGTAAGTAAGGGTGGACACAATAAAACATAAGTATTTTAATTGCTTGTTTGTTGATTTATTGCGTGAAAATGGAGTTAGCAACAATGAATGCAATTTTCAGAATTAGCAACCACCTATGCAATAATAACGCAATTGACAATTAACTTCAAAGTAAAACATCAGCTCTAAAAATAAGCAAATATTTCCAAGAAAGAGCATACTTATCCTTTATGGGTCCATCACTTGAATCTAATTTGGAATGAGGCTCGTGTTTTTATGAGGCCATTATTCATAATGACTTCAAAAACAATATGAAGTTTTTATGTCTGTAATTATTCCGTTTGTGGGAATGTTTGTGGATAGAAGTTCAAGATCACCTCTATAACGCTCCACGTCCTCTACAACAGCGAAGAAAGTTGTTGCTGGGAAAATTATAAAAAAAAGCTTCCTTTTCTCTGCTTCACATCTGTCCTAGTCTTTCCCTGATTGCTTTGCAGATGCACTTTAATTGCCAATTAGGGGCGAGACCAAGACAGCAATCACAATAAGTGTAAAGAGTATGTGTGCGCGTGTTAATGTTACGGAGGTGGGAGCGGACAAGATGCTTTGTGCGGGTTAACGAGAAATTTTCAGATAAAGTAACCTGATTTGACAAGTGCTTGTTGACATGGACGTTGTATTACTACGATGTTATATTAGTTCAACAAAATCAACTATGCTGGCAGTATGAAAAAAAACAAAAAAAAACAGTAGTACATTTTTATCGACGGAATAGCAGGCCCATAACATCCTATTTCCAAAAGTCCAAATACAGATCATGACTGCGACATAGGAAAACAAAACTCGCTACCATCCAATGGCATTTTACCTTTAGATAAATGCGCGGGCCCCAAATTCTTTATTCGAGTCTGACCTTTTCTCGCTTGATTTTGGCCATGCGAGTCTTAATTTCCCATGACTTTTAGTTCCTTATATATATATATATATATATAAAGGCACAAGGGATTATTGGAAGAGGTAAATACTATACTGAGGTGCTGTGCACAACACGCCAAATTAGCATGTCAGTCAAGAAGATTGATGGAAAGCCGTTTGTGTTTCTGATTGCATTTGCATAGTAGTCAGTAAAGTGAATTTAAATGAGACACCTTTTTTTGTGTTCATCGTGTACATGCAAAATCAAGCATGCAACAAATGACTGATATTAAAAGCCACACAAAAAGAGGACTTTTCAAAGAGGACTTTTCAAAGAGGACTTTTCAAAGAGGACTTTTCAAAGAGGACTTTTCACAGTACTGAAATCCCCAAAGAAATCATAAGGATTCGTGGGGGGGAACAAACAACAACATCAACTAAGCTTTTAAGGGGAGCACAGTATGGATTTGGGAGGGAAAAAAAACTCAGCGAACGGGCACACATTAATGCACGGGATACAGACTAGATAGAACCTGTGGAAGTGGGATGGGGAGAGTAAATCTGTATCCTCAATCCCAGCTGCTATGCCGAAACACATCGTCTCGTTGCCATGGAGATGACTTCACTGGTTTTTCCAAGAGGAACATGAAGCAAAAGAGAATGAGGGGCTTGGTGGAGTCCAAGATTGTTTTGGGATCCAACTTGAGTCTTTAACATTCAATGGATGTCAATTGGCCTAATTGGTAATCAATTCTTCAAGGTGAGCCGTCAAGTTCTCAACGCTGGTATAACATTTGAATTAAGTCATTCTAGCTGCCACTGAGTTCACTTCTCAATATGCATACACCATAGTTAGACATATTATACTGCAGAATTTGCCTTTTTGGGGTAGATTTATCCAGCGTCACTTTATGAATCCTTTTCAATCTTTGACGATTATTAAATATCCTTTCCGACTAAAGCCGATTAAGATCAGCATTTTGTCTGTGCGAGCAATGTACTAAGCGTTATTTATTCCCTTTTGTTTTATAAGCCCATACAAAATTTTAATTTACAATTTCCTTCCTTTATTATTCAAGTCTAACTAAAGCCCGTTTTATTTGTTTTCACAGTCCCTGGTCAAATGCCATGTTGTTCAAGCTGAAATCAATTTTGCCCCATTGTCCCAAAGAACTCACTTAATTGAATTAATACAAATAGGCTCTTTTGGCACTTATGACTATGATGACAGTTTTTTTTTTTCCCATTAAGGCCCCCGCCTCCATCCTTCCTTGTAAATAGAATGCCTGGATGCTCATTTCAAAGTCTTTGCGTCATAATAGGAAGTTCTCAGATGAAAGCTTCACTTTGGATTCAAACAGCCCCTGCACCGTCGTTCTCCATGATGACATATGTTCTAATCACTGGGTCACGTCACATTTGACGCGCTCGCCAACATCAAAAGTCCCACGTTGAGATGCAAAACAATCTCAAAGAAGCAGCGGAAGGAGACGGGAAGGGAAACTTGACTTCCCGGATCGGTTATGTCGAGGCGGAGAATGGGACATCTGACACCTCCTCTTCCTTGCCATGCCTACAGGATACAAATATGCACTGTATAGCTCTAATGAACCTTGAGCAGAAATGGGTTTTATTTATGCATCTGTGTGTATCTAAAAGTCAAAAGACAGGAGTATTGATGAGTATGACATCATTTTGCAAAGATGCAAAGAAGAAACTTTTTTTATTTCAATGCACTGCACTGTATGTATTGTCTCGATCGGCCCCGAGTGTTTTAGTAAAGCGGCAAAGTGCGCATATCTTCCTATTATTAGCCTGTGCTAATAATAATAATAATAAGACTAGAATAGTATTAATTAGGAATGGGCGATACCAGGCCTCATTTCATGGTATCGGTACTCGCGACGGATATATCGTTCGCTCTTGTGGCCATTTTTTTCGGTCAGGAAGACTAGGGGGGAACGAAAGTTTTGTTCTGTCTCGTTACGGAGGTGACACATCTTCATTTCATGACTTCCGTCAGTGCCATTTCGGGGTGCGTCACTGAGAATAAGTACTCTTTAGAAGTCACTGAGAATAAGTACTCTTTAGAAAAAAAAAAAAAAAAAAAGAGAATAAGTACTCTTGTTGTGAGTATCTGTATTTGTGGTTCAATGTGTGTTATATATGTTTGTAGCTTTACGTAACTTTATTGCCTCGTTAATGTCGTCGAGCTGCGGTGCTAAAAATAGAACGGTGGCCGTTTACGGCCCCTCGCAGACGCTAATTATAGCTCTTATACACTACATTATAATTGTAAACAGGAAAAAACGGAAATACAGAGCAGCCTTCCAAAATAAAAGTATGGATTTCAAATCAGGATATAATTAAACATCACACACTAAACAGCTTGAGGAATTCTTAACATGGTAGATAATACTCGATTACTTGAAGCCCTATTGCGTTGAATTGAATTCTTCGCACTTCACTGTATTCCTTAAAAAGTTGTACAACCACATATTTTGATAGAAACTTTTTTCTGGCTACTGGATTATTTGTTTCATCTTATTTATATATATATATTTTTCTTTCTTTGTTTGTGCTCTACGCAAAATGACTTTTATGAGCAAATTGAAAATAATATAATTACCATTCATTTCATTAAATTTGCTGTAGTACTATTGGTATTGGCTCTTGGTATCGGTGAGTGCTGAAGATTTAAGTATCGGTATCGGTCTAAAAAAAAGTGGTATCGGACATCACTAGTATTTATGTATTATAGTGTACAGTATATACATTTTGAGGATTATATCGTAGATGTATCTATGGTGATCAATAAGTCCATTCAGAGAAAAACCTTTAACCGATAGAGCTAATTCATGAATACCCTTATGAGTGAATCACACCAATCTGTTCCTGGGAAAACCTTTCTCTCTGTTTTTTTTTTTTTGGTACTGTTTCATTTCCACTTGTATGACATCCTCATTTTCTTTGAAATATTACTCATAGACAGGCTGGAATTAACTAGGCAGGGATTCAATTAATTGCCTAAAAAATGAAAATTAGCGTGAAGAATAGGCTACAATAACCTCCTGTGCTTGGTTATGCCTCAGGTTCCTTGCAGGTAAAAGCTAAACAAGAACACGATGGCACGCTTGCATGCAAACACACACATACACACACACACAGTTCACCTAATCAGAGCCCACACACGGTAAAAACACATATCTCCACTTGCAGTCTTCTGGAGAGCTGCTGGCTGGCTGAGGCAATAAAGTGAGAAAGTGGAAAACACTTTGCGGGTTTTTTTTGTTGATTACCGAGTACACGACATTGTCTTGGTTGTGAAATCTATCCAAAATACATTTGCATACAATGGAAGTGCTGCACCGAGGAAATCTCACATTTGTTGCAAATACAAGTTTTGGTTTCATATTGATATCTTTGGGCAATTTGGATTCTTAAACTTCCTGTGAGAGAAAATATCCGGGCAAGCACAGTGAGAACTCTCTACATAAAGTCCAAGCCAAGATTCAAACTAAGAACTTTTGACTGTGGGTGATTTTTAGATTGTATATAATCAAACAAAAAATTGTGTGAAGGCCTTTTTTCTTCTCCTTCCTCATAATTGATCAGATTTACACATTCACATATAAATATATTCAAAAAATTCATGTCATGTCAGCTAGTATTTTTTTTACAGATTCAAAATACCCCCACCCATAATTTAAAAAAAATGTCAATATTGATTACTGAAGGAGGCCCAATTTCCCCCAAATACTATTAACCCATCATATTCCCAATGGTGCAGTTTAAATCGTTCCAATGAGAAATGTAAACCATTCAGGTCATTCAATTCACATTGAAAACTTTTTTCAACATGCCAAAATTTCCCATTGTGCAAAAATTCTACATTTTCACTCATAAAATACCCACACCTATTCATTCTCAGTGAGACATTCAGCAAAACAGATTAACATTGTTCCCTTTTTAAATTGAATTCATTCAGCTCATTCAATTCATCTTCGGAACAATTTTCAAGATGCCAAAAGTTTGCACAAACTAGAAATTCTCAGCCAGAATAGCTGCATTTAAAAAAATTATTTTCTATATTAGTAAATAATGTACACAACATTCCAACTATAACATTTTCAAATCATTGAAGCCATCTCTATTATTCCCATAAAAAAAGATTTTGTGTCCACATACCAGTGGTGAGCGGTGAACTTTTTTGAGTGGGCATGCTGGTATGCGAGTGCCTGCAAGGGCGCGAGAGAAAATGTTGGGGGTATTTTTATTATGAATTTTAATATGAAATATTATTTCATTATTATTTTTATACTGTGGTGACTAACGCCGCCTTAATGGGAACACACTCAACAAACATTCGTTGTTGTTGTGTGTCGGTATAAAATTAAAGCGGAAATATTCAGGACCGACGCAGGTTGATGCGCACACACTGTCATGTAACCAGCTTCGTGGTGAGTGAAATAACGCAATCACATGTCCACAAATTTGCCAATACCTTGGAATTTACAGTATTTGGAACTGGCTCGTGCCCACGAAGTGGGCTCAAACCTGGAGAGGAAAAAAATGACATCGCAGCGGAGGGAGCCACAAGTGATTTCAACCAACAATCAACAGTTTGCTAACCTGTGGACAGCCAGCGAGCCATTTATGTCCTCGCTTGAAAGTTCCGTTCCGTCTTCAATTCCGCTTATCTGGGGTCGGGTCGCGGGGGCAGCAGCTTTAGCAGGGAAGCCCAGACTTCCCTCTCCCCAGCCACTTCAGCCAGCTCCTCCGATGGGATCCCAAGGCGTTCCCAAGCCAGCCGTGAGACATAGTCTCTCCAGCGTGTCCTGGGTCGTCCCCGGGGCCTCCTGCCGGTAGGACATGCCCGGAACACCTCCCCAGGGAGGCGCCCAGGAGGCATCCGAACCAGATGCCCCAGCCACCTCAACTGGTTCCTCTCAACGTGGAGGAGTAGCGGCTCGACGCTGAGTCCCTCCCGAATGACCGAGCTTCTCACCCTATCTCTAAGGGAGAGCCCGGCTACCCTGCGGAGGAAACTCATTTCGGCCGCTTGTATCCGGGATCCTGTTCTTCTTGAAAGTGACGGACGAAATTCGCCCCCGTTTTCGTGAGGACTACTTCAGAAGTAGGACGACCACTTGAAATGACATTTTTCTTTTCCTCAAAACTCATTGTGACTGAATGAACTGATGAACTGAACCACTGACTGATTACCGCAGAACAAGTCAAGTAAGCCAATTATGCACATGCGCGTTGTCAGATAAGCTGCTTTACTGCCAGCTTTTTTTGCCATTCAAAAGACGCGCATACAGAAACAACCTCTCGGGACTAAAATAACTTGATTTCTCATTGCGCATGCGCGAAACAAGCTGTCGGCTTTTCAGCTCTCTCCGCGAGGAAAACAGGACAAATTACACAGGAATTCATCTTCCCCCCCTCTCAGGTCCAAATATCACTCTGTGCTCAGTCTGTGAGCTTTGGATCCAAGTACACATCCTTCCCACGGCACACAAAGTCGCACTCGTGATTGTGCACCCAGAAGGCAGAGAAAGGTTCCTTCAGGGCAATGATGAAAAAAAAAAAAAACACAGCCAGTGAAAACTTTCTTGCTGTGAACTCCCGTGAACTGTCTGGCGTCACCGCGTGGCAAACCCCGTGGGAGAAAACATGTCTTGTTATGACAAGAAAAATGGCTCCCGACTCTTATTTAAGTCTATATATATATATATATATATATATATATATATATATACTGAGCTGTAGGTTGTACTGTCACGCTGGAGTGAGGAAGATGTCATCCGAAAAAGTTCAAATGACACCATTCAAACTAGCATCAGGCAATTTGCTTGTGGGTGTCCCCCAATTATAGTAATAATCAGTTTTGCTTTTGCACTTCCTACTAAGAGAACTCACAAAGTGCTTCATATGGTTAAAATACAAAATAAAATACACTCCCAAACATTATACAGTTAATACAAGAACATAAAAATCTAAACAATTAACTCATTAACTCCCAGCCATTTTCACTGAAGCGACCCCCTTCGCTCTTGGCTGTTTTTCTGGATTTTGACTGATTTTGCAAGGGCCACAGAATATTGATTTTATTGCTATAAAAACATGGAACCTACCCAAAGAAAGATGTCTTCTTTCATCAGGGAAAAAGTATATTTGTAACGTTTTGCAACAATTAGCATTAGCTAAGTTTCATCATTATTCACAAATCTGTTTAAAACACTGGGGGAAATAGCTTTTTTGCAACATGGCCCTGGTTGATCTCTTAAACTCTGCTGCCACCTGCTGGCCATTTTATGTAACAACTACCATTGCTTTAAGCCAGCTCTTCAGGTCAGAGGCCGCATCAAAGCCTATGCTCTAGCATTAATAAAAACAAAACAAAAAAAACGTATAAATACGTTTTTGGGACCAATGCAATACATAAAATAGAAAGTTTTTAGATGTTTATGAGTTAATATTTAATCAACAACCTGCCAAGACAAATGTGCTTTTAATTGCTTTTCAAAAATGTCTGTTCCGATCTGTTCCATAATTTGGGGACAACGGACTGCAAGGGCTTGTGTAAGGGACTACGATAATAAATGACACCAAATCCAACAAGTATTGAGGAGGCTCTGTAAGTGACTGTTAAAATGTTATACTGAAGGGGAACCAGTGCAAAGACGGCAAATTGCTGCAACATACTCAACTAATTGGAGACAGTTTAATGAAATGTTGCAGAGGCCGGTGAAGAGAGACTTGCAGTAGCCAAGATGTGAGGTGAATGAGTATTTCAACTGAAGTACAGAATGAGATCACATAAGTAAATTTAGGAATATTTTTTAGGTGGGGGGTACAAAAGATGGGCGAGTTGGGCCATTACCCGGCTTTATTTCAAAGTACCCGTATGCGCGATTTTGGCAGTTTCACTATCAGGAACTAAAAATTAGAACTTAGACAAATAGAAAATTGCCATTAATTTCATGCAATTTTAAGGAAACATTCTATTTTGTGACGTATAGGGCTTTCTTTAAAGTTAGGTGTCAGTTGTTGTTGTTGTTATTTTTTTTTTGGGGGGGGGGTTGTACATCATGAGACTCAGCATTGTTTCAGTGCTTTATGGTGCCTGCTGTATTTTGTGTTAGATTTATTGAGTGTTTTTAATTTTTTATACATTTTATTCACTTATGATATTAATTTATTTAATTTGTGTTATTTTATTTTATCTATTGCATTACTGATTTTAATTCTGTGAAGGCTACAGCACTTTGTATGCAGTGATGGTTGTTTTGAAGCACTTTATAAATAAAGAATTTAATTGAGTAGCAATAAAACTAGTGATCATTTATTCTGGCACTGTTGTTTCATAAAAGGCTGTTAATGGATTATTAGTAGGGTGTCAAACGCATTTTTGTAGTTTCTCTCAGACTGTGAAAAAATAAAATTTGTCTCATCATTATGTCTGGTACGAATACAACAAATTGATGAATAAGTTCTTTTAAAATCAGAAGTCAACGATAATAGTTGTTTAAGTTGGGTAACAAAAAATGCTGTAATACCTGAAGATTTTTATTTATTACATATGAAAATGGGAAATTGTGTGAGATTTTAACAAAAAACATGGATGTTGATGCATAAGATTTTCTTTTGCGGGCCACAAAAATTTATGTGGCGGGCCCGATCTGGCCTGGGCCTGAGATTGGTTAATTTTTTTGGTCATATTTTTGAAATAATTTGTATTGATGTAATTACCTTAAAATTAGTGCATTACGATTTATTGCAATTTAACCATTTATCTTATTATATGAACTATTCATAAGCAGCATTTGACATTTGTCAAATGTTACATTTTGTGACGTTTTTTTTTTTAGCACAGTTAAACAAACAATTATTTTAGGCAGTCCCACCTGCTGTGTGAATTTGTTGTGTGTTTTGAATGTTATTTTGTGTACATGATTCAAATTGATTAAACATATTGCCCTCAAACTCCCCCCCTGCATAGTGCGTGTCAAGAAGCTGAATAATTATTTTCAAAATGTATTTGAAATGATGAGCAAAAGTTAATTATTTTGCATTGTAGCCATGGCAACTGCATTTCTAATGCCTTATCTCTCTGGGGACTTTCTTTGAAAAAGCTTCTGTAGTGAGCAAGTCTGAAGGTTTGCTACGAAAAAGAGTTATTTCAAGTTCAGTATTTTATCAGCGTGTTCTGACCCATTGTTGTTTGATCAGGTTAACTTGGAAATGTTTTTTCTTCTTTTTTTTTTTTTAAAGCTGGCAGCCTCAAGCAAAAAAATGCAAAAGTTACAAGGACCTCATGGCACAGTTGTGGGAATCCATTATGCAAATGAGGTGCATTATTTTGCCTTTTCTGTCTGCTCATCACCAGAAAGTATTACTAATGTGCTGTGTGGGCCACATGCAGATGTGATTTGTTCTGTATGCAACACGACTTTAGATTTTATTTGTCTTTCAATTGAATTTGTCCTGCTAACGCTCCCCCGGTTTGATGTATAATCAACGCTTAGTCATAAGTAAGACTAAATAAAATGCACCAATCCCTCCACTTTTCTACAGCTCCACATAAAGATACTTTTATTTTCACAAAGCAGCAAATGGAGGCACATCTACAAACAAGTAATTGTGAGTAATCAAGCCTGTCTGCAGTCCTAATTACGCTCACATCTGGCATTTAGTCACCCGTGAGTTGCCAACCACACCAGGATAAACAAACCCTTGGCGTCACTCCTTGCCCATCAAAGGCGTGATGCAAAAAATATGTCTACCGTTTGAAAAGGAAAAATGTGACGAGCCAATTCGTTCTCGTTCAAAGTGGCGGCAACAAGCTTTTCTCTCACTCCAGCTCGCTAAAAAATTGCTATGCAGCAATAGAGTCCCCCGTAAAAGAAACATTTGTGATTGGATGGAAAGATTTTGTTTAAGCTGACGTGTCGGGGTTGTGATAGCAAAACCTTCAAGAGCAATCAAGGTGGGAGGGGCAAACAAAGCCATGGGATGATGCTGGTGGTGCTTAATTTTCCCGTGATTACTTGAGAAGGTCAGAACGAACAGCCCCCCCCCCCCCCCCCCAAAAGAAGCAGGTTTTCAAATCAATTTTTAATCAACCTTGGCTTCTCCCCGAGTAATTATCTTAATCAGTCTCGCAATATTAGATTAAACAAATAACATTAAGTTGACTATTAAGTGTAAATCAAGATTTAAATGAAAGCTGTAATGTTGAAAGTTGGTCGCCATGACTTGACGGGACGTGACTGGTCGCCATGACTGGACGGGACGTGAGTAGAGTGGTCGCCATGACTGGACAGGATGCGAGTAGACTGGTCGCCATGACTGGACAGAACACGAGTAGACTGGACGCCATGACTGGAACGGAGTGTGACGTGACGTGACTTGACTTGACTTGCTGTGGAGTGACTCGACTTGGCTGGGGCTTCTTGGTTGTGAAAAGGACGACTTGGTTAACTGTGGCAACGACTTGGCTGTGGCGGTGACGAAGGCTACTTGGCGGTGATGAGTGGCAAAAATAGAAGAATTGACCTCAATACTTTTGTAGTGGGATGTAGACTCTATAACTAAAAGCTGAGCTGTAATCAAGCAGCTTTATCCAAATCAAACGCAGAAAGAAAAACAAAGCAAGAATGAAACCTAATATAGCTACAAATACAACAACTGCACAAAGGCATTCTTTGGTGCCGTGTTTTGTTCATTTGAGGCATACAAATAAAAGGATCGATAAAAAGTAGTGTGGAACGAAGATGTTAATTAAAAGACTGGAACTGAGAACGGAGGGTGGTGGTATGCATGGTGAGCACAAAGCAAGATAAATATAGACCAATGTGATCAAGGCAAAAAACTATTCGAGGAAGACTTGCGACAAGAATACGACTTTGACAAGCGAGCAAGCAAAGAGCCGGAGGGCACGTCAAGAGAACAACAGGACTGCTGCAAATCAGTGCTGCAAGTCGAGCTGCAGCTTGTGGCGCCAGCTAATCAAATCACAGCGACTCGTCAAGCTCTGGCTGACATTGCAAGCCGCAGCAATTAGGGCCGCCCTGACAGAGAATGAGTTTTTTGCTCGGGGCTGATTGACACATATCAGCTGGCACAGCCGCGGTACACAACTCATGCGTCGTGTTAGCCGTGGTGGATTTCCAACACTGAAATATGTGCAATCTGTGAATGTGGGAGATGCTTGGTGATAACTAAGGTACGCTTTATGAGTTTTGCTGGCCTGATGTAGAGGCTACCTTGGCTGGGCCACGACTTCTGTGAGTAAGAATGAGCATCTATTATTCAAGATATAATTATGCAGCACGCCACTTTGTCAGTCAGTCAATCAGAATCCTGCTTTTCATTACGCTGCCTTTCAATGTACCTCATAACCACACCTATGTCTGTGAATCAGGGTGACCAAATCCACTTTTTTACATCCTGTCTGGGCGTCCATTTTTTTATATATATAAATTAATTCATATTACATTTATTTAATGTAAATTAATTAATAAATGTATTTAAAAAATATTCATTTATAAATATATATATTTTAAATATTTTTTTTATGAATTAATGAAAATGTCCTGTTTTCATTACAAATGGGAGGCAGAGCGTGTTGTTACCATGTGCACGGACTGCTCCCAAGTCAATTGCGAGAGGTGTATAGAAAAAAAAGAAAGGCGGGTTTTATGCGCGTTATTTTCCTAAAAGGTCAGTGTTTTACGTACTTTGCTTCCTAAGTGTTCAAATACTGTCCTGAGCACTTTTGCTCATTCGTAGCGCTCTGCATTCACAACCGGGAGGGTGTGGGTTCGATCCCCGTCCTCCCCATAAAAAAATAAAAATAAAAATAAAAAAAACGATCGCAGGAGCAGGAAAAGTTGGCCTTTTAGAACATTTATTTGTCATTGAAGACTTTTTCAAAGCGGAGTTATGTGTTTTTTTTGTACTCAGACACAAATAGTTATGATGTAATAATTGGCATAATTGAGTAAACTGAGTATTATTTAAGGGTCTCAAGGCCGAGCAGAGTATCTTGGAAATGAAAATATGTACCCGGATTTGCCACCTCCGAAAATAAGCATATTTAATTAAAACATTTGTCGACAAGTTGTTGAACCACGTCAGAAGGTCAAAGTTCGTTGAAAGAAACAGATTCCAGTTTGTTTAGCATTCAATGTGACTAATTAACACAACTTCATGAGCATTTTTTTTTTTATTTGTAATAAAAATAGTAGTCAATTATTTTTTCCCCAAGGACATTGGAGTGGACTAGCACAGGTGAAATGAACATAATAATACATGATCTGCAAACATAGAACATCGTGCTGGCCTTGGTGTAAGAGACTACGACGTTGTTCCCGCTTTTGGTTGATTTGTTTTTCCATCTGTCAAGCCCATCTGTTTTGGAGGATTCTGCAACAAACACCCCGTTTGTTTGACCAAACTTGGTCGCAGAAACTCGCAGGGGCCAAGGAATAAACCATAACAAGGGAAAAATAACACATTTATAGACAACGTACATCTGTTGGTGAAACGACCAGATCCATTAAGCAAAGTGCGTTAACCAATACAACGAAACTGAACAAAAAAAGTGCAAAAAAAAGAAAAGAAAAGAGGAACGAATCGGCGTGTAAGCAAACATGCTGAAATTAGAATGCTACTGTGGAAAAATGCTGTTGAGATGGAGAGAATAACTGAAAACTAAGCTTTAATTGAAGGTTAATATTAATTTAACCTCGTTAAAAGTCTTGCTAAGGGAGGCCAAAAGAGATTAGGTTCAATCGTGTATTTGCCGTATGAGGCAATAATTCCTCATCCCGCATGAACTATTTTCCACTGCAGGTGTATGATGATAAAAGCGCTGAGTCAAACAATTGATCACCAATTAACGGGACAAAAAAGTCACTGCCATTGGCATTATGGCCGATTGAACCTGACTTCAGTGCAGACTCCCCAATTTTATCTCTCAAGCTGCTTGAAGTGATTAAAAGCAAAAGCTGATTTTAATTCAAGTGCAAATAGCAGTTTTCACTCTCATGTTTAATGACTAAGGAGGAAAATGCCACACCGACTTTATTGTAATATAATACGGCATTATTGTATTTCCTTCACTGCGACTATCTATCTCCATCTGTATACACTTGAAATGCACGGTCATAGACAAACACAATATTCCTTCTATGGATTATTTTGTACGGAGTCCATAGTGTTGCTATCTACTTGGAAGTGAAAAATTACATGTCATAAATCATGTCTACTCGCCAGATTTTGCATTTGCTAGGCATGTGTTGTTATTCTCCACATAGCATCGTGACCTGGGTCTTTCTTTGAATCTTTTTAATTTTAAGTACAATTATTGAATTAGATTATGAAATATTGTCATCTCATCTTTGCTAAAGTGTCTATGTTTGTGTACCACTTGAGTGGTTATAACGCGTGTTACTTTATTTAATAAATAAATAGTTCAACCAGGTACTGCATTTACTTGGGATTTTTTTTTTTTTATCATGTTATTGACATTTCGGAATAATTGATTTGTTATATTTCATCGATATCGGATTCAATTGAAGTGAATCGAATCGAGTAAAATCTAAATAGAATTGATTGATGAAGTTAGAATTGATACCAAGCCCCTATAGGTAAGTTTATTTATGGGGGAAAATGCTAAGCTTTTAGCATTTAGCCTACAAGTATGTTCAAACGTATTTTCCAGTTACAAATGTTTGCAGTTCCACTCTTCTGTACTCTGGGGATTATTGGTTTAGTTTTGCAAATGTGGATTAATTTGACCCAAAATTTGCGCACACAAAAAAAATCTTCGGAATATGTGATGGCATCATTTGATCAAAATATGCAAGAAGTAGATCAAGTCATGCTTGCTGGCTTTGACAAAACGTGGTTCGTCGCACTTTTGTCATTGCAGAAATGTTCTTCATTGAGTAGGTTTTCTCCAGTTACCGCTGCTTCCTCCCACGTTCCAAAAACATGCATGTAAGGTTAATTGAAGTGACTAGTGACTGTGAAAAGGTGTGAATGTGAGGGTGGGTAGATGTTTGTCTGCATTTGCTCTTGCAATCATCCTCTTGCACAAAGTCAACTGCAATCAAAGCCAGCTTACCCTAACCCTTTATGAAGATGAGCCATATAGAAATGGTAAGGATGTATAAATACTATACGTGGGAAGCAACAGGTGGTTGTGATGGTCTTCAGAAGAAAAATACTTTTATGAATAACGCTGAGGTATCAATTAAAGTCGTAAACACAGAAAATGGGAACTGAACGTTCCCAATAAAAACGGGACCTGTTTTCGACACACAAAAAGTCTAGGCGGATAACTTCTAATGAATCCCTGTGAGACTAATTTAATCAAAATTAATGACATGGAAAATAAGAGGTTGAGATGGAATGGCGAGCAAGTAGCGGCACAAAGCAGTACGCACATGTTGGTAAACAACAAAAAGAAGGGGAAGCCTTTGAGTACTGCTGTCAGTCTGCCTTTGATAAGTTAAAAGACATTCTAAATATTGACATCTACATCTTATGCCGCTGCTGCTGAGCATATTTACTCTTCTTTTGACCACAATGTGTAGTTATCAAATGTTGCGGATGGGGAAGACGAAAAGCCGGTGTTGTATGCATTCAGATCAAAGCCAAATGTTTGTGCTGTAAAGAACATAAAACTAAAAACTAGCCCCACTCCACTCCAAAAAGACAAATGGCACACAGTAATGATGTTGACTCAAGTCGGAGCCGTGTACACTCTGCTCTCTCACTCGCCTTCTCTCCTGACATGCCGAGAGAGGGTGGATTTTTGTGTGTGGATGTTTCGTTTCGAGGAGTCTTGCTGAATAATAAGCGGAGTCAATGGGGGACTGCGGAGGAGATCGACAGAAAATGTTTGAATAATGTCGCCTAATTACTATTATTACAGGAGTAAAGCGAGCAGTTAAAAATGCGTAGCAACAGTTAGTAGTTAAGTCGGCGACATTTGGTCTAAAAGATCAGAAGATATTATTCATTCATTCACTCCCAGCTATTTTCACTGGATTTTGACAGATTTTGCAAGGCCCACAGAATATTGTGTTATATTGCTATAAAAACATGAAACCTACCAAAAGAAAGATTAGAGTCTCATAAAGAAAAAAAAGTATATTTCTATCTGTTTCCGTTTGGCAGCAATTAGCATTAGAATATAGCTAAGTTTCATCATTATTCCCAAATCTGTTGAAAACACTGGGGAAAAGAGCCTTTTTTGCAACATGGCCCTGGTTGATCTCTTATACTCTTCTGGCCCCTGCTGGTCGTTCTCTGCAATGACTACCGTTGTTTTAAGCAACCTCTTCAGGTCAGTGGCTGCATCAAAGCCTTATGTATGCTGTAGCATAGAAAAACAACATTATAACATTTTATTAAGTTTTTGGGAGCAAATGAGTTAAGAGATTTAAAAAAAAAAATTATACCTACTGGTCTATAAATCACTGAATGGTCTGAGTCCTAAATACATTAAAGAAATGCTGATTGAAGATAAACCCAGTAGTATTAGTGGAAATCAGAATTCAAAGCAAACGCGGTAAGGCAGCATTTAGATTTTATGCTGCACGCAAATTAAATAAGCTGCCAAAAGACGTGAAATCAGTCAAGTTTAAATGCACCTTGAATTGCCTTGTATATGAAATGTGCTATATACATAAAGAGTTGATACAGAGGGAAAACTAATGTCGCTACAAATATGGCTCGTACGCTTCAGCTCACCTGCGAGCCTAATGAGGATAAACGGTATGAAAGGGCTGGATGGGCGGAAGTAAAATTTCATTCAGCTTTTCAAAAATTGTTGAGCAATGTATTCAATCAGGGGCTGCAATTCATGAATGGCTGCCTGCAGGTACGCGTGGATGCTAATCATGAGTATGTTTGCAAAATGGGGGAAAAGTGGCTTCATTAGCCAGGCCGCATAGCAAAAGGGAAAGAGGAGAAACGCAAGACAGTGATGTGTTATGATCCCGCTTGCGTGACGGAGGACAAGATAGAAAGACGGCGGATGATGAATGCTTTGAACAATGTCGGTGACAAATTGAGTTGAATGGAAATGTAATTTCCAATTCAATACATCAGTGTAACTATTTTGTCATACAGGTGACAAGCGCGGTTTCAGTTTCTAAACAAAATCCTGGACTCAAATGATCAGGATTGATGTTGTATGCTAAAGGTGCTGGAATAAAATACATTCTTCCCAATGACATCATCACATTCGTAGCGGGAAATAATCAGAAACATGTTGCCTAGTTACACGTCCCGTTATTTTGGTGACTTTCTAATCCAGTCCAGTCGCATTGCTATTTTATTCCCCACTGTCTTTGCACCTACTAATTCGATCTGTGTTTGATTTCAAGCGAAGGCGAACAAAAAGCTGCAGGCCACAAAACACAAAATAATGAATAGGAAACGTGTCTGGCTGAACCTTGCTGCTTTAATGTGTAAAATGGATGTCAAATCTTGGCCTTTTTTAAAAATAAGTGACTTGATTGTTTGTCAGAAACAAGTTACAGTAAATCATTTTTTCCACTCAATAGTGGTATAATGCTGCATTGACCGATTTTGGACGTGTCAAGGCCAAAGTCAAGGTGACGTGGATATTGGTTTTCCTTGAACAAAATGTCAACAGCACAAGGTGTGCCAGTTGGGGGTCTTGAATGGAATGCATCTCTTCGATCATTCTGCGTGTCCACGGAGCTGCTTTGATACCGTGTTTTTTTCCATTAGCACTTTAAAAGGATCTGGTCTCCTTATCTTCCCTGGAGTCAAGCACAGCCATACAACAGCCGGCAACGCTGCATGTCCTGCCTACGTGTACATGCATACATGGGTAAGCTGACGTCTGGGTTTAAACGGGACAGTCTCGTTTTGAGCCTCGTGCCCCGAATTCACTGGCCAATTGGCGCCATGTTTCTGTCAATCACACGGGTGTCATAACGAATAATACGATTAAATAATTCCTTTCTATTTATATTCCCATTAACTATGTTAGTAAATAACAAAAACAAAATGGCTAGAAAACAACAATTTAGTTCCTTAGTTAGATGTTAACCAGTAGGATTAGCTAGCTCGTTATTCAGCTAGAAAGAAGGTGACCCGACATCTCGGTTTAACTGTGACAGTCCCAAATTGAGCCTTGTGTCCCGGGGTATCCACAGGGCCATTGTTTTGTCTCAACTTTTATGAAGGAACCTTCCCGGCGTCCCGCTTTTGTTGTTTTATGTTGTTTTCCTCTGTTCTCCAGTCAAGCCAATTGTTTGGGACATTTTTTTTTTGTCAATCACACACCTGTTGGAGCGAATCATACGATAAAATAATTCCTTCCTAGTTATATTCACATGAACTAAGTTAGTAATTAACAAAAACAAATGGCTAGAAAACAACTAGTTAGTTCCTTAGTTAGATAGCATGTTAACCAGGAGGATTAGCTAGCTAGTTCAGCTAGAAATAAGGTGACCAGATGTTTCGGTTTAACCTGTCTGTCCCGTTTTAATCTTTGTGGTCCGACTCACACCGGATTTAGCTGACTTTTACACAAGTTTACAACATTATTTTTGAAATATTTTTTTTTTGTCCAGTCAGCCAACCGTTTTTGCCATGTGAATGCATTGACTTGTTTACCACAGTTGAAGTGTCAACCAAGATGGCTAACGTAATAACACAGCCACCGGTCACCAAATTGAATAGTGAAAAATGTTTTTATAAATAGTTGCTGCTGAGAATTTGTTGTACATTTGATTTTCCAGACAAATTGTAGTGTCCCGGTTTTGAATTTAGGAAAATCTTATCACACTATGCATATGTCCGTACTGTACGAGGTGCAGGTAAGTGGCTGTTGATAGCCCTCCTGGCATTTTGCTGCTCACGTTGAGTGACGTGCACCATTAGAGGTGTCAAAGCAAGGAGATGCGATTGTGACAGGGACCCAGTGAGAGTCATCCTCATTAAATATCCATCCAATGCAGGCGAGTTGCTCAGGGTCACAACTGGATTGAGACTGCAGGATCAATGCAAAGGTTGTTTGAGTTTTGCTGAGATAATTAATTTCTTGCTATGCAGCCTGTATAATCTAATAGGATCGATTACATGGTCTGAATAAAAACTGTATGGTTCAGTGCAGTGGTGCAACTTTTGAATGGTGTTTTCATTTGTTTGTAAGAAAAAAACGAACTTGCAAAAACTACACTTAAGACATTTCCAGGAAAGATACAAATTCAGATGGAGGTATGGATCCAGTATTTTATTTTATTCATCTGCACCCTCTTTATTAACATTGCAAAACTGCCCTTATTTTTCACATTGTCTTTTATTACTCAGCGAATAATTCATGACTCTTAATGACCATTTTTAGGCATATGCAGCTGCTGATTCAAATTGGAATTGTTCTGCCTTCCGCCTTCTCATTGAAATTCTGTCTTTGTAAATAGTTTTCTGTAGAGTTTGTCTTGAATCTCATTTGATTTCGCAAGTTCAACTCAGACTCTGGTGGGGTGTGTAGAGAAGTATTTAAAAAAAAGATCTCTTTCATGCCCATGCTTACATCACATTGGCTTGAAATGCGGGCATCAGTGGTAGGAATAGAGCGAAAGACGACTTTGAGCACTAAATAAATGCATGATAACAGTCGACTTCACTGCACACTGTCTACTCAAATTGGTGTATTTCAAATAGCTTCATACTTTGCTGCAGACTGCGTTCAGGTGTGCAAGTCTTTTCTGTTCCTTTTTCCATATCCTTTGTCTACCAAGAAGCACATTCTCTCCACTCACTGAGGCCTGGCTCTCTACCATATAGCGTACGTGTTGACACAAACGCACATGAACACGCTTAAACGCCTCAGGTCAACGACGGAATCCTGTTATTCATCACATACGATGAAAATACAAGATCTTGTCAAGAAAAAAAACATGCACCTACACTCTGATAACTGCTTCACAACAAGTGCATGTGACAAGTCGTAGCAAGAGGGAAATGTGTGCATGTACTTAAAAAAAAAAAAAATAAATAAAAAAAAGAAGAAAAAAAAAAGATGATGTAATCATAGATAATACTGAGTATTCTATATATTGAAACGCTTAGCAAAATTAAGAGGTAGATGCAGTTTGGTTTGGCCATGAATTAGACAATAAGCACATTCAGGCTTTTGAATGAACTGACTGAGATTTTGCTGCTATTTATGTATTTATTTGTTCTCATTCCATTCTTATCAGGCAGTGACAGATATTGATTTGTCGTCTATGCAAAGAAGGGTTAGAAATCTGTTCCCACAGCTGGAAAACCGATCAATATAACCGTCTTGCTACAATCCTGATCCAGCTTGATCAAGCCACGCTTGTAAATTTAGCTCAAAAACAGTGTTATGCCTTTTAGTCATGGTGAAACAGAGAATCTCACAACTGTGTGTATTTGTTAGCATGTCTTCGCATGGATTTGATTGCACAGTTAGCTATGGAGAGACAATAATTTGCCAATGTGTCAGATGATTATGATTTTCACAAAAATACATTTTAGAGTAGTAATTGTTTTGTGTTGACAGTTTGTCAAATCGAAAGATATGCAAATTATGATAAGAAATTGTTGTGATGATCAATTATTATAAGCCGTCTTTGTACTTACACCAAAGCAAAGACTAAAATAAACATCTGTTATGCATCATTATTAGAAGTATCATATTAACATGTTTCATGAGTGAAATGTGATTTTTCACATTTCTTTCCCTTCGCTGCTTAGGGCAACAGAAGCCCAGCAAGAAGAAGGAGCCAGATGGACCGTCATGGAAAGGCAAAGCCTCTGCCTGGCATGTACCACCGATAAATTGAATAAGTGGACGACATTGCGATAACATATCAGTAGCTGCAAAAAACACAGGCACTAATCATGGCAACACAAGAACATCAATAGAAGCTGGGGTCTACCACACCAGACAGGCCTTGAGGTGCAGGCTGTGTAAAGAAGCCCCAGTCACAGCAGGGTGTTAGATGCTGGCAAGCAAGGCATACCCATAACCAGGTGGCAGGAACAGTGTGCCAATAAAATGGCACAGACACCTCTAAAGGTGTCCAAGATCCTGCGGTACTTCCACATCCAGTATGACAAATTGGTGATAGCCAACCAGCCTGACATTACGGTGGTGGATAAATATAAGAGGACAGCAGTCATGATAAGTTGTAGCAATTCCGAATGATAGCAACATCCGCAAAAAGGAACACGAAAATCTGGAGAAATACCGAGGACTGAAGGAAGACCTCGAGAAAATGTGGAAGGTAAAGACAATTGTGGTGCCATTAGTGATCGGGTCACTGGGGGAGTAACCCCCAATTTTGGTAGATGGCTTCGGCAGATACCAGAGACCACATCCGACATCTCTGTACAAAACAGTGCAATCCTGGGAACAGCTGATTTTTGCACTGTTCTGACATTTAGCAACAAACAGAGATTCATATAAATACATCTGAAAATAAACAGGAAAAAATATGGATACCAGACATTCTCAAACAGACTTATAGAGGAAACCACATGCTTATTTTTGTCAGAATGTGTGTGGAAATGTCCCAAGGGCATTATATGTTTCAGGTGCTTTGTGTAGCAACACAACATCCTTGTGTGTTTGATCGGTCCCCCTCATCCAGCACACCGGGACACTAGCTCCAGATTGATTTTAATCAGACCTGTCACCGGATCAATGCAAGTTTATTACCCCCGCAAGGAGAACTGGCAATGAAAGCTCTGCCCCCCCCTTGGGAAGTGTAGTTTTACCAGCCTTCATACAACCTGCTAACGTCCCTTAGAGACCGTCTGGTATGGGGAATTGCAGTTTTTATTGCGTGCAGTAAATATAATTGTTATTCCTCTGAAATGTGATGGATTGGCCAGTGATGCGGTTGTGAAATGGAATTGAAAATTGGTGCCATAACAGAACATAGCAGAGAGGACATTTTGGGTTTGTTGAATGCAACGTGTCACAATCAGATGCAGATAGACAAAAAGGAACCAAACAACAATAAAAGTTATTTATATGCGTTCCCTATCTTGTCGGCACGATGGGACGGAACTGTCAGTTTCGCACCTAATGTCTTGTCTTGCAACCTTCAACAAACACCCAAGCAACAATTGTATTAAAATACTTGACTAACACAACGGTGTGATTAATTGTCTTTGCTAAACAGTGAACAAACTACTTGAACATTTCTAGCACTTCTCTTTGCATGTGTGCCAGCATACGCGCTTACTTTGCATGACCCTGTTCTCTTGGGGTTTAAGCGATTACAAACAAAAGAGGTTTCTAACTAATATCATTCCCATACTTCATTGTCCCTACTACTTTGTATTTGTCCAATGATATATGGGGTGAATCTAATACTGTTCTCAGCAACCCAATGTCCTGATTACAAACAATTATTCATTGTTACTTACAGTAATAAAGGGGTAATGGGGCCTCATAAATCTCATCTTGAAGTACTCCCGTTCAATCCCAGAGGGCGTTTCCGCTTGACTCATGAAGAGCGCAAGACGAGTTGAACAGGAAGGTCATTGTCAATCCTTTCGCTCGGTTCATTTGTTGCCTTTAAGATCGGAGGTGACGCCGTGGAAACTACAATTTTTTCATTGGACTTTCGAGGCACATTTTCCTGAAAATTCTGGTTAACTCCAAAGTCGGGGTTGGAGGTTGAACTGTATTCAATTTGGTGGGATCTTATTGTGTGAACGGAGTAATTGATTACGTAGAAGTGCTTTGTACAGTATGAAGCAAGAATTCGAAATATCATCCCAAGAATCTTAAGCCTCATTAACACTTTTGAAGAGTCCTCCGTTCCTTACCTTGCCAAACACAGGCAGTCAAAATACATTACTCTCGATTAATGGACCGCCCAGAGAGAATAGTAGCGTTAGCATGACATTACTCCAGTCAGTCATCAAGGCTGCCTCGTTGAAATTCCGCTCATCACTTCCCCTTCCTCCCTCTCTCTTATTTTCTATTACCCTGTCTCCTGCCTTCTTTCCACAGCCTGAGCAAAGCGCCTTTGCTCGCAGCGTTACATAAGTGCGCCTGGAGTAAAGCATAAATGCAAAGAGGGAGTTTCACCAGAAACTCATGTATCCATTGCACATGTAATCCTTCGGAATCAGTCATTATGGGCTCTTGTGGACGAGGGATTAAATTACAATGACGATGATACAACTCAACACGTGGGATGATGATCATGAACTCTTCCAGTAACACTTCAGTCATTTCCAGGCAGCACTTAACAGTTCTATGACGTAAGAAAGGAAGACTCACAAAAACGCCTAGGGATAGCGGATACTTGGATCATCGGGCAAAAAATTACGCTGATAGACGGTGTATTCAAGGACAGCTTTCAAATGCTATGGCAGCACGAGTAGGAAAGAGAAGTCATGATTTTGGTGAGTCAAATGTTTAGCATGGAGGCTAATTAATGTGATGTGGGCCATTTGATTTTTTTTTTTGCATCCAATGTCAAAGACATCAGTCACACTCATGGCCAAATGTGTTTTCGAATTTATGCTGATACAGCACATTAACACACCCATGGAACGCCGTTATCCGTTGATATCATGCGATACGGCCCGCACTGATTCACACGCACGCGACACAGACATAGCGCCGCACCCGCCTTTAGCTGGCCCATTAACCATGTAGACAAGAGAGAGCGAAGTCGGGAGCAGCGGAGTGTCTCTTATTCAAACAATCAATCATACATTAGCCTCGTAGCATATCCACCTGAGTAAGCTAGCAACCAAAAGGGGAGAAGAAAAAAGTGGTTTCGAACAGAAGGCGGCAGGTGTGAAAAAACACCAATAATACGTGGGCATAACGAGCCGGCTCAGTCTGTGTTTTATGTCATATTTAGGCCAGGTGAGAAAACCTTTTTGGAACCATTTCAGCAATTAAATCAAAGAAGTAAAGTGAGATAAATGGGCTGTTGAAAAATGCTAATGGCTCGCCTGTAAGTACTGAGCTTCATCTTCATTTTAAATAGGACTTGAAAATGGCGACTCGACTTATCAGGAGATATAAAATTAGGCAAAAATTACACAACTGTGAACTTTTCAGAGAATCATATAAACTTAATGTTGCCAAGACAAAAGTACCATTGAAAGTCATTAGCATGCATTGTGGGCTAACAAGTCCAAGTCCCTATACAACAAAAAACTATTTGTGGGAATGCTGGAAGAAATAGTCATTATAAAACAAGTTAAAATCCATTTAATTAAATATTATTTGGCATGAACGTATTTCAATATGAATCCATATCTTCAGCTGTATTATACTCGATTACTCAATACAATTACATGCAATGTCACAGACCCTTTCATATCCAGAGTAGTACACACGTTAAAGCAAATGACCGGCATGTGGAATGTCAGGGTTCGATTCCCACAATTTCTGAATTAATTTTATCCAATAATTTAACATCCATTTTACTAAATGTCTTTTGACATAAAGTGTTTTTCTATATTAATAAATATTTTCAGCTTTCTGTTCACAATGCGCGGGGACTCTTGCAAGACTTTTGACAATAGTTTTCAGACTGGATTCGGGTTTGAATCTGTGAATGTCACGTCATGTGCGCATTGTGTATTTGAAGAAGGCAATGTGCAGTTTCAATTTTTTGGCCACAGGTGGATGTAGCGATCCAAAATGCAATTTTCTGAATTCGTCAGCTTAAACATCCATTTTATTTCAATGTCATATTGTTATAATAAAGCAATCCACATGCGTTCAAATATTAACATTAAGCTATTAGCATTCAGTTATCAAGCATTCACACGCAATTTCCCCCAAAATTGCACTTTGTCTAGTTTGAATCAATTCACTAGTAACAACTTTCTCTTGTTCCAGACAATTGCTACAAGAGTTGAACCGTTAGTTACATCACCGAAAATAAAAAATAAATAAAGCAGTCTGTGCTTTCCTTTGTCTATCTTTTTTTTTTTTTTTCAAAGAAAGTCTTCAAGGTCTGCTAAAAACTGCTGCATCCATTCTAATCCCGCTCCATCTAAATCAGCCAAGAGCACTATGGATGTTTTCCTTATAAATAATCCATAAACTGCTTCAACAACCACTGTTGCCTTGCGCAAATTCGTTAAGATGCTTTTAGTCTTCTTCGGGAGAAACTGCCAAGCAATAATGCCAGAAAAAAAAAGTGCACTTCTTGATATTTGAGTTTGGTTCTAAAAGGGACTGAGAGGATCGACAGGATATTGGGCCAAAAAAAAAGACCAGCACTTTCACATTCATTTTCATAAAATAGCTTCACACCGTTGCTCTTTTTGCGTGAATGTGTGCCAAACATCACTTCATGAGTCAGTGAAAAGATCCCAGTTTGTGGCGTGTTGGCGTTTTGTATTTTCTGACATTTGTAAGGATTAAAAATAAAAGATTCACCCTTTCAATGAAAATGAAAAGATGGGAAAAAAAAAAGACTGTCATAACGTAAAAATGTGTGGGAAAATATATTGATCCTGTTGTAGGACAGCCTTGGGAATTATCCTATTATATCAGAAAACTCTTGTTGGCTGATTACAGTGTTCCCTCCGTTCTTTGCGGTTTGGTTATTGCGGAGTTTTCAATTATGACCATAACTGCATCTATTGAGGGTTTTACCTTGCTATTATTTCACTGGTCTTGCAAATTTTTGTTGGACCAGTAAAAAAAAAAAAAATTGATGTTTTTGAGTAGAAATTTGTTTTACCAAATTTAAGACCATGGGCATTATAGGTTGCTGACCCCAAAATCCCCGTTCCCTCATAATGGTCGGAAATACGTTCAAAAATACATTCAAGTACAGGAAATCCTGGAGTTATGGACGACTTTTGTTCCTACGCTGGCGATGTGACTGGAATTTCGAGGTAAGTTGGATTTCACCGTTAAAGTTGATATTTACAAAAATAAAAAAACATATTTGCGCCACATGAAAGATGCCGGAACCAATATTTTGTGTTTCCGCACGGACATTCAATGCTGACGGACGGCAAAGCGGAGCTGATGGAAATTTAAACACGGGACCTGCTCGATTTACGCCCCCGTTGCTGGAGGTAACAACACAACTTTAAATAACTTTAAAATGGCGTGATTACTGTGGGAAATTAACAAAAAAGAAGGCGCTACGGACGAATCACGGGCGCCGTAAAAAATCAAAACGACGTAGGTTGGGTACGACGTAACTTGAGGACCAAAAATAATGAGTACCGGAGCTCAGTGGAAATGTGCTATAACTATAATAATATAATATAATAACTACAGTATTTTTTTCGTGTTTTTTGTTTAAAATGGCTTACCTTAACCAGATCGGACCGATCTTGGTGGGTTAATGCGCCTTTTGGCGTACTAAATCCTGGAAATAGAAAACTAGTTACCATTAATACTGCTCTTTATCTTCCGCCGCCGGTGATGCAAAGATTTATAGCGTCAATATTTCTTCTTCATTTTGCATTTTTAAAGTTACATTTATTAAGTGTTACAAGTATTCAGAAGGGAAACCGTGTGTGTGCGTGTGTGTGTGTGTGTGTGTGTGACACACACTACTATATTATATACTTTATTGTGGTTTGCTTTAATTCACTTTTCAGTGTTTCTTTGGATTCTCATAACAATCTTTCTTAATCCAGAAGGCAAAGGAAGCATGTAGTCTCCCGGTTTTATCCGATTAAATGTGCTTTTTAAAGCAGCAGATAGAGAATGTAAATATTTCATCTTCACTGCAGTCAACCACAACGTGAAGCCGTGTTTAGGCTTGTTTCTTTCTCCTTTTTTCCTTTTAAATGCGAGGTTTTGAGAGTGTAACTTCTGTTGCAACATATCCTCATAGATTACATCTGTATATCTAACAACCCTACTTTATCTCTGTGAATATTTGATCATTTGTTTTAGTAAGGACCACATTTGGTGGTGTTGTTTTTTTTCTTCCTGAGTCAGCAAGCAATAGCTGTGATTCTTTTGAGCATGACTATTAAAAGACACCAAGTGTGTAAATTATGAATGGAGGCCAACAATTGAGCCAAAATGGGAGTTGTGCATGCATGCTGTAGTTTAGAGTTTTACGCAGCCAAAGCATACACTGGCACAAAAAGCTTGTGCTCATAATTCCCATAGCATGCCATTTATCTTGTCTTTTATTACAGACAAGTGAGGGGCACGCGGGGTTGTGTCATCATATTTGTGCAACAAAATGCTTTGGAAAGAAAACACATTACTGATGATTTCTGCCACATATCTGTCTCCTTTTGTGTACTCTCTCATAGGCAGTCACAAACAGACTGGGGAATAACAGCAGTGGCCTTTGCCTTTTACTGTTTGTGGTGCTTATTGGAGCATGCTGTCTATGGCATGACCCAGCTCTCAAAGCAAAGATTCCATTTAGCTAAGAGTCTGTACAAGACCTGTCTTGAGGCTAAAACACAAAGCGGAAAATAGGGGAAGGGGAAAAAAAAAACAAAAAAAAAAAACTAAATGGACAGTAGGAGAGTCATCAATGAGCGTGGGTGGGTAATGGGTTGAGCAGGAGTGACAGCTTTTAGAAAGACATGTAGAACTTAACTGGATTGCCCTTTAAACTTTTTCATTTTGGACTTTTGTACACACGAAACTAATTCTCGAGATTGCGCTAAGTTTGATGCTGCCGCGCGAACCCTGGTGCACACCAAACTCGAAAATGTATTATAAACAACATACACCCCTTGATAAAATGTTCAAAACAACATATTATTATTATTATTATTATTATCATTATTATTGTTGTTTTTTGTTTTAACAAAAAAACAAAAAAATCTTCCAAAATGTTTTTGGGAAAACCCCAAAATTCTTCAATAATGCTGATTAGCAACACACGAAGAGCGGCCCCCTTCATTAATAATAAAAAAATAAATACTTTTTTTTAAAAAAGCGTTTGTTATTTTATGTTTTTACAAACCCCAAAAAATTCAAAAACACTGATAAACACCACACTAATTGGCCCCTTGATTAATTTATTATTATTATTATTATTTATTTATTTTTTCAACAAACCTAAAAAAATATTTTAAAAACACACTACACTGAAGGGAAATTAGGAAAATAAATCCTGGAAAAACTAAGAAAAATGCAAATAATGAGGGAAAAAAACGTTTTATTTATTTATTAAATAAATAAAAGGGTGAATATCCCGTGCGCCAATTGGAGCATCTTAGAAAGGAAAGTGAGACTACTTACAGATTTTAAAACGTATAGTATCTTAAAATAAACTCTAAAGTGCAATATCCAGTGGAGAGAGGCCAGAATAGGAGTTTCGCGCTCCAGTTGAGAGGTGACTGACAGCATTTTTTAACTGGAGATGTTTGAGGGAGAGCTGGCTGACGCCAAAGTACAGTAAAGCACATTAGAGTAATTCAGTTGTGAGTGCACATCGTCTTTTTTTTTTCTTTTTCTTTTTTTATAAAGTGCATTGAACTACAAGTGTGAAATCAGCCTTAGTGTTGCTCGTTTGCGTAGATAACAAGTCAATCATTTTGTTTTTCAAAGTCCTGCACTCTGGATCCCAGTATGCTAAGCAATCTCATCTATATTAAATTGTTGTATTGTCAAAATGATGTAAATAGCAGCACTTCTGCCAGTGTAGCCCACTAAGGGTGATGGGTGTTTCCTGCTGGCGTGAAATTGCTAACTCATCTTGAGGGTAAGATCAAACGTCATCACTACTGTCAGGCCGGATGTTATTCATGGTCTCCCCTCTGCCCACCTTATGGTGATGGAGTGCAACAAGGCTTCCTAAAGTTCAATTAGGGTCTCGCATCAGGATATTCTGTCCTGTGATTATATTTGTTCACTTTGAATAAATGGATTCACCAGATCCTTGTGTGACTGCTGAACACGGGCACAATAAATAGAGCGGCGGTTGTATTTTATTCTACATAGCACGGTGTTCAAATGAACTCTGCCCCAGACAGAGTAGCACAGCCAAAGTAAAATTATAGCTTTCTTTGTGTGAACTCGTGCGGCCCGTAATGAGTCATGATGGATGGCGCGACACACTGTGGTCGGCACTTGGCTTCAGATGCTCTTAACTGTGTGGAGGGGATTTGGAGAGATGGGATGAAAGGAGCGGACAGAGAGATGGGATGGGGGGGGGGGGGGGGTGGGGCGGACATAGGAAGATATATGAGAGGTGGGCTGGGGCGGGTGATAGACGGTCATGAAGCGGGGGCAAGTGTTAAAGGGAGAGATGGACAGAGATGACCACGGAAGACAGTCGGTGCGTCATGCCGGCGACCAGAGGCGCACATGGCGACGCTGTGATCCGTCGCTGTCAGACGGTGGAAATGATTCTCACCTCAGATAATCTAATCAAGCCACAATTTGCCCCCGTACAGGGGATGCTCGATCGAGACGTGGGTTCGATTCCCGGGGTGGACGCTGCCGGTTACACACTAACTAGATGCTCTAGTTAAGTTTGGTTGGTACTTTATTTTTAAGTAACAGTAAATTAAAACAAGAATGGGGATGAATAGTTTAAGTTTCAGCACAAAACAATACTGAGGTCTAACCAGACAGTTTTTCACTATTTTTATTCATTGTTCACTAAATATTGTAATTTATTTTATTATATATTCTTTATGTTTGCCTCATGATTGCCCACATTTGACATTATTTAAGACTGCTTGTGTTACCAAACTGTTCTCAACAAATACATTTTGATTATTGTAAGCAGGTAAAAGAGACAGATTTTTAATTCTTACATGTCACCATTTCTAAAAGAGGACGTTTTTCTGGACTACTTAAAAAAAAAACGTGAAAACTAAGAGTATACCCACTTCTCCGGGGACCATTACACCACTGAATAATAGCGCTTTGAGTAACTCATAGATGTGCCAAAAAAGGGTGATTTAAATATTTTACCACTGTCCACTACCATATAAAAGATGTTGGGGTAGTTCAAATAATAATAATAAAAAAATCCCTATATATAAATAAATACATTATTTTTAAGAACCCCAAAATTTCATTTAAAAATGCTGATAATTATGTTTTAATTTCATTTTTTTTTTAATTCTTAAAAAATCTCTGATAAACATGTTTTGTTGTTGTTTGTTTTTTAATTTTTGGGGGAGGGGGGTATAAAAAAGATACAAACACAAATTTTTCCAAAATTATTCTGAAATAAAGCTGATAATTATTAAATTCTGGGAAAAAAATGCAACGCAATGTAAATATTGAATCAATGATTGCCGAACTACGAATATGCAAGGGTCAACTGTAGTTTTAAATTTTAATACCACCAATCACTACTTGATGGTAGAAAATTCATTTTTGCTCTGACACTGGGTCTTATACGGCCCCGTACTACAACATGAGTGAGCCTTATAGATTTTTATTATTATTATTATTATTATTTTTTTTTATATGAATTTGGAAAGATATGCTGGGCAAACATAGTACCCCAATTACAATTTTTTTGCTCCCAGATTTTGACCCCCAAAAAAGTTGAAGTACTGTCGCAAAGTGAACCCAAACTGTGTCGAACTGATGACAACTTAAGATCCATTTTTAATAATCAACTTGTGTTTTGCATTTATGTCTCTTCCGCCTTCTTAAGTTAAAGTTTAAAGTAGATTTCCAGAAGGGAGAAACCATTCCCAAGTAGTTAAACGTTGAAAGAAATTGGGAGAAAGATCCCTTGTGAGCACAGAGTGAAAACAAATGTAGAAAGTAGAATTGCTGCTTGCATGTGAGAGTAAAGGGCAGCAGCATAGCGGACGAAAAGAGAAGGTGGCAGTAAGAAAGAGCACAATAGAACGGATTGGGGAGCCGGAAGGGAGTTTTGTACCCACGAGCACCATCATAATTGTCACATTTGATCAGGGAGGAACTGTAGTTAGCTTCATGGACCACTGCTTTTTACAAAACTCCCACCCTACCCAGGATCCAGTAGACTGCACATTAGGTTCACACAAATGGCGCATACACCCATAAATTATACTTCATTCACGTACACAACGACACACAAGCACATCCATATGTTAGTTTCATTTAGTTCAAAAACTATAGAATTTAAAGTTAGCAATAATGGAATCCTACCAAATCCAACATGTTAATTGTGAAACAGCATTTTTTACACGGTGTGCAAAGAAACACTCTTCTGATTAGCATCTTCACATTGTGACCCTCAGCGCGCTTCCTATAGCGTCCGTACAGGAGGAAACCCTCAGGCTACAGCAGATGTCGGCTAATCAGGTCAAGGGGCTCCTCTGACTTGTGCTGATGCACGTTACACGGACGTGTGCTGTACGCGCGTCTTGGCGCATGGACAATAAGAACGCGCGACCTAGCTGCTTCCTGAAGCATGCAGGTCAGCGGCGCTCCTGTAACATAGTTGCAAAGATATGGTCTGGATGTGTGAGATGGTTCATTAAGATAGCTAACAACGTATTGATATGTCATAAAATGTGAGCTCAAACAACATCTCCTAATGTAATATTTACATATTTCGAAGTAACTACACGTTAACTCATTCACTCCCAGCCATTTTCGCTCCCGGCTGTTTTACTGGCTTTTGATCGATTTTGCAAGGTCCATAGAATATTCTGCTCAATTGCTATAAAAACATGGAACCTACCAAAACAAAGATTAGAATCTCTTCTTTTATCAGAAAAAAATAATATTTATATCCGGTTTGCAGCAATTAGCATTAGAATGTAGCTAAGTTTAATCACAACCTGTTGAAAACACTGGCAAAAATAACTTGTTGCAACATGGCCCTGGCTGATCTCTTATACTCTGCTGCCACCTGCTGGTCGTTATTTGTAATAACTATCATTGCTTTAAGAGACATATTAATACCAGAAACTGTATCAAACCCTTCTGTATGCTCTAGCATAATTATTATTATTATTTTTTACATTTAAAAAAAACAGGCAAATACAGTGCAGGACAAAGTATTAAAACACTTATTTATACAATTTGGTTGTAACAATTTGCCCCAAAAATATCTTTAGAATAGCCTTTTTATATGATCATTTATGACTGAAACATCATCTAATTAGTAGATTAACACCGTAGCTGTTCACTGCTAATAGTTTTCTGACTGGATTCGGGTTCGAATTTCTCGCCCTGTCTGCCAATGTCACATCATGTGTGCATTGTGTATGTGAAGAAGGGTGTGTGCGGTTTAATGTTTGGGCCACAGGTGGCAGTAGCGATTTGAAGTTAAATTTTCAGCATTCCGCAGCATCAACGAAAACCAAGGGGAAAAAATTTGTTGTCATTAAAATAAAAACTAAAATTATTTTAAAAACTGAAACATCATTTTACATTTACAAAACGAAATAATTAAAGTAAAAACCTCCTTTGTTTTTATCTTCAAGTCTGTGGACTATTATATATTACTTGTATTTGATTTGTGAATGATTGTTTTTAAAATGACATTATTATTTTTTTTGTCCAGTTTTTACTGAACAATACTTACAGTGATGATTTGTTGTTAAATCGTGCACACAAGTTACTTTTTAGCTCCGGTGTTTCCCGGGTGCCTTTCTTCACAATGGTTACATTGCAATTAACAGGACGACAGACGAGGTTAGACAGTAATCTCCACGGACTGTGACGTTCGCTGATGACAATGTGATCTGTAGTGAGAGCAGGGAACAGATGGAGGAGAAGCGAGAGGTGTGGAGGTTTGCCCTGGAAAGGAGGGGAATGAAGGTTAGCAGTAGCGAGACGAAGTGTGAATGAGAAGGACCCAGGTGCAAGAGTGAGGTTACAGGAAGAAGAGAAACCAAGAAGGTGGATGAGTCAACAGTCCAGAGCAAAGGAGAGTGTGGAAAAGAAGTGAAGAAAACGTGTGCAGGCGGGCTGGAGCGGGTGGACAAAAAGTGTCAGGTGTGATGTGTGATAGAATAGTTTCAGCTAAAATGAAAGGAAAGGCTTATAAGACATGAAGGTAGTTGGTGTGAGAGCAGAGGATGCAGAGGACAGGCTGAAAGAAAAAGAAGAAGAAGATTGAGCTCGCGATTAGCTTCGAGGTAGCGATTAACATCGAGCTAACGGTTAGCCCATTAGCTAGCAAATGTTAGCATGCTATCTTAGTGTATTGTTTATCATACAGCGAACAAGTGGGGGCACAATATTGTATTTTATATTACAACAGCGTGTAAGTGTTTTCGTGTTTGTTGTTACAGTTTTACACCTTGAGTCATTTCCACGGTGAATAAAGTTGCACGATTCATCAACTGTTGTTTCATTGAAGGAGTTATCTATCTGTCTAGCTAGAGCGTGGACGTAGCAAGGGCAGAATAATATACAATGAAGAGACAACAATGCATCAATTCATTTTATTAGTATTACGGACATTTTAAAGAGAGTGACATGAATCGCAGTAGATGGGAAATGTGTTTTGCTTTTTAAATTAAATCAAATAATAGAAGTAACAGGGAAGGCTTTTCCCCCCTCACAGATCATTTTCTCATGCGGTACTGTCAGGTAAAAAAAAAAAAAAAATGACAGTCACCCCTTAATGTAAATACATTAAGTCAATGTCAATAACAGAAGCTTTTCCAAGGTTTTGTGAGCTATCCGTGGTGCTGAAATGGCAGCAACACTGCCACAGATACAGTATGACACTTATTCTTATATCATACCAAATAGAGTGAATCTACGGAAGCGTATTGCATTCACTTGACTACTTTTTGGGGGGAGCTTTGTTTTTTTGAGTTTTATTGAATATTTTTCCCCCTGTTTTTTTTTTTACTTTTTTTTTTGTTTAAAAAAAAATTCTCTGGTTTTCTGAATATTTTTTTTCTGTGTTTCTGAGTAAATTTTCCCTGTTATAATAATTTTTCTGTTTTCCTGATTTTTTTTTCTGTTTTTCTGAATATTCCCTCAGAGATTCATTTGGAGTTCAGCAGTAAAAAAAAAATTACTCCGAAAAACAGAACACCAGCTCTGTTTTTTGGAATACATTTTTTTGCTGTTTTTTTTATACTTTTTTTTCTGTTTTCTTAAAATACATTTTTTCTGTTTTTTAAAATAATTTCCCCCCTGTTTTTCTGAATATTTTTTCCTCCAGTTTTTCTGAATATTTTTTGACAGAATTTTTTTTTTCTGAAAAACAGAAAGAAAAAAAAACTCAAACACACAAAGCTCCCCAAAAAATTTGTCAGAAAAACAGGAGGTTTTTTTTTCAAGTCAATGCTTCCGTATGAATCCAACAACAACAGTATAAATCAATTCTGAGAATCATAATCCACCTTATATATTCTTTAATTAGCTGCTTTTCCCAAATGAGTGACTCTGACAACTCTGTGACCTTTTTGCCGGCGTGCACTTGACCTCATTCTTTTTCAAGTGTTTCCTCAAAGCGCACGCACGCACCCAGTTGGCAGCAGTGAAACTTTTAACAGTCGTGACAATGCGATTATTATGTCTCTGTCAAAGAGGCTGTTGAGGTTAATGAAAAATGTCACTTTCCGGTTGACGCGGTTATTCCGAGACGCGGTTATTCTGACGAGTTGCTGTATGAGGATGCGAGCGTGCCAGCTTTGAAGGATGTTTGCGTTCTTTCGATGCTATTAGACACGAGGGGGGAAAATGTGTTAGCATTATGCATAGGGCGTGTTCCATTAGCAATGTAACATGGTGAGCCATATTCAAGTGTTCTGAATGGATATCGTTCACATAAACAAATTCAAAACAGGCAGACACTTCTCCTGGAAGCTGCTTGAAGGACGGTGACAGATGGACTTTATTTACATGAAATAGTTGCTGGTTTTATTTGTTTTCTTGTTGCTGTCAGGGCTGGACTGGCCATCCGGCATTCAGGGCAACTGCCCGGTGGGCCGGCCTCTTTTGGCGCCGATGCAGTGCTTTTGTATTATTTTCCTACATTTTACCACAAGAGACTGGCCCACAGTTTAGAAGGACGAGTCTATTAATCCATTTCTAATATAGATAGCAAAAAACATCATCAATAAACATCAGTGGCAGAACTACATGTTACATATTTTTTGTGCAAGTACAGCCCCGGTTGCTGTTGTTTATTTTGAAATGATTACTGTGTTTTGTGTTGTTGTTATTTTTTAAACTGTGTGACCAATCCTGTCTTAAGCATTTCTTCTTTGCATTTTGCTAGCTTGATGTTGCCTTATTTTGCTCTCGATTTTTTATTTTATTTTTTTTAAGATGAGACTCTTTAGTTTGAACTCAGTCCATTATCCCGAGTTAGAAAATATCACAAAAT
This sequence comes from Leptonotus elevatus, assembly GCF_054856555.1. Classification (NCBI taxonomy): domain Eukaryota; kingdom Metazoa; phylum Chordata; class Actinopteri; order Syngnathiformes; family Syngnathidae; genus Leptonotus; species Leptonotus elevatus. The sequence continues at coordinate 6,196,846 of NC_141257.1, forward strand.
GTTACATCAGTGAACCGCATGAGGTGGTCCGTCTATGTTGCGTTCACTTGTGATTTTTGTTGTTTTTGAAAAAAAAAAAAAAAAAAAAGTTGTCAGACATTTTGAATCACAGAGAGGTAAAATAACCCCCACACTTGGTGCTCCTGATGCTAATAATGCCAAGGTGCTATTTGACTAGCTAACTGACTGGATGCCATTATCATTGACACTCGTATTGTTTTTATTTTATTTATTTCTTTTTTTAGGGTACACCTGCTGACCAAATACCTCCCATCAAGTGTCAGCAAACTGTCAGTACCCCTAAACTTCTGATCCTAGAACCGTTTCAAGAAGAAAAGACAGATATAAATACACATATTTTTTTCATGACTAAATAAGAGTAAAATTGTAATATTAGTATCATAACAATATCGTGCAAATACTTCTGCATTTTTTGTAAACTGCGCGTGCAGACGTCACGACTCACAATGCAAGCGGGGAAGAGCTGAAGTGGGCGGTGGGAGGGGAGGGGGGGGGGGTCTGTTCTGGGAACGCGCCTGATTCCCCCGTTGGAGGGCATCGGGGGCGCGCATCCTTCCTCCGCTCGAGAAGCGACTGCAGAGGAGGCAGATGCCGACTGAGAGCCACTGCCTGTGGATTCCTCTCTCCGAATAGCACCGCAGACCTTCTCGCCCCCCTCCTCCCCCCCACCACGAGGAAGAGGAGCCGTAGGTTGGGGGTAGTAAGAATATTTTTGGGCTTTTTGCGTCAAATCAAGAGGTCCCTTGGACTTGGAATACCGGTGGGAAGAGAGAGAGAGAGAGAGAGAGAGAGGAAAAAAAGAGCACTCTTCTACTCCGTTGCTACTGCAGCCTCTTTGCTTTGGAATATACATGCACCAACCATGGAGATTATATGACATGGATTTATGTTTTTCTTTTTTTTCTTTTTTCAACGAAGGTGGCCCCCCCTTCCTCCCCCTTTTGTTATTTCCTTCCCCCTTTCGTGTTGATCTTTTTTTTGCGCTTTCCTTTTGACTCATTCCTACTTTATGATTTTACGCCCCGACTCCCCATTTCTTGTTTTATTTTAATTTCCTCCCTTTACATGTATTTATTTTGTTTTTACTAATGGGATGTTCGGCAAAAAAACAGTGTGGAGAAGATTCCGGAGCTGCATCCAGAATGAATGAATGAATGAATGAGTGATAGTCTATCTCGCTCTCTGCACCTGAGACGTGCCATGGATGAGAAACTTCATTTGGATCCACGGAGCCGTACGGGGATTACTCGTTACATCAAATAACTACTTCTGACAACGATCAGGTAAGCCTTTTTTTTTTGTACTTAGGACAACAACGTGTCTCTTGACGCATGCTGGGTTTGTGCTAATCTATTGATTTTTATCCTTGACGTCTTTGCCCGATGATGAAGACGATAATGATGATGATGATGATGTTCGTGCTTAGCCTGTGAATTAAGCACAAGGAACGGGCGACGCGGAGTGCAAGTGTGCAGTGATGTGAGGCGGACAATTCGTTTGGATTATGGTGCATTTTTTAACGACACCGTGAGCGGAGTTGATCCACTGAATGCCGCAGCCACCCTGTGACAAACAAGCTATACACTCGCCGGCCACTTCATTAGGTACACCTTGCACAGTCTTAATGAGAATAAAATAGCGATAGACTCAAGACTTGATGGGCTCCGTTCAAGGGCTGGTCATTCGGCGTCATTTCTAATTCATCGGTTGTGGGGGTTTGCAGTGGCGTGGCCGCCGTTTTCTATAACACTTCTACTTTTTTTAGTGGTTGTTTTTAAATACATTTGAACCTATTAAACACTTCCCGCTGTGATGCAATCGTTGCAGTGCCGTTATACCGCATCCACAATAACAAACACTCAGTAGTGTAAAAGAGATCTAACTTTTTATCCCATTTTTTAAAAAATCCATATTATTGAATTGTGCAGGTGATGTCTAATAAAGTGTCTATTGATGAAATATAGCTGCTTCATAACTTTGTGCAGTCGCCGCAATGGGAGCCAAGACGCGCGCGGGCGCGCACACACACGCGAGTCACATTAAGGAAAAAAAAAAAAAAAAAGAGAGAGGTAAGAAAACAGCACTATCGGTTTTCCTGCCAGCGTGATGAAAAATAAGCATGCAGTGTGGATCTCCTAAACAGCAGAAGCCTCCCGTGGAATGTTAAACCGATGCAACAATTTTCACATGTGGATCGATCGGGTCACGGGTGGGTTAAACCATGTCGCGGTAAGGCCCTTGGGGGGGGGGGGGGGGGGGATTTCACACGCGTATGGAGGTCTGGTTTATCATCAGGGGACGGGTATCATGCCGCAATGTCGCTGCTGCTATTTTTTAACTCATTTGTGGTTGCTGAGACGCACTGAGATCTCCTGGCAAGCAGGTGGCTTCATTGACAAGCACGTTTCACTATACACGCCAACCAACAGGTGGTGCTGTTACCCCCCCAAATGAGCCAATCAGAAAGCTGAAGAAAGAGCACGTTCGGAAATACTCGGATATAAAGATTGTCATTCACAATTTGTGTACAGTACTGTGGATACTTCTCGAATTGGTAACTTATTTTCCCCACAAGTTTAGTGGCACTAGCTACTACTAGCGATGTTAGCTAGCTGTGTGGGCTAGCAACATAGGGCCGCCATCTTAGGTTGCCACTTTTACTGACAACTAATGTCGGTGTTTTACGCTAGGATCCCTGTATGGAGTCATGAGAGCCTCGCAAAGAACAAACTTCACTGTTTGCATCGACCATTCGGAGTATATTATTCCGTTATCGTGAATTGTGACTCACAAAGTTTAGGTTTACATTTCGCAGCAAATTTTTCTTTACTTTCACTTGATTTTTGACGGTTCTGACAAATCTTTGAGTTATATACCTTATAAGAGAAAATTTTAAGTTTACATGCACATGTAGTGCTTTTCCCAGGGAAATCAATGTATTCAGATTGGCCGGGCGTGTGGAATGGCAACGTAAGATGGCGGTTGGTGGCTTTTCACTTGCCTCAACGGCAAGTAAGCAGCATTGAGAGTCCAGGTTCCAGGCATGACCCACAAATGTCCACATGAACAAAACCCCTTTGGTGACAATTGGGCCATCTTCACCCCGGCTAGTAACTTTTCAACCACCTAAAGCAGCATTTTGACATTAGCTTCTTTTATTAAAGCTACAGTCAATGATCTCATTTGTTTTTATTTCTTTGGGCTGCCGTAGAGAACTAATGGAGCCGGCAGGGCCGTGTCCCCTTTTAGCGGTGATGAGCAACCCGGGATGATGGCTGATGAGTCGGATGTGCGAGAGGGCTGATTTGTAACCCCGCTGAGTAGAGGACAAAACAGCAGTCAGGGACAATGGTTTAGTGGAGCGGATCAGTGAATTTGAACCCACAGTTTCCCATCTGTGAAGTGTACTGATTGGCGTTTTATGAACAAATCCTAAGGTGACATCCTTTGGTGACAATTTAATCATCGCATGTCAGTTGTGCGGCAAAATTGACATGACTGTGAAAATGTTCGATGGAGTTCTCAACTGCTGCAATGACCCCCCCCCCCCCCCCACACACACACACACACATCATGCTTTTGGTAGAAACCACCAAAATGGAGACGCAAAAGCTCTAAACTATGACCCTAGTGGTCATCGCTTTTCCTTCTCCACTCAGAGTGCGCTCATCAGACCACAGCTCTACCGTCCACCACCATGCTCTTGGTAGAAACCAACAAAATAAAGACGCAAAAGCTCTAAACTTTGGCCCTAGTAGTCATCGCTTTTCCTTCTCCACTCAGAGTGCGCTCGTCAGACCACAGCTCTAACATCCACCACCATGCTCTTGGTAGAAACCAACAAAATAAAGACGCAAAAGCTCTAAACTTTGGCCCTAGTAGTCATCGCTTTTACTTCACTAAGTTTACGCCAAACAGGGTGCGCGCTCATCAGACCACAGCTCTACCGTCCACCACTCCTCTTTCTGGATGGTCCCATGTTTTTCGGAGCAGTCCTATTTTCGCCGATGTTTCTCCGTCGTCCATGATTGTTTTTAAAATGTTAGATTTTTTGTTTTGTTCAAGCTCCTTTATTGGTTGTTGGTTCTGTCAGGTCGCTGCAAAAAGTGAAAGTCGTGTAATAATATCTCGGGATGGATGAGTATTGATTGATGAATCGTCCTCTAGATAAGAAGGTTACAATGAGTTTTTTTTACAACGATCAGTTCCATAAGCACTCCTTGTACATTTCCCGGTTTATTTCTAGTGCTGAAGCAGTGACGGGCAGTTTTTCGGCAGAAATCACCAGAGAAGTCTCCAGCTTGTCTAGGATGAGCCTCCTTATGTGGAGCCTTTTGGCTCCAGCTCGGATGTACTGATCCTCACTAGGGCCATAATCCAAAATGAGATCAAGTGGCATTCCCCCGTGCCGTATAGTAAATACATTAGGAGAGGCTGCATTTCACACATCGTGCCCCACCACATTGCTCCGTTTTGTATTTAATACAGACCAGTGGTTAGTTTACCATCTCATAGTCCTTATAGAAGAGTTTACTAATTATATGCGTGTCGAGCTGATTTAGTGTTCTGTTGGCTTTCTACAATTGAATCAGACAAGGGTGTGTGGCTGGGATAAGTAAACACGTGAAGTCATTTTACTTGCTTTGGGGCACAAAATGATTGTGCTCCGGCATTTCTGCTTAAAGCAACAAGTGGCTGCAAGAGTGTGTTATGTAAGCCGGAAAAAAGCAATCTGAGCAATTCCGTTTAACAACGTTGCTGCGAGACAGTAAATGCTTTTACTTTACTACGCAAGTTCACTAATGAAACGCAAGCGATTTGTTAACGTTTCAATTCATAACGTTGCAGTTAGCAGCCAGGATGCAGTGTGCGGTCTTTTTCTTGACTACGCCCAACCATTTTTTTTTGTGTCATTTGTTCCTTTTGTCAGTTCTATCACAACACCCACAACTCTAACAACAACCACCTACAACGCCTACAACTACTAAAACAACAACAGCTACTGCTATTGCTACTACTACTATTACTTTAATAGCGAAATGCATCCACAAAGTAACTCAATGTGTAACATTTCAGACAAGCAAAGTCAGGAAATTAAAAGTAGCTTACTAAAATTGTCAACCAACATACAAATTGTAGAAAATACGATTATAAAAATGCTTAACCCTTTTATGCACAAATTATGACCAGGATTTTTTTTTATCAACTGTTTTTATTATTCTTTAAGCATGAAAAAAAGTATATATATTTTTAAACATACGTTTTTCAAGGAGTTAGTGACATTTGAGCAACTGATGAAATATGTTTGTAAGAAAAGAATAAATAACAAAAAATAATGTAAACACTATAGAAAATGTCTTTTTGATTTTTAGAATTGTGTTTACGTATTTTTAACATATTTCAAAACTACATGTATTGCAAAAAAAATAATAATATTGCAGGTGAAGTATTTTGAAAAGCAACAAAGTTACAGTAACACTAAGTTGTAGTCAACGATACAGCAAAGGATGTCTAAAGTCCAATTTAGTGGACTCATGATCAATCGCCATTTCCTCAAATTACAAAATCAATACTTCGATATTTTACCAATTATATTACTCCTTAGTTGTTTGTTGATGGCACAGTGTATTTTTTTACTTGCAAGGACCTCCTGCAATAGAATATATAGACACTTATTCCTTCCTTGCACGTCACATCTGAAATTCTGTCGGCCATCTTGTTGTCTGTCTTTTTTTTTTTTGCACTCACAAACTTCAACCACTGGATGGTAGTGTATGTCAAGACTACACTAGTGTCCACTGGAGTGGCTAATGGCCAACTGTGGCAAAAATATTCATTCATATAAGAGAAAACGTTCTAATAGCTGTCCACTGTAGTAACCACTATCCGTGAAAGGGTTAATCATGTGCGTGGGAAAAGAGCACCATTTTAAGCTTTTATCGTTTTTAAGATGAATTCAAAAGCATTTACACCTTTTGAATCTTCATTCATTCTGACAACACCGGTCAACACATTTTGGTGCCAAGAAAGTTTTAACGGCTCTTGGATGTCGCTGAATCAGAAAACGACCCGAGAGCTATATTCAAATTTTTAACAAAAGTACTAAAAATATGCAAATTTTGACATGCGTGTTAAACTTTGTGGTTTTATCTGTCTTTTCAAGCATTTTCATACAACAATCTTTCATTTTTGATACAAAATTGTGAAAGCCTCCTAAATGGAAATCATGCTTCATGTCACGTGAAAATCTCGCAAAAGATCAGAGAATTGGGCAATATCAAAAGTATTTCTCTAAAACGTGCCAATTTAAAGAAACGGGTGCCATTTTCAGACTCCGCAGCCCAAAATGACCCAGAAACCATTCAAATATCTTTGGCTTTATAAGGGTAATTTTGGGGTGTTGGGGATGTATTATACACGGGTGTGAGTTATATACGGTAAATTACGGTAAAATCAAATAAGTGCAATTGAGTACAATGTGACTGTGTTTCAATTGGGACAGTTATTTTTAGAAAAGGGAATGAAATGTTATATCGTAGAACGGTAGTGAAGGAAGTTGCAACGTTAAACAGGATAAAGTGACAGCTTGTAATGACATCGCTATCACTGAATGATCATCGGACCCGCTGCGGCTTGAGACGCAAACGGCGGCGCGACTCGTATCAGTCCAAGATGTATGAAAACCACCCAACTCGTTGGCAGTTTTATAAGGCCTGTAAATGCGATACTAATAGCATCTTCAATATCCGCCGCTAATGCCAGCACTGCTGCCTCCTTTTCTCCACTATCTCTCCCTTTACGCACATACAAACGGCGCCTCTCATGTATTTGCGTGTTTCACATCTTATTTTTCACGGAAGGAACTCTGTAAATGGGCACACACGTCGAAACGGGAAACATTAAAGCAATGTAGTGAGCCAGCAAAGTCACAGACTTTCTAATGAGCTTCTCAGCGAGCCACTGGTGCCGCCAAAGCCCGAGCTTGATGGATCATTTTGGAAAAGGGCGGACATCTGTGTCGATCTTCGTGGTAGGAAGATGCAACCATATGCATTATAGATTTTTTTTTTTTAATTCACCATCCAATTAAATGGTGATAGGTATAATTGACGCCCATTGAAATGCATTTGGGGGAAGTTACAAAAAATATGCATTTCTATATATTGTTTTAACTAATCAGGGCGGCACGGTGGCTGACTGGTTAGCACGTCCGCCTCCCAGTGCAAAGGTTGTGAGATCAAGTCCGGGCTTCGGCCTTCCTGGGTGGAGTTTGCATGTTCTCCCCGTGCTCGCGTGGGTTTTCTCCGGGTACTCCGGTTTCCTCCCACTTTCCAAAAACATGCATGGCAGGTGAATTGGACACTCCAAATTGTCCATAGGTGTGATTGTGAGTATGGTTGTTCGTCTCTGTGTGCCCTGCGATTGGCTGGCAACCAGTTCAGGGTGTACCCCGCCTACTGCCCGAAGCCAGCTGGGATAGGCTCCAGCAACCCCGTGACCCTTGTGAGGACAAACGGTACAGAAAATGGATGGATGGTTTTAACTAATCAGCTGATTAATTGTGATTTAATTGATACACATTGAAATGCTTTTTTTTGGGGGGGGGGGGGGGGTATTTTATGCATTAAAATATGTAATTAATCGCCCAATTATTCGATCTGTATTTTTTTCTGCCAACAATTCTATTGATGGGGCCTAATATTGATCTCTGTTTTTATTATTAATCTTGCTCTTTTTTTTCTACACATAATGATATCGCATGTTGTAAGATGAGGCTTATGGTTCGTCTTCTTCTCTTCAGCGGCATTCGTGGCGCTCCCCTACTTTGTATGCTTGCCATACTCCATTTGGAGTCGCAGATGCCTCTGTCACTGGGGCGGCACTCATTTGGCGTGGCCTCGGGTGACTGTGTCAATATTTGCAGTGAGCGCTGTTTGGGTTTTGCGCTCGTCTATAAGCGTGACTGGGCTCGACTGAGGCTACGGCTAAAAAAAAACATCATCAAGAAACAAAAGGCAGCCTATGGAACCCGCTGTCTATAATTAATGGAGGGCTTTTGGCAACAACCGTGAAAGGATAGGTTTCATCGGGAGTTGTTGGGCCGAGTCGGCCGGAAGCAGGACGGGAGGGCAAAAACAAGTAAATGAATTGTCAAGAATCACATTGCTAATTCACTCCTCTAATGAATCAAACGCAGAAGGGAATCGTTTCTATCATAAAACAAAAGCAGAGTCTTCTTCTATTTAACACCGTGAGCCAAGTAAGGAATTTTCCAAGGCAGTGACTCTGCAATTTGTCAGTGTGCTCAATAATTGTTTGGTCAAATAATGTTTGCCTTTCATACTATATTTTTCAAAGAAGCCCATAGGGATTGAAAAACAAAAAGTTGAGAGACTGTATTGATCCAAAGAGTTTGAAACTGAAGGTCTTGTTTTTGTGATTTGATCTTTTAACAACCATATATGCGACCCACTCAACTCCACAATGGTTCAATCCATAGGGTTACCCGCGTAAGGGCAGGCTGTTCCTATTTTGTATGAATTAGGCTTGACAACGACGCCAAACAGCTCGGCGCAGCCAGTGCGCCGCCGTTATCCAATCCCTGTAACACCATCTGGCCCTGGAGGACAATTCCAATGTCATCTGCCGCTTTATTGCATTACCCCGCACGTGCACATGACATATGACGTCTTTATTCTCCTGCTTAGCGAACAGCACGTCAACGCAAAAGGGGGGGGGAAATAAATCGGAATAAAAAGCTCCCGCAGTTCTTGGGATAGTTAACTCACCATGAATAAAGTTCAAGGTAATATTAAAATGCGAGATAAATGTGTGCGTATTTGGAGGTGTGTATTTCATATCTCCATAAAGTCGAAGTTTTTCCAATCGAGTGGTTTTGGAGCATGTTTCAAGGGTAGGCGGAATTCTAGAGTGTTAGCCTACTGAGTGGTTCCGCAATACGCCAGGTGTGTAAATGTATGGCAGTGTGGAGTTGCCATGGAGACGATTATCAGCATCTCTGCGGTGCATATAAAAACAAATGGATACAAATTGACGTTGATACTGCAAGAATCCAACCCATTCTAAAAGGCAGATTCTTAGAAATTCGGTTTCGGACATCGCTCCTGACCACCCCTGATTGGTTGGTTTGCCATATTTTGACAAAATTCCAGTAATGTGTTAGACATTATCATTGTACTGAAACGGCACTTCTTCGGGTCACAAATGACCTTTTGATGAATGCGGACTGTGGTGACTAATCTTGACTTGTACTTTTGGACATTCGTTCTGCATTTGATACAGTGAATATGTTACGAACGTTTTTTTTTTTTTTTTGCTGGTGCAAACTTTTATTTATATTTTTCAGTTTGCATCATACCCTGTTCAACTGAGCTGTACCATATCGAATGGTAATCCCACTGTGTTGAACCGAATTGAACCGCCCTTGAATCATCCTACGTATCAATACCAAAACGAATCATCTCGTGGAGAGATGCACACCCCCTTATTGAATACGATTGTTTTCCTGTTGAAGATTTATGAAATAGCATCACTGCCTCAAAAGACGCTTGCCCACGAGGCAACGGCCTTGTATGCCAGATGGCCAGTCCAGCCCTCAGTGGGGGACGATTCGTTGCGTCCTGGTATTTCACGCAGGTGGCACGGTGGTGCCATTCACACCACTTGTGGCATGACGGTGAGAAGGTTATTGGTTTGTGGGTGGTGGGAAAGAGAAAAGTGAATTGGCAACGCTCAGCCGTAGGTGTGAATAAGAGCGGTTGTCGCCCCTGCCATTGATTTTACGTCTGTCCTATGTGTACCCCATCTTTCCCCCAGTGTCAGCCGAGACAGATCTAGCCAGACCCTGCCGAGGATAAGCCATCATGAGCAACAGCTTGGAAATAGTCACTTTTGGTGGATGCTAATTAGTTGCACAAATGGTAGCGCAATTATGCTATTCAAAAATCAGCATTTTTTTACGGTCGGCTCAGCATGTGCCCCCCCCCGACTAAGCATCATGACCATCGGCTGTGTCATCATGCGGCTCTCCCCCTACTCTCACATCAATTACACAGGTGGATGAAATGGGAGAGTTGCATCGGCCGACAGCGTAATTAACCTTAGCCTGGACTTGTGTGATGTATTACCACTCCAGCTCAAAGAGTGGAGGAGAGAACATCATGTGACGGTGCGCGTTGCACATCGCAATATCATGTGGAAAGAATGTCTGCATGAACAAGCCACATTAAAGCACGAGATACAAGTCTACGTTCATTCTAGTGCCCGACTGATATGGATTTTTTTTTAGGCAGATTAATACAAATAAATAAATAATTAATTTCCCCCAACTGCACGGTATCAGCTGTAAATATATGTAAAATTATTTTCCTTTTTGGCTCCCATTCCACCCCCCCCCCCCCCATTGCATAAAAAAAAAAGACCATTCAAGGACGGCCCAAAACTGTTGAACAAGAAACCAACACAAAGGACTCAGTTTGAAAAAAAAAATAATAATCTATCAATTCACTCAAAATTTGAAAATTATTGAGGTACTATGTTTGTTCTGCATATAATTCACAGAAATATTATTCCCATACTCTAAAAACAGTTGGGTAAAAAATAACCCAACTATGGGTCAAAAATGGACCGATTCTCTACTTGGGTCGATTTGACCCAACGTTGACCCCAAAAAATTGGGTCATTTTGTATAAAACAACCCAGAAAGTTGGGTCAAATTGACCCATCAGTCCATTTTTGATCCATAATTAGGTTATTTTTGACCCAACTGTTTTTAGAATGTACTCACGTATCGTAGTACAGGGCAGTATAAGACTCACTGATTTCTGCCATCTAGTGGTGAATGGTGATATTACAAATTAAAACTACATCAAGCACCTTCACATTTACAATTTTGTGGATTTTTTTTTTCCTTTTGTTTCAATTTAGTTTTTTCATATTTTCCCATTTTAGGTATTTTATCTCTATTTCCTCTTGTTTCTCGTAGAAAACCTATATTGAATGTTCAGCCCTTTTTGAAGAATATTTTGAGTTTGTAAAAAAATAAATAATAATGATAATAATAATTATAATTTTGGCCTATTATTTTTGGCTGATGTTCGCAGGGCCCTAGTTAAACACTCAATGTATTTTGAAAGCAGTCTGCTTAAAATAACTTTCACCGAGCTGGCTAAGTGGCAAAAGGGAGAGTTTGTTCACAGTAAATTAAGGCTACAAGAGAATTGAATTGTTTTTTGGGCCAAATACAAAGCTAAATCTTGGTGACGCTAACTAAATACTTGGCCCAAAGTGCTCACAGTTATCCAACAGAGCCAGGAAGCCATTTGCATTGTTAATCAGTCTCATTTTCTCTGCTCAAATAATCATAAGTCCCCTTTGGCTTTTGCAAAATTCCTAATTTCTCAAAATGTTGTCTTGTCTTGAATTTAACAAACGTACAGGATAAAATGTCTAAGCTTCGTTTTAATCCTTGCATCCTGGGTCTCTGCAGTTTATTTATTTTAGCTTCTAAACCGCGACAATGAAACTCTCCTGAAAGGGAACATCACGACTGGACACTATACAAGAACAATAAAGTCAACATTTAAAACCTAATGACTGTATATATGCTCTAGTGGTGAAGAAAATCCCCCCGTGATTCTTACATTCAAATTTTATAGCCTGGGGGTGTGACAGCATTCTAATTCCCCTTGCGGTTCCGCTATCTTAGAAGTACAATCTCCTCTCGCCGCGCCAACAGCACCTCTTCTGACAGCAATTTAGGTACTGAACCGAAATCTGGCATGCTTGGTGTGGACCCTGAAGAGAAGACCTTAAAGGAATACACCACCTTCAATTGTAATTAGATGCTGTCAATCACACACACACACAAACGGGAAGTCAGTATGATTCAAGAACCAGGCTTGTATTTTTAGAATGGAGACTGAAGTAGAGCAGAATGAACTACCCACACAAGGAAATTCAGCTGATTATAAAGTGTATTCTAAAATTCCATCACTGTAATTGCGACACTTTAAATTCCTTTTTTTTTGGTGCCATCAAGCCTTAAGTCAGTAATGACTCATAGTTGAATTAGCATATAAAATGTATGCAGTCCACTACATTTTTTTCTGAAGTAGCTTTGATTTAAAATGATTGGGGTTGTTTGTTGTTGATTACCCTATTGATTACTCAAGTCATCACCATATTATTGGTGAATTGAACTGAATTAAAATAGTAATTGATTACCACATCGATTACTCAAGTAATTGCTACCTTACAGTTGACTGAACTACAATAGTAATCGATTACTCAAGGAATCGCCATATTACAGTTGACTGACCAAATGAGTAACAAACAAATTAGTAACACTAAAACAGATCTAATATATGCTCTGAATTGCCATTAAAGCTTTTTGGCACATTTATTTTTTTTAAGAGTATTCTTGAAAACTATTTGATGTTTGGCTGGAACATAAAACACAAGGACCCTTGATTATGGTTACAATTAAACTGTACAGGACCCACCATATTAATCAGTGTTATGTATACTTTTTTTTTTTTTATGACTGTATCTCTCTGCATTTGAGCATGTCACACAGACATTACCATAGAACTTCTCCATTCCATTTCTAGACTGCTACACCACTCTAAAACCAAATTCAATCCCAAAAAGTAAAATGAGTATTTCCTGTTTCCTGTGACAGGAAATGGCTGGTCCCCAAACAATGCCAGCTTGTCTCAAGTTCAGCTGATGCATAACCCTCCCCGTACCACCAATCACCTGGCAAGGCGTTACCTGTGAGTTTAAACATTTTTTACATCCTTTGTGTCTTTTTCAGCGTGTTATTTTTCTGACCGCATTTTCATGACTAATGGTAGGATGCCAGTTCAGCATGTAGAAGTAGGCAGGAATATTACTTTTGTATATTGTTATGAAGAGATATTTACAAACACAAGAAGCATGCAGATATTAGCCTTACAAATACTGTACTACATAATAATCTACCCAGTAATGGAAAATAAACGGTCTGATTTTAAGAGTTTTTAGTTACAAATACTGTACTACGTAATAATCTACCCAGTAATGAAAATAAACGGTCTGATTTTAAGAGTTTTTAGGAATTCTTATGAAACAATCTACCACTGAACGTATTTGCAGGTATGTTCACACGTACTAGCGAATCCATTCAAACAAACTTACAAATATATTTAATCGTATTTGCAACGAAATTCGAACATTCTTGTAATCTATATGCAAAAAAACTTAGCATTTTTTTTTATCCTTTCACACAATGCTTTTTTTTATTTTAGCATCTGGCCTACATTATACCAGTGCGTTTTAAAATCAAGTAATACATTTATTCTGAATGGTTATGATTTATTATGCCTACATTTCTGTTTGGCATTTTTTCCCCCATAATGGCACAGGGTTATTAACATGCGCATACCCCCGTGGCATTATGGGAAAAATGCTAAGTTGTTTGCATTTAAATACAAATAAGTTCAAATGTGCTTGCAAATACGTTCAGAAAATTTTCCTAATAGTGTACGTTCAAACGTAATTCCTAATATATTCAAACGCATTTGCAAATACGTTCTAACAAAAATGTTTACTCCACTCCGTATTGAAGTGGTGATCCTCCAGATTTTACAGTTGCTCTCAAAACCTAGACTCTGCCAGAAACATCGTCTTCCTCCCCCCCTGCCAGTGCTGTTGACTTGACAAACACATCACCCACTCCGATTCATTCCTGCTTATTTTCTATTTCAGGGCGTTAGGCTTCTGAGCAAGGCTCACGGTAGCATATCTGATCAAATCGATACCCATCTCTCTCGCTTGCCTTCGCTATTCTTTCCACTCATTTCTGACAGCGGTTAGGCATGATTGGATGATTGAGAACCGATGGCTCCAACAAGTCCTTCCGGCCTGTGAGGCATGGAGACATATTGACACGGGGAGGGGGCACATTTACATGCGATAATGTCTTTTTGACACACCTCTTAATGAAATCAATTAATGGATAGATAGATCATGTATTGGCTTATTCACATTTCCTGTAAGTGTACCATCCAGGTGTCCTACTTTTATCTCTTTATTACGGTGTAAACTCCTTCCGGGCCTGTGAGGAACTAGATTGAGCTGTCTTGTCGCGTACATGAACAAACAGCCACTACCAGTTTTGTCTGTCTCGTTCACAAGTGTCCCATATGAGTTGCTGTCTTTTTTGGTTTCCACAGATGCCACATCTGAAGTGTGCAAAACCTTCCTTGAAACCGGTATTTATTTTCCGGTTGTTGTTTTTTTTGTTCATTGAGATATATATATTTTTTAATGCCTGCTCAATGATTACGTCTTTCACCCTGCGGCATAAGGGAAGACTCATTAGTATTTGGAAGCGAAATTCGCGTGATGCAGAATGATTGTTTGCAGAATGTCAGATGTCTTTGTTGTCCTTCTTTTGTTTCCGCCAGCTCATTGCTTTGCTTTGGCTGCTATCTGACGCTGGCGTGTGCCGGCTGCACTTTCATTCATTTCATTTCTGGAAAATGTGAAGTGTGGCCACAACATGTTATTAGTCGAGCGGGTGCCATCCCAAACAATTGAAAGTGCAGTCAACTGGGCCAACGAACAACAACTATCACGCCAATGTTATTTTACACTTGCAAAAAGGACTGTAGAAAATGTAAGAAAAAATATAGTAAAATAAGAAAAAATAAATAAAAAAAACAAATAAGAAAAAATTATCTGCGAACAGAAGAACATTTTTATTTAAATTTACCTTTAAGATTTTGAAAAATAAGAAAATAATACTAGGCCCATATCAACCACAGTGGTCTTGAAAAAGTAATATTGAATAGTTTCTTAAAAATGCATACGTATTCATTTAGGGTTGGCCAATTAACAGGTCCCATTTTTATTGTCTTTGTTATAACCCAGCCAGGGATTGAACCCACAACCTGCCAGTCAGGGCAGACACTGATGATTTTTACACAAGAAAAAAAAATGCTTACAATAAAGAGCTATATTGCACTTTTGTCTGATTGTTTTAAGACTTGTATTTTTTTCCATTTATCTTATTACTAGATTATGCTAAATTTTAAGATTCAATTTAAGAAAATTCAATTTATGAAACTGGCTGTTAACACTCAATGCCAAGACTGCTTGATCAAATAAGATAATTTTAGTTTTTTATGCTCGAGCATACAGGAGGCTTTGAAGCAGCCTCTGACCTGAAGAGGTCGCTTAAAGCAAAGTTATTTAAAAAACGGCCAGCACGTGGCAGCAGAGTATAAGAGATCAACCAGGGCCATGTTGCAACAAGCTCTTTTCCCCAGTGTTTTGAACAGATTTGTGAATAATGATGAAACTTAGCTATATTGTAATGCTAATTGCTGCAAAACGGAAACAGATACAAATATACTTTTTTGTTGTTGGTAGGTTCCATGATTTTATAGCAATAGGACACAATGTTGTGTGGGCCTTGCAAACTCAGTCAAAATGCAGCAAAACAGCCGGGAGCAAAGGGGGTTGCTTCAGTTAAAATGGTTGGGAGTCAATGAGTTAAAATAAGCAGAATGATCTTGTATTCTATTTTATTTTAAGTAAAAATAACAATAATAATAATAATAAATAATATTCTATTTTAAGTAAAAATAACTTGTCAAAGCAAAATAAGTATATTTAAGTTAAATTTAAGAAATTGTATCTTAAGAATAAATGTTTTCCTTTTCTTCTCATTTAGCAGATCCGCTGCCTTTTGAAAATGAGTTAAAGTCATTCATGAGCCAAGTCGAGCTTGTTTAATTACCCGAAGCTACAGTATGTGATGGCTGGAAGGATTTAACAACACGAGTGAAGCATGGCATCCAATCAAGGCTCAGCTTCGGTTGCTCTGAACTCTGATTGGCACGCTTTCCTCCGCCTATTAAATTTCTCATCTTTCAAGAAGTGTACTTGAAGAGGTTTTCCTGCCTTCATTCCCAGTGACAGTGTGTTATTCTCTCTTTACAATACCTAATGAATCATAAAACGTCAGTTATGGTTATGATCAAAATTGGATTGATGGGGCCTTTTTTCCCCTCCTGTTGTCAGGAAATTTCACACTTTTGTGGATCCCTCCAGGCTTGCTAGGGTGCTGTGCAGCCAATTAGTCTGGGAAATGGCCCCCCTGAAAGTATAGACGGACCTATCCATCTAAAAGGATGTCTATATTTGTACGTTTTGCGCCACCTCAATAACCATATGGCTTATAGTATAGTATACAATGGTGCCTTGAGACATTCTCTACAAAAATGACTTAAAAATGAATGACTGCAGTTTACTGAGTCACATATTGCAGTAGCTTGTGCCTGTCTTTTCCTTTCTGTTCATTTCAGTGGGCGCAGATGATGATTGTGATGACTGTTTTGTGTTACAAGCTTGCACGGAACAATTTAAACTTGTTTCTCAAGGCACCACTGAGTCAAGGGTATCGTCATGTACAGCATTAAAATAGCAAGGTCAGGAGACCAGAGGAAGGAATAAAGGAAGGAATGAAGCAAAGTTTCAGGTGAATAGATTAATTTCAGACAAAAGTTCAGATGTGTTAAACAATTCAGGACACAGCAGCTTTCACTTTTTAAGTGAGCAAACGTATTGGAACATGTGGCTGATGGGTATTTGTAGTTGCTCAGGTGTTGCCCTTTAGATTGATTGCTTCAACACGAGTGCTTGTTTTTGTATTTGCGTTTCGCTAATGAAAATTGCATTTACTGTTTCGCAAACATGAAGACCAGAGAGCTGTCTATGGGAGAAAAGTATTGCTAATCATTTTGGAGCTGAGAGAAGAGGGATATCCGTGATTTTTCTCCGGCAGTGATTGAGTCCTTGTCAGAAATAAAACAATGGTGATTTGGTAGGGTTTTGCAGTTACAGTGCTGTCACTATCGAATATTTTTAGAAACGATTAATCGACCAATCAGATTCATTTTAATTTTGCATTAAAGTGCATTACAAAAGCATTTTTACGCCCTGATTTGTTTGTAAACCATTGATTGGTGTTTATTTTGTACTTCGTATACGTTAAATGATAAAAAAAAAAAAAGGGGGGGGGGATTGACGTTTTACTATCTTACCAATTTGGTCATTGTTTTCTTAAGTAAAAACAGATATTTGCAATTTATAATTTTGATTAAACAGAAGATAGTCAATCTTCTTTCAGGAAAGATCACAGAAATCAGTGAACAATTACTGTTGATATGGCGAAATCAGAGGATTTGGACAATTTTAAATAAAATAAAAAAATGGCTCCAAACGATTACTCGATTATTAAAATAGTTGTCGATTAATTTGATAATCAATTACTTGTCGATTAACTCATTTGCTCCAAAAAACGTATACAAAGTTTCTATTTTACATATTGTCATGATCCCAGAGAAATATTTATGTTTATGTTTATTTTATTTTATGCGAGAGCATACAGAAGGCTTTGATGCAGCCTCTGACCTGAAGAGGAAGTTAAAGCAATGATAGATAGTACAAAAAACGGCCAGCAGGTAGCAGCAGAGTATAAGATATCAACCAGGGCCATGTTGCAAAAAAGCTCTTTTCCCCAGTGTTTAAAACAGGTTTGTGAATAATGATGAAACATAGCTATATTCTAATGCTAATTGCTGCAAAACGGAAACAGATAGAAATATACTTTCTGATGAACAAAAATACTCTAATCTTTCTTTTGGTAGGTTCCATGTTTTATAGCAATAGAACACAATATTTTGTGGGCTTTTAAGTTGACTTTAGTAGCTGTGCATAAGAAAACTATTTTTTCCTCCTGATCTACTTAACATTCCTGCCAGCAAAATTCAAGTTCAGTTAAGGCCAGCAGTTAATAAATTATAGCTGTAATACCTTTCCTGGCTGACAGCCAGGCCTCATCTCCATACACTTTTCAAAAATGTGTGCGTTTAGTTATATTCGTCAGTAACAGGTTTACTATGCGTGTGTGCGTATTTGCTTTTTAACGGCAATGATCTGTCATCACTACCGCTGTCTTCCAGCAGAAAGGATGTTCCATCATAAATGTAGAAAATGCACCGTCATGTTCTTGTCATTTTGCGGCCGTGCGATTATCACTCTTTCCAAATTGTAACCTCATCAATCTCAGAGGGTATTTCATCAGGACGTTGCCACATTTAAACTGACAGATCACAATGTGCTAACGTCTCTCGCACCTGTCTGCCTTCGTTAAGTAACAGAGCAAAATTGGACCTGGAGTTTGGAAGCCAGAACCAAATTCTCAACCAAGTATTCTTTGTGATGGTTCTTTTAACTCATTCGCTGCCATTGACGGCTAAAAATTCCCAAAATTTATTTGAACTATTTCTATTAGTTTAACTTTTTTCCCACTTTTGTTAACAAGAGTATGAAAACCTAGAATTTTTTTTTTCCTTTTCGAATTGATCTAAAATTTGTGATTAATCGCGAGTTAACAATTGAAGTCATGCGATTAATTGCGATTAAAAAATTGTAATCGCCTGACGAGAGGATTATTAAAAATTAGGGTGTCAGGCGATTACATTTTTTTATCGTAATTAATCGCATGACTTCAATAATTAACTCACGATTAATGCCAAATTTTATATCTGTTCTAAATGTACAATTAAACAAATCTAGGTTTTCATACTCTTAAGTAGAAAAAAATATGTTAAACCAATAGAAATAGTTGAAATTATTTTTTGACGTTTATAACCGTCAATGGCAGTGAATGAGTTATAATTGAACTTTCATCCTTTATGGTCGCCATAAAGACAGGCACGCCACTAGCAAATCATCTTGGCGAACTTTACCGTATGAAATATATGCTGGGTTGCTGCTCTTTTTTTGGCAGCTGTCTAAAACAACCAAGCCTAATTGGAAGTAAAATGCCATTCCCGCAGTGGGTGCTTGGAATCGATGCTATATGCAAAGTGTTGGTTAGCCATTGTGGGCTGTCACGTCTCACTCGCCTAACGCGCAAGAGAGGTGGATCTGTGTTTCTATGTAACAATGAATCCAAAAGAACATTCTTATTCTGTGCAGTTGCGTGTCTTGGTGTCGGTAATGCAGCCAAGTGAATCTTACTTGACATAATAGACACGTATTCATTATTTCTGCCTTCAAGATCGTCTCCACTTGAACAAATATGAACAATGCTGTTATTTGTGCGACGTGTCACATATGTTCAAACAAAAAGGCTCAGTTTTACAGCTTTGCATTGTATTTCTGTGGCAAAAAAATGCTAGAATTTGTTTCTGCTTCAATGTAACAGCCAAGGTTTCTTGCCAGCAGTTTACCAGTCAGTTGATCTGACCTTGATTCGACCTTTTAGAAAGTATTTGGAATGATTAAAAATTCTAAATCAAATGAAGTTCAAAATAAGATACAAAGCTAAACTAAACAAACACGAGGGAAAAGACGTGACTTCGGCCCCGTCCACACGAAAGGCAGTTTCAATATATCCTCACAAGTTTCTTACCGTTTCGGCCGTTCGTCCACACGATGGCGCAGTTTTGGAGCTTGAAAGCGATCACTTTTAAAACCGGGCTCCCGTCTGGACACCATTTTCAGGATACTCCTCCAGTGATGACGTAATGGTCGCAGCTCAATGAAGTTTGCTCCAATTCTTTCTTGACTGCGCGTGAATCGTCAGTCCGTCAACAACAATGGCGGATAGCCGTGTCGTAGTCATTTTGCGCAGCCTCCTTAGCTTGCTCATGCTTTTCCAGCAAAATATTTTCCCACGTTCAACAAGCGGCGTCGCACTTGAATCACCCGCCATTGTCATTTCTCCTGCGTTCGTCTTTTTCATGTTGTCTCGATACATGCAAAGCCATGTTTGTTCTGTAGATTGCAATCAAGTTTGAAAAATAAAAGTGTTTGTGAACTTCCTGTGGCTGTGCTACAGCGCCACTCCAGGCTTGGCATACACATTACAGCCGTTCAACGTCCTCAGCGTCTTCTTTTGGACACTCGCAAGTCTTGAAATGCTTCTGCGTGTACGAGATTTGTTTGAGGAACGAAGCCGGCTTTGCTTCCGTCTGGACGGGGCCTTAGGCACGTACAGCCAACAATCAACCTACAAGGGCAGAAAAGAAACCAGAAAACTGATGAGACAACGGGAAACACATGGACAAGACACACGTGGCTAAAGGAGATGATTAGTGGGACTCGGTGGAAACACTAACGTAGCGAGAGACATGGACAAGAGGGACACAGGGAAAACACGACCGAGCTGAAATCTAAAATCAACAAAAACACAGATCGTGACAAAGTAAATTTACAAAACTCCAATTTGTATGTTAGCATAAATTAAAAAAATATAAATTCCAAGGTACTTCCCAAATGAAATCATACAGATGCCAGGTGTGAGGGGGAAAAATATATTCTTTGCTGACTAATCTGGTACCCTCATTTTAGCAATGATGAGAAATGAAGAACACACAAGGAAGAAAAGTTAGCATGACCTCATGTGCAATGGATACTATCAGGCCAGGACTGGCCATCTGGAGTTCAGGACAGATGCCCTGTGGACCCGCCTCTTTTGGGGCCAAAGTGGTGCTATTTCATTATTATTTCCCCCCTTTTTTCCCACAAGAGACTACCCCACAATTTAAAAAGAACAGCCCATTAATTCATTTAAAATATAGACAACAAACTGAACCAATCAACATCAGTGGCAGCCAGGGGTGGTTAGGAGTCGTGTCAAAATACTAGGGCCAATTTTGGGTGCCAGTCCAGCCTTGGATACTATTTAATAGCTCTCTGTGCTAAATTGTCAATTTAAAAAAAAAAAAAAAAAAAAAAGAAGGGTTGATTCTTGAGTATACCACACCGACCCATCCCGGCACGGCAGCACACATGACCTGTGAAGCACTCCGGATATCGTAAGAGATAGCGACTCTATTATATTTGATGTGATAAAGATAACTATTTGTCCATCTGTGATCAATAATCACTCTTTCTTTTTTCAGTTGCTTCTAGGTGTTGATTTTTTATTATTTTTTTAAGCATAGATTTTGCTTTGTGCATGAAGAGTCTGGCACTGCCAGCAGAGGCATGTGTGGCCTCCATTGTGCTGCAACAATGATAACGATAAAGAGAAGCGGAGAGCAGAGCGTGGGAAGAACACTGTGTCTGATTTTGGCTGCGGTGCTACTTTCTGTCTGATCTTCAGCGAAAAAAAGGCCCGAACTCGTACAGCAGGCTTATAACCCTTCGCTAATCCCCTCTTCTGACTCATTTCACAGCGGTTCGATGCTCTCTCTTGTTCGCTCACTGGCATGCTGTTTGTACAAGCTTACACACAAACAAACATACAAATCATTTTAGTTGATGAAAAATTCAAGACCTAAGAAAAGTACATACAAAACGTGAAATCACTTTTTACACTCTCAAACTGTTACTTATTTGCGTTTTATTGATATATTTATATGATATTTATATTTTTATTATAAATATTACCATACTCCCAAAGACGTATTTATACGTTTTATGTTTTCTTTTCTTTTTTTAATGCTAGAGCATACAGCATTGTTATTACAAAAACGGCCAGCAGGTGGCAAGCAGAGTATAAGATATCAATCAGGGCGGGCCATGTTGCAAAAACACTTATTTTCACAGATTTGTGAATAATGATGAAACTTTGCTATATTCTAATGCTAATTGCTACTAAACGGAAACATATAGAAATATACTTTTTTTCCTGATGAAAGAAGAAACTCTAATCTTTCTTTTTGGTGAGTTCCATGTTTTTATAGCAATAGAACACAATATTCTATGGGCCTTGCAAAATCAGTCAAAATCCAGTATATGAGCCGGGAGCGAAGGGGGTTGCTTCCGTGAAAATTACTGGGAGTGAATGAGTTAAGCTTTTTTTTTTCGTACTTGGAACATATCAATTTGAGTTAAAAAAGAAACTTAGTGCAACTGTCAAGGGCTTAGAGTGAAAAGGAGGTAACCCCTCCCCATTGCCTGTTATACATTTGTGCCATTATTACAGATTAACGTTTTTTTATGAGCCTCGCTGGAATTAGCATTAGTGACGGTTTTAGTGCCAAATTCACGTTTCAGCTCTGTCACTCTCCCCCGCCCCCATAAGAGACGACTTAATATCACAGCGAGCCACCCCGACACGGTGCCAGGCTAGCGGATCACCGCGGTGGGTTTAGTACATTGGGTCACATTTCACCCTCTTGCTATTCATAGAAGGCTAAAGCTTCTTTTCTTGATGTCTGTTCCACATTCCATTAACGCAATTGTCTCTTGATTAGTATGTTAGTATGCACAGGATACATTATTACCCCCCAAAAATAAAAAAATCAACCCAGAGGTGTTTCACCGAATTGAGCTGGCTGATTATTTTTGGAAGCTTATCAGCTAAACCACAGGTGTCTAAATAAAGGCCCGGGGCCAGATTCTGCTCACCACATACCGTAAAAATCACGTGGGTATCACACTTATAATGCGCCCCACCGAAATCACTATTCTTAAATTTAGTAACTTTAGGACATTTTTTTCTCTTTACTTTGCCTTTTAATCTCTTTAACTCCATTTGTAACTGCTTTCAAAAGTTATACTTTTAATTACAGTATTTGAAGCATATTGTTGTACGTTGTGTATAAAATGCATTATAAAGCAGTGATTATGATACTTATTTTTTTTTAACAACCCGTAGGTACTGCCTAGGTACTTTTTTCTTCAACATGTCATCATCATCATCGCTCCTTTTTTTCATGTATATGTTTGTGCTCTTTAATTCACTTGAAACCTGTTATAAATCCAAGACCCTTCACCTTAATCAGATACCTCAGAGTCCCGCCAGAGTCATGAAGTTGTCAGGAGACCAGAGGAAGGATCAAAGTAATACTAGCTTTATCAGCCTTCAGATTTGTAAAAAGGCAGATGCAGATATTTGTCGATTACTGGTGCCGAATTTTGCATTTTGAAAAATATCTGCATCAGCCTTTTTACAAATCTGAAGGCCGATAAAGCTGGTATCTCACTGAGCAGTGAATGCTTGCGAACGTAGCAAATTTAGGGTTTTCCTCAGGATTTGTAAGATGTTCACAGACAGTTTGTGCTTATCGCTAACACATTTTCAACATATTCAGACAATTTTTCACTGTCTGCAAAGATCTTTAGACACCTTTTTACGAACCCTGACGAAAAGCCAGAATTAGCTACATTAGCAATTTGACATATATTTTTTTCGGTACTCGCCTATCCTTAACCTAAACTGCGTGATTTTTTTTTTTTGTTCCAAGCCCCCGTATCGTATTTATTTATTTATTTATTCATTCATTCTCAGGATTTTACAGTAATTGCACGGCACTGTCTACTTTGTTTCTTGAAAAATGTGTTTTGCCATTTTTATTTTGACGGAAATGTGTACAAAATGTTCACATTTTCATCACTTTTTCCACATTTTCTTTCAACACATCGTTTTAAGATGAATTGAACAACAGTTAAATATTTATCACCCCCCCCCCCCCCCCCCATGTTTTCCATGGCACAATACAGGGGCAATTAGATATACGTAGCAACAAGATGAGCGCTCAACGTTCCTATGAGGGAAATAATAGTTTAACACCTGTGGATAAACCATATATAATATGGAACATAAGGATGACAAATTTTGCACAATTCTGCATAGCAACTCCTTGTTAATTTACTAATGTACAGTACTGATCTACCCTGCGGTAAACGATCCCATTTGTGTGCTCTATCTTCCCTGAAATGAGTACCGGAGATGGAGTTCGAGAGCGCTAGTTATTTACCACGCAGAACATATATCTGCCTCGCCATTTCCAGCCATTAGACTCCATACTTGAGCAATATTTCACCCCGATTCTATCAGGGGATTTTTATATGATCTAATTACCTTTGTTCGTCACGAGGGAGTTAAATGTCAGTAAACCTCACCATGCTGTGATTCTCGTGCCTTCAATCACAGGCTTGGACAAAGATGATATACAGCCTCCTTTTGCTGCATATAAGATGAGTGTTTAATAGTCCGGTGATGAGGACGGGCTTATCGCTAAGAATGTACAACAATTTAGCCGTCTATTATACATATAAATGGAGGGCTAGTAGTGTGGGATTAATGCGCAAAGCAGCTCCTGTAATCTTCCGACTACAGAGCTGCGCTTTTGGAAAATGTTTTCCAAGCAACTCAAAGCCCAAAACCAACATGAATTACTTGTTTGATCACTGGCACTTGCAATGAATCACAAAGAATTAACAAGCTAATTGCCAGCTCTTCAAAAGTTTTCCGGGCTTGTCAGAAGCTAATTTTGCTCTGTTATTTCAACAGACACGGCCGTCGTGTTTTTGTTTTTGTTTTTGTGGCATTGCCTGAGGAGGAAGGAGCAGAAATCCTTGTTTAATATAAGATCTATATTTTCTTTTCTTATGTCACAATGTAAGTCGTTAAATGTTATTGTGATTAAAATTGTATATTTCAACCAAATGTCTCGTGTTAGAGTAAAAACTCAATTTAGTAGAACCCCCAAAGTCATTAGGAGCCGATTACAGACAAACAGAAATACGACACTTATTAAGTTCAGCCTGGGTCAATATCACTATAAAGTTACATTTTTCAATCCTAATTAATCGCATGACTTCAATAGTTAACTCATGATTAATCGCAAATTTAATATTTGTTCTAAATGTACAATAATATGTACAATATTTTTTTGTCTTCATACCCGTTAACATAAAAGTGGGAACAAATATTAAACTAATAGAAATGTGGCTGCATCTTTTAGTAATTGATGCAGTAATTTCTTAATAATATAAAACATTTAGTTAAAATGCAAAAGATGTACTGTATTGTAAAAACGAGTGTGATATTTCAAAAAAAAAATGTTTTTTGCCACTAGACGGCATAATTGCATTTGTAAGACATTGGTGACAGCTTTCTTTTCATGTTGAGAGCTATCTAATCTTTAACATGAAGCAACTTGTGAAATTCGGCACATTTTTTAAATTGTAAAAACTTGACCCCGGTCCCCACAATTATATGTATTATTATTACATTTTTACTGCTAAAATTTGACGTGGACGTGCCTGCTGCGTTGCGACTGGAGTTCCCCCAGTACAGACTAACTAATTGCGCGTTAAAGGAACTTTGAAATGAACTCAAAATTAACGCAATAATTTTGACACCCCTAATTTTGATTAAACACAGAAGCTAAGAACTACAGAAATTAGTGAACACTTACTGTTGATATGCTCAAATCAGAGGATTCGGACAACTTTAAATTAAAAAATGGCTCCAAATGATTATTTGATTACTAGAATTGTTGTCGATTCATTTGATAATCAGTTACTTGTCGATTTATCGACGAACTTTGACAGCTCTACGTTTTGTTATTTTCATGTACATTGTCCGCGTGCAGTTAATTTATATAAAAACAAAGCGCGCAAGGCTTGACTAATCCACATTTTTAACATAACGTCCAACTGCCATCTGTTCTCCAGGCATCCACATTTAAGACACGGCGGTCCTATCAAACATGTTCCCCCAGTCTAATTGTTCCGTCAGAACTCCACTTGGCTGTGTTCCATGTCATTCCACACTCCGCTTTTGTCATTTAATCAATTGTCCTTTTGCTCCAATAAAGCGTACGACTAAATAGTAAGACGTGGCCTGAGTAATTCAGAGCAGAGAATGAAAATGAGCGCGGGTGTAATATACGACAGCGACCTCGATTCCATGTCTAAAAGGCAGACTTGACTTTCCTGACATTTTTTTTGTATCGGCACATATCACTTAAAATAGCACAGACTCCCCTGGAATTAAAGACGATGTTAGTACACGATGAGACGCAAAAAGCAACAGCGGCACATTTCAAACGACGTCCGTCGATGGCAGTTAACAGCTCGTCCCGACTGAACAAACAGGAGCGAGAGTGGATGGAAGGATGAGCAAGATGAGAGGGTGTATATTTGATTAGCCTCTGAAGTGAGGGATGTGCCTTTAATCCCCCTCCTCTAACTAATCTCCTCTCCTCTCGGGGAATGCTCACTGCCCACGGGCACAAAAGTGTTGTAAGTCTTTAATGTGGAGCCACTGGTCACACTTTGGGCTTTTCGTTTTAGATTCATTCATTCGCCTTTTTCATCTGTCCATTCTTTGCGTCCGGCTACATTTCTTTTTTTTGAATGCTTGAGGCCAAATGTGTTCACATTTGGGTATTTGACACAAAATTGTCTCTATTATGAGGGAAATATTCATCGCAATTATTTTGGTAAATTAGGAGGATCATTTGTTTTTTAGTACAACACAAGAAAATGTTAAAAAAAAATCTGAAGACAAATACGATTCTTTGAAACGCTATAATTATGCAAGTTCCTTTTCAATTAATTCATTAAATTAGTTTTTTTTAAAGGAGCATAAATTAACTCAAAATTAGTATTAATAATCTTTTTGGGATGATTATGCTGATTTTGTAATTGTGGAGTGTAATAATTGTAATTGAATTTCGATTAATTGCACAGCCCTACTACAATTGATCTATATTATGAATAAAAATACTCAAATGCTGATTTAATTTCATCTGAATTTACCCTACACGTTGATGTATTTACTCTGTATTCTCAAATCTGTGATTTTAAAGGGATACTTGACACATTGAGCCATTTTTACTGCTGAAAATGGGTCAAATATCCCTTCAATGTATTTAAATCCCCTTCACTCAATTTAGCAAAATAAAAATATGGACAAGTCTGCTTTTGACTTGAATTTTAAAAACAACGGATACTCATGGGGACAAATATTATAAAGAATATCGTATAGGAGAAAATAAAGGCTGTACTTTATTGACCAGAAACCAAAATAACAATCCAGCCTCAGCCCTCTCAGAGTCCAGAGCTCCTTAAGCAATAAGAAAACAGTCACATATACGGTGTCGCAATTGCCTTTTCATGTCTTTATTGCTGTTAGTAATGAAACTCACATTCACACTTTTTTTTATGGTGCAATGTTAGAAAACGATATGACGGCCATAGCTTTTATTCGTTTGCCTTTTCTGTTTCATTAAAGGTATACTTGGTGCTATTCCGCAGTGCTGCTACTCAAATAAAACCAACAGGTATTGTCGGGTATGGGAGGTGAACATAATGGAAACAAACTGGGAACAACTTTTCAGCAGATCATTTCAAATTGTATTTATGTATTTATTTGCACATAAAAAAATGCTGGATTGAAAAGATGGGGCAAATCATACACTTTTCACAAATCGATGATGCAGCCCCGTCCTACCCGCGTCACAAGAAAACATAAACGTGACATGTGACGACGGCAACATTGATCTGAACGTTACATGACTCAAAACTAAATAGAATCAAAGGAAAAGCAAAATAATGAGGGAAAGCGTTATAGAAAATAGATGGATGGATATCCTTGCTTCCATGATTTTTTTTCCATACAGACAATACATAAAATATACAAAATGCAACATCCCTGTGCAAAATCTAAACAAACAAAAATGCTTGCGCTATGCTTAGGAAGCAGAACTGAATTTACAATCAAACAGCGAGAATTTTACAAGAGCAAAGTGCTCATTTTATGAGAAATAGCAATCATTACAGTAAAATAACATCGCACAAATACAGTTCAGTATCTTGCTATGAAAATAAAACAACAATATCATGATAAAAACAACTTTTTTTTTTATTGAATCATATTTACTTTTTATTGTAACCCTAGTTTTAAATAACAATGCTGGAGTAGAACGAGCGCAACAGTGAAAACTGCAAACACAGCTTATTTGTTTACTATACTTTGGCTAAACAATACAATATTGCTGTAAAGTATATGAACAATCAATTAGAACCTATGGACTTTCAAAGCTGCCTATTTAAGGGAATTGAAAAAAAAAACCTTCTACCCCAAAAAATGTAATTAAAAAAATCTCGTAGCTATATACCGAATGCTAAATTTAATCTTCCTGTCGTCATTACAAGACAAGGCGACACGTCACAGATTATCTTGCATTGTGCTGAATTGTTATTCTGCTGATAGCACGTCTCAGTAGCTTTTGCAGACCTCCACATTGACAGCTGTCAACAAAAAAAAAGAAAGAAAAAAAAGACACTGCATAATGTATACCAAGTTTCCGGCTGTTTTACTGGATTTTGACAGATTTTGCAAGGACCACAGAATATTGTGTTCTATTGCTATAAAAACATGGAAGCTACCAAAAGACAGATTAGAGTCTCTACTTTCACCAGGGAAAAAAAAGTATGCAGCTCTATTTCATCATTATTCACAAACCTGTT
This sequence comes from Leptonotus elevatus, assembly GCF_054856555.1. Taxonomy (NCBI): domain Eukaryota; kingdom Metazoa; phylum Chordata; class Actinopteri; order Syngnathiformes; family Syngnathidae; genus Leptonotus; species Leptonotus elevatus. The sequence continues at coordinate 6,225,166 of NC_141257.1, forward strand.
GAAAACACTAGCAAAAACAGCTTTTTGCAACAAGGCCCTGGCTGATCTCTTATACTCTGCTTCCACCTGCTGGCCGTTTTTGTAATAACTACCATTGTTTCAAGTGTTTTTTTTTCCAGTTCTGCATGAAAGCCTTCTGTATGCTCTAGCATAAATAAATAAAAACACACATAAAAAACGTATAAATACTTTTTGGGGAACATGATAATACTTAAAATAGAACAGATTTATATGTTTTTGGGGAGCACCCAGCAATCCAAATTAAAGTTTTTGTGCAACATTCCCATCAGTAGAGCCCTATATATATATATATATATATATATATATATATAAAATAATAATATATATATATATATATATATATATATATATATATATATATATTTTTTTTTTTTTTTTTTTTTTTTAATGTTACATTGTGAAGGTGTCCATTAGTGGATTGGTGCCAAGGGAGGCATATGCAAGACTTTACTGTATATGCTCACAGTATCATATAGCATGTCAGCCGCACTTGCACTTTTCCTCCCACTCGCTCTTGCAATCTAATTTCTTCATATTAGCCTGCTGCATTACGATGTGCATTTGAGCGTTTATGGATTGCCACCCCGCACATTAGTCGGAAGCGCTTCTTTGGTTGCCAATAGGCTTGTGGTAGATTGTATTTGTTTGTAGCTTGTATTTGATTCTTTGAGCCGTTTGAATATCTTCACCCGTCATCTTGCTAATAACAAACATTTTGAAAACAGCACACGTCAATGAGCATGAGCGCCATTGATCGTTTTACTAATCACAGTAAAATTGTTACCATTTGTCCAGAATTGACTCGTTTCAAGCAGGCAGATCAGCATTAATGCAAGTGGAGGATACCACTCGTATGTATCGCTGTAGAAAATAATCCTAACTGGCTTCTCCAGTATTTGAATTAGCATATTATGAATTATTTACTTGTCTTTGCATAATAAACATTTTCACACTAATTGTAACTTTTCAGAATATGTACCGCCTAAGAAAAAACTCAACATGTATGCTTATTATCTTTGCCAGCCATACTTTTGAATATTTAAATATTTATTTATTTAAAATTTGAGCAATAACAATATGATTGAAAATATATATATTTTATATATATTAAAAAAAAAATTTTTTTTTAGGGATTATAATCATTCGTAGTCAAGGAGGCCAAATAAATTTGGAGACGATATTCATTTTCAGTAAAAAGGAAAAATTTGGCATCCAGATAAAAATAATTACAAACTCAATCTCTTAATTTCGTTGAGCTGTTTTTAAAACTCATCTGCATTTTGAATACTAAGAAAAAGTTCAGAGAGCTCTCAGGGTCATTCGCAAAAAAAAGTTAAACAAGGAATTTGCTCATTAATAAAGTTTTCCAAAAATGTCAAAACCACTGAAATATTTAAATTTCACCCAAAAACAAAACGGTGCAAAGAGTTTGCAGGGTCAGCATCAAATGTATAATCAAGTTAACAGAGTTTTAAATTTATGTCTTTTCTGCTGTTAGATTTTTCCAAACAGGCCAACCTTGATTTTCGTCCAAATGGTGAATATCGCCGAGCGTGCGTACCACTATGCGCATACGGCAATCGCTGTTTTAGTGAATTTACTACTGATGTGAACGTGTAAATGAGCATGGCTGTCTTTTCTGCTACAGACATACATAATTAATATATGATGTCGCGCAGTAGCTTGACGAATGCCAAAAGTTTTGAGCTAAGCATTATGTCCTACCTCTTTTTTTCCCACATTTGGCATGCCCCGCATTGCCACACTGCTTTTTTTCACCCAACTGGGCGTATTTGTGTGTGTGGTGGGAATTGAAAAGAAATAAACAGCCCAGACAGCTGTTGTGGTCTTCATATTGCTGGGGGACTGTTTGAATGAATGCAAGTGGAACGTCTGCTACGCCGAATGTATGTATGTGTACTTAAGTGGCTCAGCTTTCAGTGCCTGCGGCTGCCGCATTGACTCGCAGGCGGCGTGTTTACCTCCATTCTAACTGCAACGGATCTCAATATATGACTGGTCTATGCTGTGTAGGATATCTACTTTCTATTCCACGTTCCCTCTTGCCAGAGATGAAAAGTTCACTTTATTTTCCGACGCGTTGCATTGAAGTTTGAAGGGGATATTTCTGCTGTGCTTTTTTTAAGAATCAATTTCAAGTTTTACAGCGGGGCAAGTTCACGGATGCGTAAAACTCTGGTGTAAAGAAGCATCGGCCTTCACCTCCATGTTGATGAAAGCAAAGCTTTGGTTGAGCTGATTTTTCAACCATGATCTGACTTCAATTCCTTCACATTTTTAGTGCAACAACAAATAATCGAGTATATATATATATATATATATATATATAGGGGTATTTGTACTTTTTTTCCCAGACCACAACCAGTACAGTGTTCCCTTCGTTTTCCGCTGGGGTTTGGTTAAAAAAAATACCCGCAACAAATGAAATCCCCGAAGTTGTTAGCGTTATGTTTTACATTTATTATAAATGTTTTAAGGCTCTAAAACACCTCGCCACACAGTTTATACACTTTACATTTTCTCACATTTCTCTCTTGTTTAAAACATTCTCCATGTTCAAACCTTCATAATTTTTTATAAAATAGGTACAATACTGAAAAAAATAAATAAATAAAAATTGCAAAATTGCACATACACAAAAAAAAACTGTAAACCGCATTATAGCAAGGGAACACTGTACCTGTACTCAACTCTTGACTTGTACATTTGCTAAATAACAATTTTGTTAAAAAAAAAAGAAGAAAAAAAAAGACTGATAATGTATCGGTATCGTATCGATATCTGCCAAAACCAGTACCAGTACTCAACTCTTGTCTTGTACATTTTGCTAAATAACAATTTTGTTAAAAAAGAACAAAAACAGAACAAAAAACAATGGCATATAATGTTAAAGAAAGACATATGGCAATTTTCCTTAACATTTTCTATTTTTAATTTCGCTGCCGTGAGTGCCGATTATTTGAAATAAGGGCAGGTTTCGGTTGAAATAAGAGAGTACTGATACGGTATCGCTATTCGCCAAAACCAGTACTAGTACTCAACTCTTGACTAAATAACAATTTTGTTAAAAATTTTGTTATCCCTAATCACTACTATGTTCTATTGGCTGTATAATTAACAGGCTTCTGGCTTTTTTGTGTGTTTTCATGTATTTATGTGCCACATGAACATAATCCCAATATTACAGGAGATTTTTTTATTGACTTTGGAGTGTCTTGGAGTGAAATTGTATATGCGCTCTTGAGTGTACATTTCCCTTCCCTCAAACAATTTTTTGCCGCATTAACGTTAAGCTATTAATCTCACGGCTCAAGGCAAGCATTAGTGTGGTCAATTTACTGTATGATGTACTTCCATGTGCCTGAGCATGTGTTTGTGTGGCTGATACAAGCCCGGCAAAAAAAAGCGAGATTTCCTACCTCGTGGGAAGTTACCGATTTTTCAATATGCCGCTTGCATACTTTCCCCTTTTTTAAGATGAAAAAATATCCCCAGGGCATCCAGACATTTGTGAGCAGTGAAGGATGATGGGAAATAAATATAACTGACCTTCAGGGTAGAATCCAGTCCACCTGGGGATGTCAAGGTCTTATTATTGAGTCAAGTTTGTGGGATGCGGCCCCCGAAAAAATGAGATGTTTGCAATCTGCCAACATACATAGATGATGATTGCCGCAATCTGCAGGGTAATAAATTGAGAAGTAATGATGCCGATAGACAATTGAGCACTGGCGGTCTTTGAGTGAGGGGAAATACATGATAGACATCAGGATAGCGCTCATGCATAATCACACAGACCAGCTTTAATATTCCCCTTGAAGGAATCCTCTCAAGAAAGGTCTCCTAATACCTCCATTTCCCCTCTAATTTCATTTTATATTTGCATAATGCTGAAAGTATAATATGCCAATTCTGATGTAACATCTGCATTGGAACATCAAATTATTACCATTCTATACAAACGCAGTTATTGTTGGAATTTGTGACATGTAGAAATGACTGCTTGGAAACAGGAGAACTTTCAGAGAGCTGCTTTCCAATCCAACTAAAAATACGAGCTCCGAATCCAATGAAATGAGGACTTTCAAGGTCAATAAGAATAATTGAGTGGCAAGGCATCTTTATTTATATAGCACGTTTCATACACAAGGCAACTCAATGTGCCTCACACAAAGACACGTTTACAAGCATTTGCAAACACAAAAGCAGAATTGCTCAAATAATCTACATTAACACCGTTTAAACATAACAACAGAAGACTTTACAAACATTTACAAGTAAAGAAGTAGATGTAGTTATCTAAACTTACTGTAAAATTATTTGCATGCAGCTCAACGACTAAAGGCCGCTTCACCGTGTTTACTTTGAGCTCTGGGCTCCACTAATTGACCAAAGTCTGAACAGGGGTGTGTAGACTTTTTATATTCACTGTAGGGTTTGTATATATTAGTGATGTCACTATCAATTTTTTTTTTAGAATAGAGTAATCTATCAATTATTCAATCGATTAATCGACTAATCTGATTCATTCCAATTTTGCATTAAAGTTATTACAAAAGCATTTTTTTTCTTGATTACTGTTTATTAAACTGTGATTAATGTTTATTTTGTACTTCATATTTGTATAATGATAAAAAAAAAAAGGGGGGGGGTTGATGTTGTACGATGTTATCGGTTCGGTCATCGTTTTCCAAAGTAAAAACAGATGTTTGCAAATGTCTTTTATTGTCTTCTTTCATGAAGGTCTACAAAAGAGTGAACAATTACTGTTGATATGCTGAAATCAGAGGATTTGGAGAATTTGAAATTAAAAAAAGTCTCCAAACAATTACTCAATTAAATATTTATGGGGCTAGCGATTAATTTGATAATGGATTACTTGTCGATTAATCGATTCATTTGACAGTTCTAGTATGTACAGTAAGGTTTGTCAGTGACCTGAAATAGTTTAACATCTCCCGTCAAAATGACAGTAAATTACATAATTCCCTTCTCTGAATGTCCACTTATGCAGTTCCACCTCATTTGTGAGTCGTCTGGAATATTCTGCGTCCTACGAGATGTGAATTGAGAAAGAGAAAGACAAAGAGGAGAGAACTTGACAGGTGGTGTTTCACAGAAGCTTCTTCCACTGACAAGTCTCACCCAGTAAGGGCCAAAAGAAGGAATTAAGATGAAAAGAAGGGGCTCTGTAGAGGATTGGAAAGTAGCAAAACAGAGGGAGGACACAAAATCCACCACATGAAGTTCTCGACGACACCAGCAGCATGCGTTCAATTTTGAATAAACACCAAAACAAATCACAATGAATGCATACATTTGGACGAAAATAATAACTTGATCATATCAGTGTAAGCTGCCAGTTTTTCCATTTAGCAGAAATTGATATTGCGTGGCCGGTCACAATACATTCTTTATCTGGTGTGAACACAAAAATGTAATCCCCTCCCTCCATAATGCATCCATTGAGTCCACTAGCTTGTGGTTCGGTCCACACTTGAGCTTCATCTTCTTTTCCCACCCTCTTCTTCCTCCCTTTCAAAACCGCCGCCTTTACTCCCGTATCTTTATCCTTCACATGCGTGCTAAAATTTTTTTTTTTTTTTAAGGAGTCCTTGGTTATCTCACCTGCTACTATGTGAAAGTGTTTGCATTAAAGACTAAGTGACACCCAGGTCCGGCAAACGCTTTATATTGATTTAGATGGATTGCACTTTCCTCCAACATTTACACGAGGGAGGTAGCGGAGGAGCAGGCGCGAACGTGGAGGTGAAACGATGGAAAGTAGGACGTGAGCGCAAGTGCGTTCGCTCGTCCTACAGAGGATGAAATTACCCTTCTCCGGCTCGCTGTGTCGGTCCGTGGTCACCGCTATCCGCTCGAGCGAGGGACCCGGAATGATCATAAATCTTTGAGCGGGCGCGGATATGCATGCGCGCTAGCGTGCTCCGGCGGGAACGCGGGTTTGGCGGAGCAGGTGGGTATTAGCGAGAGATGGGGGGCTCCTGTAGGAACCAAAGGACTGTGGACGGGATAAAATGAAGAAGCCACCTGAGATTGAGAATGCATACAAATTTTGTGAATGTGAACTTTCTATTTTAAATATTGCCATGGTCCCAAAAACGTATTTATACGTTTTTTTTTATTTTTTATTCTAGAGCATTGATGCTGAATAGGTGGCTTAAAGCAATGGTAGTTATTATAAAAATAAAAACGGCCAGCAGGACACACATTCTCAGAGCTTAATTTTTCAACTCAATTTGGTAAGAGCCGGAGTTAAGATAAGACCAGGTATCTATTTTAAGGCAAAGGTATTTAAGGCAAAAAAAAAAAAAAAAACATCTGGAATTCCTCCTCAGCAGTAGTTGGCGCTATACTACGTCATATTGACACATCAGGCGAATCATCATCTGTGTCAGAAAGGACTTTGTTCACAATTTTTTGCCTTTATGTTAAATGAAATAATATATATCTATATTATATTCGGCTTATAAAGCACGAGAGTCGGCACTCGTATCGTACTCAAAAAAGTGATCAATTGTAGTTATCGGTCTGAAAAAAAATTGTCAAATCGAGTTCAATTTTCTTTTGAAAATGTTTGGCATGCTAACGTTTGACACTCTTAATCTAGCATTGCTGTTGAGCGGAATCCTTGGATCTTCTATTGTTCAGGTAAAATTTCTAAGAAATCGCTAATTTGCTACGCTGTCATTGATGAGAATTTTATAGTCCGCCATCACGCTGAACTGCCGACAAGAAAAAAAAAAAGCTTTCGTAGTTTAAAAATGAATACAAAAAATGCTTATGTCAAGAGGAGGCGGAGTTATCCGATTCTTCTCAGACAGTTGAAGTTTAAAGTTAGGAGATTTTCTCTTCAACAATTTTCAACACTAAAATTGGTTGATGTATTAGAATAGAGGGAAGAATAGCGGGCATGGTGACTGGCTAATTAATAGAAGTGATTTGTAAAGAAAAATGTGATCGACCTTTTTAGACATAAGAGGTGTCTTGTCCGTCAATCTCTCCAGTTGCTGATTTTAGCCTTCTGTATTTAACGTTCCAACTTTTATTTGTTTATCGGAATTTATTTTCACTGGTCAAATATTTCCAAGTCTAAAGTTGCGCAACAATCCAGACCTGAGGCCAGGCCTTTGTCACATAAGACTAGTTTTGGATTTTTTGGGGGGATTTGTTTGTAATACTTGCACTGCAGTGATAGTGAAGAAAAATGTGACGACGCAAAAAAGTAGGCCTCAAAGAAAATGTGTAAAGATTGTAAAAGTGTGTAAAACCTAGCGCTGCTCCAAATGAGGAACATTTGGCATGCAGGTTTGTTCTCAACGGGAGTCTCTCCCGAGTACCACTTTTTTCCTTGTTTAGCTTTTCTCTTTTCTTTTCCTCGTCTCTCCTTTACCTCCTAATTTATTTTATCTGAGTGCTGTGTGCAAAATGTGAACTTGGAAGAAGGGAAAAAAAAAAAAGAGGGCCTTCGAGCGAGAGACATCAATAGCTTCCTTTTAATTCGAGAACTTTCTCCTCCACCCTCTTTCTTCATTTCCTCGCTGATAATAAAGCCAAATTGCCATGAAAGCGAGTGACCTCTCCCCCCTCAAAGGCTTTCTCTTCCTTCAGCATGAGGGACTTTGCTTGTGAAAAAAACAACAACATTCAAACAAAGCTGTTCATTTAAAATATGTTTAGCCAACATCAAGCTCCTTTTTTAAGCGCACATTTTTACATTTCTCCTTTTTTTTAAGATGCCGCTCTTTTGCACGTCTGCTCCGATATTACAGCCTTTTTATTTGCTTTCTTGTTTTTTTTTCCCCCCCTTCCCATTGTTCTTATTTTAACTCACTCATTTCATCTTTAATGCGTCAACCTGTCAACATTACCCGACTGCAACTCTGACTGATTCTTTTGAACGTGCTCAGACAGAACTTTGCAGATTTTGGAACTTCAACTCTCCGACAAACTTCAAGCGGGCCACTTTAGAATTCCCGACAGGGCAGGAGAGATGAACACACCTGTCACTTTGTCTTCTTCACTCTCTCACTTCTCATGAATACAGCGCTTTTTTTTTTTTTTTTAACCACCTGTGTATGAGGTGCGCTCTGAGCTTTACTGTATGTGTTGTAAGCACTTGCAGAAATTTTTGAGTTGCCCTTGATCCATCACTTATTGGCGTTTCTTTTGTTCTTGCGGGTTGCGGGTCCTTTTTTTTTTCTGACATCAAACGAGTGACACTCGAGGTGAAAAGTTTGAGAAGTATTTCCAGCGACTGTGGCCACCTGTTGCAATGTTCTTCTGTTGGTGATTAATGCAGCGAGCGCCGAAATCTTCCCTTGTTGCGCTTGCCCGCCTCTGGTGTTTGTGTGCAAGTGTATTTGTATTCCGTTTCTGTATATGTGTGAGTCTGCCTGTTTGAGTCTATGATTATTTTTGGTCGCTCTTTTGTATGCAGAGGAACTGAAGCACTGATATAATTGGCAATTAAATTAAGCAAGCCAGCTTTTCACACAACCCCCCCCCGGTGAGTTTGTACAGGGTATGCCGAAGTTTTCTGTACTCTTTCACTCAATATTTACACTCATCAAAGAATGATGGATAAGTTAAATGTGGACTGACCAGATCTGAATGTACTTTATCGGAAGTTGTTAGTTTAGTTCACTTCTAACTAACTAAATCGCACACGAACAAGCACAAGGCTTCCATGCAGGGTCACGATTTTCTAACAGCTACTGCCAAATTGAGTTGAAAGATTCAGCTGAGAGAATGTGTGTCCTCGGGTTTCAAAGAAGGGTTTGGCTTCCACGCAGGGTCCCGATTTTTAACGGCTGCTACCAAATTGAGTTGAAAAATTCAGCTGTGAGAATGTGTGTCCTCGGGTTTCAAAGAAGGGTTTGGCTTCCACGTAGGGTCACGATTTTTAACGGCTGCTACCAGATTGAGTTGAAAAATTCAGCTGAGAGAATGTGTGTCCTCGGGTTTCAAATAAGTGGTTTGGCTTCCACGTAGGGTCACGATTTTTAACGGCTGCTACCAAATTGAGTTGAAAAATTCAGCTGAGAGAATGTGTGTCCTCGGGTTTCAAAGAAGGGTTTGGCTTCCACGCAGGGTCCCGATTTTTAACGGCTGCTACCAAATTGAGTTGAAAAATTCAGCTGTGAGAATGTGTGTCCTCGGGTTTCAAATAAGTGGTTTGGCTTCCACGCAGGGTCTCGATTTTTAACGGCTGCTACCAAATTGAGTTGAAAAATTCAGCTGAGAGAATGTGTGTCCTCGGGTTTCAAATAAGTGGTTTGGCTTCCACGTAGGGTCACAATTTTTAACTAGCTGCTACCAAATTGAGTTGAAACATTCAGCTGTGAGAATGTGTGTCCTCGGGTTTCAAATAAGTGGTTTGGCTTCCACGTAGGGTCCCGATTTTTAACGGCTGCTACCAGTTTGAGTTGAAACATTCAGCTGTGAGAATGTGTGTCCTCGGGTTTCAAATTAGTCAGTGTTTCAAAGTAAGGTTTCAAAGAAAGGTTTGGCTTCGACGTAGGGTCACGATTTTTAACTAGTTGCTACCAAATTGAGTTGAAAAATTAAGCTGTGAAAATGTGTGTCCTTGGGTTTTAAATGAGTCAGGGTTTCAAAGTAAGGTTTCAAAGGAAGGGTTTGGCTTCCACGTAGGGCCACGATTTTTAACAGCTGTTACCAAATTGAGTCAAAAAATTTAACTGTGAGAATGTGTGACACCGGGTTTCAAAGTGAGGTTTGAAAGGAGCGTATGGCCACCATGCGCAGTCACAATTTTTTAACAGTTTTTACAAAATTGAGTTGAAAGATTCAGCTATTAGAAACTTTGACCTACGGTTTTAAGGAGTCAGGATTTCAAAGCAAGTCTTCAAAGAAGGGATTGGCTTCAATGCAAGGTCCCGTTTTTAACAATTATCTAATTGAGTTGGAAAATGAAGATGTCAAAAAGTGTTAACTCGGGTTTTAAATTAGTCCGGGTTTCAAAGGAGCGTTTGGCTTCCATGCAGGGTCAAAATTGTTTACAAATGTGTTACCAATTTGAGTTGAAAATTCAGCTGTCAGAATGTATGACCTCAGCACAGTGAAGGATTTACATTTTATTTTTGTAGCACTTACGAGAGGACTCACAAAGTTCTTTACATGGTTGATATATACGAGTACATACAGTCACGAATGGACTTTCACTTATATAGCGCTTTTGTACCTTCAAATACTCAAAACGCTGTAACACAGTCTTCTCATTCACCATTGTCATTCATTATACATTTATACACGGAAGTGTGTTCAGTACAGTGTTTTATCTGCAGGTACGTCTGGTGCAGTTGACGGCAAAATAAAAACAATAATAAAAAAAAAAAACTCCCTGAAAGAACAAAGTTGTTTAATGAAAGTATCAGGAAATTCTCATTGTGGGTAGAATTAGTTTCACTGTGAATTCAAGACTTTGTCATTCTTCTCACGTACTCCAGCGGCAAATGACTTGGCCTGCATTAGTATGTGAAACACTCACCTCAACTTTCTCCTCAGCCCATTACTAGAAGCCCAACGGGAGCGAGGTTTGTTTAGCTCTGCTCCAATGGGAATGGATGTTGTTTGAAGGCCTGCCATTTCAATCAGGATTGTTGTTCGTACGCTGTTGCCTATGGGGAACCTGTCCCGTGTTTTCCATCGTGTCTGTAATTGGATTAGATTTTACGTTGCCTACTTTTCCCTCACACTATGCTTCAATGGCTTGACGTCAAGGAAAGACTGCGAGAAAGGTCCGGAATGCTTACGGAGAGCCGGCATGGTGATTAGCGTTGTGGGAAAAAGGGGTCAAAGTCAATTAGTATCTTTAAGCATTTGTTGATTTCCAATTAGAGGAATCGTAATCTTGGGGATTTAATTTGTTATGTACAAGATATGAGAGATTTCATTTGAGACAGCTGTTTTTTTTCCCACATTGTGTTCATTCAGGAGTCAAAACAAGGAAGGGGGAGGTATAGTATGTACTGAGCCGTATATATGTGGTCATTGATTGTAGTACAGCTTTCCTCTCAGGGGAAAGCATAGTCAGGCCATTTTGTTTGACGGGAAAAGTGAGGAGAAAGCCTATTAGCACGGTACACCTTCATGGGCTGATGAAAGACAGCTGAAGTGACTGGGGGCAAGTCTGTTGAGACCAAACTCTTCAAAAGACACCAAACCCACCACCCCCTCCTCTTGTGGTAACTAAGTAGCTAACATTGCTATATCTCTATACAAAAAGACAATTCAAGAGCGGTTTGATTTGAAAGTGGAACGATTTGATGAACTCGCATCTTAAGAATCAAAAAACGATATTCTGGTTCAAACTATATATATATTTATTTATATATATATATATATATATATATATATATATATATATATATATATATTTATATATATATATTTATATATATATATTTATATATATATATTTATATATATATATTTATATATATATATATATATATATATATATATATATATATATATATATATATAAGACATCTGGTTTTTCAAGTCCTCATCGGCATACAGTCGCACCCGGTTTACACTTCAATCTGTGCATCACTTTTAATAATATCTTTTTCTTGGTCTTCTAAATTATGCAGTCTTTTTATGTCGGTACTCCATCTTAATATCCTTTTAAATCACAGCATTTTCTGCAAAAACACCCATCTTGGTTTTCGCTTAGCGTTACACAAATTGTACACTTTGCAGTCTTGTCACGCATACTCATCTCCTTCAAAGACAGTAGCAAGCTGACATTAGCTGTTTGGATTACGATGTACAATATATATTGTATATAAGCGTCATTAACTGGCCGGGGATGGGTTTGCGGTGCATCTATTTTTAATGGCACACTTGTGCTGATCAGTGCCTGCAGCGTTTTAAACAACCACAATCGGTCAAGCAACTAATAAAAACGCCAAAGTGCTCATTTTTGAATGTGCAGCTTCAGCCCGGAGCTAAGGCTTTTTTCCCCTCACCCACGAAATTTGGATACTTATATCAAGCCTGTACACTCACCGTTTATTTCATATAATTCAGAGAGACACCGTTAGAACTTACGACTTAAGATGTCCGGGAACATGCAATGGCACCGTTGAAATAAATCAACGGAAGACTATTTTCACCAGATCAAAAAGTATCATGTCTCAAATTTAGTGCTCAGGCTCTTGGGCCAAACCCATCTCCATCCTTCGCACTTCATTTGCCAACTAAATGTTGTCGAATGAGGTGACACTAATGTGGAAAGCTGAGATTCGAGCAGCGGCAGTCTTTTCATTGCAGTTGTGAAAGGTGGTATTTTTAGAAAATAGTGCACCTTCCCGTACAGTAAATGGTCGTTTATGGAATTATCTATTCAGATGGCAGCATGATTGGAAAAATAAACATGAGGTGGATTACAACCTTTTTTGTGAGGTCTTTGTGACAAAAATGGCATGAAACCATCCAGTCAAACCACCTCTACTTATTTTTTCTGATATAGTATATAGCACCACTTCTGCAGTCTGAATTGTATAACTGACACCCAATTGAGCTCGGTTTGATATTTTCTTTTCTTTTTGATAATGCAGCATTCATCCATTTTCAACGTTTTCATCTGAATAGCCTCTCGACTAAAGGCCTTCAAGTGTCATTAGTGGTGGAAAATGTGTATTGCCCTTACCTGTTGAGAACCTTTTTCCAAAGTATGCCATTAGTGTTAAAATTGATTTTATGACTGGCAGCCATTAGGTGTTATTTATTTTCTGCTATAAAAATCAACCGTCGGACAATAGTGGTAATCCATCACAACATGATCGTTTTTTCTTGAGGACCAGTTTGTGGAACTTTTAAAAATAGCGCACAGCGGCAAACTGTCATTCAAAAATAGAATAAAAATGTAATAGTTGATCTGTACTAGATGTTTCTTCCAATCATGTTGGGGGGGGTAGTGTTCAAAAATATCGAGCGGATGAAGGCACTCCCTTACTCATAATGGAGGCGAGCAGACTCGTGCCAGAAATCAGCAAATGAACTTCAAATGGGAGACATCCAAGATTAATCAATTAACCACAGAAATTTAGAGTAACAGTAAACTTGCCAGTATGTAAGACCCACACAACTTAAATTAATGAACTGACCAAAGCCCAGTCAAAGCAGGGAACGCACACTTCTCATGTTCAACTTGGTTTACTCCAACCAAAGAAGAAAACGCTGCACACACTTTCGCCCGACTTCTGAGTGAACCCGGCTCGCTCCTTCATCAAGTCTCTAGGAGTTTCCAATGAGCTCACAACTCCAGTCATCAAATGATGTAGGCTTTTCCAGGGTGCACGTAAAACAAGCAAGCAATATTGTGCAGTCATCCTTGTTTTTTTCTTCATGGCGGAGCAGATTCGACACTCTCGGAATTGGCCCTGAATTCTCATGAGATTATTTGTACGCAACAGTAATGGACTATATTGAAAAAGCGTTGGTTCAGTTAAAAAATGTGACCACACATTTGACCAAGAAAGAGTTTTCTGTTAGAATAGCACTGCATGTTATTTTTCAAGTTGTCCCACTAGTCAAGCAGGCCTTGGTTGTTCCAAGTCCCACTCTGCCCCACTTTCTTATGGTGATCCACAGGGGGCAATTTTAGGGCCCCTGCTGTTTTGTTGCATTTTCATCGTATTTCCTTTCACAGCTACGCAGATGAAAGTCAGATCTATGGCATCTAAGCAAAAAAAGACCCGTTCTTGTTTACTTGGCTTGCTTTTTTTGTGTTCATCAAAGCGTTCATATAATAGATAGGGCTCAATAATCTGCCTTAGAAAGTAGTTAGCAGGGCTGTTGAGATGTCAATTACTTTTGTAGGAAGAAATAGATTACATACACAGACATTCACAGGCATGCTCAGAATCTGATGTCACCATCTGTTTATGCTTGAAAAGGAATACAATTTGATGCCATTCCCACATAATTCATATCATTATTTTGTTTCCCCATTTCTTGGTCATTTTTTTGCACATCCGCCTCAACCAACCATCACACCCCCTTGTTTTTTTCTTTCTGTCTTTCTGTCTCTTAATACATCCATCATGCGTAAGGCGTAGTGAGGCATGTGGAAAAATATATCCCACTGAAAGACAGGTCCGGATAAAAATGAGATATACACGGTTTAATCCAAGAGAGAAGGCTGACATGGTGGAGATTTTTTTTTAACCTCAAGGCAGCTGTCAAATTTTTAGAGAAAAGGTGAACACTGCAAAAATAAATAAAAAAATAAAAAGTGGAGGCGAATGGCATTCATGTTGAGACTGGATACTTTATTGGGAGAGTCAACTTATGTTACTTCTGACACGCCAAAGTGGAGATGCAGGGAAGATGGGACATTGCAAAATATATTAAATAATGTTGAAGGATTATGTGATCTATATATGATAGGAACAGTATACTGGGCAAAATCTGTCTTTAAAAACGACCTTTAAAAGGAAAAAAAAAACGACCTTTCTAGAAGCCTGCTTTACACTCTTGCTTTCAAACTGTGCGTCTGTCCAATTCCACTCAAACGATAACTCCTGCCTGACAGCCATCATACAGGCACACGCACGCAGGTGCCTGTGAAATCATGTTGCCTTCAAGGTCTCGGAGCAGTTTTTGCTGACATGATAGATCTTAACAGTTTTGAGGCATGCGCAGTAGACACTTGTGTGTTTATTGATTCAAGATGTGACCCACCTACAGCATGTATATAACTAGCTTGAGCTGTTAATGAGCCCCACAGGGAAAACTTGGACTGGACAACCTTACTGTCTCAGTTACACGTTGAGCCTGCACTGAAAAAAAAAGTTACATGAATTCAAAATGTTAAGGCAACAAACTTGGATAGAATTTTGAGTTGCGCAATTCCCAAAAATATTTTAAGTTTTGCTGATGTGAAAAAAAAATCTGCTGTAGACTTTACACCAACCAGATGGACTAAATTTATGCAAAATGAATGATCGGCATGTGTTAATTTGCCCGATTGATCAACGATGTCATTGGTCGGTTTTGCAAAATAAGACATCATTTTGTTTATTTCTGTGTTGGAAGGTGGTGGTTGTCATTAAAAACCATTAACTTATTCAAACACAAAAACGTTTTTT
The DNA here is from genome assembly GCF_054856555.1 of Leptonotus elevatus. Taxonomy (NCBI): domain Eukaryota; kingdom Metazoa; phylum Chordata; class Actinopteri; order Syngnathiformes; family Syngnathidae; genus Leptonotus; species Leptonotus elevatus. Next base: position 6,240,351 of record NC_141257.1, read on the forward strand.
TAATACTTTGTTCTTCAACTCCCAAAAACGTGTTTACACGTTTTTTGTTTTTATTATTATTATGTTTTTTCATGCAAGAGCATACAGAAGGCTTTGATGCAGCTTCTGACATAGTGGTAAAAAAAACGCCAGCAGGTGGCAGCAGAGTATAAGAGATCAGCCAGGGCCATGTTGCAATAAGCTCTTTTTTTCACCAGAAATGTGAATAATGACGAAACTTAGCTATATTCTAATGCTAATTGCTGCAGAACAGACTGTAATCTTTCTTTCGGTAGGTTCCATGTTTTTATAGCAATAGAACATAATATTCTGTGGGCCTTGCAAAATCAGTTAAAAATACAGTAAAACAGCGCGGCGCAAAGGTGGTTAAATGAGTAAAGAAATAATTGCATTAAATTTACGAGGAACAGTTTTTCCTGTATTCTTCTTAAAACCCCAAATCAATAAAGCACCATTACGATGTTTACACATCTACTATGTTACTTGATGTCAGCAAATACTGTTTACACCTCCCAAGAGTCCCCATCATTGAGTTATTATCGACTACTGATGCCTACTTTAATATATGCAATGAACAAGTTTATGTCGTACAGATGGACGCATCCATTTGCAGGGTTGCAATAAGAACTGGAATCCAACTGTTCTATCCTTCGATAGCACTCATCCTCCCATCCTTTCTTGGCTGTTTGCCTCCCATAAATATTGAACAAAACAAGAACATACCTGCAGCGTCAGCTTCCCCCTCCCCTCGTTTTCCTCCCGAGTCTTGATGCTCACTCCCAAAAACAAGAAGAGGAAATTGAGAGGACGGGGAGATAATGAAATAAATACCCGGCCTGGCAACACTTCAAAGAAGAAGAAAAAAAAAACGGCCACGTGTTCCACCGCAGCTGGAGAGGGAGAGATGTTACAGAAAGAGAAACGATTGGGAAATAACACGCATTGATCAAGTTTGATCGCTTCCCAGCTGGACAGATAAAAAAAATCCCTTCCCGTGTTTGGTTATTTTGGATCAGTGAGCAGCATTAGCTTGTTAGCTGCTTATTAGCGGAAACATAAACAAGTTATTCCACCACTCGAGCCCGTGCTGTGCCAGAAATAAAAGCTGTCAAAGCTGCACAAATGATGATTTGCGTTGATTTCTGCTGCCCTGCCAGGTTTTATCTCACATTACCTCTCATGTCATGTATGTATTATTCATACATTCATGTAATATGCCCTGGCAGGCGGACACAGGATGTGTCCACTTAATATATACTCAGAAGACTGCACTTGCACTTGCATGTGTGTTTATTTCCCACTCATTAAAACATTGACCACACTCTGTGACCCTGATCTACGCCCCACCTGAGACATGACACAAACTCACATGCAGACCTGTCCACTATTTAATACATACGGTGCAGGAAAAACACGTTTGATGGATGTGTTTTTTCCCCGTGTACACGCGATTGTACACTGACAAATGTATGCAGTCTGACATGCACAGACTGTCAAACTGTCAGAGAAGCTGACAACTCCCACACCTCCCCCTTCCCTGCAGTTTGTAGTGACATACAGCACTGAAATTAGTTTTGCATCGTTTTTATTTCCGTATGTCATCCTGAAGCTAAAATTGCATTAATTGTACTACGGATTTGCCACACCAGTGACTGCAAACACAAACTTCCTTTGGATTCCTTTTACGTGTTTTAAGTGATATTTTTGACAGTTTAGAATTTAATTTACAATCTGGAGCAGGTTATGTTCGCTTATGTTTCTCTTTGATCAGTCCCTTCTGTGTTCTTAAAGCTGAGACAGGGTAATTGGGTTAATATTCAGAGAATTTTTTTTTAAATTTGCCACTTTATAAACTCGCAAATTTGCCACTTTATAAACTCGCAAATTTGCCACTTAAAAACCACTATTTATATATTGGCCACTTTTTTAAGTCACAAATTTTGAGTTTTTTTCCTTGCAAATTTGCCACTTAAAAGCCACTATTTATGTATTTGCCACTTTTTTAAGTCACAAATTTTGAGTTTTTTTCTTGCAAATTTGCCACTTAAAAGCCACTATTTATGTATTCGCCACATCAAAGTGAATCTGCAAATTTCTATGTGCTGTACTAAAGTGGGACAGTCTGCTTTAAGATAATCTGTTGCTAAGTATGTTCCGAAATGACAAATACAAAATCTCCTCATCCACAGCAGCGCTTTGCGAACTGTAACGTGTTACTGGACAACCCCATTTAGATTTATGCTAATGTTTACAAGCTTGCACACGCCACTGTGTACGCATGCATGAAATTATAAAGAAGGGTCATCCAGATTCACTTTTAGTCCAGTGGGATCTGACTGCGTGCACATGTGTGTCACATTAGATTCCATTCAAACACTTAACAGATGGTGACCTTTAGTTTTTTTGCCCCCCAACAAGACAAAGTTAAGGGTGTGAAGATGCCCGAGCGAGTTTAGTGGTGTTTGCAAGGCCAAGCCTGACACATGCTTCTCTATTTGCAACGTTATGTTCTGTTAAAACACTTTATCAAATTTACACGGAAAGGGTTGCATTTCTCAATACAACCACCCTTGATTAAAAAAAAAATAGGCATCAACATTTTTATATCAATAATGTTTATAATGTTGTTACTTGTTACATGAGCTACCGTTTTTTGGTATGCACGATATGTAGGACATTTTCTATTCAGTGTTGCCCCGATACTCTTTTGTAAATACACACGTGATACCAAACTGTATCCTTGTATCTTGATTTTGAGCCACACTGGTTTTCACAGTAAAGACAAACATCATATGAGTCATATTGTCACTTCGGTGTATTACAGAATGAAGACGAGGCTAAAAGGAGATGGATGGGCGAGCGAGACGGAAGGAGGGATATTCTTTATTTCGCCCTCCTCGGAGATAACATTAATGTCAAGGTGGAAGAGGGGAAGAAGACATCCGAGCTAATGAATATTTATTGTGCCTACAGTAAAGTGCTGTTTTAGAGTGAAGTGGGACAGAATGGAGCTGAAGACAGCACTTTAGGGCCTGTTCTTGCATGTATGAATATTCATTGTTCATTGTCCCAAAAACAATTTGCTTAACGCTTTTAACTTCTTTTCATCCGTAAAATCTGTGTTGGGTTTACCTATGCATGGGTTAGCATATAATGTTACTTGACGTCTGATAGGTCTGTGGCAAGATATATATATATATATATATATATATATATATATATATATATATATATATATAGATATATATATATATATATATATATATATATATAGATATATATATATAGATATAGATATATATATATATAGATATATATATAGATATATATATATATAGATATATAGATATATATATATATATATATATATATGCTTGGAAAATGTTTCTCTTTGTGCCTGTCAGGCATACTGTCAATGGAACGCGTGTCCCTGATTGTAAAGGATGTGCACATGTTTTATAAAGTCACAGTACATGTCCAAAAGCTCACCTTTATAAGCAATAGAGATCTGTCCTTGAGTTCAATTCATAGCAAATTACCATCGACCTTTGCTTGGTACGAATGTGGCTTTTATAGCAAGAGACAAATCTTAATGAGCAAAACACGTATTTAGTATAAAATGCATTGTGAGAAGTCCATTTTGGTTCATAACGTTCAAATGTGCATATTAATTTACCATCAATCCAAATCCTGAATCTATTTGAATGGGTTATTCATTTGTCCTTTTGCTGAAGAACAGGTGCAAATAAATTAAAATCCACTTTGATCATAATGGTAAATGGAGTACACTTATATAGCACTTTATCTACATTATATGTTATTCAAAGCACATTACCAAGCTTCATTTTCAGTTATTTGAAAACACATTTGAGTGTACACATGCATCCGACGCCATAACTCTTTTCCTTTTTTGGATTTTAAAAACAACTTCCAGGATCCCTTGCCGTACAACAGCCAACGGCAGAACCCGGATTATTTGTACGCTTCTGGTAACGTTTTAAATCCATCCATGTGTTCTGTCATACCAGCTAGCTAACCCTAAGCTAACCAAGGAGGGCGCAACATTGCTAGCTCTCTTTTTCCAACCTAATGAGCAACGCTGTAGCAATATATATCTCAGTCCTGCTTACGCTGTAAGGGTGAACTTGTGCTACCAAGACCTTTCACCCACCTCAAGTTATCACAATGCTAGCATGTGTCCGTGAACAGGACATAACGGTGAATCATTCATCGTGTAGCAGAAGCGCCTACAACCTGAAAGAGACTGTTTACTGCCTACAGCTTGGCAATTCTTGTGTTTCCGTCACATCACTTGCACAAGACTGGTGACTCTCACTACGCAACCCCCTGTGGGGTCATCATCTCTTGACACGCAGTTCGTAGCCTCTTTACTCAGGCCCGGTGGACTATATGTTCACTGCTGGAATGCTTTTATGCATTTGCATATATTCAGTTAAATAGCATACTGCTGTGTTTTATTAACATCTACCTTAGGCAAGTGGGTACTTGCGCAACCATGCTTCACTCGGAGGAAAAAAAAGAACCTAGATGCAGTTTAGCGAATGTATTGATGATCCAAAACATTCATACACACCCCCAAAAAAATGCTGGGAAAAAAAAAAAAAACCTTGTTGAATTTTTAGTAGTAGAAAGTTGTCTCTTGTTTAAAATACAACAACCTCCCATTTGGTTCTCTTTTTTTGTGGATCGTGCTCCTTTAAGCAAGGCTTGTCACTGACTTTAACATGAGTTTGCTTTTTTTGATAAATAAATCCTGCAAACATTTCCTTGTGTGTACCAATGTGACATGCTACAAACTACAAGTTAAAAAACAACAACATTAAACCAGGTTATACAGTGTCAAGTGATACGCCTTGAAGCCTAAATATTATGTTAAAGCTGCTTATATGTAATGTTTGGGTTGATTATAGAGCAGGGAAAATGTTTTGACGCTGTCATACTCTGTCAAGTGGTTCAAAGTAATAATGGTTTGAGGAGAGGACGTGTGGGCGATCAGTCTCAGGTGATGGAAAAGGCACTCCGTGTGCACCAAATATGTGACGGATTCTGAATTATTTCCGCACTAAAACACTATAAATATTTATATGCGTTATTCAGTGTGTATTGTGCGAGTCTAGATTGTCTTTCAAAAGCCTTTAAAAAAAGTACAGAAAATAAAAAACAGTGTGCTACAGTAAAAACAAAACTACTGCTGCTTGAAATGGACAGAAGTACGGGCTCCGAAGCATACTCTGGAAAAAAAATATATATTAAAACACTGATAAACATGTATTATACATTTTTTTTGTGAAAAACTGTAGGAAATAAATCCCAGAACAAATAGAGAATACCCCAGAGATATAAAAAAATAAAAACAAAAAATAATTGTGAATCTGCAAATCTGTGGGTATCGAACTGTGAGAAGTCGGCCAACATGGCTGACTTTTACACCATAGCTCATACAGCCCAAAGCAAATTAAATATATTACAGCACACATTTTACTAGTACGCACGTATTTCGTCCACATTTAACTCATTCAAACCAAAAAACTTATAAATACTTTGTCTGTCACTCCCAAAAACGAATTTATATGTTTGTTTTCTTAATGCTAGAGCATACAGAAGGCTCTGATCCAGCTTCTGACATGGAAGAGGTCACTTAAAACAATGGTAGTTATTACAAAAAATGTCCAGAAGGTGGCAGCAGAGTATAAGAGATCAGTCAGCGCCATGTTGCAACAAGCTCTTTTTGCCAGTGTTTTCAACAGATTTGTGAATAATGATGAAACTTAGCTATATTCTAATGCTAATTGCTGCAAAATGGAAACAGATACGAATGTACTTTTTCCTAACGAAAGAAGAGACTCTAATCTTTCCATGTTTTTATAGCAATAGAACAGAATATTCTGTGGACTTTGCAAAATCAGTAAAACAGCCGGGAGCGAAGGGGGTTGCTTCAGTGAAAATGGCAGTGGAGGGAATGAGTAAAAAAGGCCTTTTTTGTCTTACATCATGGTTATTAAAAAAAAATAAAAGCCTAATACCAATCAGTCAAACAGCCCATGATGGGAGAACCTAAACAGAAACACAAGCCATTTTGGTTCAGAAAACTACATGCTGACTGAGCTAGTGAAATTACGGACAATTTTCTAATCCAGATGACTTTTTAAATCCCAAGAAGTAAACTGTCTGGTCACGGCATATAGTATCTCTGACTATATGCACTGAGAGCTTTGCCTGTGACTAATTTCAAACACCCTCTCTTTTTTTTTTTTTTATTCTCCTCTCCTGCAGGACCAATGTCATAGGATGAACACTGCTGGTGGGGTGTATCTGTCTGTGCTGTCCTCTCTCCTGGCTGTGCTTGGGGCCCTGGCTGCTGCGTCTGGCCTCGCTCTGGCTCCGCTGTCCGCCCTGGCTGATGTCGCCTACAGATCTGCCCATGTCATCCCCAGCACCGGGGTAGTGGGATCCCCCTCACCCATCTCCACGCCGTGCTCCAGCTTGGTCGCTGGGGTGCTCTATGGCTCTTTCTCCCTAAGGGAGCTTTTTCCCTCCAGGGCCCCAGGTTGTTCCTGGTCCCTGGAAAACCCAGATCCCACCAAGTATTCCCTCTATCTCCGCTTCAACCGCCACCCTTCCATCTGCCGGACGTACTCCCCCATGCTTCTCTCCCTTGATCACCACCTGGCCAATCAAAGTTGTCCGCTTCACTTAGAGGCGGCCTCGGCTCGGGATCAGGAAGTCATTGATCTCTGCAGAAGCCAATCCGGCTGGGATGCTCCTTACTCCTTCCTGCAGTTTGATAAGAACTTTGTCCAACTATGTTTAAGCAGACATCCGGCCGCAGACGAACCTCAGGTATCCAAGGATTTACTGGAGATGAGGCTGGTGGAGGTCTTACTCATTAACAACGAGAACTCTAGTCAGTTCACCTGCGGCGTGCTGTGCCGATGGTTTGAGGAATGTTTACGAACGGGTGACCACAAGGAAGAGGATGTTCCGACCCGGGATGGTTGCGGATTGACGCAAACGGGCTGCATATGTCCGAATCACAACATCATGCCGCCTTCTGTCCCCATGATACCGGAGACACCTCACAGTTTCAGCAATGGTTCAACGGTTCCGGATGACTGCTGTGTCACTGAGCTGCATTCCAACAACGCAATCGCCATTGCGCCCAGAGATGTCCGACAAGGTAAGATTATATTTGTTAGTATTAAAAAACAAACAGGTTTGATGTTATGTTGATGTTTATTGAGATTAACACACTAATTTTGACATCCCTAATATATATATATATATATTAGGGGTGTTAGAAAAAAATCGATTCTGCAATATATCGCAATATTACAGTGAGCAATTCTCGAATCGATTCAATATGCGGCCAAATCGATTTTTAAACATACATTTTTTATGGAAATATTCAACAAAACGTCTTACTCAGGGTTAGGATTCACACATTAAGCATGGAAGAATGTTATATTCATGAAACATTAAACCTTAATATTTTATTTCAGTGCTGTTCAAACATGAAACAGACTGCAAACTGTTTGTTAAATGCAGTCTCAGATAAATAAATACATTTTCATACAAATCTTACACTATACATGTACAAGTTTACCGATGAGTATTTTCTAAATTTGAGTAAAAAAAAAAGAAGAATTGCAATAATCAATTTATAGATTTGTATCTGGATTAACCTGTATCGAATCGAATTGTGACCTATGAATCGTGATACAAATAGAATCGCCAGGTACTAGGCAATTCACACCCCTAATATATATATATATATATATATACATATACACACACACACACACGGTATGTCGCTGTATTTCCTCTCAAGCTGTACACGTGCATTTTTTCTAAATGCAGCGTTTGAATTTTATATGATGGCCTTTAATTAAGATAATCAGCTCAAAGTGGACCCTGCGAACCCTTCATCAAAAAGATTTGCTAATCAGGAGTTCAGCCTTCTGATCTATATTTTAGATCGCCTCAAGCCTTCCCTCGCGGCCCAGGAGGTGTTGTTTCCGAGCACTTTTTGGTTTACATGCTGCATATTATTGTGTGCGCACAAAATGTTTACACGTGCGTGACCGTGTGTGCCGAGCTGATTTTTGCAATGTTAGGACAAGATGATATTTGACATCCATGCGCGTACACATGGTCGTTCATACATCAGTGCATCAAACGAGAGGAGCAGAGGGCCTTTATAAACATAACACAAGGGGGGTTTACATGCATGTGTGCGTTTGTGTCGTGTGCGTTTTCCCAATAGCCAAAATAGACTGAAGTCCAGCAGAAATAGACAATTGCATATGCATTAGTTATTTGCTTTCAGTCAGTGTTTTTATATTACAATAAATGGGGCAGAGGCAGAAGCAAAGTGTATGAGAGGAGAAAATAATGTTTAAACTTGGCCTCATGCATGGTTGCTTTAGAAGGGGGGGGAGGGGGGGGGATTGAAAGGAGAGCTCTACCCTGTGATTTGATGCCAAGCGTTAGGGTGATGTAAAGTCATGCCTGAAAGTGTGTCTACATATATATTTAGCTTTGTTTTTTTTTTTCCACCTTTAAAAAGGCAACTATATCTCAAAAGTGTTTCAGCAACTTTGTAAGACATTTTCAGTCGTCGGTGCCATTTCAATGACAAACGTGTTGTACCGAGAAAACATGGTCGGGCTAAGAATACTGATACTGTGCTTGACAACGGCAACAACATAAACATGAAGCAGTTGACATAGTGACCACTACTTATAGCTATGGTGACCAGTGCTTCGCAATTATTTTTTAAGAAAATATTTTACGCCACCCTAACTCTCCGCCGTGACTATATAATGGTATAATTTGTCTACAAAATTGTATTAAGTTAGTTGGCGCCGATATTAGGCATTTTGACAAATATGGATATTGGCCCTTTTTTTAAATATATATATATATATATAAACCATTTTAATATTAGGGAGCTATTTATAAGAGATCCTACTGACCCTGGGAACCTTCTGAACCATTTGTTTTTGTTCGACATTAAAACAAAGAAATGGACAAGTTTAATATTTAAGGTATTTTTACATTTTGGGAAAAAAAATATTTATTGTAGAAAACTATAGAGAGAATTTAGCAGTAATAAATGTAATAATAATGAATATATTTGTGGTGACAATTTGAAAAATGTGCAGAATTTCACAAGTTACTTCATGTTAAAGATTAGATAGCTCTTAATATAAAGAGAAAAATGCGCTGAACTGTCACCAATGTCTTACAAATACAATTATGCCATCTCGTGGCAGAAAAATGACCTCAACAAATCATTATCACACTTTTTTTTTTTTTGTTGTTTTTACAGTACAGTAAATCTGTTTTTTTTAAATAAATGTTATGAATCTTTATGAATTTACTGTGTCAATGACTAAAACATGCAGCTATATTTCTCATAGATGAGAAGACAGGGATAAAGGACATACAGGTGTTTTAAAAACCCAACACTTGTCAGTAATGGCTGTCCGTCAACACACGCCTCTATTGATGAACATGAGTAATTGTTTCTTATTCAACACTCGTATCCTTTCCCCCACTAAAACAAATGGAATGAATGAAGGGAAAGTGCATGTGTGAAAGGCCGTCTCCACCAGGTGACTAAGGCGGGGGGATTAGTATTCTCCGCTCGTGAGCGATGGTTTTCTCTCTGACCGGGATCAGCACTGAGCCTCTTTATGCTCACGGGAAAAAAAAAAAAAAAGCCCTTCCACACATTTCACTTACTTGCACACACACACACACACACACACACACACACACCCACACACACACACACTAAGCATTTGTGTGTGCATCGGTACGGTCGCGTCTACAGTGGATTGTTCAACCTTGGCTGCGTTTCACCAGCAGCGCAAGCCAACTTCCTGTTGAAGCAATTAGAATGTAATTCGTCAAAATTGAAGGTTCAACAAAAATCACTTCATTTTGGTGTGGCTGCGCAGGCTAACGAGATGCGGGATTATGCTCAGAATCCAAATTGGGTCATAAAATTAGAAACCCGTCGCAGTTTGACACGCTTACCTTTCCGACGATGCCGATAAAATGTCAGCAGTATTAAAAACCCTGCACGGTGAATTATGTTACTAAATAGGTTTAGACTTGTCATACATGCGTAGTACACATGTAAAACTGGTTTAAAGGTAACTGCTGAAAAATGGTAGTACTACATTCTTGAGATATAAAAAATATTAAATTACCATTGTTGGTAACACTTTACAATAACTAGTTAATAGAATATTAGCATACTGTTAATTAATGAGTTATTTATTAATGTTAATGAGGAACGGTTGCAACAGAATAATGTTCCAATAACATATATAAACTATTAACTGATACTCAACAAGTCACTAGTATTTTACCAATAGCTTGTTTATGATCTATTACTCATTTAGTAGGTATGGTTATAAGTCATTAACTATAACATCAATAATTAACAGTTTATTCTTTATTCTATTAACCAGTTATAACATATAGTTATTATAAAGTGTTACCGAACGAGAGTCTTTGTTCACACCCCATCCTATTATGATGTGCATTCAGTCACGGTAACAAAGTTGGAAGCACGAGTAAGGGTAAAGAAAAGCAAAAGCATGACTTGACGGAAGCGTATGGAAGGTGGGTGTGGCCACTTTAGAGTGCCTTGTTGTTGACCGTGAGTGTGTGCATGGAGGAAAACAAACAAATAAAAGTGACTTGGCAGCTAGCGTGTCGACTGGTATCTCAACCTGGCGTGGCCACTTTAGAGTGCCTCGTTGTCACGGCATGGAAAGCCCTGCAATGACTCGGTGGGATATATTAAAGCAGATATATATTCATGGCTCAAACATGTGATTTATTTAACATTTGACTGACAGCTGACATTTAAGCTGGTGTGGTTTTAGAACACATTTATTTTCACTTTACGAGAACTTGCTTTGATTTTGAGAAAAAAAAGATTGGAACGTGCTGAGGATTAGGGCCAGTGAAGAGAAAAAAAGGTTGTCAGAATTCTGTCTTTATTCTTACTTAAGAATTCATACTTTAATCTAAAAATGTTCACTTTATTCTTAGAATTATGACTTTAAAGTCAAAATTCTGAGACTGAAGTCAGAATTATCGCTATAAAGTGAGACTTCTGACTTTATTCTCAGAATTGTGACTTTAATGTCAGAATTCTGAGATTAAAGTCAGAATACTGAGAATAAAGTGATAATTCTCATCCTAAAGTGAAAATTCTGACTTTAGTCTCAGAATTCTCACTTTAAAGTCAGAAATCTGAGAATAAAGTCAAAATTCTGGCAACCTTTTTTTTCTCTTCACTGGCCCTAATCCTCTTCTGTACTGAACTTTATTCAAGAAAACAAACAAAAACAAATCTTACCTTTGCTCCAATTCGATAAATGTGATTCTGTCTTTCATTCGGTTGTATTTTCAACTATGAGCATGTTTGTTACTCAGCTGGATGGTAAGCTCACTTGTTGTCCAAACCAAATGTTTTGTCTCCAAAACTTCACGTTGCAGGTTTTACGCTTACATAACACCTTTGTATGAAACACAACACAACAAATCCGGCTGACATCCAGACACAAAATGACAGACATGCCATTGGGATTTGAACGGTTGAAAGTTTGACAACGGAATATTTTTATACAGTCACGCAAAGTGAACACATGCAAACGCAGAAAACAGTAACAGCTCTGGGGAATAGCATCACATGATCCCGGGCACAGGTGCACTATGGGATGCAAGGCTATTTTCTACACTTAATCGATCACATGAAGGCACTCGAGCTTGACGAGGAGTCAGCGGGCCAGAGAGTGATGCGCGTGCGTGTGAGAGCGAAAGTGTGAGATGTGGTTATACATCTCCGTATTTCATTGCCATTGAGTTGCTCTACGACTACTCGGGAGATATACTGCAGCTCCCAAGTTATTCTGTCATCCACTTTACACGTGCGCGCGCGGACGTACGCTCAAGCCCTCGCCCAAGCCCGGGCATGCATGTGAGGTCTCGGGAGGTTCGTTAATTTGGCCCACTGGCGTCTTTAGTAGCTCTCTCCCAGCGCTGCACTTCATCTTTCTCGGCTGACATGTCACTCCAAATTCCAGACTTCTCCAATCTATGCTGTCGATGCTCTTGTTCCCCTTTGTACATCATGAAATTTGTATTAGGGTATAAGTAGGGCCAAAGTCAGAAACAACCTCTGTCGCTCGTACCACACTGTAAAAAAAATAAAAATAAAAATCGTAAAAACTGGAGTTTTCCGGCAGCTGGGGCGCCAGATAAATACTGTGACATAATAGAAAATTACTTTTACTTCCATAATTAAAGTATTAATTAATAATAGTAATAATTAAAGTACAGTTCAGCTGTAATTTTAACAAGATTTTTATTTATTAAAAATCGCAGATGTCCTTTCAAAATAAAAGTTAATACAATGAATGTTACCATACTATAGGACATTACAGAAAATGTAGTTTTCACTTTTGTCAATTCACAAAGAAATTATGGTGAAATGATGATTTTTTTTTTTACTGTTAATTTCTCAGTAAATATAAATGTTTATTTTTTTCACATTTTTTTAAGGGTTTATAAATTGAATTTGACATTTTATTCATTCCATTAAATAACTGACAAATATTTGTGAAATTACGATACATTTGTGAACGTATTTTAACAATTGACAGTTTTTTTTTGTAAAAGTACAGAACTATTGCGTGTTTTCACAGTTACAGTAATTTCACGTTATTTTACTTAGACATGTAAAATCAGTTTATTTTTGTAAATAAAATACAGGGGAAAAAATTAAAATGTAAAATTCTGTTATATTATTATTATTATTTTTTTTTTACAGTGCAACTCCTCAAATCCCATTAGCTGTAAAGAAAAAACAAGGGTTGGATGAACTCGAAATGTTATCAAATTCGAAGTTGGGCAATTTAAGTGTTTGAAGTTTTGCTTTGACTGTCCCGCATTTCACAACAAAGAAATACAATTTTACAGAGGGGCCATGCTCCCGTCACGTGTGTGACATTCAAACAACAATTCTGTTGTTCTTCTGGGTTTCAAGCTTCGGTGATAATTGAGAATTTATACAATATTTATTGCGTCTTTTTAGCTCTGTCAGCAAATATAAGTAGCTTAGCTTTTTCACTTCACTTTTTACAGATACTGAGGCAAATGTGCTGTATCATGTGTGTGACTCACAAAAATGGGATTTTGCGAAGCTCTCTTAACTCGTTTGCTCCCAAAAACGTATAAACCCGTTCTATTTTAAATATTTCAATGGTCCCCAAAATGTATTTATACATTTATTTATTTTTTATGCAAGAGCATACATAAAGCTTCTGACTTGAAGAGGTCACTTAAAGCAATGGTAGTTATTGCAAAAAACGGCCACCGGGTGGCAGCAGAGTATAAGAGATCAGCCAGTCTGTTTTGACATTAGCACCTTTCTCACCCACGACTATGTATGGCTCAAACAAATCTCGAAAAGACAAGAAATTCAATGCAGGGCTTCAGTGGGTGTTCAAAAAAGTCAATCAGATCCAAGTCATATTATTTTTGGTGTTATCACAGCGACAGCCGCAACACACAATGTACTAACGCACATACGTACGTAACGTAATAGTATGTAACTTCATTATATTGACACATTACCCAAAAAAAAAAAAAGCATATTCAAAAGTGGATTGATGGTGCTTTGTTGTTTGTTGTCAGGCCATACAAAATTTCCAACAAACAACAGCTTACAATTGAAATGTGAATTTTTCGCGTTGACTTCTACTAATATTTCATGTATTCATGTTTCCGCTAACATGAATAACAATCATCATGATGTATTACCATCAGATCAGGTAATTTTATATGTAAATCAGTTCTGCTCGGCCAAAAAACCTGGATAAATTTTTTTTAAAAAAGACTGAGGACTATTTTAAAATCATTTATCTTGTGTTGCCAATCTTCCTCATGGTGATTAGCTGAGTTTATCTCATACCTAAATTTTAATTCACCTCTGTATCTTATTTAATCTTGTGAGCTGTGAATAAATCAGCCAATGATAAATAGTCACCGAGTTCAGTATAGTCAATGACTCCCCACTCTAACTTCATTTAATGTTTGTGCTCTGTAATGATGTGGAAAAGATTACATTTGTGGCTCAAACAAAATGCAAGATAAATTATATATTGAAAATAAACATGTACACGTATTTTGGTGGCCATTTTAAGTTCACTGAGACACATATATGATCCACGTGATAATCACAAGTTAATTTGCATAATCCAGGAGAAGAGTGTGTGCAATCAGACATGTGAGAAGATGCTCGAAATTGCGGGAGACAATTTACACTGGCAGCATAATTACCTGAAGTGCCATTTTAGTAATGATAGTGAACAACCTTCAACTCAACTTTATTCATAGAGCTCTTTAAAACAACCAACGCTCCACCTCTTTGGTGGAAGTCGTCCTGCACGCCAGATCCACCACACCAGCATCTACTGAAACAAAAACAAAAAATTGCCTATCCCACTGGTCGCTGAATCAGTGGAGGTTGCCGTTTGTGGATCTCACGCTGCTTCATCTATCCTTCCTTCCTTCCTTTAGTCCTTCCGCTGGTCTCTTGATGTCTCCCTAATCCTGTTGGAATTCAGACGTATTTGGGGTTGGTGAAAGATTCTAGATTTCTAACAACATGGGTGGAGGGTGATGCCTGGTTGGTGTTGGATTTCACTTTAATTCATATTTCCTTCCTTTGATCCTTCCACTGGTCTCCTGACAACTTCTCGACTGTGGTGGAAAAAATACAATAAAACAACCAATGCGGCACACAGTGCGCTGTAATTTTCCTCCAGACAGGACAAAAGTGGACTCAATGAGAAAGCACTTTAGTATAGACGTAGAACTGACGGTAATCCACATTTAAGTGGAAGAAAATACCAAGGTGGAACCCAGGGGCAGCAAATATAATGAAAACAGCAGAGGCCCCAGAATTGAACCCTGTGGAACACTATACGACAGTGGGGGCAGTGCAGGACTCTGAGCAACACAAAATGTCAGCCAATTTGATCCAAACCACTCAAGAGCACTACCACTAATGCCCACCTGGTTCTGCAAACGAGCCAAAAGAATACTGTGTTATTTGTCAATATTATTTCTCTTGGTGGTAACTCCCTCCATTTTGAAGCACAGGTGACATGTTTTATTAATATTTTTAAATTACAATCTGATACATTAAGTGTATAGTATTGACTTGTATGTTTTTGAGCTCAGCATTCAATATTAATGCATCCACACTTCAAGTCTGGCACCCACCGACACTTTCCCCAAAATATGTCCTTGACGTTAAAGTGTCATGCTGACACTTTTACCCATGAAACGTCTCCCAGGGTGCTCATTTGTGTTAATCTGGCATGACGTGAAGGGGAATCTGTTTGCCAGACACAGCCTTGCATGATAGACAAGGGCTATTTATCCTAATACAGGCAGGGAAAGCTTCACAAACACACTTGGAAATTCATGCACATAGACACCACAATGACGGTTGTGTATTCCACAAGAACCACCAGCCATGAAGCATGACCGTGTTTTGTTTTGTTTTACTGCAATTTCTCTCCTGCGTGTTTCGTTTGGTGCTCACTTGCTCGAAAAGCAGCTGCAGTCTTGCACATAAAATAGGACTGCATGCAACACATTTACGCATAGATGTTTATACACCAAATAATGTTTCTGTCTGTTAAATTTGTTCAAGTCGTCGGGAATAATATTCCAACATGTTGCTTATAATGCTAATCTGCTTTGATGTAATAAAATTACAATTCTGGCACAGGTCAATAAATCACTGAATGGTTCTGGTTACATTAAGGAAATGCTGATTGAAAGGTTTCAAAGCAAACACGGTGAACCAGCATTTAGCCGTTATGCTGCACACAAATGGAATAAGTTGCTTTTTGGTTGTGTGAAGCACATTTAATTGATTGCACTGTGTAGGAAATAAGCTATAAATAAAGCTTGCCTAATGTCAATCCATTTCAAATGAGAACAGTAGAAAACATCAAAACATGCAATGGTCGATTGTCAGGGAAGAAACGAGACCTCGTCACTGGTTATCCTAAGTTTTCAAATAATCACCTCGGCAAAGCAAGAACGTACAAATGTGGCCATGATACTCATTTACTTTCTTTGCAAAACAGGTATTTGCCAAACAAGGCTTTTAAAATTAAGGAAAAGTAATAAATGACACTAAAAGTAAAATTGAAAAACATTTTGTGTAACAAAATAAAAATGAAAGTGCTTTAAAAAAAAAAAACTAACTGAAAATGTCCTTCCTTTTCCTCTTTGTTAATATCATTTATGGATTTCATTTTAAGTGTATTTGGTTAACACAATTACACAATACTTAGTGACCTTTGCTTCTTTTAAAAAAATTTTTTTTTTAAATAAAGTCAAAACCAAATAGAAACTCACTATAATGAAAAATCCAAAACTATCATTTTGCGCCTTAAGTGAGCAGAAATAACCAGTGTTGTTGAACGGCTGCGGTTATTTAATCCTGACGTTTAAAAACCACGGTTAATCGTAAAACCGGTAAATTGCTTCACCCCTACGTTGCCACCATGTGCGGCCGCACATGTCGCACATATCAGAAAGCAGACGTACAAGCGCAGACGAACAGAAAAAGGGATCCATTGTTAATGCAGAAAAAAACATGCAGCGATAAAGGCCTGATGGCACGTTTGTGTTTGTATGGCGTGGGCAAAGCAAGCTCACATCCGGCACTAGACTGCCCGCTAATGAAGACCACCCCTCAAACCCTTGGTAGACAATGACAATGCCGTCCACTCTCCGACAGCCACGGGTGTCCTTGCTAAGTCAAAGTTACTTGAAAACAAGTGTGACTCCCTCTCCTCTCGCTCGCTCTTTCTGCCTCTCGCTCTCGTTTTGTCAGTGCGCATTAGCATCACCAGCCGGTGTGTGGCAATTAAATATATCCCGGGGCAAAGAGGCCCAATTTAGAAATCATTACAAGACAAGGAAATGGTATCCCTTTGAGTTTAGTAGAAACACATGAGATGGCTGGTGTGGGGGGGTTGCCTGTATTGGTGGGTGGCAACGCGTCTTCCTCGCCTCCCAAAGCTTTCAAACATTTCCACTCAGCCGTGACTCTCTGCTTCCACGATACGTCTCCCACAGCGCCATGAAGGCTCCCCCCCCCCCCCCTCCCTTCTTCCTCCGCACTAGCATTCCGACTTGAGACGATATCATCTTCATGGAAATGTAATGGGCCAGTGGAGGTGACACTACATGGTTTTGTGTGTGTGTTTGTTCAAAAGAAGATGAGTGTCGGGGTATGCGGGTGAAAGGAATTATCAATCATGTTTTCAAGTTTCCCTCACAAATGTCCTTGACAGTGTGTGTGGGTGTTTACGTGCAATGTTTTGCGATTGGATGACTGGAGGTTATCGCCTCCTCCATGCGAACTGTATTGTTGGCGGCGTTTGAGCAGTACAAAAGTCCTTTCACGAGTCTTCATCAAATTAATGTATTGTTCTGCTTTTAAATTCTTCCAAATGCATGATTTTAAAGGCAGCAAATTAGTGATGAACTTTTAGTCTATTTAGAGTAAATTTGACTATTTAGAGTAGGACCAAATAGACTAAGTTTTAGAGTAATATTTACACCTGGAAGAGAGTAGAATAAAGAATTGAGGAAAAAAAATAAAAGTCACTCAAGGGTTAAGGAACGAACACACGGCCTTTAACTTGAGGGACTGTCACACTACCGCCTGAGCTATGCCCCTCCTACTGTTTGCTTATATCCAAGAGGAGACCAAAACATTTTTTTGGGGGGGGGGGTAGGAAGATTCCACCTGGTACGAGCGATATACTTACACACAGGAGCTGCGTGGCTGAGAGAGTAGATCATCTGTCTCCCAAGCTGAAGTTTGTGAGTTCGTTTCTCAACCCTTCAGTGACTTTTATTTATTTATTTTTCTAATTCTTTATTTTACTCTCTTCCAAGTGTAAATACTACTCTTAAACTGAGTCTATTTGGTTCCACTCTAGAGTCAAATTTACTGCGTACACGCATTCACTCCACTTTGGTTGTCCTTTTTGATAAAATGCTAATTCACTTAGTACACTACTTTGCTCAGGAGAGACCAACACTCCCAGATTACCTTTGTTCTAGCTACCTGGTATAACAGAACATGGACTAAATTTGTAATTTTTTTAGAATATGATGTTAGATCAGGCCTCTTAATGATTAGATAGGTGACTTGAGCAAGGCCGTTGTGTCGCTGTGACCTGTCCTGGCTTGGCGTCTTACTATCTATCTGCACTGTGATGCACTTATCCAGTTGAAAGCAGTTAAGACCGTCAGGTCACACATTTTCATATGGGCTAGGCTGAGCCGCCCCCCCGTAGCCAAGACAATATAAGAGTAGAGGGCATTTTGAATAGATTAGACCTTCTTCCGCATTCAAAAGAAAAGGCTCCACAGCTGTGTACTCGATTTTTTTGGGCATCTAGTAAATAGTTCAATTGATAATATGGAGTCTCATGGTTATTATTATTAAAATAGTGAGCATTCAAGATAAAAGAACCGGTGAAAGTTTCTATCTGAACAACGGTCAGTTCAATGACGCGACGTATGACGTTTTTTTTGACATAAGTACAATTAGCAACCAATTTGAGTTTGGGACTCATTGGTTAAATGTTAAAAGAAAAGTAAACAAACTTGGATTTATTATACTCTTTTGAAACTGATTAATATCAATATAATGGGAAGAAGACATACAAGCAAAAAAACAACAACATTTTAATTAAAGGGTCACCATAGGCGCCGGTTTCCTTTCAGTAACAGATTGTTCCACTCGAGAAGCCCAAATCGATTTGGAAGATTCTCTACAAATAGACATGTCAAGCTTAATTGTATCGGAATCTTTAAAAAAAAAAAAAAGAAGATCCGCATCCTTGTTTGACTAGCGTTCAAAATGAGTCACACAGTCTATTTTCTAAGATAACCGAGTCCCGCTGACCTCGGGAAAAAAGTTGCCAATATTGTTACGTCAACCATCCTAAAATGTATTTTATTGTGGTATCAGCCATATCAAAAGACAAAAGTGGATACAAAATGCCTCTAGCAAGCTTTTAACGCCACTTAAAAGCACCCTTTTGCTGCACTTCGCTGCTTACCCTTGCAAGTTTTACAACTGATTTCACTGCCTCGTTTAAAAAGCCTGAATCGGCGCGGCCTTCTCCTTAGAACTGACTCTGCCTATTGTCCATATCTTGAGGTCTTACGTTGTCCGTTCATATATTACGGTCTGCCAATCACCGGCGAGGAACACTATAATAGAAAACAATAAAAGTTCACGGTGCATGTTACAGAATAAATAAATAACAAAAGAAACAAATCACTGCGTTCTATGTGTTCTGAAGGCAACTATGAATTCAAGTATGCGTCTTTGGTCTTGCCGAAGATAAATGTGCTTGGAATTTATTGAAGTGGTGGCTGTTAAAAGAGCGTTTTTACACTCCACTCGTTACGAGAGGTGAATATAAGAGTAGCCTGCTGTCAGTCCATTCTTTAAATGTTTTTTTTTTATTTTAGATGAGAGAATTACCATACAAAATATAATGAGAAATATTAGGAAAAAATACCGGCAACATATTACAAATATTTTACATTTGACTTTTGTATCTTATTAAACATAACAGTACTTGGATTTCTTTCTGTGTATGCAAGATGATTTTTTTTGAACTGTTAGCCAGATCCTATCTAATCTGTAGGCGAATGACGAGACTGTTATAGCTCTGCGAGTAAGCAAAACTCCTTTTTTTATTCAAACGTTCATTTCAAAGTAAATTTTTTTAAACCCAGAACATAGCACTTCAACTTCAAGTCATTATTGACTGATAGCTGGATTAACCCAAATTTAGCAACCTCTCAATAGGAAAGAGCATCAGAATGAATGTTAAAATCCAGCAGATGCCTCATGGAATACACACTTTGGTTTGCATACCACCATATGCACATCTCGTTATCTTTCTCACCAAGCTTTTGATACAGCACTTACACAGTCCTGCGCGTCAAAAGTGCACGCCCTCAACAATAGCAACAGTATGTGCCAGACATCTTTACATTATTCAACGAGTTCACACACACAAACAATAGTCTTCACATAACACACACACACACACACACACACACACACGCAGCTTCCAAGATGGATGCTAAGGTTTGGGAGTCAGTATCGATCGACACTCGTCAGCATGTCCTCTACGACAAGCACTGTCCCTGAAAGCACTGCAGCAAGCCTGTCAGAAGGAGAGATGGAGAAAAATAGTGGGAGGGTGAGAGAGAGAGAGAGAAATCCTGCATACTCGTGAAGACAGTACAGCATGACAGGCGGAATCTATGATGCCTTTTTATAAACATAAAAAGGAGAGCATGTATTTGATAGGATTTTGTAAGGACAAAATGAAGGCTCGTGTCATTTCTGGAGTTATGCTAGCTCGTTTTTCCACCCATAACACATGAAGCATCTAAAACATATATTCAATAAAAAAAATGTTTTTAGCAAAAATGAATGCAATATGTACTAGTTTTCTTATTGTGCTACCGCTGGAATTAATATTTTCTGTCTTTACTGTACTGTATTTCTACGTGCAGACTAAGAGATATCACATTTTAACCATCCCACAAATTGCCTTTTTGTTGTTGTTGTTATTGTTATTCAGGTCTGCATGACACAATCCAAGACTCTACAGTGATAGATTTGTTGCTGGAAAAATACCTCAATAAAACATCTAATCATGCTTTATTTATTATTATTATTATTATTATTATTTTATTTTTTTAAATTAGGGTGACCAGAATTTGAGCCTCGTGTTGCAAGTCTCAATTTTGCTAGCCCCCATTGGTTGATCCAATTTTTTACGTAAATCCTGTTTTTTAATTAGTCCAGTCAGCAAGCCAATTGTTTGGGTCATGTGTATGTCAATCACATAGCGATGAACTAAGTAAAATGTAAATGAACAGTTTAATTCCTTCCCGATTTACTTCCACATTCATGTTACCGATGTCATTTTTATCCGAATCTTTTTCGTCATAACTACTTCCTGCTCATGTGAAATGTTGTCCTTTCTCACCTAATTCTGCGGTCGAGCGTCAAACCTAATTTAAATGGAGCTTTTCTGGCCGTTTATTTCCAGTGTTACAATCCAAGACCGGCGTGAACGAAATGGCAAAGCCATCTTCCTATTGGGCAAAAAAATTAGTGGTTCAGCGCTGTTGAACTGTCAACAAAGATAACATTTAGCATTAGCCGAAGTAATAACGCATCCACCGGTTACCATATTGACTAGCGATTAAATTTGTTATAAGTAGTCGTGATGCGAATTTATTGTACATTTGATTTTCAGCTAAATCAACAAAATCACGTTGAATATTATCTTTGCTTTATCTTCATTTGAGAAAAAATATTTTCGCTATCTTTTGTCGTTTCTTCTACTGCAAATCCCATTTCAGATTATGAGCAAGGGCAGAATCGCTGCAAGTGAAGGGCGAGGCTGATGATAATGATGAAGTATCTAGCCACCCGGCTAACGAGAGCCCAGATCTGCCCGGAGTCTGCCTGCTATGCAAATTGCCCTCACACAAGCAATGAATCAAAGACGTAGCAAACCAATGTTTCTCTTCACAGCACTTTAGCAAAGCCATCATTCACAAAAAGGACACCGCAAAGGCGTCCTTATACTTCCCACACAAAGAAAGAGTTCACACTAATGCAAATCTTCCCTGCATTAGAGAAAAGAAGAACATCAAATAAGGAAATTATTTAACAACAGCAATTATTTGATTTGAGTGGACGGGTGCACATGGGGCTTGTCAGTGTGTGTGTTTTTGTGGTCAGAGCACAATGGCCTCGAACATGGACTTGACAATAACAAGACTCCAGAGAAAAGTCCTCCAAAGTTGATCGGCTCGGCAGAGGAAAACAATGACATGAGACCGATTTTATTTTCCCTCCATTTCCTTCTATGACCTCGTGGCAGCCTCCGGTTTTAACATTCAACAAATACGGGGCAAGTCATTATTCTGCCACCGCGACAAAAGGGGTGTGTGGGTTGCAGAAGAAGGTATTTAATTGATGGACTTGAGGCATGTCCAGTTTGTCATTCCTGTCTTCCTCTCACTCGCGCCGTGATTGTGTTGCTCTGTCAGGATGGAAGGTTCGCCTGTGGTGATGTTGCACGAGCAGGCTTCCTAGCGTTGATGGTAATTTGCTCTAATGGAAGGTTAGACGGGCTCATCTTTTGTTTGAGAGGTTTCAATGGGAGGAGACCTTTGACACATTTGGCTTTTCTGCTGATTAATAATTCAGCATCCGAGTTGAAGTGTTTTGTTTGTGCCTGTTTTTTGGTCAAAGCAAATTTAGCTGCTGGTTTGTATATAGTTTTAAACCATAAAACGGGTTCTCAATTAGCATGTATGTTTTTTTAATATCACGCAAGAACACGGTGGCAGGCATTTAAAGCCTTTTGATGGATTAATAGCCGCTTTCACTCAGCAGTCAATAAATGCTTTAGGGAGTTCCCTGGCCGGCTTCAGGATGGCTCCCTATATATAAGCGTGTGCGTGTCTGTGTGCCAGTGTTTAAGAGGGAACACCTAACAGGCCTCATGGGTCAAACTGTCACCAGAAAGATGGCTAAGCAGTTGGTTGGCCAGCGGGAAATCAATGTGAAGTGATGAGGCTCCTGCGCGCGCACGATGTCTTCCCGTCCATTGCACCTGAATCGTATTGTATTCGTGAACAACCGTGTTATACAACTGCAGTGACTTGATTAATGGCAATAGGAATGAAATTGTAAATGGATTGCAATTGTATACGGTTGTGTCAAAGAGCTTTACACAAATTGTTCACTGGCACAATATTGAAAGTGTCAGCGGTACGCCCATCAGGACCAGGCACTTTTCCTGAAATAACCTGTAACCTGAATTCATTGATTTATTTAATATTAATTAAATATAAATACAGTATGTTTGAAGATAATTGCTGAAAACGAGCAAACACATTTAGCTATATACCGTTTATTTTTTTTTATTTTTTACTTGAAGTCACTGTTCTTTCAGCTTTTTACGCAGGTGCGACTTAAATACATATACAACATTTATATTAAGATTAGCACTCGGACTGGCATCCAAAATCCCCGTTCCATAGTGTGTTCAGAAATTCAGTCCGACATCCGATTATCAATGATTCTTCTTCTTCTTCTTGGTCTTCTTGAATAAGAAGACGAATAAGTAGTCGTGAGCATGCGGCCACAACAGAAGGGTTTAATTACTATTTACAGCAGCAAAAAAAAAAAGCAATAACCGATCAGGATTCTACCTTTAGCCACAATGTGTCGTGGGATTCGGGTTAAGGAAAGCCATTTTAAACTAAAAAAGGAAAGTTTTAACAAAGTTAGGAGCAGAAAGGTACTTCTAAACACTTCCATGATGCACCTCAAAGAGAGGATCACTCTTCTGAGAACAAAGATTTTATATATTTTTGACATAGAAGACAGTGAGTTGACAGAGGACAGGGGAGTGGGGGGAGTCTTTGTCAAGGTGGAAATATCATCTCAAGAAAGAGAGTGTGGCTACGAGTCATATCACCAACATACACCCACGGGTTACACGCCAGAAGCACGGACTTACATACATGTATATAGGCACAAAACTGAGGCGTTTTTTTGTAGAGACACAAAATAAGCGAGGCTCCTTTAGGGAGTAGGACGGAGCTGCGCATACGAGTCATTACTACATAGACCAAGAATCCTTGCGAAATTTAAAAAGGGCAAAGAAGAAAAGACAGGAGTATGCGCGCACGGCGCAAAACAATGCGCCGTTTAATTGATTTATTCTAAATGTGTTTATATGCGCAAGAATTCGGGTTTTGAAAGGGATAACCTGAATACCTGAATACGAGCATATTCGGGTTATCGTGCATGTTTACATGGCCTTACAAAGCCGAATATTGCCAATATTTGTGTTTTAAAAGGGTTATCGCCTGAATGTAAACAGTCACAGATTTCACCTCTAAAAAACAACAAAAACATAGTCCTCGATCCCTACCTTTTCACAACTAAATGGCACATTGATGACGGCGTTTCCACCCAAAAACGTAACGACCAACAGGTCTCTCTGCAAGGCATCTTAACGACGGTCAATTGCATCTCTAAAAATAATGATACAATTTCCGGTGCATAAATAGCTGGGCTTTCCAAACCAACTCAGGCTGGTTTGTCCTGACCATGCAAGACTTGTTGCATGAACTGATGAAGCCTTCTCGAATGAGAAATGCGAAAACCAGAGCAGTCCAAGTTGTGATCGAGTCAATGCCCCGAGAAATAAATAACCTGGATGAATGAGAATATAAATAAGCATAGCTGACGAATAGTTCAACAACTATTCTACATGTAAATGCAAGCAGGAGAAGTGGGAACGCATTACAGCCAGGGGGCGGTCTCACCCACGTGCCTCCTCGTTCTTCAGGCTGCTGGGGCTAAAAAAAAGGTCAGTCCGGATTTTCAGCCATCTGTATGAGCCCCGAGGTGATGTTTAGTGGAAATGACAAAACTTGGGAACTGCTGGATCCGACCGTGATGGTTTTTGCCTTGGGAAGAATGAAGGGCTTGGACTCGCCCAGTCACGCTTCTCAGCAAGTGAACCCTGGTAGTTTAAACGAGCCCCAGTGGTCCTCATTACCCTCTCCCTTGGCACTCACACGCACACAGATGCACTCTTACACACTCATGTAGCCCCTCATAGATATAAAAGAGAGCAGCACTTGCATGCACACAGCTGTTGTATCTGGTGATGTGGAAAGCAAAATGCTAGTTTGCCATAGTTTGCTCGGGCAGCTGTCCGGTCTTTTGTCAGCATTTGGGACTTATAAGGGGTCATTACCACCGTGATAGGACCAATGATGCTCAGACAGCGCAAAGGGTTGAAAATTTGACAGTCCAAAGCCCTTGGAGCCAATATAGGTTGACACTATAAAATATAGTCAATAATCAAGTTCAATCAAGTGTAGGGTGACCAAATTTTCCAAATTAAAAACAGCGACACTACAATTTAGCTGAAAATCAAATATACAATAAAATCTCACCAGGAACAATTTATAACACATTCAATTCACGAGTCAATCTGATTGCGTTACTACTCAAGCTAATGCTAAATGCTATCCTGGTTGACAGTGCAACAGCTGAAAATAAGTAGATAAAAATTGCGCCGGTCGAATATTGTAACATCGGAAATATGCCACCAGTTTGCGACTGGCGAGCACAGCTGGACTAATAGGACTACATTTTCCATGATTTTTTTAACACGGAAGCTGGAAGTCGTTCTATTTCTGGTATGCTGAAAACACGCCTGCTAGCAATTAAACAGTTAAATTATATATATATTTTTTAATGGTTTTGTCGTATGAATTGCAATGACAACTGTGTGATTGACATGCACATGGCCCCAACAATTGTCTTGCTGAATGGAATAAAAAAAAATACAAATTTAAAAAACGTGATGCCGGGACAGAATCTGCGTAAAAGTGCGACAAAACAATGGCACTGGGCAAATCTGACAGAACTCAGGACACAGTTCTGTTCCGGTTGAAAGCAAATGTGCATTTACAGTATTAGTCTGATCATCATATGAGCAAGTTGGAGGTGTCTACCATAAGCTTATACACTCATGCTAAACACACACATTTCACACGGATATGTCCTTTGTGGAAATAATGGAGACCCTCAAAGCATGACTAGGTTCATCTCGGGGCTCATTTTGCCTTTCATTCTATTACGCATTTCATGTCGTGCTCCAGCAGAGAACAGCAACCACCGGTCGAGCTGAATCAAAACTCGCTGCTATGCTGCTTGTGTTGATTTGTGCGTCTTTTGGTATTGAGCTCCATTTGATGCATTGGACTGGAATTGTGCTATGTGATCAGTCAGGAGATGATATGAGGTAACATCTGTCGTCAACTATAAATGGAACAAAAAGCCCACCCAGAACATCTCATTTGAAACACACTGCGATAACGGGAGCTAGTATGTTTTTCTCTTTTATGTTTAGAAGATGTACAGAAATAACATGCGAGTTAAATGAATAAAACATAAGATGCGTTTATATAATAGTGGACGAGTTTGGCTTTTCTTTTTTTTTCTTTTTTAACAGGGAGAAGTGATTTCTCAAGTGAAAGGAGAAAGATGGAAGCATACATTTTTCTTGAGTGTTACACCAAGTACCGAAAATGTCAGTGACAGAGAGGTGAGATGTATGGTTCGTCACGGGGGACCAATTGAGGCCAGTCATGAAAGTGAAAAAGCCATGGTGGCAACAAGAAATACTGATGTGAAGCAAGCAGGTGCAAAAAGAGTGACGGATAGTGACAATGACAAGTTGTATAAACTGTTTGTGTCTCACAAAAATGGCTTCAAGGATGTATCGGCACGTTGGCGTTCGTATTCTGCTTCAATTAAGTGATAGTAGGTATAATAATTGTTTTTTATCCTCAAAGTGGTTCTCAACTTGTATTTGGAAACTTATTTTGGGTTATGTTTTGTGAAAATAATATGTCCAATGTGTTGTTATTTTTGCACGTTCCTTGCGCTACTGCGTTTCATCTGTACTATTTGAGGTTTGGTAATAAGGAACACTGACATATGAAAGTTAGATTTTTATTTTATTTTATCCATTCTCAGAATCAGATTCAATTTGAATAATGTATTAATTTCCACATCATCTACGGAAAAATTTAAAGTAAACCCAGCAGCAGACGTTCCGTCAGGCACAAGCGGGCTCTCCCTTCCCCGCGCTCCTTGTCAACAAAATGTGGTTGATTGCGTTGAGTATTCCAATTTCATGATATTGACTTTGAAAGAAAATACATTTTATTTACATTCTGAATAAATCTTCTACTTGTTCCAGGAATCCAAAGTATACCAAATGGAAACAATCCACAAAATTTGGTTGATTGCGTTGAATAATCCAATTCTATGATTTCTAATGAAAATGCGTTGTATTTACATTAATGCATCAGTTAATGAATTTAAAATAAAAAAATAAAAAATCATTGTTTTGCTTTATTTTTGCTTTGGTGTGTCTATCATTTGTTGATCCAAGGAAGCCTTAAGACAATTTAATGCTTACTACGTGTCATTTTCAACACCGATTTCCACCAGTCAATCTTGTCTTCAAGGCATCCTATTGCTTTAAATGAGTGCAATGAACAACTCACAGCCCAAGAACCACAAACCAGAAGTTTACAACATACAAACAGTACAACTAGAACAACTGCAACAAGCAACGCAATATTCCAGCACCTTTATCCCACTGGTGCCGCACCCATGCAGGTTTCCATCCTCTGACACACCTGATGCATACAATCAGCTCATCAGCAAGCATTGGAGACGCCTGATAACGATTCTGATTTTTAAAATCAGGTGTGTTGGAGGACAGGCACAACTAAAACCTGCTTGACCGGCCATCAAGGACTAGGATTGGTGAAGCCATGGACAAATCAATTAAATTAATTTATACCTAAGGCAATGGTAGTTATTACAAAAAACGGCCACCGGGTGGCAGCAGAGTATAAGATATCAGCCAGGGCCATGTTGCAACAAGCTCTTTTTCCAAGTGCTTTCAACAGGTTTGTGAATAATGATGAAACTTAGCTATATTTTAATGCTAATTGCTGCAAAACAGAAACAGATAGAAATATACTATTTTTTTTCCCGATGAAAGAAGAAACTGTAATCTTTCTGTTGGTAGGTTCCATGTTTTTATAGCAATAGAACACAATATTCTGTGGGCCTTGCAAAATCAGTCAAAATCTCGTAAAACAGTGGGAGCGACGGGGGTTGCTTCAGTGCAAATGGCTGGGAGTAAATGAGTTAATCCATTTTGTTCTAAGGCTGTAACCGAGCAAAATGTTGAAAATATGAAAGTGCTGAGAACAATTTCCGGATGCAATGTGGTAGTTCCAGGTTCGATGATGCTTATGCCGCAGTGGTGTTGGTCTAAGTATGTCAGGTTGTAACTCTCGCCGAGGTGGAGGATGCTCTCTACCCACCAGTCATCTTCCGTGATTTTCCAAAACCCATTTCGCAGCGATGGCTGGAGTGGATGTGAGGCATGTTCTGCCGGGGTGAGGAGCAGATGATCGACAGGGCAATTTGCTTTATCTGCCACCATTTCTATCTGCAATTTCGGTGTCGTAGAGTGTATACCACACTGTACAGTGGTAAGTCTGTATCTTTGCAGAACAGCAGCGCATGTTCATAAGAATGAAAAAGCCTCCGGTCTCAATGTTCAAGTAATGTTTTCTTCTCCCTCATTTTAGTCCCGGCGTACCTCAGTTGCAATAGTAAGTCACAGCTGGAATACAACCAAGACATTAAGGTTCATTTCAATGCAAATAAGTATATTTTGATGCACAGTCACTCCAAATCATGCGCACTCATTAATTATTGAAGCGTGCCGTGATGAAAATCAGTGGCGTTCAAATTCCTGCGGCATCTCTCTCACGTATTTCATAGCATTTGTCTCTGGGGACCACTCTGATCATAACGGTTGAACTCCATGGCTGAAATTAACTCTCGTGGCGCATGACCACTTTCACAATTAGCCTCGTCGGACTGACTGCTCTGCAATTTACCGAGGTGCGTGTTCAACATGTTTCCGTGGACAAAATTACCTGGAAGCTTTTTGTTGCAGGGTAGGAAAAGCAAAGAGCGGTTTGTCCACATGGCGCATTTAAACTGATGCAGGCCTGACAGCTTCTTAAGCCTTGTAAAGACCAAGATTGTTCTCAACTTGGGCTATTTAAAGTGTGTTCATTTGCTGCGTGCGGATGTTACTCAAAGGCCCTTTTGACTTGACTAGTCAGCTGCGAGGAAGATGAAGTCCTGTAATGAACGATGGTCTCAGATTTGATTTCTGTGAAATGAGGAGGGTTGTCTAAAATAGTTTTGTAGGAAAATGAAGGAATACAAGGCGACCTCCATGAAAAATTAAACTAACGTGTATTGTATCGGTTTGTTTGAAAAACATAAGCAGTTTACCTGCTTAGCTTTAGCAGTTAGCTTTGCAAGACAATGCGATACGATTGATTATAGAGAATGGAAGTGGGGAACTGTCGAGAAAAATGTTGAGCAAACATTTTTGACTGACAAACGCATGGGTATATATTTCCACGTACGAGCTTCTAAATACGTTCGAACATGCTAGTAGGCTAAATGCTAAAAAAATAGCATTTTTTTTTTCCCTCATAATACTTTCATTCCTTAGTTTTAGCATTTGGCCAAAATTATACAAATTCTGGAAAAAAATGGCCGTATTTGGAAATGCGTTTGAACGAGTTTGCTAGTCAATAATATGACCAATATGACAGTGCACATGTAATAAATTGCTAAGAAAAACTAATATCTGAGCAGCCACATTTCCAAATAGTATAATGTGATTCTCTTTTTTTCCCCTCTTGGCCCAGTTATTTTTTCTTGCTTCTCTTGTTGTTGCTGGATTCATATTTTCACATTCAGCAGTCACATTATGCACGACTGAATGGGAATTAATAAAAGTAATGTACTGGTAGTTTAAATTGCTTTGCTGTCTTTTGAAAGGCAGCATTTTGAGTTGGTAAAGATACTGATTGGGTTTTCATGCTTGCGTGCATGTCCACGGGTGCAGAAATGATCAACCCTAAAATGTTACCCATCAGTCTGCTGACCCTTATTTTGACTTGGACTGCGTTAAATGCTGTGCGAGCGCAGCAAATGTGTTGTCTGGATGGCGTCTGATAACAATAATCAGTGTTCAAGTGTTGTATAAGCTTGTTTTCCACCTCTTCCTAGCGAGTGCCCAACCAAAAAATGTGGAATCTGCAGCCACTTCATGCGCTTCTGTGGTATGAATTATGCACAAAAAAAAAGGGGGAAAAAAAAAGTAGTTGCCGAGTTGCTTTGGTGTGTGATGTAAACAGCCATGAATACAAGCAATCCGTTTGTATGTTTGTGAAGGAATTGTATCATGAATGCATTTTAGTGCGCTGAAAAGATTGCATACTAAAAAGTCGTCACGCATGAATGAGTATACGCGGCCAAAATTACAAGAGCGTGACCGCTGACACGCACAGTCTAGCCGGATCCATGCCAGACATTTTTGCCGCTACTCATGTGTGTGCCTCAAACTTGTCTTAAACAATGTTAGAAAAAATACATGAGCAGCAACACAAAATGCAAAAAAAAAAAATCACAAAACTCAAAAATAGATGTCCTGATGCATTCACCTTCGTACCGGACACATGTAGCAGCTTGAGAGTGGGCACTGATTTATACTCGCTCCCCCAACCATCACTCCAAGACCCGCTGTCACTGCCATCTCTTAAATTCCTTACTAGCATGGAGATGATTATGTTGCTATGGCAACACTATCTTTCTGCAGAGGCGAGCCTGAGCAGAAATCAGTTTTTTTTTTTTTTTTATACTTTGGTGTGTAGCTCCATCAATCTTCCATTTAACCAGGTTGTGTGCTTGATGACTACAGTGTCTGGACAGAAGTCGGGAGAAATGTTCTGAAAGCTAAGCCTGGTAGATGCCAATCTGAAGATTTGGTTTAGCTCTTGTTTTTCGTCCATTTCAGCTTGAAATCTCTCCTGCATGTGGCAAAGTTTGTCCAAAGTTTGGTTCAATGGTCTAGGAAAACCTGATGACCCACAAAAAAAAAAAAAAAAAAAAAGAGCCTCCTCTGCTGTAATTTTATTCTTGCAAGCAATCAGTATGAAACTGAGATGGTTAAAAATAAACTATATATCTAACCATCAGCAGTTTTGCATTGCCATGAGCATGTGGACCTGCTGAATTCACATTTGTAGCAAAAATGTTTAGCCTTCTATGAAGTTCTGTCACGGTCGTGAGTTCTTAGACATAATTATTAATATTAATATGGATGTTCTAGTAAAAAAAAAAAAATTCCAACCACCTCCTTTGGATGGGATACTGGATTTTGGTCACAATGCATTACACTATGGATGTAAATGCATTTTTTACCAAACTTAATTAACTATGAAGAAAGAAAACTATGCCCCATATGAACTGTATGAGGAGCAGGGCTGGACTGGCCATCTACCATTCGGGGCAGATGCCCGGTGGGCCGGCCTCTTTTGGGGCCGATGCAGTGCTTTTTAATTATTATGTTCCTACCCCAAGAGACTGGCCCACAATTTAGAGGGACCAGTCTGTTAATCCATTTTGAATAACTGAAACATCAATAATCATCAGTGGCAACACATTTTTATTATTATTAAAGAGTCGTCAAGCTGGTCCCGGCAGGGCCAACAGGCCTAAGTCAAAATGCCAGAGCCGATTTTTTTGTGTCAGTCCAGCCCTGATGAGGAGTATCACTTTGAATCTGAAAATGTATTGTTTTGATATGATATAAGGGTGTGAAAATGAGTGCGATAATTTTGAGGTAATTGAAAGTTCCTTTAGCACCCATTACCTGGAAAGCCTGTACTGGGGGAATTCTAGTTGCAACGCAGCGTAAAAATTTAGCAACATTTAATAATAATACATATATTTGTGGAGACTGAGGTCAAGCTGTACTTTACAATTTTAAAAATGTGCAGAAATTCACAAGATTCATTCATTCGTCAACAAAACGGGCGTCCGTCCGTGACGCACTAACAAGACAGTTTGTCAGTACTGACGGAATGCAAACCTCTGATAATTTAGAACAGAAGAGCCACTACTTTCCTATATTTCCGATACTCTGCATTTGCCGTTCATCAAAATGAGCTGTGCTTGTGTCCAGTCAGAATAAGAGTTGAAACCTTCTCATAAGAGAAAGAAGCCAAACAGGTGGAGATGGGGGCACCAACAAAATGGAGGCGAAATGAAACAAAACCAATTTAGCTTCAGGAAGTATAGGACGGTTGTGAGGATCATTGTGTACATACGTGATTGTGTATGCGGCAATGGCAGGCGAGAAAAATACACAGGCAGCCCCGTGGGGGTTGCGAAAACTCGATTCTGAATCCATTTTGAAAAGCACACAAATGACCTTGAAGTCCCCCCCCCCATAGCCGGGGAGACGCTGTCCTGCACCAATCTAATTCTACTTCTCTTCTCATATCTGCTTTGGAGCCAGCAAGAGGTGAGGGAGAGTAGTAAGCAAGACTTGGAGTGGATCTATCTGTCCAGTAGCTTATAAAATGCCCATTACAGTGCGCTTCTATCAGTTTGGAACCTCCCAGATGGACTTGGGAATAAATGGACAGCACACCACAGAGCTATAAAGCATCAATGGATGTATGGCTGGGAAAATTGCGCGCGATTGTTTGACGTTAAGGAAAGTGTACACCCATAACGTTATGGCGAAACTACTGACAGTCGTCCACGGCAAACAATAACATGCAACACAGCTGATTTGCAGCATTACCATATGAATTCCCTTGCAGCATGTGCACGGTCTTAAATCCTTACTCAAGACAACCGTAGCTTGTAGCTGGCTCCGTCCCAAC
Source organism: Leptonotus elevatus (assembly GCF_054856555.1). NCBI lineage: Eukaryota > Metazoa > Chordata > Actinopteri > Syngnathiformes > Syngnathidae > Leptonotus > Leptonotus elevatus. The sequence goes on from NC_141257.1 coordinate 6,272,943, forward strand.
CCTTGCCACAAGCTTGCCCGCCTTGCATTTTCCGAAACGCTTCGCAGCACAACATTTCTTTGTTTATCCCACCGCGGTTATATTTGCGTGTGCACGTGCCATACAATATGTAAGCATGTTTGTGCTGTAGCGCAGAGACTGCGCCCCAGCTGTTTTATTCAAGGGGGATCGTCTTCGCTTTGTTCTTTGCGTTGAGTTTGAAGTCACTTCATCTGACTACAATGCAATATATTTGTCAGAGGAATGTCTGCTGATTCGGTTCGAGCACTATTGATATCATGGTCTGTCCAGATGGTCAATTTCTTGTTTTTTCACAAATCAATACTATTGTGCTATGCGGTACGCATCATTTACCAAAGTATTGAAAATAGCTTGAGAACAAATTTATTATCTTCTCTTGGACCCTTGAATTGTCAAGAATGGGTCAGTTGAGGACCCAAACGCAGGGAAGTAGAAACGAGGAGGCAAAGGCCAAAAAAAAGGTTTATTTTCATTAACAAATTTTTCTCCCAAAAAACTTCTAAAAACGTTCTATTTTAAATATTGCCATGGCCCCAAAAAAGTATTTATACGTTTTTTTTTTTTTTAATGCTAGAGCATACAGAAGGCTTTGACGCAGCCTCTGACCTGCAGAGATCACTTAAAGCAATTGTAGTTGACTGGTAGACTTAGTCCCCAGCGTTTTCAACAGATTTGTGAATAATGATAAAACTTAGCTATATTATAATGCTAATTTCTGCAAAACAGAAACAGATACAAATATATATTTTTTCCTGATGAAAGAAGAGACTCTAATCTTTCTTTTGGTAGGTTCCATGTTTGTATAGCAATAGAACACAATATTCTGTGGGCCTTGCAACATCAGTCAAAATCTTGTAAAACAGTGGGAGCGACGGGGGTTGCTTCAGTGAAAATGGCTGGGAGTGAATGGAGGCAAAAAAACAAAAAAAACAAAAAAACACAACAACAAAGTCCAAATCCAGAGCGTGGCATGACGTCGGGAAAAGGCAAGACATACACTGACAGCAGCAACAAACAATGGACCGACAAGGACTGAACTAAAGACAGGAGACTGAGGCCCAGCCCACACAAAAAAACAGTTTCAATGTAGCAAGTTTCTTACCGTTTAGGCCGTTCGTCCACACGATGGCGTGGTTTCGGAGCTTGAAAGCGGTCTTCCGTCTGTCCACCATATGCAGGATACTCCTCCAGCGATGACGTAATGGTCGCAGCTTGATGGCGAATACTCCAATTCCCGCGTGACCGCGCGAACCGTCAGTATGTCAACAACAATGGCGGATCGCCGTGTCGTAGTCGTTTTGCGCAGCCTCCTTAGCTTGCTCATTGCTTTTGCAGCAAAATGTTTTGCTTCTTTATTCCCACAAATGGTGTTGTACTTGAATCACCCTCCATTGTCATTTCCCCTGTGTTCGTCTTTTTCATGTTGCTTTGATACATGCAAAGTTTGTTCCGCCACCCTAGACTTGGCTTATACATTATAGCCGTTGCACATCCTCAGCGTCTTCTTTTGGGAAACATGCAAGTCTTGAAATGCTTCTGTGTGAACGAGATTTGTTTGAGGAACGAAGCTGGCTTTGCTCGTGTCTGGACGGGGGGCCTAAATACACCGACACTAATTGACATGACGAGACACACCTGGGCAAAGGGAACTCATTGGTTGACACACAAGGAAGGGCAGGCAAACACAGGTGCACCACCTAACGCTTGACGAGACAAGAGACAACGTAACAAAACACAGATCACACAAACAAAGCACACCAAAATAAAAGCAAAATTAAACAAGAATCCAACCCCACAGAACCGAAAAATGACATGAACTGTCTGAGAAGACTCATAAAACTAAATTTGTTACGCTATGCGAGCCATGTGGCATTACGTCGCCTCAAAATTGAAAGTCTGGATTACATCACTCCTGGAGCTTTTGAAAAGAGTGATGAGATGATGTAACCACAGTCTTTTTTTTTTTTTTGTAAAGTAATAAGGGCTGTTTGTCCTGTCGCATATTAAAATAGTGAATGAGCTCGGGCTGCGACTAACGGTTATTTCAGTATCGATTAATCGATGAATCAGGCACAAAAAAAAGGACTGGACAAACTAATTAATTACGATTCACTGGTTTAGTCTGTAACATGAGGAAAATAGGCAAAGATGCGGATCATTGTCTTCTGAAGTAAAATATTATAATGATAATCAATCAGTTTTCAATTAATCGTTGCACCTCTAGAATTAACATGATTTGGATGTGGTGGTGTGGTTATGTTAGTGTGCAACGCCTTGGAAAAGTGCTGTCAAGCAAGATGGCCTGTTTTGGATTTCCAGAAAAGTAGTCATTCGAGAGATGCAGCGATTCTGCCCAACAGCGATGATACGTAACACAATAGTATCATAAAGTTCATGCTTTGCTCGGCTTCACATTTACAACTTTGGCGACTATCTCTTCCGTCCGCAGTGTTTTTATAAACTCACTGCTGCCCATTTCTGTATCATCTCCCATGAAAAGACTTTTTGCCTGAAAGCAGTGTGTTACCCCATTATTTATTAGCAACATATTAACGTGACAACCGATTCTCAATAACACTCTAAAGAAACCTTCATTTTTCGAAGTTGTCACTATCAAAGAAAAAAAAAAAAAGAGTCTTCTGTGGCCTTGCCAGTCTGTTGCACCACATCACCCAATCAGTCACAACTCCATTGACTTCACAGGGTTCACAATGACAGTTTGCTCACGAGTCAAATCCCAATAGCTGCTACTCTTATTCTTTGCTCTCCAAATGAACATCACAGTGACACGCAACACAACTGGAATCTAACATGTCATCCGGTTCATCAAAATGTGTCTGCGCCAGGCAGCTTGTTATTTATGGCTGTCATTGATCGTCAAAGCCAGCAGTCACATTTAAAACTTGTCGAGCAAACTTTTCTCAAATGGATCGCGAAAATGGAAAAACATTTGTGTGCAACTGCTCAGAGCTTATTAGCCTTAATAATTTAGGTGCTGGGTATCGATTGAAATGTCCTCAATCGATTCGATTTTGATTCACAAGAGTTCAGTTTGGTCCGATTTTGATTAATTCTGGAACATCAAATCTTCTTAAAAATCAAGGACATGATAACATAAAAAAACTCCACAAACATTAAATTCCAAATTAAATTTGGCAGACTCAGTAACTGGCTAAATGATTTATGAACTAATTTTCTCCCCAAAAAGTATAAATATGTTCTATTTTAGAAATTCCCATGCTCCCAAAGACATATTTATATATGTTTTTTTTTAAAAAAAATTATGCTAGAGCATACAGAAGGCTTTGATGCAGCCTCTGAACTGAAGAGAATGGTTTAAGGAAAGGTAGTTATTAGCAGTAGGTGGCAGCAGAGTAAGAGATCAACCAGGGCCATGTTGCAAAACACAAAAAAGACACAAAAAAAATGGTCATAAAAAATTCAATTTTCTTGTTAATTTTTGTGTAAAAAAGAGATATTAATTTCAGAGAGAGATATTTGATTTCGCCTAATTATCGTGAGTAAAATGATGGTGGTTATCTATTATGCAGAATTTGAATTTTATATTCATCAACAGTCCAATAATGCCCTGTCAATTTCCCCCCCTATTTTTTTAATGCATACAGTACATAAAACTCACGGTACCTTAGAAGTTCCCCCTACATTTGTCTTGTGATAGCTTCGAAATCAATTTGCACAGGAAGTGAAATATCTCCTCCCGTGCCCAGATTTGCCAAGGGAGATAACACTGACTTTGACATGCTGCATTTGTTTCCACTTCACAATCATTTAGTTTCAACCAACGTTTGACAAAGCAAGGTGTTGGGATCAGCAGATCTTTGCTTAATCACTCGCAGGACTCTTTTTTTTTCTTTTCTTTTTCTTTGCTTAATCACTCGCAGGACTTTTTTTTTCTTCTTTTCTTTCTTTTTTACACTATCTTTAATTCTGCTTTACAAGCCAAAACAATAGAACTCTCCAACGCACACAATTAATTCATGTCAGCCATGCACTCTACTTTAGTACTGAACTAAATGGGCTTTTTTTTTCCTTTCTTACAGACCCATACGACGATGATTTGAAGGTGAAGACGCAAAGACCAAGATCAGCTGACCAGCCAGGTGTGTTTCAGGCACAAACAGGTGCGTAATGTGTATGTATATGCACACGTTCACAGCCAGAAGAAGACGGGGAAAAAAAGCCTTTAAAATAATTAGGGATGGTCGCGTACCGATATCAGATATCGATATCGGGCCGATACCAGGCCACATTTCATGGTATCGGTACTCGCGACATATCGAGTACCGTGGCCTATGTATCTTTGCAATTCTGGACACTTCTTTGTCCACTCCCATTCAACATTCCATGGACCGGCACACAATGTGGGGCAAATGACGGCATGTGAAGTTTTATTTCACATCTTTGTTTGCCCAATTTTGCACCCGTGAACGGCACACCTGTGCACCATTGTGAAGGGGTTTGTGAAAATCCGGAATGAATGAACAAAATCAAAGTAACTTGTTGTAAGCAACACGAGCGCTCCTCTGGGTCGATAGTTGGGGGTCGGTGATGTCATGGAAATTCTATGTATTGTTTGGATATATATTTCATTAAAAAAATATCTGTCGTACTTTTTAGAAATTTTATGGATCATAAGTACTAATGGTATCGGCACTTGGTGTCGGTATCGGTGAGTCCTGAAAATTTGAGTATTGGTATCTTTAAAAAAGTGATATTGAGCAATGATGATGACATTTCCGAATGAACAATACTGAGCTCTTAAGAAAAAAAAAATAAAATAAATAAAAATAAAAAAATAAAAAAAGTGATATTGATACATCCCTAAAAAATACTGAGCGTCTGGAAAATATATATAATATTCATCTTCAGAATGGAAAAATGACAATCTATTAAATATATGAAAAATGTCAAGTGTTATTTCTGTGAAGTGAGCCATGCTTTTACATACGTGACATTTCGCATTATTCATGTTGGCGGTTTGACCCACATTCAAACAGGTCGTCGAGCTGCGCCTTTGAGCGTACTCTGCACATACACGCACGTGTCCATATTATATATTTGCTGGTCCTACTGCGTGGAGCAGAAAGCCCCTTCTGTCAGGGAAAAGCACCGGCTCTCTCTGTCTCGTCCTCTCTTGTGTGTTCCTACTTGCCGCTCCCATCCTTCCATTCCTCAAGGCATTGGAGATGAGCTTAAACCCTGACTCACGGCATGTTAATGAAGATGTAATGCGATTAACGGACATGAAATTAATTTGATTTCCTCCGCTGCCACGTGATGACGCCTCTATCAAAGAACGTGGTGCTTGGAAAACAATTCTGAGAGGAGTTGGAGTGACTTAATACTTAATCGTCTCTTTCTAGGGACTAACCAAGATGGGACACAATTTAGTGCCATCAAAACAGTTTTTAAATGTATTCAGATTATTTTTTTGAACATTAGAGAGCAGTATCATCCACAAATAAAATATATATTGAGTATTCTAGAAATGTTGCATATATCATATAAATAATTTAGGGCCCTATTATAGACCCTTGAGGTACCCCATAAGTCACCATTAATAGCTTGGATTTTATTTTCATATTTATCGGTTATCTAAGTAAGTCTGCATCAATTTATGTGTCGACTCGCTTACCGATCTTCTTCTTCTATTTTTTTTTTCAGTAGATGCTATAATTATACACACAAAACATTAGGACTAGGTATCGATTCAAATTTCCTCAATCAATTGGATTTCGAGTTCAGTTCGATTCGATTTCGATTTTTTCCCCCCGATTCGATTCATTTAGTTTAATCTGATATTGATTAAATTATGGAACATCAATTATTCTTATATAACAAGGACATGATTAAAAAAAAGTCCACAAACATTAAATTCCTAATTAAATTTTGCAGAAAAACAAGCCAACGTTCTAGCGTTAGCTAAGCTAAGCCTCTGTGTTCAAATCTCCAGGTGACCCTGCAGCTGAGGAATGGTCTCAGTGGAGCGTGTGTTCTCTGACATGCGGACACGGCTGGCAAGTGAGGACGCGCTCATGTGTTTCGTCTCCTTACGGCACGCTGTGCAGCGGCGCCCTGCGAGAGACGCGCATGTGCAACAATACAGTTTCCTGCCCTGGTGAACCCGGGATAATAAGCTCAGGTATGGACAACTTTTTATCTTTGACTGAAAATAAATTCCATTTGATGTTACTATTTCTTCGTCATTGCAAGAAGGGAATGGTCCGTATTTATAATTAAATTCAACATCTGCCTTCTTCATAATTGTCAACCAGGAAATGAATAGGACAGAGTACATCGAGACAATCATATTATTGAAGGAACTTGTGTACCACTCATTCCATGTTTCAAGAGATCTGCCTTGATTAGCTGTGACGGTCCTTATATTGGATTGAAATGATCATGTTTGTTTCCGAGTGCTCTTGATTGTAATGGAAATGAATTTCTGTTGAGTAAGCCCTCTTGAGTGCCACTTTTGCATGATCACAGTTTCAGTTCAAGCGCTGGGACGGTTCGAAACTTTTACCAGTTCTTTGATTTCTTAAGGTCACCAACAGTGCCAAGGTTATTACAGTTTAGGAAAAGTAATGAAATAAATAAAACTAAAAATTGAAAAAAAAAAAGTTCTTGTTACGGAAAATGCTTTTAACATAATGAAAAAATAACTTCAACTACAATTTTACATAAATAAAAATAATGTATATATATATATATATATATATATATATATATATATATATATATATATATATAAAAAATTCTCGTGCTTTCGTGGTTCAATTTTAATTGTATTTATTTTGGTAGTGCTGCACTGTACATCTGCACAGAAGAAGCAAGGTTAGTTGTTTGATAATTGTAGTTTACGCAATACTTAGGATGTATCTTACGTTTGACAAAAAATGACATATATATGTGTGTGTGTATATATATATATATATATATATATAAAACTACGAACATCGTTGGAGATTTCCTATCTTTAAACACATTACTATTTTTGCAAACAGTAAAATATTACATCTGCATTTGTTTTTCTGTTTTTGGTGCCTATAATGACAGTACAGAACTCAGCTTCTGCTCTGTAAACATAAATATGTGTATAAGCGACTCATGCAGACACCGTCACGGAATACCCTTTTATAGAGTACGGCTAATTGTTGGCTAATTGGTGTCTATTTAATCTTAATTTACAAGATCGGTACTTAATTTTGAAGCATGTTTGGATTCAAGAGCTAAATCTCCGCCCAAAATTCTAAAAAAGAGACACATTTCCACTTCCTGTCAGTGCATATGTTAATCTTGTTTTTAAATTCAAATCCGCCAATGTGATTTGTCTAAGTGCTTCGCTTTTCCGTTCCGTGTTGATATTAATATTCTCAGCCATTCCTTTGATGGGATATTGGCTTTCTGTGTTGTTCCGCGCTTTATTTCATTATTTGCTGAATTCTGACATGCTTCTGCTGGGGCAAAGGGACACCCCGGGGATCGCCTAAATTGTACCGCAGCTAATTCAGCTAAATGGGGAATGTGGAGGTGGTAGCAAAAAGACATGAACGTGTTTAATGAGCTTGATGTAATTGACTTTTAAAAATAACCTTTCAATCACGAGGTAATGTGTCACTTGCATATGTGAACGCTGGTGTTTTTGTTCAGTCTGACAGCAAGGTGACACAAAAACAAATGGAACAATTTCAATGACATTTTCTGGAATTGCAACCTACAACCCCATTAAATGTTGGTGCAGATCCATATCAAATCACGTTTTAACTCATTTGCCCCCCCCCCCCCAAAACGTATAAATACGTTCTATTTTAAATATTACCATGGTCCGTATTTATACGTTGTTTTTTATGTTGTTGTTTTTTTTGCTAGAGCATACAGAATGCTTTGATGCAGTCTCTGAACTGAAGAGAATGCTTGAAGCAATGGTAGTTACTACAAAAGCGGCCAGCTGGGGACAGTAGAGTATAAGAGATCAACCAGGGCTATGTTGCATAAGGATATTTTCCCCACTGTTCTAAACTGATTTGTGAATAATGATTAAACTTAATAGCTATATTCTAATGCTAATTGCTGCAACAAAGAAACATAGAAATATATATTTTTTTCCAGATGAAGGAAGAGACTCTAATCTTTCCAGGTTCCATGTTTTTATAGCAACAGAACACAATATTCTGTGGGCCTTTTCAAAATCAGTCAAATTCCAGTAAAACAGTCGGGAGCGAAGGGGGTTGCTTCAGTGAAAATGGCTGGGAGTGAAGGTCTAGTGTAGGGCCCACTAATTATGACATTTTGATAGCTGTATTCAGATTTTTTTATTCCGTACTGCACATAAGCAAACCTTCAGAACATTAACATGAAATATTCCAAGCCAACATTTATTCTGTTTTATATGTATTTACTCTGAAAAAAAAAACAAGGCACACAAGCTCAGCATGCCCCCCCCCCCCTTCCCCAACCTCCCTCCAAATACCCCGAGGTGGAGAGAATGAAATGTGCATATTTTATTTCTTAGATTAGCTTGACAGAATTTTTATCGAAATATTTTCCGCACGTTTGTGTTTTGTTTTCGTCTTAGTGAATACTAGTGGTGAGTTATAAGTGTGGCTGAATATGTCTTTGGGCATCTCTGTGCATCTGCGTGCAACATCACAGAAAACTGCTATGGACAGAAAGGCAATGAAGTGTAAAAGGATATTTTTGCTTGCTCCCCCCCCCCCCCCCCTTCATGGGTAAAACTCCCAATATGAGGCAATACCGAATCAATTTAGCTAATGGTCTTGTCCTTGTTAAAGCCAACTAGGCAGTAAGTGGTTGAGCAAATGTTTTTTCTCCCCCCATCTTTCTTTCATTTGCTCCCATTCCCTAAAGCATGCGAAGTGACGTTGTACCTCCTCTTGTGTTGTATTTAGCTACTGCTGATTTGCCGTAGATTCAGTGACATTTAAAAGACGGACTAAAATAATGTTTGTATTATGCAGTACATGTCCCTGGGTCAGTGCGTAGCCAAACGATGCAGCAAACCATCTCCGTTAAGAGAGTGAAATCATGGCTACATGCGAATGTTGGGTACAAGAACATAAATAATGCAACATGCTGTGCCTTGACCCTGTATTAAAGTGCTGGTAATGACGGTTATCTTTAGGGTTAAAATGCATGTGTCTTACTATTGCCTATTTGCCTCACATGTTAGTTGATGGCAAATTACAAGCTGATATCTTAATAAAGTGCATGTAATTAAATGAGCATGTTTAATAATTAAACACATTTTGAATCTGTGTCGAGTTCCCGTATCCTAATTACACGTAACCTGTGTCTGATTAGTGCCGTAAGTGAATGCCATGCTATTTTAAGTCGGTATTTGTTATGGAGGAGGATTAGCTTGGACAGCTAATCGTCTTCTGTACAGTTTGTAATAGGCCTTTTGAAATACTCAAATCAAATATTCAGTATCTCTCAAAAATGTGTTTACCACTGACATTTCAGCAGATATTTATTTATATCTGCCTTAGTCATTTCCCCTCCTCACCATCAAGTATGGGTGGCGGCAATGAAGTGAGCAAAGGCAAGTGTGTCTTCAGTAGGGGTGTGGCCAAAAATAATCGATTCTCATTTTGTACGATTCAGAATCGATTTTAAATGTCCCAAAATTGATTTTATGTAAATTATTTTATACTGTTTTTGCCCTTGTTTGTGTGTGCCTTTATTGGAAGCGCTTTTCATGTTGTACACGATTTGGCCACTTAGTGGCAGTGTTCTGATACACTGTTAAGTTGTAGCCACATTAGAGAGTAGAAGGAACAAGTCACGGTCAAGTTATTCCAATGAAAATTTTTTTTTTGCAACGTAGGAAGAGCATATGCCGGTGAGTATTTCTGAAGCGTTTTGTATGAATAGCCGTTATTTTGAGCGATAAAAGTGTCGCGAGTAGTGCTAATTAGCATTAGCGAGTCAGACTGGAGTGACGATTCTTTGCACATCTACACATCTACACATTGAAGCATTTTTTTTGTCATTTTGAGCTAATGTCATTTATCCCTACATGTTTGAACGGCGCCTCCAAGTAGCCCTTAAAATCCTGATGGCTGGTTTGAATATCTGACTATTTACTAGCACCTCATTCTGCATACTTTTTAATAACACTATCTCTCTGTGCCTCCGTCTCCTGCTCCTTTGAGCCTTCTTTCATAGAGTTGACTTAATTATTTATCGCTATGACTTATTTAGCTTTGCTCAACAAGGCCAACTATCTTCATCCTCAATTTTTTTCCCTCTCACTCTCTCTCTTTGTCCAAATGTAGTTTATTTCCATCAAATAAGGCACACACATCTCATTTTTTTTATTAGATAATTTTTGAAAAAGCATGGTTTGTTACCCAAATGTTTTGCAAAGTCTACTGAATTATTGCACGCATTCATTTGTGTACACTTTAACTTTGGACGTTGTGCAGCCATTGCTCCATGGCGGAATAGGATCGAGCCGACACTGCTTGAAATGAAGCTCAGTGATAAAGCAACACAAGAGGAGTCTTGAGGTCACATTCATTATTGACTCGTTTTTTGTGCAACTCCGCCGCTGGTTTATTCCACTTGCATTTATTTCAACAGCTACATCTATTGCTAAAATTAGATGAGATGCACAAGGCGGAGGACAACTTTGCAGAACAGAAACATTTCCTTCCTTAATTGGTTGGTGGAGTGCCTGTTGTAATTAGTCTTTGTTGGCCTTAAGTCTGTAAGTAATAGTTTTAATGAAATCATGACTCAATCTGCATTAGCGCATGGCTGTGTCCATCCCTGGCCTCCATTTCTTTGCCAGTCCGGAATTGTTCTCATTTTCATTAATTTGTCATATTTCTCTTGACCACTAACACCGCTAATGCCTGTGATGCCCCCCCGCCTCTTACCCCGCCCTCATTCCTCATCCCCATGTGGTGCGTTTGTGGCCATTTGCAGTGCATGGACTGTGGCACGAGTGGTCCTCATGGAGTCTTTGCTCTGTGACTTGTGGGCGGGGCACCAGGACTCGAACCAGGAAGTGTGTGAACGAAGGTGGGGCCGTGCCTTGCGGATGGCCCGAGACACAGACCAAACTCTGCAACATTGCAGTGTGTCCGGGTTAGTATCATGTCCATTTACATGTCGCCGCCAGTCCAAGTCATTCTCTCTCTGTCACGTTTTAATGCTGTTCGGTGTTGAAAATGTATGCATACAAAAAAAAAAGTAGCTTGGAGCCATATACTAGATCTAATTGGAAGTCAGACATTTTTAATTTTCTTTAAAAAATTGTCCCGACGTTTAGCTTATTATAAAGGTCACATTTGAAAGAACTCTTCCTGGAGATTGCGTCCGATGACCTTGAAATTGTGTGTGTTTCATGTTCAAAATGAAAAGTAAAAATAAAGCTTTTTATATATTCACATGCTGTGTGCGGTGGCGATGAGCCGTTTGCCATGAAAAATTATGCAGATTTTGGTGGTCTAAACATGCGTGAAAATGTGATATTTTGAACACACATCAATCAGGCCGCAAGCGAGCCCCGGGGGGGCTGGAAGGCTTTTATCTTATGTCAGCTGCGGAAACCTACGAAAAAAAAAATCCTTTTTGGTTTAAAACGACATTCATACATTCACCTCCAGGATCCCTTACTGTATCACTGGCAAACGGCAGAACACAGTTTGTGTTCTGTTGTACCAGCTAGCTAGCGCTAAGCTAACCTAGGAGGGTTTAGCTATCCAGTTTAGCGTTCCAAGTTTGCAAACTTCCTTCTTGCTAGGACGGTGTCAGATGCCGACAGCAAAATAACAACAGACATTGATACACTGCCTCGATGGGCTTAATTGACTGTTTGCTCAACAGTTCAATATAATACTCATTTTTAGCCGGCTAAACATTCCTATACTCACTCAAACATTTCCGGAGCTGTACTTGATGTTACAGTACCGACCCTTTCGTAAAAATAGCTACACTTTGAAAACATCTGTTCTCTCTGCTGAGTTCTCAAAAAATTAATTTAGCTTTATATGACTAACAGGATCTCCACACTCGGAGACCAATATTGCAAGTTCATTCCTCATTTTTTTATTGACACGTGAACGTGGCATACCCGCCCGCTGATCACTCCTGCCTACTCCTATTCGCCGCTTCGAAGAACCACACCAGTTTCAATTTCCATTTCCATTCGTCTGTGATCAGCAGTGAGGTGCCAGCTCACCCCGTGTGCACATGTTTAGCCATCCCACAGGATTGATAAGAATTTTGCTTTCGATTCTTGACGTTGTGTTCATGGTTGGCTTGGTTCGGATTGCGGGGGGGCGCGTCTGCTTTTTGTGCTATTGACTCCAAGATTACCTATTAGGTCTGCACATTGTCAATAAATTGCAGGCGCTGCAGCGCCATCTAATTCTCATGTCGAGGGCACCGCAGGACTACCAATCGGATTGAGACTGGCCATCTGGAACGTCTGTATTAAGATGTCTTCTGTACAAAATGGGCTCATTCTTTTTAATTCTGAGGAAAGACCAGTTGAACCGTCACTGTCGCTATGATAGAACTGCTGTATAGTTGGAGAATTTGTTTTTTTCTGCAGATATTTAAATATCAGCACTGCTCAGAAGCTCTTAAAAAAAAAGTTGCTTTTATACTTTATTAGGTACACTTAATGCATGTGCAATATCTGTGCCCTTTAAAAGACATTTATTTTGAAAGCACTGACATTAAAATGGGGGGGGGGGGGGGGTAACTTCAACGTGTTTTATGACACCAGAAAAAAAGAGCTTTTGCATATAATTGTATCTTTCTTTATGACTGGAGCCTGCCATTGTTACTACATTTGAATGTTTTTGCTCCATTATTTCTGATATAGCCTTTGTTTGTCAAATAACTATAAATACATCTCGAATGTACCTGAGTGCTTTAACATGCTGCTTCTAGTGACATCGGAGAAAGGCTTAATTGTACCTATTTTTGGTGGCATTACAGAAATGGGAGGATGAGGAATGTCAGAGTTTTAGTACATGTATACGGTGAAAAGCCTCATTAATGCAATGTGCATTTCAGAGTTCAAAGACAGAGCAATTTTGAAATGATGAATAGCAGCCTTTTTTTTGTGACAAAGGTACTTTGAATGATATTTTTTTTTCCGAATGCATACATAGATTTGCACTTATCTTAATTGGCCTCTTTCTCTTTAATCTATTTTAGCAGCATCAAGTGGATTAAATTTAGAGGTGTTTGCGTAAGATACATATTATGCAGATACATATTATATGACTGATGACTTTTGCCATCACATGGATGTTACACATATCAATGTTAAGAACCCCATATGGGTAGCATTTGCTTCACATTGCTTTAGTGTTTCTTCTTAGATTTACTTCTCAGCAGGTTCCTGAATTGAATGACATGCAAATATTACACACCAGGCTATTCTAATGGGTTCACTTCCTTATACGAGCACATTTGATTGCTTTATATCAGTCTTTAAAAAGTCACTTTGCAGTCAGTAGGAGTTCTGGAATTCACAGCGATCATCATTTGTCATCTCCAACAGAGATGCCTCAGCAAGTTGGACCAAATAATCAATAACTTGCAATTGCACCCCCGCCCTCAAACCTTCAGAGTAACAGACAAATATGTTTACTTCACTCTCCAATTTTCTCTTGCCAGAAAATATCATTTGAGCCGATACGACATTAGAAAATTGAGGCTATTGTGCTCTTTTTTTGCTAAAAGAAAGTTTATTTAACTGAGTTTATTTTGTCAAATATGACAAAAACCAGAGAAGTTGCTAACAACACTGAGACACTTTGTATTATTGATTGATGTTCTGACACTGGCTGGCAGCAAAGGCACACGTTATGTGCTGGAAAACATCATAAAAAGTGCTATGTAAATTTAACATACAGTAGACAGTAAAAAGTCAAACAACAACTTAATATTTTAATACTGCATCCTTTTACTGCCATTCATCTTTTTTTAAACATTCCAAAATTGTTGGATATTTAAGGAACATTTCCTTGACTTTCGATTATTTTGAATTTGACACATGGGCAGCACATACAGGCTGAACAAAAGGGGTCCAAGGATTGACCCTTGAGGTACCCTACTGTTTATACTCTTGCCATGCAATCAGATTCAAAACTTCTAGTTGAGTTGATTTAAAACACTTTTTTGACAATCTTGGTTAAAAGGACAGATTTGAGACATGTCTTTAATCAGAGATAATCGAAGGCTCCAAACAATCCTACTGACAATAAGTCGTACAGAAAAATGTATGCTTTTGTCGTATTCATAAGCCAACTTAATTGCACTTGTCCTTGTTTCTAAAGGATGTCTTTTATTTTACTGAGATGATTGAATTATTTTTATTCTAATTTGGTATCATATAATTGATGTCTCGACCGGCGGAAGGTCACGGAGCAAGGGAATGCCGAGGATAGGGCACACTTACACACAGACACTTTACTTCAAGACAAATAAACGAAATGAGACGGAGCCCCAAAAATATAGGGATACGAGAAAAAAAAAGGCTCAGGCTCACCCTGCCGACCACTTAACAAGTGACAAATATGTTTGTTCTACTCACTTGGGTTATGTGTTTTCAGAAGTTACTTTTCCCTTGCCAAAATCCACAGAAAGAAATAACAGAATTGTAAAAAAAAAAAAAAAAAAGTGAAAACAAGAATTGTGACTGACACACCTGAGAAGATGGAGAGAAAAAAGAGAAAATAAAAGGCTAAACAGGAAAAGAAAAAGAACGAAAGAAGAAAAGGCCTCTGAAACCTTTAAATCAAAGTTTTGTGTTGAATTTGTCTTCCTCTTATATAGTATTATCATTTGTGGGATTAAAATGATCTTTTTTACTTCAGTTGTCAATGGCACCCCACTGAATTCTGACTAATGGCGCAACCTACCCTGCACTGGGGGGCAAGTTGTGCCACAAAACCACTTTTTATCTGAAGCTATATTTCTCAAACACTTTATTGAAGATCCAAAAGGGATTGCGCCCAAGAATGCACAACATCCTGAACTATATGAACATATTTTAGTTGGAGGCATTCCTGTGATCCCCTTGCGTAAAAGACACTTTAAGTACGGATAGTGGATCTCGGATAATGAAACAAACGGTGGCGAGCGGTGCGGTTCTAAACAAAACAAACAAAAGAGTTATAGGGACTGCACGGGACTGGGTGCTGAAACAAAACACACCTGGCACAGCTAAAACAAATTTGGCAATCAGTGCTCCTCCCTTGCACCAATTGGTGGCCTGAGCTGGGGACGATGGCCACCAATCAGGGAGGAACACACACAATCCACCACTCAACTGAACAGAAAAAACAAACAAACGGCCAAAAGACATCGTGAGCCGTAACATAATCTGATACAGTAATTAAAAAAAAAAAGTTGATCAATTATTTGACAGCCAGTACTTCATCTGTTTCCAAATAAACATTCATATTGTCTTTGTCTACCTCCAGCCAAACTTCTGCTGCCAGTCCACAGCATTATTTTCTTTGACACTCAAAATTACCCAACATATTATTAGCTTTCAAGACCATGACAAACCATCTCACCTTGATCATTGTAATTTTCGGGCGGGCTTTTGGGGTATTTTGTTTTTTCTAGCGCAGATCAGTAGTGGGAGCTTTATTGCATGATGCACGTCACCAGGCTTTGGTTAAGCTCCGGTATTTGTGGATAATTTGACAGGCAGTACTGGATTGTAGCGAAATGTATCTATTTTTAAAATATTTCTATTAATGCACAAACAGCCGTCAAGAAATAAAATCAGTCACCAAAATGCAACACTGTGTATGAACTCTTTAAATCATGACATAAAAAAGGAATTGTTAGGTCTTTCAGGACAGATTTAAATATTTATCACAAGCAGTGTTGTTAAAAATGCTGTTTATGAGAACCAACAAAAACACCTGCACTCTGTTTACTCTTTCTATTAACCTGTTTTATACCTTTTTAGCGAGAGTTGTTTCATCTTTGCTCTCTTGTCTTTTTTCCTCTTACTTTACTCCCTTTCCTTTCTACCCAAAACAAAAACTGTATCATTTTATCCCGATTTACGCATCACTTCACTTCCACGGGGCCAGTGGAGGGCAAGTGGTTGGAGTGGGGCCCGTGGTCGAGATGCAGCGTCTCCTGTAACGCGGGCACCCAGCAGAGGCAGAGACGTTGCAGCGCGTCCGTGCACGGGTGGGCCGAGTGCAAGGGCCCCCATCAAGAGAGCAGAGAGTGCACCAACCCGTCATGCACTGGTAAGGCGTGCAAAACATTTCATGCCATTACACAAGCGTGCAACTTGTATCATCTACATACAGCATACAGAAGGCTTTGATGCAGCTTCTGACCTGAAGAGGTCGCTTAAAGCAATGGTAGTTGTTACAAAAACGGCCAACAGGTGGCAGAAGAGTATAAGAGGAAAAACCAGGGCCATTTTGCAAAAAGGCTTCCCCCCATTGTTTTAAACATATTTGTGAATAATAATAAAAATTTAGCTATATTCTAATGCTAATTTATGCAAAACGTAAACAGACAGAAATATACTCTAATCTTTCTTTTGTAGGTTCCATGTTTTTACAGCAATAGAACACAATATTCTGTGGGCCTTGCAAAATCAGTCAAAGTTGTGCTGAACTAAAATTGCTCAACTTGGCATTGCAAATCATGCAGTTAGGACTCTGATTGCCATCACTCATTTCAACTCTAGAGCACTTCAAAACAACCATGACTGTTTTCTTAAAATGGAAGCCTGGAACAGCAGATAGAATGAAAACAGCAGAGGCCCCAGAATTGAACCCTGTGGAACACCATATGTGAATTCATATCACACATATTGGTCCGACCCACCGGTTCCTTTTTCTGCTCGACATAGTAATCACTGGTTTGCAACGAGATCTGGGTCAGATGCCAATTTGGCTTGCAAGTCCCTTTCAAGGGGGATCCATTAGGGACAAGAATATTACGGTGTTTTACTAGTCCTAGAATGGGCTCATTGTG
The DNA here is from genome assembly GCF_054856555.1 of Leptonotus elevatus. Lineage (NCBI taxonomy): Eukaryota > Metazoa > Chordata > Actinopteri > Syngnathiformes > Syngnathidae > Leptonotus > Leptonotus elevatus. Next base: position 6,289,998 of record NC_141257.1, read on the forward strand.
TCTTCCATCACAAATCGTATAATTGTAACCTAGAATTTACTCTCTCTACCCACACCACCATGTATGTCCCCTCCTTTCCTTTATACTCAGGCGGGGGTAACTGGAGCAGCTGGAACCCGTGGAATCTCTGCAGCAAGACATGTGACTCTGGTTGGCAGCGGCGCTCCAGGGTGTGCGAGGGCAACGGGGAACAAGGATACCCATGTGAGGGCTCGGCAGAGGAGGTTCGGTCCTGTAATGAAAAGAAGTGCCCTGGTTAGTTGTCTTTTTTTCGAAATTCATTTTTGATGATCTTTTGTGGCTTTTCATGTGCCAAATCATGACATTCGGGAAGCAGGAAATTCATTAGTAACACCATCATTGCCAGGACATAATTGATACTGTGTGATTTTACTCCACTTCCTGCCATGCTTCTTTTCTTCCTTCCCATTCCATGTATGCCATGTTAGGGTGACATGATCATTGTGGCACTTGGTGCATTTTGTGACGTGTTCGCACCACAGCAAACAGCATGCTTAAATAAGCCTACAAACAGAAGCCGCGTGTGTGAAGTGAGTGCGAGCGTATTTTTGTTTTCAAGCCCGAGTGCCACATGGGCTCGCGTTGATTTCCGACAGGCTGCAAGTGATGAAGCTCTTAGTGCAGCCTCACCACACCCCCTTTTGTTTTGAAAGAAAAAAAAACTCTCAAGCCGCTTTTAGGCCAAAAACGAGTATAATTTCTGTTGGCATTTCATGGGGAATATCATATTGTCTTCGCGTCCCCCCTCTTTTCATCTCTCTTCATTTTTTTCTGCCCCCTTGGAACATCTTCAGAGCACTCTGTCGTCTCTTGCATTTGTTTCATCAGGGTTATGAAAGAGGGGAGGTTAAGATGGATTTTTTTTTGAATTTTGTTTTTGTGAAGGCGTCTTTTTGTGGAGTAGTGGTAATCACATATGCCTCACAGTTGGGAGGTTCTGGTGTCCAAATTTTTTTTTTTTACCTTTAAGTGTGAGTGTGAGTTTTTTTTGGGGGGGGGGGGGGTCAAGTGGATTGGCTCCATGTGTCACATATATTGATTATTATGTATCAAGGAGCAACCATTTGGGAAACTCCAGAAATGACATTTGGGAACTCCACCACTGTTGATTGCCCCTTTTTTCTTTCTCACTTTCTCTCTCGCAGCTCCTCACGAGATATGTAAAGACGAGAACCTCCTCACAATGTCGTGGAAGAGAGCTTCGGCTGGAGAAACTGTTTACAACAAGTGTCCAACAAACGCTACTGGTTCGTCAGCCAGCTCATCATCATTCAGACTCACAGTTTGTCAGGGAAATACTAATCACAACATTGTGGAGCCTAAAAGTAGCAATAGATATTTGATCACGTTGTGAAAATATAGTATATGGTGTGCATGTACTCCTGGTCTAATGTAAATGTATGGGAATTGATATTAGTTACAATTTTACGCTTTAGAATGTGAATCATTGCTATTACACATGTATCGAATAAAAAAAAAAACAATAAACTTTTATATCCCTTCCACAGAGAAGAACTGTAAAAATGTCAACTGATATTAGTGCCTGTTTCCTTTTTAGGATCTGCTAGTCGTCGTTGCATACTGGACAATAATGGAGTTGCTTTCTGGGGTCCTCCGAGCTTCGCCAGATGCATCTCAGTTGAATATAGATATTTACACATATCTGTAAGTTCTCTCTATATCTCTATCATCATTTTCGTCAGTCAATGGAAAATTCTGTCTTTTCACTGTCACAATCTGAGAAGGATCATTTTAGCATCATTCGTGCAGTGTCTAATTTTATGACTGCACTCTAACATCAAACATGTATTTTATGAGATTGAGACATCTTTATAAAAAAAAAAAAAAATCACAAAATGGAGCTCTCAAAGTTTACTCGTAGTCGTGTCTTTATTCCAGGCTTTCCAGTATCTATAATTAGCTTTTTTTCCAGGGCTTTGCGCTCACACTTATCAATTAATGAACATAGCTAATGAATGTGTTCATCAGCCAAACTTTCCCTGCTCCGTGAACTTCCACCTTTCCCTCTCCTCGATTATGGCAAAGGAGATTATAAGGGGGTCGGGTTTGGGGTGGGGGGGTGGGGGGTTTAGAGATTGTGAAGTGGAGGACTTGATTGCACTGTTACCTTCTGTTCCAACCTTCCATTAATACCGTGAGTCAATAATTAATTTCCGCTGATTGATGATTATCTTCTGTTCTCTCTCTTTTCCGCTCACTCTGCATTTCACACTTCACGAACGTGCACACAAACACACTAATTCTGCTATGCTTTAGTTATTCCTCGCCGTAGTGACAAGATCCAATTTTTGCCTGAGAGTGCTTCAGGCCAATTTTCCACTTGCCTATTTTAAGCATAGGCAAGATAAATCACCATGTTCATATTTTTCTCCGTTTTTAAGCACCTTGTAAATGTCTGTTGTAGTAAAAAAAAATAATAATAATAATTGCCCGTACCATGCACTTGTTTCGCCCTCACCGTCTGCCTCTTTCTCATCTGAAGTTACGAGAGCATCTTGCGAAGGGTCAGAGGACCCTGGCTGGTGAGGGCATGTCTCAGATCGTAAGAAGTCTCCTGGAGCTCTTGCAGAGGAGGAGCTACTACAGTGGCGACCTTCTCTTTTCCACGGAGATCTTGCGAAATGTGACGGACACCTTCAAAAGAGCAACCTACATCCCAGCTCCTGACGACGTGCAGGTAGGCAACAAGCAAAACCGTTCAGTGGAGAAGCCCGAGAAACTAAACAGAGTAATGTTCTCTCATACTTCCATTTCAATATCCGCTCTTTGTTTTTGCTTTTAGAAATTCTTCCAGATAATCAGTTATATGTTGGACATGGAAAACCTTGAGAAGTGGGAAGATGTACATCAGGTAAAGCTTGCATATTGCTCGTGTGCGCGGTAGCCTAAGATCTCGCTGAAGAATGCATGCAGACTTTAACATGAATTGTAATGAATGCATTTTTTAGTTTGACCCCAATGTATTTATAATTCAATCTGGACATCAGAAATACATTACAAACATGGTATTTTACCAAATGTGGATACTACTTAATGCACTTTTCATTCTTCTAGCTAGGCATAGGCCGACCAGTAATGAGCTCTTCTTTTCTATTTTTGAGGGTACTTCAAAGCAGGGCACAAAATGCACTCCAAAAAAATGGTATTCAATTTAATTTCATCGAGTGGTTGCACGAAATAAAATCATATGGCTCCAGATAAAAAAATTTTTAAAGTAAACTATTCGTCTACTTAAAATATGTTTTCTGTGTCCAGATGATTTTATTGTACGCAATCACATGATATTCAGTTTGGGCTGAAAAAAATGATGTGTTGAATTTACTCAAATGTATTTTTATCAGGTGGTTGCTCACAATAAAGTAATCTGGAAACAATAATATTTTAAGTAGATGCATAGTTTACTTTAAAAAAAAAAAGGTTCTGGAACCAGATGGTTGTATTTTTTGTCACCAGTCAATGGAATAAAATTGAGTACCAGTTTTTAGAGTGTGATAAGCTGCTTGCAGCGAACAGAGAGGGGAGGGGTGGACACTTACGCACAGAGGAGGAAGGAAGGGAGCAAGACGAGAGACTGTGCAACCACGCATTGTTCATTGTGCAGCGGGTATTAGTTAGCCCCAATGACAAAATAAGTGGCATGGGTCTGCTCTAAAAATAGCTCACCAATGATGGGACACCCTGACTTACTAAAAAGAATTAAAACAGAATTTATTTAAACTTAACATGGTACACGTTTTTTTTGTACCAAATATTCTATATTTTGTTTCAAAAATGTTCTGAAAAAGGACATTTTATAGATGTAATTACCGTGATGCAGCAATATATTTGCTCACGGTTAACATTAAGTCAGAATCGGCCCATACCATACCAGTACAGCTTTGTAATGCGAGCCTAATATTTACCTGCATTTCCAATGAATTTCCTTCATTTGCAGGTCGCCCCTGGTGCTGCGTTGTTGATGAGAATTTTAGAAGATTTCATTCATCTCATTGGCGAAGCCCAGAAGGCTTTCCAGAGTTTTTTGGTGATTACCAACAACCTTAGTAAGTATTGCGTAACTATTCACATGAGAAAGTGAGGTTACCTCGGTTTCATATAATGTTTGGCTTTATTCTTGCCATCTCATTAACGGGGGCCACATCTGCGTTTTTCACACAGTGGTAAGTTTTAAGTAATGTCGTCTTTTGTTTGCACAGTGATAACCATCCAGCGAGAGCCCGTGTCAGCAGTTTCCAGTGATATTAACTTCCCCATGAAGGGCCGGAGGGGAATGAAGGACTGGGCCAGAACAGCAGAGGACAAGCTCTACATCCCCAAGGAGGTCTTTACTGTACCAAATGAAGGTAGCGAGACGCAACAACAATTACTGTATAAAAAGTTTGAGGCTGGGTACATTGACTCAACTCCATTTTATTTATACAGCACTTTAAGAACAACCAGAGCAGAAATAAAATACTGTACATGATCGTGACCAGCTTTTTTTCCACAACATAAGGATTTTATATGTCAGCAAGTTCTGTCATATTTCTTCTTTCTTTACATGCCTGCTCTCTAAAACTGCGGATTTCACATCCAGCAGAAGTCTCGTAACAGTGAGACTTCAAGACAAAGCTCGAGAACACAAATTGGATCAGATTCAGCTATTATCGGCACAATTTGGGGAACTGTTATCACACCACACGACACCCCTCTTCAGTCAATGTTTAGTTGGCCAAGAAGTGTTTCCCATGCAGTGAAAATGTATCTTGTTTCAAATGTGTTTCATGGAAGCAGACAGACAGCTTTTGATGGGTCTGTGAAGGCTCTTCTGAGGAGGTTGCAGATAAAATTGAGCACCGTTTGGGCCTTATTTTTTACCTCTACGAAATTTGGGCCGCTAATTAGCGAACCGCCAGGCTTCCCATTTGTTTGTTTTTTTCCCCCCGTATTTCTCGAACGGGTTGTGACTGTGTTTTTAAATACTTGTCCTATAAATCTGATCTGATTTGTATTTGCAAAATAAAAAATAAATAATCTACTGTTTTTTCACATGGTTTTAGAATAAACCCTCGTATTCTATGTTAGTAGCGTCAAACAGGTAGACAAGAATCGACAGATGCAGGCCAATACAAAAAAAAAAGGCGAAGGTTACCTCTCACAGGAAATTACACTGTCTGACTTCCTGTCTCGCGCTGCTGCCTAAATTACAGTTCTGAGAAACTAAAGGCCGAAAGAACAGAGCTGTCTGAGCCCTTTGACATTTTCTGATGACAGTGACCCTTTTGACTGGTGCTCGCAACATCCTCTATTTTGACCTCGGAGGACCTCGCCACCTGCTTTACAGGCTGGTGACTGCAATTGTGAAATATACGGTTGTTGTTTTGGTTACATTAATGCATTAAGCTGACGAGTTGAAGCGTAAAATCCGACAAGTGGCATTTAGCCAAAAATAGAGGCTAGAGTTTTAACCTGGAAACCTGAAACAAATAAATCACCCCCCCCCCCCAAAATCCAGATGCCTGCTTTTGTGTTTGAACGCTTCGTTTGAATTAACCGACAAGCCAATCGAGTGTTTGTAAAAGCTAGATAAATTGACTCAAGCAGTACAAGAGTAAACTACCAACCTTGTCAAGCAGCCAGAGTAAAAGCAGCCATTCCTTCAAGAGAAGCCTTATGTGCTTCTCCTAGCCCTTCTTTTAAAGAGACATCTTCACTCGCTTGATCCATCCTTGCTATGGCAGCATCCAAGCTAATCTCCTCGAGGGCTACTATTGTTTTCAAGCTAGCAGTCACTTATGGTTTTTAAGACTTCTGGAAAAAAACTAAAAATACTGTCGCTGCCGACTGTCGCCTCTAAGGACCGTGCTTGGTCCAGTCTTTTTTTTCTTCTTTTTTTTCCCACTAGCCATTATTGTGGAAGCTTGGCAATGAATTTATGAGATCACATATAAATGGAGTTTAACCGTCTTAAAATAATGTACAAAGCCCATTATGCAATCTTACCAATTAACTCTGCAAATCAAATTTAAAAAAGGGGAAAGTGAGTACAAATTAAGAGGAACAGATATTTTTCCAAACCTTAATACAGAAAACAATCTGGATTCTAAAACTAAATCATCTCAGTCCATTTGTATTTTTAAAAAAATGTATAAAAGAACAATTACTGGAAAACAATATTTTGCACCAGATCACTCGATTGAATTATTTTGTTTAATTGTTACTCTAATAGCTTCTTGACTGTTTGCTGTCATTTAGTTTGTGTTGACCTTTTTCCTTTCTTTATTCTTTTGTGTGTTGATTAGTGGCAGATATCATAAGATTTTCTTCTTTCTTTCCACTTTCATTTATTTTTCTTTTAAAGAATGAAATAAATATTTTTAATTGAATTTCAATTGAATGTTTAGGTTTTATTTATTTAGTGAGTTAGGGTGTGTTACAATGTTTGATTTAGGTCATTTAGTAAATTATAGTATCTAATACAGCCTTCATGACTTTTGATGCTGCCAGTTTGGGTACTTGGTCTCTCCCCATTGACAGGTCATAAGTTGAGGTCTTCACGGATGCAATCAGTTTAGTTTGCTTCATTTAACTCCTAATGAACACCTGACGATGGACAGCTAGAACATGCTCATAAAAGCCTACAGACCGCTTGGCGCACATTATACAGCCTATTGATAGATTCATAAATCGCCTCACTGAGAAGAAGCTTGGATTGTTGTTTAACTCGTCCCCACATGTGGTCAAACGTGGGTTTTTATTTAGTATTCCAGGTAGATTCAAGCTTAGAATCAGCCACATTGCCTATTTAAAGGGTGAGAAGTGGTCTTTGTGTTGTTTGGTATCATTTTGTGTAAAATACTTCACTGAATATGGACCTGGGAAAATGGAATCACACATAATGTAGAGCTTTATAAGCGCCGAGTGGCTGTATCAAACGTTTCTGGATATTGTTACAAGAGAAAAAACTGATGAGGCCGATCACTTCCAAATTAGAGGTGAACTCCTCCAAGTACACTCACAAATCAAAAAGGGGATAAATGAAAAAACGATGGCGGAAGACTTTGCCGTTGAAAGCAAATCATACGAGGCAGCTGATGCAGGTGGTTCACGAGGCGTCGGCCAAAATACCGATCAACGGGTGTTGAAGTTGAATGCGAGATAGAGAAATTTCTCAAATTGCGGTAGCTTAACACAATGCCTTGCGACCGACAGAATTAACTTGGTGATATAATATCGAGGATATGAGGGAGCGACAGCTAAATTATGGCCAATTTCCGGAATTAGTTTGATCCAGCCGAGTTTTACGTAACCGCGCCTTGCTGTGTGACAATCTGGGGCATCTTTCATCTGATACCGGGAGACGACTTTTGTCAATCAATTCTGATTCCATTATTGTTTGAGTCAAAGCTCATTAAATGTGATCCTTCTGGCTCAGTTGGGTAACATATTCCTCGGTTCTTTTATTTAGAACCTTGGTGAGAGTGAGCGAAAATAGATTTCTTTCATAACCTTTGAATGTTTCAGTCTAATACAAAACTACTTAAGGTGATCTGAACCAATGTTTTCCAATTAACATGCGTTTCGAAAGTATTTTCATGAACCAATCTCTAATGAAACCGTGTCGTTGAGTCACTGCTTTGATGTAATGTCGGCATTTGGGAGGATGATCTCTTTTTGTGAGACTCTTTTTTTTTTTTTTTTTATATATATATATATATATATATAAAGAGCTCAGTATTGTTCATTCGGAAATGTCATCATCATTGCTCTTTATTTTTTATTTTTTTTATTTTTTATTTTATTTATTTTTTTGTGTGTGGGTGAGCATGTGTATGTGCGTGCGTGCATTTGTTAGCTCACCAAAAACCTATTAGAAAAAATCTCATACCGTTCACCTAAACCGAACACCGCCGTCAGGAGACCCGAGGGTCTTAACATTAAACAGTAGCTACTGAAATTGGTAGGAAATTGTCATATTTTAGAGCTTCACGCATAAACATCTTTTTTTCCACATCTCCCATGGCGAACGATACTAACACACAAATACCACCCTCCTCACCTCTCAGGTGATACTTTTCCATTATTTCCAGAAGCGCAAATGAGGGAAGGCATCCAAGCGTGTGAACTTTTACTTATCTAGTATGCTTCTTTCGCTCCCCCCCGTTCCTCACACTAGAGACAAAATGACATTTACAGAAGAACACAACTTGTCCTTGGTAGGGGCATATTTTTTTTCGTGATATAACACAGAAGGGATTGTTGTAAGGCAAGAGACTTTGATGGATGAAAGAGCTTGAAAGTGGAAATAACAAGTGAGACGTGCTAGCATAAGGACGACGACAGGACAACAAACCTTGACTTTCAATAAGTGCCATTGAGGGGCCAGTTGGAATTGAAATATATTTGTTGTCCGGTGTTTATGTTGGTTGATTTCTCCGGGCATTTAATACTCATCACTACAACTTACCTTGTATCACAAAATTATACTTTCAAATACTTCCTGTACATTTTAGGGCATGGCTACCAAATACTTTTTTGTACGTCTGGGGGTGCTACATGTTTCTCTCAATTTTCATAGACCTGAACCCTTAAAATTGTTGGTTCAAAAAGTGGACCCAGATTTTGTACAGAACAACCCAAAGCTGGGTCCAATGCACCCAATCGAGTGGGTCAGTTTTTGGCCCAGATTGGGTTGTTTTTGATCCAGCAGTTTTATGGGGTATAGTGCCATTAACACTCTGTATTGGGCACTGCAGACTAACTTTTTTTGTACTTGCTATGACAATTTCAAAATATATATATTTTCCCCCCCTCAGGCCCGTTGTGTATGCCAAACTTAATACGTTTTTGTCCATGTTTAGGCCCTCAAAATTGTGAAACATTATGTCTAATAATAATAATAATAATAATAATTTCTACAGAAACATTAGAGACATTCAGCAATTGCTGCTCAGGCCTTAATAATGCAAATAAAAACGTGACAGATTTTTTGCTCTTTTATGCGCACTTGCCGAATATAATTCATATGAAATGCACTTGGCCCACACAATTGCAGAGCAAAGTGGATCAATATATTGAAAAAGCAGATGAATGCTTCTGACGATTTCCATATTTTTGGCTAATAGGCTGCTAAACTTTGTGTGTTGCAGAGGCGGAGACCGATTCTGAGTCAACAATGTATTATGTCATCGGAGCCATCTTGTACAGGACATTGGGCAATATTTTACCAGCACCAATGTGAGTGGAGCTCATTAGATTCACTGTTCAAAAGTAATTCACATCTTGCAAGCAAGCTACTCTATACATTATTTTTTTCTTACTTCCATTCTGAACTTTTTCTTTTTCTTGTATGCAACTTTTCTTTTTTAAAAACTTTTCATCGTGCTGCACTCGCCTTGTATTTCAAAATACCTTTTCTATTTCTGTGCCCTTTCTTCTGTTTTTTCTTCCCTATCTAATTCCGTGCACCAATTTCTCATCCGTCTTTCCTCGTATATTGTCTCTGCTGCTTATCTTCTCTCCTTGTGCCTGCATAGTTACCAGACAAATGTTTGAGATCCGCAAATATTGCATTTCCCCCGATGCTTCTGTTTTTTTATCTCAGTGTATAAATGTACAGTCAAGTTTTGAATGGATTTGTGTCCTAATGTGTCCTAAATCTTGCACGGAACCTTCATCTGGAGAAAACAAATATATCAGCTGGTTGTCTTCGTGAGATATTGTGTTTTTGTAGGTATGGGTTATTTGTATTCAGGTCAGTCCAGGATCAGTGACAAACCATTTATCTATTGAACATTATGTCCAAGGATCTCTTTACACCTACTCTGTTGTACTTGCAATAGCTTTTCATTCTCTGCCACGTACTGAGTGCTGATATGTTTTGTATATATCTATCTCTAAATTTGCAATTTAAAATGATCTTTTGTAGACAACCTGCGGTGCTCAACTCCAAGATCCTGACGGTGACAATTCGGCCGGAGTTGCAACCCAGCGATCCTGTGGTGGTGGTGGAGCTTGCTACTCTTTTCAATGTAAGTAACAACTCCAACTCAACAAAAAACCAAAGTATCCTGTTACAACTGAGAGTGAGGCTAAAAAAAAATACATACACATATTTTTAATACTCTACGCCAACTTTGAGTTCATGGGAAGAAGAAAACGCTGCATGCTATAAAGTGCCATCGTGCTCACTGTAAGGCCTGAATAAAAGTGGACCTTTTTGACTTTCTTATATTGCACAGTCCCTTGGTACCTATTCCGTTTATATTGCATTGAAATATGTTATTATAAAGGACTCACCACTGGGCTTTTTAGTGGGCACGACTACACACTGGCAACCTCAATAAGGTGTAAGTTCCATTAGGCCGTGCTTGGGTGGAAAGCTGGGCACAGAATCCAAATAAACAAATAATAAAATTGGGAATTATTAATAGAATATGCAGTCTGCTCAGCATAGACACACATACGGATTTTTGCATAGTCAGCCAGGACCTCCTTGACATTTCATCTCTGAATAGACTTCATCATTCATAGGCCTTAAGATATCCAGCATTGTTGTATTATTGTTAACTCATTTACTCCCAGCCATTTACACTGAAGTAACCCCATTCGTTCCCGGCTGTTTTAATGGATTTTGACAGATTTTGCAAGGCCTACAGAATATTGTATTATATTGCTTCAAAAACATGGAACCTAATAAAAGAAAGACAGGAGTCTCTTCTTTAATCAGGAAAAAAGTATATTTCTATCTGTACAAGAAGTACTTTTTAAATCCGTGTATCATTCGTTCAGTCATTTTTCCAAGCAAAATGGGAAGTACACGCCTGTACAAGCCGTTGAAGCCACAGGGCGGCCATCTTACCCCTCTCATCTCGCAAGCAGACTATTGTATATGCATACAGATTAGATATATTCAAGTCGTAGGCTCTTAGTAAAGGGGCGGGGATGAGGGGGGTTGGTGGGGTGGTCACTATTTTTTAACGTGGACGCTATGTGCTGCTTTGAAGACCCCCTTTTTCTTTTATTGCTCAGTTACTTAGACCCCAATATAAGATTTGGCAGAGGCATCATTTGTTGAATTACAGGTATAATACTTTAATAAAAAATATACAAGTTTCCTCCTGTAAACTTCATTAACTCATTCACTCCCAGCCATTTTCACGGAAGCAACCCCCCTTTCTCCCTGCTGTTTAACCACATTTTGACTTATTTTGCAAGGCCCACAGAATATTGTGTTATATTGCTATAAAAACAGGGAACTTACCAAAATAAAGAATAGAGTCTCTTCTTTGATCAGGAAAAAAGTATATTCCTATCCGTTTTTCAGCAATTAGCATTAGAGTAAGAGTAGAGTAAGTGTCATCATTATTTACAAATCTGTTTTAAACTGTAGGGGAAAGAGCTTTTTGCAACATGGCCCTGGTTGTTGCCACCTGTTGACCGTTTTTGTAATAACTACCATTGCTTCAAACATTCTCTTCAGTTCAGAGGCTGCATCAAAGCTTTCTGTATGCTCTAGTATTAAAAAACAAAACAAAACAAAAAAAACGTATAAATACGTTTTTGGGAGCGAATGAGTTAAAGGTTACCGTTTTCAAAATGCCTAGGCTAGCTCGCCAAAACAAATCATCTTTAACCCAAAAAAACCCAACAGCTATGTTTTGTTTGATGATATCAGGGAAGGTCTTTATCTCCCATCATGCTTCTCAAATGTTTTGATCAAATTTGATTGTGTTGTCTCATAATATGCTATACAGTCCTCCTACTTGGGATGGACTTCACAGCAGATCACAGCTATTCTATTGGCGTGCTTCCACTATCAAAAAAAAGGGAATGCAGCTCAGTTGTATTACATTGGTGGTAACCTTGGCCAAAAGCAGAAAACAGCCAGCTGCCGAAGCTGTGCCCAGAGAGCAGCTGCCCCAGGCTTCATTCTCAAAGGAGAGGCCATGTCCTTTCTAAAAGGTGATCTTATTACGGTCAGATCAGCCGCCAGTTCCCCTTCTACCAAAAAGTGTGGATGTGTTTTAAATGGTAAGTAAGAAGCGGGAGGTCAGAAATCAGAGCGTCCTGAGAGTGAACCCCTCGACGATGCCAAATGTTATACCCCTCACCTCTTCCTCTTCCCATTCTTCATCCTGCCTTCCTGTCGGGCTCCCCCAGCTCACCAGCCAGGTTAAGTAATTGAACTTTAATCTAGTTTGCTTTCATCAAAATGCATCCTCCAAGTAGAAAGCTTTACTGGCTCCCCCATCCGGTCCTTGCGCAGCTCATCTGATTAGCGTAAGATATTCTTCATCAATATTCAGGCAGACAGCAAACCTCATGTGGTTGTAAAAAATACGACTTGAATGATTTGCTTTTCAAAGCTGAAGAAAATAGCTGCTAAGGTGGAGCATCGTGCAGCTGTTTGAATCAAGTAACCGCTACTATTTTTTTTTTTGGAGGGACGTCAAGCAAGCAGATGCGACAAATCTGCATTGTGGGAGGATGCTGTTGTCACTCTGGCCGTAATGCACATCCAGGCATGATGTGCTCTGATTGATGGCTGAATACTAACACGCATCTCTGCTCTCCGATACACACCGCGCGATGTCTGATGTCGGTGGTGGCAGTTTGCATGCGAGCCAGAGCGTTGTCATCCATCAATCTGGGTCGCCGAGCCGCTCATAAATCTTGCATCATTCTGTCTTGACGAGTCCAGCCTGTGTCGAGGCCCCCTGGATTCTCTCTTGTTCATGGAAGATTAGTTGTGAACTTTTTCCAAAGGAAGGCGAGGTGATTTGGCGGCTTGTTAACTCTTCAGAGGCAGACTTGAATGTGCTGCTTTTGCTCACATATAACAGTGTTGGTATTCAGGAAATATTCCGCAAGTATCTGGGTGGGGTTTAAATCAGGTATGGGATCTTATTTTAGAAGTTGTAAATATGTGCGGTACAAATTTGTTAACCGAAACAGAAAAACAAATGACGGCACACAACTGTTGGGAGGGTTGTGCAATTAAAGAAAAACGTATTTGAATCTGTAAAAATAAAAAAAATCAGTGTATTACTCGGTCAGTCGTTTTTCCAAACAAAACGGGAACTAAACAAACAAAAAAAAAAGACTTGTTTTCTCAATATTCGTATTAAAAAAAAACGGAGAACGACTGGTTTTCCCATTTCTGATTTTGTGCACAAATGGAAAATGGGCAAAACGGACGACGGGCGATTTGGACTTTCATCCAGTTTGCATATTTTCACTTGACGCAAGTTGCGTGACCCGGGAGCAATTATTATAAAACATTTTTAATACGACTCGTGGTTGTGCACTGATCTGTATATATTACTGGATAGCTGATAGGCCAGGGCTTTTGAAGCCATGAGGCTGCCATATTACCACTCCCAAAAAACATTTCTCGGCATACGATCCTTTACATGATTTACAGTATCGAAATTGTAGAACCTTTTGAGACAGTTTTTAGTAGAAATGGCCTGATTTAAAATGTTTTAAATTTGTTAAACATAAACAAGAGGACTTCAGACATTTTACAACTTGCCTTAAATACATGTATAAATGATATGCTTAACTGCGGCTTGCACGGGCGTGCACTGCCCAGTTTGCTTGGAAATATGACTGAACAAATGATACACGGATTTAAAAAGCACTTCTTGTATTACATTTGCATCTGGTTCCTGTTTTGTTTTCCAAATCCATTTTCTCCCACACAGTTTCACTTTTTCTATCAGTAGTTGCTTTTTCTAACTGTAACTATTTTCTCTATTGTGCCCTCCCATCGTCTCTCATTCCCTTCTCTGAGTGTGTTTACATCTCTCCATCATCCACACTGCATCGGTCTTTATCCTCAGGCAGCAAACTTCAACCACTGCAATGGCGCTAACCGATTATCTTCCCCCCTCTTGTCTTGCAGGGCACATCCGACGCTCAGTGTGTCGTGTGGGACTACGGCAACCCGTGAGTTACCCTGAATGATTTTTAATGCTTCCTCAGTGTGCGTACGCCGCAGCGCCGAGTCGATGCTTATCTTGTTTCGCGCTGGTGTCCAGTCACATTCGTTTTATTAATGAACCGAGACCAGTCTAACGATGTTCCCTGCATTTCCTGTTAGTGTTAATTAAATGACCCAGTGAAAGCAAACACCATCCCTCCCCGTGAAGAGTTCAAAAGTATCTCGGTTCCGATTGCCTCAGTGGACCAGTGTTTTATTTGCGGTTACGCTCGCATTTACTTGGGAACCTATTCATGTCGTATTTTGTCTTTCATTGTGGATGGTCGGTTTGACTTCAACAATGCAGTCCTTTACCATCAATATCTAGACTGTGGTATGTGGGCCAGTTGTTACAACCCACTGCTCTAAATGTGAACCAGCACGATCAATTCTGCAGTTTTTGCCATTTAAAAATTCAGTCACTGTCCGTTTGTGGTCAGGTCACTCTTTTATTTTTACTCTCACAAATCGTATGTTTCTGCCACTAAAATAGTTACCGTTTAGACCCTCATTCATTCATATACAATGATGCATTCATCTTAATGCATTCCCGCCCCCAGGTTTCAGTCAGCGTTGACCTTCTCCGTAGCTGAAATGATTCGCGCTTGTTCTGAGCCTCGCTGTCCGTTCTTGACAAAAGGAAAAAGCAGGGATTTGTTCATCAGATCGCAAAGTCTTCACAAGATGACATTTATGTTGTAGTGGGCTTTCCACGCTCCATTATTTCACAAAGACTTGAGAAGACAATTCATTCAGATGCAATTCAGTTTCAGCTGATAAAGGGCGTACATTTTGGTGAAGCACTGATTGGTAGGTACGCTTTCATCTTATCTTGAGCCCAAGGAAATAGAATAAGGTTTTAATTTGTCATGCTGACAGACATCAATTGGCCCGTTTTTGTAGCAAGAAGGCAGACAACATAACAACTCCGATAAGCTCCACTTCCTTTTAAGACCGTATTTGTTTTTCTAGTTTTAATGTACTCTTCAGTGACCGAAGGACACGTTGAGGATAAGCGACGGACGCAATTCCACCCGACGAGCCTTCACCGTGTCACAGCTGCAGTCAAATTACATTTGCAGATATTATGAGATCAGACTCAAACAGAATATAAAGTGGAAAGGTAGTGCCAATGTCCATCAGCCAAACATGCTCAAACAAGGCAGTGTAGTTAAGCATCCAAATGTGTTTGCCAGGACTGACAGAATATGTTTGCAGAAAAGAGAGTATAAACCAACTGGCCACAATCTTACGACCACGTGCATACGATAATGTCACTTTGTATATCTTTGCATGATTATGATTTTGAACACCGATCACAACAAGACAATATGCATGGGAATACATTGATGTCATTGACTGCACAAAGACTCTCCACGCTTTGCTTTGCTTTGTTTTGCAGCCACAGGTGCAAATGAAATTATAAATAGAGTTACGTAATATTGTAAAGCACAATACAGAGACATGTTTGGTTTTGTTGTGAAGGCTTACCATGGCATTTTTAAATGGCTGAAAGGTGAACAAAGGAAAATGAACATAACGTATATTTTAATCTTGAAATCTGTAATGGCTGCTTTAATTTAATTAATTGGCATTTGTTCGTCATTTTGATTCTAGTTTGCTAATCGTTTGTAGTATTCATAGTTCAAATTGTTATTTATGCGTGTGTTTATGTATTTATTTTTGCCCCGAACGTGCCCATATGTCTGAACCATCTGCTTTCTTCGTGCTCACATTCCTTCCCCCGTTCTCCCTAATTTGCCTCTCTGCAACCGACACTCAATCTTTGCTCACTTTTCTTAATTGTTTCAGTTTAAAACAAGCAGATTAGTCCGTTGTTGGTGTGCACCTGACACGTTTTTTTTTAAAACACAACTATATTTAATTTGACATTGCAATACTTAAGAATTCAGTGAATGTAAATGCATGTTGCAAATGCTGACATCTCGACTGTACATGTTGCTTATCTTTATATTCCAGTTATGCGTCATCCAGTATTTCATTACACATGCTGCATGCATCCCATTTCTAGCAAGTATCCAAGTAACATGCTGTCAGACCAATGACAACGCCAGAATTGCAGCTTGTCACGGGCAGCTATGCAATCTCATTGCAAAGTTTGCTTTAAATAGGGGCCATTAGTTAGAGATAAATGTAATGCACACTGCGGATGAATGAACGGATGACATTCAGCATGTGATAGGTCAGGGGTCATTAAATCCTATTTCTAATCTGCAGTATTTTTCAGTTTGATCTGGGATCAGCTGTTAAAGACCCGCAGAGCGAGCTCTGCCCCCACCGTCTGTCACTGCCATGGAGAAATAATGACCTGTGCAGCACAACTAGTGGCAATTTCCTCACTATGGCATGGTTGACCACAGGCATGCTGCTTCCCTCAGTAATAGTCTGCAGAAATGAGGGGGACAAATATGTATGGTTTATGTTTGTTGAACGAAATAGCATTTTTCGACAAAAAACAACAACAACATAGAGACCAAATAACTCAAAATAATGTTGGTGCAAATGCTTTTAAATGTATGGCAGTGTTGCATTGGTAGCCCGCTCATTCTATTAAGTGTTTCCATTTGCTAGGTCGTACCGATTTTTTTAAAATGCCTAAAATTTGTAAAACTTAATTCCGTTCATCCATTTTTGATATAATAAGCAGCATTAATGCATAGTTGCCTTATTTTGCTCCCCCTGCAGTTGTGATGTGCAATTTACCTTTCCTGTAGTCAGTATAAGTCACAATTTTAAACTTGCTTGACACCACAATGGATCAATCAAAGAAAATATTATTGGATCATTTAGTATGCAATAAAGTTTGTATGAAGCTAAACATTCATTTTAGCCCTGCCACTAGCTGAATAATGACCGTTTACGGGCTGATTCAATGTATTGTTGACCACTGGGAAATATAATTGTACTTTTTTCCGAAATTCATTTTCCTATTACAAATATGGGCTCTATTTTTATAGACAGACGCACATGCGTGAAACTGGCGCTTTTTCTTGTCAAGGCAAATCAAGCTTGCGGTATTTGGGAATTTGATAGACCGCGTTTGCGCCTTTTTTAACGTTCCGGCAGACCGAGGACGTGGTTCTGTTACAATTCCCCGATACACCTGACAATTTGGTGAAAGGTCTTAGATGAAACCTTAGATCAGCAAAAAGCAGGTCTAAGTCGTGGCACAGGTGGTGTAACGCAATTTTGGTGGATTTGATCTAAGAATCAGAATCAGTCATGGCCTTGTGCGAGTATATCAGCTTTGCGTTCAATTAAAGAGGCCCGGATTTCACACTGAGTAAGTCATTTGTGAGTACATTTTGCAGGGGTAGTCATTATTTCAGTATTCACACTTTTTGTGATGTGCCGGGAGAATTTCCTACTGTGTAAAATGTCTACCATGGCTGAAAACTGTTTTCTAGACCACTAAAGGATTCATGTTACATGATTCTTTGGATGTAATTTTCATGTCAAATCATGCAAACTGTTGCTTCAGCCACTTGACGTGTTTTTTGATCTACCCCTCTCTGCATTAGCAAACACTTCTGGTGAAACGCACTTACTGTATTAGACATGTATCAGCCAGCAGGGGGAGGGGTGGACGGGCTGATGGGGATTGCTCCACTTTTCCATCTGACTGAGCAGAAGGGCTCGGAAGTGTGTCAAACAGCAAATCAGCACATAAAGAGGGAGTTGGCCAGTGGGGCTTACGCGGGATCTGCCTCTGCAGGGTGTCTCAGACACGGGCATGGGCTCATTCCCTCATTTATCAAAACGGTCCTTTGTGGCGCGTGCTCCTACACTGGCTTCATCTCGCCAAGCTTGAACGGTCATATTCTTTTTGAGGGTTGACATTTTGTGTCAGTTTTGACGTTCAAAGTATTTACAAGTCCGGGCCATGACTTCCTTCCATTGGTGGACTGCTTGGATATACATGGCCGTTTGCACCGTTACCTTTTTTTCATCTGGATAACACAGTCAATTAAAATTATGCATTAGTATTTAGACTGGCAAGTACAGAAAAATGGAACATTTGTTGTCTTCACTTGTGGAATTTTGGAATTTGAGAGGGGTAAGTCAAAGTCTATCCAACATAACGGTGTCTCTGTCTTGATGAATACGTAAAAGATGGTTACTGTATATATAAATATATAAAAGACGGTTATATATAAATAAGTAAAAGACGGTTGTATATGAATATGAAAGACAGTTTTATATAAATAAGTAAAAGACGGTTATATATGAATATGGAAAAGACGGTTATATGGAAGTGAGTTTGCTTCCTGCCTTATACTTATCTTGTTTACACATGCATTATGCTCTTTAATCTTGTGTTATTGGATGTGTGCTGAAAGGCCACCGTTGTCTCCAAGTAGCATCTCTGACCTTGACTTACCCAGCAAAAATTAGTTTTTCTGTAAAAGCAATTTTTCCAAAAGCTTCACAAAGATTAAACTTTTGGACAAATCTTTGCTTTCAAATGATCAGTCACGACCGCGCAATTATCAAATGTTTCCTTTCTCCTCCACAAGAGGATTGATAATCCATTTTCCACATGAATCACTTTCTTCCGAGCCTTATTGCCTGTCCATGTTAATAGAGACTGCCGTCGCTTGCAATGTCAGGCCTTTTATGGCTGTAGACAACCTGTATCTCTGCTTCCTGGTTCACGCTCTGGCTTGCACGTCAGGAAGGAAGATAATCCCTGAAAAGAAGCTTTATAAATTAGCTCACGGGCTGTGGAGGTCAATGACAAAGCACGCTTGTCGCAAGTGAAGCACGGAGAAAACGGACGGGACATGCAAATGATTGATATTATATAGTGCATTTGTTAATTTACAACTAAGTGATTGGCACGATGCATGCATGAGAAATTTTATATCGTCATGTTCTTCCGTAAACTCATAATATAATATTTCACATTGCAACATGGTCAACGTTTACAAACAAGCCGTTTTTTGCCCCGTACATAAACATCCGAGCAAGCTTCAGATAATCTCATGTTCTTGTGCTTCTAAGCTCCATCAGTCTCAGTGAGAGATGATGAAAAAAAAAAAAAAACGTATACACTGTCAATATGTGGGTCAATACGTTTATAGACGTTTGTACACAGAGATGAAACATGCTGGGCAGATGTTCTTGTGCATAATGGATGTTATGAAGGCCTCGGTGTATAGTGCATCACGTGAACATGTTCTCCAATGTTTGTTTGTCCCTCGCATGTATGAGGGACAAATGTCGCATAAACAAGATGCATTCTGCGTTATACTGTTTGTCTATAATAATTCTGGTCCAACAAATGTTTCACACTTAAATAAACATAATTCATAAAATAAAAATAATATATTGCCAACACTTAAGAAGTATGAGTATTAAGGTGTTAAATTTTTTGCAAAGGATAACAAATATATGCCTGTAAGGGTTGTTATATTAGCTAAATGTTTTCTGCACTGTTTGTGTTCAAATATCTGTTAGAAAATGTGCATTTAACTTATTGCTGGGACATTAGACTCTTTAATGGCGTAGGGGGATTGATGTTAATTACATTTTGTAAAATAGTGGGAAGAAGTAAACGTGCATTTGTTTTATTTTGTAGATTGAAGGTGTTATTGTTGCATACTTCACCTCATGTGGATTAGATTACGTCTGCATTTGTGCCCACTTAAATCCTCCGATTTCCATTCTGCCCGTGTACCACTTCAATTTAATACAGTCCAGAAAATATGATTTCATTTTCATTTTATTCCCTCTTGCTTTCATAGATGCAACGATATAAAATGCTAGTGTATTAGTGGGTTCTTTCACATCAATTATTGTAACTCATCACCCCCCCACCCTTCAAGAGAGGAGAGTTATTCATGGCGCACCCACTTGATGCCAAAAAGGAAGTTCTGACAACCTGCAAAATGGACGAGTCCTAAAATTTTATATAATGTGTCAAATGGAAGGCTTGTGTTCAGGCTCATAAATCATTTCTGACAATATTTGGCAGCATCCTGAATTAGCTTACTATTTTAATCGTTAGCACATTAATGACTGTGGTAATGTAGGATGACATTGGCAGTTACTTGATATGAAATAGATCCTGAACAATACCTGCTGACTTAAATCCACAAAAAAATGTGCAGAGTCTTAGTCAGGAATGTGTGAAAGTTGCTCTGGATGGCAACGTCACTTTTTTAAGTGTTTACAATCAAGGCACATGTAAGGATTGTTTTTGTAGCAAATTTACCTGCATTGAGAAGGAATCCTTTCATCGAGGACATCACTTTTGAGAATTCATAGCATGTTTAACCTTTTTCTTTTCTTAATAGGGTGCAATTGGCTTTCATAGTGCTGCCCTTTCAGTCAAGAGTCAGCGCCAATTTATTCTCTGTAGACATAAAAGGTCAATTTTCGCTGTTCCTCAGAAGGTCGTTTTCCAATTTTTGTTAGCAACATTGACCCCCGCCCCCCCCAAAAAAACAAAAAAAAACAACAACTCATAAACATTATAATGAATGAGTGCTCAGTAAAAATCGAAAGTTGAAAAATCATTCCACAAGTGCATTGTAGTGGAGCTGTTTGCCGCTCCGTCCCAATTTGTCGGTCGTTCTGTGACTTTCGTCTGCTGTGCAAAAAATATCGCTGTAAGAGTTGGATGGATTGCCATGACATTTTGTGCAGACATTTATGGCCCCCAGAGGAGAAAGGATGCCGGCTTTGGTGAGTCGCTTATGTTTTATTTAGCACAGCAATCAGGTGAAAGGTTTTCACCTAAATTTAATATTTGACAATAAATATTTTACAAGCCTGATTGTCACGCAGATGGACATGTTCTCCATAAGTAGTATAAGGAATGCCATTTCGGGAAGTACAAATCAATTAATAATAATAATAATAATAATAATAAAGGCATTAGCCATATTAAAACACAGGAGTTAAGAAGAAAAAAAAATGATATATGACATGTTTGTTGTTTTCACTGAGTATATTCAATAAAAATAAATAAATAAACATTTGGAAGCAAGGCCGAAACAAACATTTTGACTCTAGAATACTTTTGAATTTCTTGACAAGCCCAAACTGCACGTGCAATCTGTTTGATAGTTGCCTAAAACAATGATGCCAATGCTACCATGTGTTTCATAAAACTTTACTCCTTGCCAGAGTCGCGACCAAACAACAGCTGTGTCGATTATCCCAATGCAATAAACCTGCGTATATTTTACTCGTGATGGTCGCAGTATGCATTTGAGACCTGTGACTTATAAAAACTGCATACAAGCAGTTGCACACCTGTTTGTACATCTGAGATCTGTGTCTCTTGATATAAAGAGACTGCAGCTTAATTTCAATATTAAAGTAAAACAACAAAAATGCATCTATCCCTTTTTATACAATGAAATTAAACTAAATGAATCAGCAGTGTGCAAGCGCAGCAGAATGAAATTTGTAGTAGTGACAGAATTCCGGGTTTGCTCCACTTTTGTACAAATGCCGTCATATGAACATATCATTCTGCCTTAACTGAAGGGAAAACCAACGTTCAATAAAGATAAGAAATTCTGAAAATAGTTTGAAGTCTGTAAACCAAAAGCATATTACCAATCTGACCAAATAAAAGTCAACACAAGTAAGGGCAGAGGTTTTTCAGCAATACATATATAATAGACGGCATACACAACTCATTAATTCCCTTTGAAGGATCTGACTGTGTAGTTAAAATGCCCAGCATATTCCCCTGCTCTCCTTCTGTCTGTCTTCTGTCTTTTATACGCGCATGCCTGACAAAGTGTCTGTAGACTGCCGTCATTGTGACTCATTTTCTTGCCTTTTCGTCTTTGAAGTGTCAATGTTTAAATCCGGATCATCAGGGACTAAACTCAAATCATTTCTAGCATAAGGAACTGGCTGTTTGTGTATGTATCTGCACTTTATACCTTCATCTTGACACGCACTTTGGGGAAGACATGTTGATATAGTGTTACGAGTGACACGTTTTATTTTAGCACAGTCAGCCCAGAACTGGTTGTTTTGTTTAATTGAACGAAGCAAGAAAAACAGGACATTTAAAAATGTATTTCCTGTAGTTTTTACCATTTGTAGTGATCCTGTTAAAATGTGGTAACATCGCATTCTTCAGAAAGATAAGGCAGTGTATGACAAATAAACTGGTCGTCAGAGGGAAGCATTCCCGTATTTTCTGGCGAATGACGAGAACAACAAAAAAGACGGACTAAGCACTGACGTAAATGGGTTTTCATCCGTCAGTGTAAACGTCAAGTACCGACGGACGCTCATTTTGTTGATGAATGAAAATGTCAGACTGTTAAAATAACATGACAGACTGACGATTAGTTTGATTTGAAAAAATGACTTAGTGACGGTGACGTGAGTGTCCAGGGCGCTGACGAACGACAGACCAGCAAAATTTTGTAAACTGCCCACCTCTGTTGGTTGTATAACCCCTGACCCTAAGGCCAAGGTTGTGTGTCGACTAATGGGCACAACTGCTCTTGTAAACACGATCTAAAACTGTGTGAAAGTCATTCATAAATAATGGACTGATTGGACTATTTTACAGTAATCAGTGCCATCTCTCTCTGCTATATATTCCGAACATATCAAAACTGTGTAATTGAGATTCCCATCAGTCACTGCCAGGGTTTGATGGGACCTTGATATAATGGCATCAACGGTCCATCACTACAGCACATGCTGGTTCTGGCTATCCAGGATTTGTTGGCTTCATTTTGCTGCAGTGAACGAGACCTGGAGACGAGCCATCCATATGTATTTATAGGCTTAGATCTAATTGAACAGATTTGTTTTATCCTCACTTCCCAAAAGTGAATGTGATACCGAGGAGGGAGCTTTGCCCTCAAAGCTGAGAGGAAGAGATGGCCTGAATTCAAAGAGCCAATTCTAATTCTAAGAATAGACTTCTTTAAAAAAACATGTTCAATTAATACCTCCCTCACATTGGATGACCATATTGTACAAATCTAATGACATATCCGCTGATTATATGTTCAAAAGCAACATGAAGAAAGTGAAGCCCTGTTATCAAAACCTGACTTTTGAAGAGACGACACAGTGAGCTTGTGCACTATTAATTTGTCAATCTATGCATTAGAGTGCTGCGATTGGCTGGCAACCAGTTCAGGGTGTACCCCGCCTACTGCCCGAAGCCAGCTGGGATAGGCTCCAGTGCCCCCCGCGACCCTTGTGAGGACTAAGCGGTTAAGAAAATGGATGGATGGATGCATTAAAGTGCTTATACAAGCCATTCATTGGTGAGGGTACTCAATGCTATCCCCTTGAATATGAAGTAGCCAAGTTCCTGCAACAGCACAAAAAGGTGTTTTATTGAAGCGGTGTTTTATTTCACCTATGTATTTTGTGTACCGCTTATCCGCATTAGTCATGGGTGAGCTTGAGCCTATCACAGTTGACTTTTGACGAGAGGCAGCCTTGAACTGGTCGCCTGCCAATTGCAGACATCCCATTTATAAAAGCAAGAGTTTATTATTAAGACTTCTAATTTTAGATTAGGCCTCTTTGGCACGCATAGGTAGTTGACTTGACCAAAGCCGTTGTATTGCTGTGATCTCTCTACTCGCTATAGCCTTCTTTATGTATGGTATGTCTCACATACTAGTTGAATCCAGTTAAAACTGTGCAGTCATACATGGTCACATTGGTTAGGCAGAGGGTAAGAGCAATCCTTTGGGAGGGGGTTAGACCGTCTTCTGCATCAGGAAGAGAAAGGCTCCATAGCTCGATCTGGCTTTGCATTTGATACAGCAATACAATGATACAATGTTGGGTTACAAAATTGGAGCGTAAAACCCAGTTCTCGTTCCTTAGAAATGTATCTATTAAGAGAAGGGTTTCTGCTTATCATATTTGTGGGCCCTGTGAGGATGGTGTTAGAACTTTCGCCGGTATTTTGTCTACAATGCTCGCAATAGTAACAGTAACTACCAAAGACGTTATTTTCTCAGTTAAAATGACTTAATGGATGCCAGAAAGATCACCAAAGACTCCAATTTAACAATATGTGAATACACGTGTAGACAAAATGGACTAAACCGACTCAACTGCCATTGAGTCTGTGCCATTTTAAGTCTCAAGATAATTCTTCCAAGAAAAACAGGAATTAAAAGAACAAGAAGGCCGGTGTTTACGTTGCTAAACGCTGATATCTGGAACAAGTTGATTGACTGTTGCTAATTCCAACAAGGTGAAAGATGCCAAGTTTTAATGGATCACTACAGAAACTTGGTGAACCCAACAGTACTAGACGGTTTATCCCTGAGATTCTTCGTCCCCCCTTCTCTCCCTCATAGGTGAATGTTCCTATAGACTTGTGTGGCCATGTGTTAATCACAATCCCTGTTTATGTCCCCTATGCCATCCCTTTACCCCCCCCATCCCCTCCCCCCCCCTTTCTCCCCACCTCCAGGGAAGCTGGCGCTGAAAACTGGGGCACAGAAGGCTGCCAAACGCTCACATCAACCACTGTCCAAACCAAATGCCTGTGCAGCAGGATATCCACCTACGCTGTGTTAGCGCAGCAAGCTAGAGAGCCGGTGAGTCACCACTGCATAATCTGATGGACTCTTTGGGATTTGGGGGGGGGGGCTAATTAGGCAGCTACTACCAAGGGTCAGGTCAGTAAGCTGTTAGCGTAGTATAAATTTAGATGGTATCCCTGTTAGTTGGATTACTGCAGCAGGCTCCAGGTGCCAGCTTCTTGTCATTATAGTGAGATTTTGATGGATGACGGAGGTGAAATTTGAATGCGAGGTGTCTGATTTATTAACAAGCACCTTCCTATGCATAAGAAAACGCCTGCAAATCGAATGGCGCTGCCGTTGTTGAACATTGTCACGGCAGCAGATTTAATGCCGCCTTGCAGTTGTCAAGACTGATTTTGTTCTTTTTTTTTTCTTTTTTTTTTATCTCAAGCTTAGTAAAAGGTCACTTTTTGGTGTGTATGTGATGGATGAGAAAAGGACAGAGAAGATTTTATTGGGACTGTATGTGTTTTTGCCTGAGGTGCCTAACCTGCTATAAATAGTCATACGGCTTGTGGTGTGTGTTTGACATGATTGAAAAAGGCTTTTTAGCTGTTTGGGGCAGAACATGTTCTTATAGATTGACCCACTCTCTCGTAGGGTGCTAATGGACTTTCCAAAGACCTGACAGCACGGTGGCTTACTTCCTCTGACTAACAACCCTTTTGCCCATTGTCCACCAGTTCCTATTTACCACTTATACCTTCTAAGTTTATTTTATTTTATTTTTTCATGACTATTCAGCTGTTTTTTTGCTCAACACACATTTCAGCAGTTTTTCTGACCTTATGGCGCAGCTCCGTGACTTCAACATTCACTAAACGTTCACTGCAATGAGGCGGGCACTCCTGAAAACTGGCAAAAGCTGTAGTAGTAGCGTTTGTGTGTACGTGGGTTTATGGCAGTTTGCCAGCATTACCTCTCTTGATGTTTAAAATCGGAAAAAAACAGATCCATTGAGAGTAACTACAGGTGTCATGCAGCTGGCAAGGAGATGGTGAAAAATAGAGCGCATGTACAAACAGAAGAGGCACAAAGGTGTCAATTTGTAGAGAAAACTACAAAGGAAGAAGCAGAGATGGATGAACCAGTAGGGAGATTTGCATTTTGCCGCATTAATTAATAATGTATTAGTCACCATGGTAAAGATCTTCAAGCTTGAGTGGAAATCTATTAACGTATAGCCGTAAAGAACATTGCCGCATGTAGTCAGTAGTTATATTTATTTCGATGTATTAAGTGCATGCCAAATAATCCAAGTCATTTCTTACTTTTAAACATTCTGCAGTAGTGGTGCAACACGGATTTGAGGCAGGCTATACCTTCTTATTTTATACATGAAAAAGACATCAAAGTGCAATTTAATGCACATCTTCTTCCTTTAAACATGGAGACTGAATTACAAACGGTTATGCTCGTAGAACTCTTAGACTCTTCAAACTGCAACGTTATTATGCTCTCTCTTTACCACACAACCAGGTGTACCAAAAGTGCAAAGGCACATTGACTTTTGGAACAAACCATTAAGGCCAGTGCTTAGAACCCGAAGGTACGGGTCAATGCCTTTGTGTCAATGGCACTCAGTGAAGCGCTGCTGCGATCAGCGCTAAATGCGCTATGTAGCTTTAGGGTTCTTCACAGTAAGCTTTCAATTTTAGACGAGATTGGATTCTCTGAAACCAAGCGGGATTGACTGAATTAATTAGGCAACACATGACACTGTCTGGTCCACACACGCCAACACGGGCAGCCACTATTGGTGCAGTATGTGAACATGTAAAAAATTCTGAAATGACATACGTCGTCCAGAGTTGAGTTTTGACAGTTGCACAGTGGGGTAACTGGGGGTCTGAGGATTAACCTCTATGTTAAAAAAAAAAAAAAAAAAAAAAGAAGTGGAATGGGGGGTTGAGAAGCAGTGCTGCCATTACCGGCCATTTACAGTGGAGTGAAGAATAGCCTGTTAATCCTGTTTACTTTTCATAGCCTCTGAGATTTCAGTGAGCGGGCTGTGTGGATGTGCGTCTCTGTCGGGAGCGTATATCACCAAGACAAGACTGAGGGAGAAACAAAGGCGCCGAGCAGAGGAGTTGATTGATTAAGGTCATGCCGCCATACAATAAAGACAGGCAACTGGATTCCCAAAATGAGTGCTGTGGGAACGCAAACTCTACGGATGTGTCTGGACTCATTGCCTCAGCAGACCTCAAAGGCATCATGGGATTTTGACTTGAAGGAGTTATTGGCTTTATTAAAGTCAATTTAACATTTTGTGCCTCCAGTTAATCAAGTGAGTTACAGTTCAAAGCTTGATATTATTTGTGTCAGCTAGCAAGACCTGTTTGTGTGGACACAACGGATAAATGTACAGTTAAGCCCTTTTCACACTGCAATCGCTCAGTGTAAAGGAGTTTCAAGACAATGCGAAATGACCGGTTGCCGGCGTGCCCATATTTGGGAGGGCTGACGTCAAAGTTAGTAAAAATGGTGATTTTGCCATTTATTAGAGCTAACTAAGGACTAGATTTATCTCTCATTGACTTTGCTAATTTTAAGCCCTTTTCACACTGCACTCGCTCAGTCTGAAGGAGTTGAGAGACAATGTGAAATGACCGGTTTGCCTGCGTGCCCATATTTGGGAGGGCTGACGTCAAAGCCTACCAGAAAGTAAAAATGATGATTTTGCCATTGATTAGAGCGCACCTTGACTAGATTTATCTTTCATTAAATTTGCTCATTCTTTTTTTTTTTTTCTGGAGAGTTCAGTATTGTTCATTCGGTAATTTTACCGATTTGACATGTCATCATCATTGCTCTCTCTTTTTTTTTTTTTTTTTTATTCATTTTGATTTTGTATGTGGGTGAGGATGTGTATGTGCATGCGTGTGTGTGTGTGTGTGTGTGTGCGTGCGTATGAGTGTGTATTCATTAGTTCACCTAAAACCTATTAAAAATCCCATACCGTTCACCTAAACCGAATACTTCAGAATCCAGCTAGAGTAGTGAGGTTGTCAGGAGACCCGGGGAAGGATCAAAGAAAAGAAAGGAAAGTGAAATCCAGCACCGACCAGGCATTACCTACTACCCACTGGGTTACCAACCAGAGTCTTTCACCAACCCCAGAAACATCTAAATGCCAACAAATTAGGGAGACCTCAAGAGACCAAAGGAGAGACTGAGGAAAGGAAGGAAGGACAGATGAAGCAGAGTGAGATACACAGACACCAGCCTCTACCGATTCAAAGACCAGAGGAAGAAGTAGAATGTGTTTGAGTTTTGATAGATGCTGGTGTGGTTGATCTGGCATGCATGAAAATCTCCACCAAAAAGGGGAACCGTCAACCCCTGCCAGGACAGAGCAAGCGCAACACCTCAGGGCCTCCCAGGCCACGGCAGCGCCAAGGGACAACCCCCAGGTCCCGCAGGGGCCACCGGCCGGAGAGCAAACCCAGGAGCGCCCCCCACCCCAACACAGCCCGCGCCCCCAACCCAACGCAGCAGGACGGGGCACTGTAGGCCCGCCAGGCACCCCACCGGTCCACAGCCCCCGCTCCCCCCACCCCCGCCCCCCACCCCCCCCCCCCCCCAGCCCCAGCAACCCCCAGACACCCCCCCAAACCCCGCCCGTACCCAGGCATCGGTGCCGAAGAGGGGCCGGACAGCGGAGCAGAGAGGGCACCCGCGCCCACCCCACCTCCCGCCGCGTGGAGGGACGGAACACCGGGGGCAGAAGGGGAGATGGGGGCACCGGGGGAGACGACAAGAAGGGCAAGGGGCAGCGGCAGGGCCGCAGAGAGAGGGGGAGAGGAGGAGGAAGGGTGACGAAGGTTACTTTGCTCATTCTAAGAAAGAGGAATCGGACTCAAGCACCAGTGAAAAACTAAAGTCTCTAATGTCATTACTTGTAAATAAGTCAGCCAATATAACACTAATTCACTCCGCCAGCTTCTTTCCAATTTGTGGCGCAAAAACCTCCGCTCTTGAATAGAACATTTTCAATTTGAAGCACCAGAAATGTCCTTCATTCCATTCCGTGGTCACTGCCCTTCACCACATACACAATGAATGGGTTTGACGATGTCTGCGCTTACTAAAATACAGTGTTAAAAATGATTTAGGAAGACTGGTGATATTTTAACTTCTAATTCATACAGTGGTACCTTGACTTACTCCAGGACTTGACAGTGTGATTGGCTGGAGTGGGGCAGTTTGTGAGCGGCGATAAGTAGGTTAAACTTCCTGTGCTGAAAATATCTGTCGTTTTCATCTCATCATAATCAGGCAGGCTCACGGAACCCGGTACAGCAGAGCTATGCATACTTTCTAATCTTGATTTTTCTTCTTCTACACACACACACACACATTAGGCAAATTTAATTACAGGCAAATAGTACAACTGCAAAGAGACATTTGCATGTTACTGTAGCCTGTAGCCCAATTTGTATTTGCTTCTTTGTACTGTAGCGTAATGAAAATAGACGCATAATCGCATCACCCTCATAACCTAACTAATTAGGAAAACACTGTCGGACAAATTGACACAATGAAGAGCTGAGGGACAATTTGTGGAGTTAAATAGGGTAAATTACACAAGTCGGTAGTTTTTTTATTTACCCTCGTCTGAGAGGCTAACTTAAAAGTAAAAGGATCCCAACCTTTCATATTCAATTCACTGACCCGGTAAAACATTGACAATTAGCAGCTATAACATGAGGTGCACGTACACAATCATCAGAATTCATCTTTCTCCCAACAATAAAATAGTGATCCTTTGCTGCCAAATCAGATGACTGTAGAATATAAATCAAGGGCGTTTTGATTTCTCAACTTCCCCTGATGTGTTTGCGAGTGCCTCATATTGATATTCCAGCCGATTCCTCTCTCCTCTGGAGAAATTGGCTTCTTTTGATGGGCGAGGGAGGGAAAAAAAACACACACACACAAAAAACTCTCGTTTTCTTTCTTCCTATATGTTTCTTCCCTCACTTGCCCTCAACTCTTCCCGCTGAACTTTCTTAACTAATCTTGAGCAGACACACTCACGGCCCATCCAGCTTTTCAATTACTTGGCGCGCAAACACACACACACACACACACTGTGTCCTTTATTTGCATTAAGACACCTTGCGCCGCGCGTGCGTGCGTGCGTGCGTGCGTACAGTGATAAATCTTGATGAAAGAGGCGGCGAGTCACCCGAGGGAATTAACCGTTTGATTGAGAACTCAAACACGGCCAAACATTAAGCCCATTTGGGAGGCGGCGTAGTGTGTATAGTGTCCTCGCAGCAGAACATCCTGGGAGAGAGGCCAGGATAGCAAAAGCCGAGCATACTGGAGGTATTGTTTATGGGATGCTACAGTCAACAGTAATGCTGAACTACTCCTTTTTTTTTTTTTCTATCTTCAGGAAATGGGTCCCACCAGCATGCCCTCGGTGCCCCTCATGGTGGGATGTGGGGTCTCTTGCTCTGCTCTGCTCATCCTGCTTCTTATCTATGCTGCCTTCTGGAGGTATTTGCACATTTTTCTCTTAATGGCTTCATGCAACATTGTTTTAAGTCAATCCCCCTCCATCAACACTTCCATCTGTAGAACAATTTGTTCAGTATGTAGCATTCTGATTTTCGTCAATCGATGGAAATATACATGATCATTCTATTCGCTTTCACACCTCTGGTCACACTTTTTCATTCTGTGCCCTGCAGGTATATCCGCTCCGAGAGGTCCATAATTCTGGTGAATTTTTGCCTTTCCATCCTGGCCTCCAACTTATTGATTTTGGTGGGACAATCACAAACGCTTAGCAAGGTAAGGCTCTGTTATTACTCCATTGATATAGATACACGGATACAAATGTATGCACTGTATGTATTCATTTGTTCTCACTGTATGTCTACATTTTAATGACTACATGGCCATAATGATAGGCTGCAATTGATAAATGACCGTCGACCGCAGTAATATATATATATATATATAATATTTTCTCTTTTAATAGTAAATGTTAGAGAGCCTAGTTAAGTCTCCATAAGCTTAATGTCAAGAGTACTGTATGATGAAAAATGTGTCCCTGAAAAATGGTTGCAGATCTTCACCGTCTGGCCACGGCGGAATCCTTGCAACTCCTAAAAAATTTCACTTTTCAGCCAATCAAAAAAAATACGGAAGCAGGGAACTGCTCATTTGGAGTAAACATTTTTGACTGGCATAAATATGTTTAAGCATATTTGCAGATATGTTTGATAGTATTCATGCAAATTATATAGAAACATTATGTAAAATTATTTTATTTATTTTATTCTTAAACTTGTGCATGCACAAGTCAATACCCCATGGCATTATGGGGAAGAATTACTTTTTAGTATTTAGCCTACAAATGATAGGTGTATTTGCAAGTACATTTAAACCTATTTGAATACATTTGAACATACTTGCAAATGTGTTAGAACATATTTAAATACGTTTAAGTGTATTTGCAAGTGCATTCCAACATACTTAAATAGGTTTAAATGTAATTGCAAATATGTTCGAACGGATTTGTATTACAAGTATGAAACATCACTCGATGTTTACCTCTCCAGACGACAGTATGCTTGCAAATTTTGATATTTTGTGTCGCTGCTATTATTTTTTTCATAATTGCATATTCATGCTTGTTTATATTCTATAGATGTAGTATTTTTTTTCTTCTTCTTCTCTCCTTAGGGCCTATGTACCGTGACTGCTGCCTTTCTCCATTTCTTCTTCTTGGCCTCTTTCTGCTGGGTGCTGACGGAAGCTTGGCAGTCCTACCTGGCGGTCATCGGCAAAATGAGGTCACGACTCATTCGCAAGCGCTTTCTGTGCCTCGGCTGGGGTGAGTACCGCACAAAATGACCACTAATTGAATATATAGGGCCCCAGCAGCGACCCCTGCGAAGCCTCTATTGTTTTTGTAGTAATTATTATTATTAGGGTTAAGGTGATCCTGGCACAGTTAAGTTAAGGCACGTCTTCAGCTCAGGTACCTTTGCCCCTTCTACACGCACCCCAGACAGCGACTGAGATTTCTCCCAGGATGTATTTTTCAAAATTTTTAAGCGTGTGTAACAGTCTATAACCTACAAAAAAATATCTCCATAGCCATATACCAAACCTAACAAGAAGTCCGTCTTTTTGAAGTCATTGTGGAATTGTGCACCAATTTTGTCATTTTATAGCGGTCATGTTTTAACAAACTCCTCCCACAAAATGTATCTGATCGTCTTCAAACTTTAGAGGTTTTAGATGAAACGTTTTTAAGTTGTCGCGCACTGTTGCCATGGCGATGCACTGTTTGCAAAGAAACATAATTATGTTTTTGAGGCTCAAAAGCAATAATAATCATTGAACTTTACACACACATCTAATGTTCTTTTATTAAGAACCTGACTATCAATGCAACAACTTTTTTTTAGACAGTTTATGAGCCTGATAAACTTTTGGGCTTATTGTGGTCAGTATTTGAGGACTTTTGGTCTGATTCTCTTTGTAAGATCTATGACAGAATGTCAACAATGTAAAATCTGCATTAAATCAGAACACTCCTTCCCAACTATGAGATAACAGAAATTCATAGACATTTGCCTCTGACCTGTGATCGCATACCACTTATAAATCCCAAAGACCCAACATATTGAAATATCATTCTTGGGATGCAAGCCGGGTTGGATAATGGATATGAACCCGAAATAAAACCAATTTATTTTCAGTTTGCCAATTTATTTCAGAAAATTGAACTAGTGTTGCCTATCTGTGATGTTACGCAGTGTTGTTTTTCCAATTATCACCGAGGATCTATAAGTCTGTATACTTCACCCAAGATCCTGTCGCTTTCATTTCTTCCAAAGAGGCAAACTCAAAAGCTGAGATTCTTGTCATCGGCGCCACAGGTCAAGCAGACAAAATGAAATAGCAATGAGATGTCGGTTAATGGATGCTTTCTCTGTTCTTCAAATTGATGTTTTTATGACAAAGCGCAGGTTTCATTTTGGCATTCGATATGGACCAACAAAAGAGACATGGCATGAATATCAATGATATCTCCTTTCGAGCCCACTGATTGTTTATTTTATTTGGCTACATTTAATAGCATGACAATTAATTGCAGAGGTGTTTTTTGTTTTTTTGACAAAATGTTGATGGTCCGTCACGATTACACTGACAGATGAAAACCCACTTTTGCCTGCGCTAAGTTCCTCGTCATTCATCAGAAAAACGTGCGTCCGTCACTGCCCACCTCTGATTGATTGCCTCAACTTTTCAATTCACCATCAAGCTTGCCTGTGACGTAAACCTCTCCTTTGGTTTATACCCCAAATTAGTGATAGACCAAGGCCGATTATCGGCGCCGATATCGGGCATTTGAACAAATAACGGTATCTGCCTTTTTTCAAAAACTGACGGCCGATAAAAGGTCAAGCTAAAACCATTTTAATCTCAGGGATGGAACTATTTATTTAAAATTTCAGTTAACTTTATAAGAGATGCTGCTGACCCTGGGAACCTTCTGAATTTTTGTTTTTGTGTGAGACATTAAAGCAAAGAAATGCGAAAGTTTAAGAATTCAGTTATTTTAGGAAAAAACAGAGCTATGGTATTTACTTCTTTAAGTGTCCATTTAACTTTTTAAGACACACTGATAACCTTGGGGGCTCCCTGAAATTGTTATTTTTTTTAATTTAAAACGGCTGGTATTGAAGGGGGTTGCTCCAATGAAAATGACTGGTATCAATGAGTTAAAAAAACCTACATTTTAAAAAGTCTGAAAAAAAATTCAATAAGCATTAATGCTTTAATTGCACCATTGCAACAAAGTCAAGATTGACATCTGTATTTTAAAAAAACTGACGCCAATATTTTCCCCCCCTTTTTACTGAAAAAGAATATCGGCTTCAAACATCGTTTATCGGCCTCCTTGACTACTAATCGGTATTTGCCATCCAAAAAAACAAATCGGGCCCAAAAGTAAGCTCTCCTCATTTGCCAGACTCATTTGAGAATATCCACAAGGACGCTTTAATGATTTGGACACAAACGGAGCTGCGACTCTGCGATAGGAGGTGCTGATGGAGACCACGGCGACCAAGATATTTAACATAAAAATGTAACCGATTATTTCCTTGCAGTGTGGAAATTGTTCCCGTGAAACCTCACGTTGCTGAAATCTCATTTGTATCCCTCCCTTCGCCCCTCCCTCTTCGCTGTAAGGTGCAAATTGCACCTGCGTAGACCCAATTTACCAAAAGGCGTTCATCACACTTTCTCATATAATTTATAGCTACCCACAAAACATGAATAGGCAGAAGCATCCACACAAAGGCTGGCATGGGTTTTAATATCCATCGAGGGGATTATCTTGGTCTACTTATTCAGCTCTGCATCACCCAGATGTCCCCTGTATGCAATTTTTTCCCCCCTTCATTGTACTTGAACCTGATGCTGCAGGAAGGTTCGAGGATAATCTACACACGATAAGATCTGCACACCACTAGCAAGATGTTTCGTAAAGGACGCTGGAATTAACACCAACGTCACCTGTTCTCTTCATTCCAATTCATATTGATCCCCGCGCTCTAATCAGCCACCTTGCTGATGGCCTTTGCTGATAAAATCGAGGCATAATGTAATACTGTAGATGTTTGGACAGTCACATATTGACTGTGTGCGCGCTTGCCATCGCTACAGAAATGCGTGAGAGAATATAAATAAAATTCATGAAACAATCAGCCGACCATCCCGTTTGAAATGTTCTCCCGAAATGATGTGATTGAAATCCATTATAATGGCGTACGAGTCGCATGTGTGTTGGATATTACGGAGCAGTGTGTGCACATCGGTTGGTGTTTCCTGGGTTATGTATATGTTCCTGGATTGATTGCTCTCTAATTATAATGTTTCCACGCCGGTTTGTTGACCAGCCTGGCTCCCTGCCGACTGATTTGTTAATGAGTCTTGCTCTAATTGCTTTTCATTGGCGGCCATAATCACAGCTTCTTTAATTATGTGTATATTTTAGAATCAAGCTCATTATGGGCCGAACATAGGCCCACTATGTGATACTCTGTCTCGCACGCACACATCTTGATACTTGATTTACATATTTCATGCATATGTTTTGACGATGCAAAAGCAATCTTCTCAGCCATGTATGTACGGAAATATGCGTGTCGCAAATGTATTGCAGAAAATGTTCAAATTGCAGAAGGATGAAATATTGAACCGCTTGATTTAACATATAAATAACACCGAGGACGGGATCCAAGCCAGGTTTTTTTATGTTTGCAACATGACCTCACATGCGGTCGTAAACTACAAATCAAAATTCACATTCTGTGTACAATTAGAATGTTCCATAGCGGATTAACATACCATTGAATGAAACCAATTAATAGGATTGTGTTTGAATGTGTTTATCTCTGCCTTGCAGGTCTTCCAGCCTTAGTTGTCGCCGTGTCGGTCGGGTTCACCAGAGCAAGAGGTTACGGCACCGCCAGCTAGTGAGTACCGTGTTCTCACCTCTGGACTGACCCCACCTGTCACACCGTTTGGAGAATATTCTGTTTTAAAGACTAATTGTATATTCTGTAAAATACAACACTTAGGGCTGTGCAATTAATTGAAATTCAATTACAATTTCAATTATTATACTCCACAATCACAAAATCAGCATAATCAAAAACAATTGTTGTTTAAATGTACACATTTGCACCTTTGTTCAATTTTAAAATAACGAATTTAATAAATTTTGTTTCATCCAAAAGGAACTTTTTTTTTAAATATAATTATAGTGTTTCAAAGAATTTTATTTGTCTTCATATTTTTTACGTTTAAACATGTTCTTGTTTTGTACCAAAAAATACATGATCGTCCTACTGCACAGTGCACAAGCTACACTCCAACTTCAAGTTTTTGCCAACATAAATAAATATATATTATTATAAATTCTGTTTGGTCCAAAAGGAACTTACATTATTAATATTTTTAAATGCTTAAACATTTTCTTCTTTTGTACCCAAAAATAAATAATGGTAATCCTGATTATTATTTTTTCAATAATCGAGCAGCCCTAATAACACTTATTAAAAAAAAAAAAAGATCCTGAAGTTATTGCTTTTAAATAATCAGCAAGATTATCAAACTAAATTGTTGCCATAACAGAGTTAATATTTTCATATTTACAATAACAGCTATTATGATAAAGTAAGTTTCTTGATTTTCACAACATGCCCTGCTAAAATGCCAAACATGACTGTATGCTTCTTTCATGAGCACAATCATTTCTCCTTGATACATTCAATACATTTCTAACCTCTTGAGTGTCTAATTGAGTAAATATTGTTCAAATGATCAGGTTGGAAAAAAAAAAAACTAACCATGTTGTACATCAGCTTGGCCTGTCAACTACCAACCCCAAGCTTGTCCGTTTGGTTTACCACATTTATTTTGCAATGTGGCTTCAATGGCAGCCTAGTTTGAAAAGGATTAACATTCCAGGGAGTGGTAGAGAATGAAAAATGGTCCGTAACGCTTCACGGTACTTTAACTCATCGTTTCCAGATGGCATTTTAACCATCAGGAGGTTCAATAAGGAGACATCAAATGAAAGAGCGTAGTAACATTTATTGTGATTGAATGAAAATGGCATTTAGATCAATCCCCCCGCAGCAATGCATCTTCATTAGAGGTAGGCTTGCGCAAACAGGCGGGAGGTGGAATCTTCACAGGGTGCAGACAGCGCCGGTGCGAGAACAGAAGCAGGAGATGGATCATCACAAGTGGATCTCCATGCGCAAATAGTCTTACCGAAGGAAACGCATAATTCAATGCAGAGACGCTGATCAGATGTTCTATTTGACTTGATATTAGAGTGTCCTAGCAATTCAAGTGTAGGAAGTCAGAGATTACATAACTTGTTTGGGCAGAAATCGACTGTGCTATCAGAGCTATAAATAAATATGTGCACCGGACATCTGCAATGACCCCGTGACCTGAGCTTTGGCATCTCGCCCATAATGCAAAACATGACTTTTTATTTTACTTAAAGGAACATATCCGGAAATGTTGAAGCTTTATTGATTGGGATCATAACCACTGGGTCTTACTGCAAATTATTGGAGTCTTGGAGGTAGAAGTTACATAATTCACATTATATGTTTTGCTCATCACTTAGAGAAGTTTTTTCTGGTGGCATTGTCTTTTCAAGAAGCAGTGTGATACACTCGTGTCCCTCTTGTCTTCCTTCTAGTTGCTGGTTATCACTTGAGGGAGGTTTGCTTTACGCCTTTGTCGGACCTGCTGCTGTCATAGTATTGGTACGTGTTCTGCTCCTTTATTTATAACTCTTTTCGGTGCCAAAGAAATGGCTGGAATTATACACCATCACATATACCCACCTTCAACAACCCCCCCCCCCCTACCTCATTAATGTCCGTCGTCTTGTCCACACGAACCATCCTTTGACGAGTATTTTCATGGGTTTTTGCGGTGGTCAGCGCAATTTACGAAATAAGTCTACAATTAGTGATGGTATTACCGTATACCCGGTATAACGACGAGACGGCAAAACAGTGTCAAAATTTGAATAACGCCCAACCCTAATGTGAAGTTATCTTTCCTGTAGGAAACCCAGGGTATAGTTTTCCCAAGTTAATCTTATTTTGCCGTGTTTTTGCAGTGGTCGGCACAAGCTACAAAATAAGTCTATAATTTATGAAGGTATTACCTTATACCTGGTATAATGACGAGATAGTAAAACAGTTTCAACATTGGAATACCGCCCAACCCTAATGTGAAGCTTTCTTTCCTGAAGGAAGCCCTGAGTGGAGTTTTTGCAAGTGAATCTTATTTTGCCATTTTTTTTGCAAGCTGCAAAATAAGTATATAATTAGTGACGGTAATACCGGTTGTAACGACGAGATGGTATAACTGTCCAAATTTGAATACCGCCCAAACTTAATGTGAGATTATCTTTCCTGAAGAAATCCCTGAGTATAGTTTTCCCAAGTTAATCTTATTTTGCTGGGTTTTTGCGGTAGTCGACCCAAGCTACAAAATAAGTCTATAATTGACGAAGGTATTACCATCCACCCGGTATAATGACAAGATGGGAAAACAGTGTCAACATTAATGACTTATAAATGCATGGTCAGTCAACCAGTAACCCACTTGTTGAAAAGAATCCTTTTCAAAATGACATTCTCTACTCTACTGTTTCTGCCTCACTAATACTGATGTAAAATCTCCAGCCTGGCGACTCGGTGTTGGGTCCGTGCCCTCCCAACAAGATGCTGCTGTGAGAGGCAGATGTTGGTCAGAGAGGCACGGACTCCTCCCGCAGGACCCAAGTCCTAATTAATAAACCAGACCTCAGACAAATAGCAGATCAAGATTAAGCTGGCGCTCAGAGCTGGGCACAGACATGCCTAACCTGACAAAGGTCCCCTCGCAATCTGCCGTGTTGTCAACAGCGAGATGGAGAAGGGAAAAAAAGAGAGAAGCAGCAGGCCAGAGTGATTAGTAAACTATAACATCTGCCCGATGTAACGCAGGTGTTGCCGGGGAGAAATGTTTGCACATGCATTATATAACTGTATATTGGTCACACACAATATTAGGTCATCTATATATACTAAATTGGGAAATTGTATGGGAACAGTATACACAGTACAGAGAAAAAAAAATAAAATTATGGTTGATTTTGGACGGGTGTGTGTTATACCCGGGATTTTACGGTTATTGATATGTTTTGAATCAAACTCATTAATTCTGATAATAAAGGATATCAGCAAATCAGGGGAGCGTATTATGCATAAGTAGAGAAAAAAAAAAGCTTTTAAGGGTGATTTAATGGGTGGCGTATTATAGACGGTTAAGTGTAATTCACAGCATTTTACCGTACTTTATATTTGGCCAACGAAATGCTCAATGAATGTTAATATGTATAGTATTCTACCGTTGTGTGATCAGTCTGCACTGTGAATACTTGCAGAATGAACAAGCTCAACATGTGGACATTGTTTTTGTATGTCTGTGTTGGTGTATTGAATGTATTATATTTCATGCTGTTAACAATTTATGTCGTAATAGGTCCCTTAACCCAAACAAGCCTACAATAGATGAACTAATAATCCAAATACTAACATATCTAATGGTTATATTATGGTTAAACTGTAGATCATGCAGTTTGTGAGATTGATAGTAAAATGTTTATAAATGAAATTGTTGTCTTTGCTTGAAGATGTGGATTGTGCTATCCTCAAAGTGCCGAGACATGATGAATAAGATGATACGATGAATGTATTATTGGCAACAATGTCTTAGTCCGAAATTTTGAAAACACATAGCACAATATAACATATTTCTTTGAAAGAAAGCATAGGAGCCATTCTAGCATTTACTTTGTCATTTCCCGTTCCTAAATCAGGGCTACAATTCAAAAGTAATCTTCAATTCCACTTGAACAGAGCTCAACTGAAAAACACAAAGCCATCGAGATGTGATTGTAGATGAGTCCCTGTTGGCAAGCCATTACCGCGATCTTCATCAAACGTTCTCTTCCGTCTCCCTTAGGTGAATATGCTCATTGGAATTGTGGTGTTTAACAAGCTCATGTCTCGAGACGGCATCTCAGACAAGTCAAAAAAGCAACGAGCGGGGTAAGTACTCCAACACTGAACGCGTTTCGTTCGCACAAAGGCGTGCTCATCCATCCACATGCTTCTTCTGAGCCAACTGAATTTCTGCTGCTGTAAATATGTTTCACATGTTCTGTCTGAATCATTCAGACTCCTATTTATAGTGGTTCTTTTGAGATATGGTGGCATTTTATGATTCTTTGGTGTTTTCCGGTTCATCCGTGCTATTCATGGACATGACAATAGAATGCTAATTGGATGCTATTAAGTAGGACTTTGAGAAGAAAAAGAAAACTTGCACTGCAGCCATACAGAAAATATCCTTGTTGATGACGATCAGCATATACTGCACACAACCAGTGAGTCCTAGCTTAAATCCTTGATGAACAAAAATCATATCCTTGTTTGACATCAGCTAGCCCTATTACATGAATCTACTTCTGCTCCCCACACAGCATCGCCTCTACAAAGGGTGACTCCACAAGGGGGCGCACTTTCCCTGTACAAAATCATTTCATGTAGCATTTTTTTTTTTTATTGACCCACAGCCCGTGCGGGCCACACATTTATTGAACATGCTAAAACCCGCCACTACCAACCATGTTATTCCCTTTCATTTGCATACCTCCTCATTTATTTTGTACAGTGTTTTCTCTTACTCAACTTATTCTCATTTGTCCGTATTTAAAATTAACCCTTAACCTTTAATCCACTGCCATTAGCAAGTAAACCTCTCAATTACTATTTTTTTCAACTTGGATGTGTGGGCGAGCATCTGAAGCTGCCCCACTGTAAACTTCAAACTTGGAACCAACTTTACTGATGCACTACCACCAGTAGATGGCAGCAATGAGACATTTTAGATGGGACATCGCTAGGAGATCAGCAAAGTTTGAGAGTCCACTGGGAGAAACGGCTGCATTTTGTGCAACCTACCTTAATTCTATTACTGATAATAAAAGAACGAAAAAGAAAGAATAATTTGGTAGAATTGGTATACATATATATATATATATATATATATATATATATCATTGAACACAATATCCTGTGGGTCTTGAAAATGCCCAAAACACTCTTTTTATTAACTCATTTACTCCCAGCCATTTTCACTGAAGCAAACCCCGGCTGCTTTACTGGATTTTGACTGATTTTGCAAGGCCCACAGAATATTGTGTTCTATTGCTATTAAAACATGGAACCTACCAACAGAAACATTTTTGGGAGCGTGGCAATATTTAAAATAGAACGTTTGTATACGTTTTTGGGAGGAAATTAGTTAAATGCATTACCTTTTATTAATGTTCAGACGGTTAAATGAACCCTTACAACAGTTAACTGAAGTATTAACCTGGTTAATAGCTCAAAAAGACAGATTGCCCATCCTTTGTTACCAG
The DNA here is from genome assembly GCF_054856555.1 of Leptonotus elevatus. Taxonomy (NCBI): domain Eukaryota; kingdom Metazoa; phylum Chordata; class Actinopteri; order Syngnathiformes; family Syngnathidae; genus Leptonotus; species Leptonotus elevatus. The sequence goes on from NC_141257.1 coordinate 6,330,628, forward strand.
ACTGTACAACAAAGTTATTGTGTTCACACACACAGTCCAACCTGTTCTTACGAGTATTTAGTAGGATTTGCTACAGAAACTAAATGAGTCAAATATTTAGAATAACGTGAAATACCTTATTTACACACATTCACAACATGGCCACTGACACAATGGTAAATGTGTCGCATGCTAAATCCTTGTGTCCTCAGGTAAAGCAAATTTCATCAGAAATGGGCAGTGTTGCTAACAGGACAGGATATCATTAGCATAATGTGTTTTCCTATGAAGCTATGGGGATTAAGGTAATGAGCTGTGATGGGATGCTAATGTAGCATAGCCACTGCATGGCTTCATTGTTCTCAACTCCCAAAACACACAATGATCTTCTCAACTGTAAACAAACAACCACAGGAAAGTGCTTGTTGTTTATTCGACCCCCTGACAACGCTTCTTTGTTCATTTTAATCAATTAAGTAAAATTTTGTGCTGTTAACGGCCAAAATGAATAATGTGCACCTGTATTCACTGGCAATGGAAAAAGATGATTGGAACATTTCCCGTCTGTGTGGCATGACGCTGCTGTAACATCGCAATGTCTTGTCCCTCACTTTCACTCTTAATCAATATTTGTAGTTTTGACTGTTTTTTTCTGTGATGCTACTTCTTAAAATCTGATTTTAATTTGCCTTTCTTTCTTTCTTTCTTTCTTTCCCTACCACCTTTTTTTTTTGTTCTTTTCCACTCCCGCTCATTGTGATGCCCCCTTTTTTTGTTGTTTTCCTGGCACAACATTTAACTGTTGTCATGACTGGAACATGTTTCCACACATTCCCGACACCTCCCTCCCTTCACTGTCATATGTGTTTGTTTGTGTGTAAGTGTCCCGGTGGAGGCGCGTAGCCGACTTCTCCTGAAATGCTCCAAGTGCGGCGTGATCTCGAGCACAGCTCTCTCCAGCTCGACTGCCAGCAGCGCCATGTTAGTCCATCTTCATCTTGCTCTCTTTTTCCTCACACCCGTTTTATTGCTAACACCACAAAGTGACAGTCACAGTCCACCATATCGATATTTTGCAAAGTGAAAATGCAAAATTACAAAAGGTAGTTAAAGTGGTAACGCAAATTTTGGTAGGTAGGCTTTCACTTTGTGGGAGTACACGCTTGTCTTGTTTCCTTTCTCTCTCCATTAGACTTTCTCCATTCTTACTGTGTGCATCATCCTTTTAATCTCCATCTGTTGGTAATGATGCAGGATGACATTTAGACGTGCCTGCGTTCCAAAAAATAATAAAAAATAACGATGAAAGGAACAACACTTGCACTGCAAGTGATCAGATTTAATGAGAATTGTCCTCAGGTGATGCAGAACAAAACTGACCCATGTCAGCCGCTATTTGGGAACGATTTGCCTTTTAACGTGTTTAATGTGTAATATTACTCAGACTTCGGGGCAGAACAATGTCGGGCAAGTTTTTGTTTGTGCAAACGACGTCGCTGCCAAACACCCTATTGCATAGTTGAAGCTTTACGGCTCTCATTATGCCATACCTCATGTGGTAAACTGTCGTCTCGGTTCCACGGCCTCAAACCGCTCACCCTAAATCAAATGTACTGCACTTCCCTGCATTTAATCAGGCTTGTCCTTGGATGACCTGTTTGAGTTTTACCGTATTTTGGGGAAACGAGTCTGCTGAGAGCTCAGATGTCTGTTCCGAATGATTGCCTGCTGTGATGTAACCACACTTGGGGTGTATGTGAGACATGCCTTTTTATTTCCGCTGCTCTGTTTGCAGTATAGTAGTACCTCAAACAACATACGTACCTGCGTCCGGACTCGTACACCAAATTCGCCCAGATGATTATTATTTTTTCCCCGCTTTTGGTAAAGTTTTAAATACATCCATGTCCATAGATGTCATGTCTATTATAGCAGCTAGCTAGCGCTAAGCTAACCTGGGGTAGGGTTTGTCTCGCCGGTCCAGTGCTCAAGTTTGCTCTCCCGTCATGCTCGGACGATGTCAAAGACCAACAGTGAAGTAACGAAAAAGGCGTTGATACGCTGCCTCAATCCTTTATTGGCTGATTGCTTAACAGTTTAATGTAATGCTCATTAGCTGGCTAAATATTCCCATCATAATTTATTGCTCCAAATGATTTTTGTTTTAACGGCAAAGCAACTTTGAGGTTATAACACAAACGGTTATGTTCATATCCACTGTACTCACATAGACTCGCCTGTTGGCTCGTAACCCACTGGAATTACTTGACCAATAACATATTAGTTATAATCAATGAGCACAAATCGTGTAGCCCCGACTACATTATAGTAAGACACATCGTAGACAGTTATAATTGATTGTTAACCACAACGAGAGAGCATACATATTTAAACAGGTAGGACTGCGGCTCTCGAGGACTCGGGTTAAGTACTCCTGACCTAGACAAACACAAATCACGACATACAGTCTAATAGAACCTTCATTTTACCACATAATACATGCACGCATAACACACATAGACACACACTTGGCCATCCTTGGCACCACTTGTCAATGGCCCGTCTGCCTGTGAGGCTCAGTCTTGCCTTCTCACAGTCCGGCACTTATTGCGCAAGCGCGTACGCCATGTAATTGTGAACCGTTGTCAGTCTGGTAACAATATACCCAATTGCACATTGTCATTCCACTTCACAGTTATAATATTAGGTCTGAGTATACCAGTCAGCCTCAAATGACCCACCACCGGACTGAACGTCTGACTGATGGGTGTGCGCATGCATGAGACAAGGAAATGTAATAACATGACCGAGCTGGACTGCTTTGAGCCTGAGTGCCTTGTCCCTTCGTCATTTATTCCTCTTTCTCCACCATTTCTCTTTTCCAGGGCGTCTCTGTGGAGCTCCTGTGTGGTACTTCCTCTGCTGGCTCTCACTTGGATGTCAGCTGTATTGGCCATAACGGATCGCCGCTCAACGCTTTTCCAGGTGATCCGCCTCTTAGGCCGGGCATTCGGGCTGTTTTTGTCACAATTTTGCCAATGAAGGTCCACAAGAAGTAGAGCATGTGCTCTACCTCCAAAAAAAATGCATCTATTTTTAAACCAGTGTGCGAAAAAACTAAGCAGATGTCAAATGTCTCCCTCAGGTCCTCTTTGCAGTCTTTGACTCGGTCCAAGGTTTCGTAATCATCACCGTGCACTGCGCCATGCGGAGAGAGGTGAGCTCCATTTTCCTGCACTCTAGCCTCAGCTGCACTTACTGCCTTCAACAGGTGGCTTGAGTATTGGAAAATCTCATGTTAGCTTCCAGGTCATTTTGAGGTCGCATCAGAATACAAGCAGATCAGACTTGTTGGGGATTAACTCGATGCTTATGTCCAATATTGTTGTGTGTCTTCTTCATAATGCTGTATCACGATGCAGTATTGTCCATCGGAGCCAAGCCTGCTTTAAGGAGCTTAGTAAGATGTTGTATGGAATAAGACGATAAGTCCTTCACTAATACCTCCCCAGTGTGAATTTGCCACAGGCTTTGCTGTTCCCCCTTGGGTATGCTGTATTTTAAACTTATTATGCACATATATGTTTTCATAGCATTGAAACGCCCACACAAAGTGATCCTTGAATTTTCCAACACGGTAAAATTGCTACTCATGCACCCTTTCACCAGCATGCTGTAAGTGAATATTAAAATGTTTAGCTGCATTTAGTCAATATAGAAAGCAGAAGGGATCAGGGTACATAAAATCGAGGCATCAGTCTTTGTAAATGTATGAAAATCCTGTTTCCAGAAGCATGGAACTGCCAATGTGACGTAAACATTTTTTACTGGCAAATACGTTCAAACATACTTGCAAATACGTTCTAACCATCTTTAAATACATTTAAAGTTATTTCCAAGTATTTTTGAACGTACTTGCGAGTATGTTTAAATGCATTTAAATAGGTTAGAACGTATTTGCAAGGACCTTCAACCACATTTGCAAATATTTTTTAACGTAATTATATACGTTCGAACATACTTGCAAATCGTTTGAACGTGCCAAACGTATTTGTGAGCAGTTTTAAACGTATCTGAAAGTACGTATAAAGATATTTGCAAGTAGGTTTAAACATATTTGCAAGTATGTACAAAACTACATATTTGCAAATAATTTCAAACGTATTTGCAAGTATGTTTAGACAATTTTTTTTACTCCGTATGAAATTACGTATTTTGCAAATACGTCTAAACATATTTGTAAGTACGTATAAATGTATTTGCGAGTAGGCTTAAACATATTTGCAAGTACGTTTATAGACATATTTGCAAGTAGGTTTAAACATATTTGCGAGTACGTATAAAACTACGTATTTGCAAGTACGTAGAAAAGTATTTGCAAGTAGGTTTATACGTATTTGCAACTACATATTAAACTACGTATTTGCAAATATGTATAAACATATTTGCAAGTAGGTTTAAACAGATTTGCAAGTCCACAACATACTTGCAAGTACCTATAAAACTATGTATTTGTAAATATATATAGACATATTTGCAAGTAGGTTTAAACGTATTTGCAAGTACATATAAATATTTTTACAAATACATATAAATAAATGCATTTGCCAGTCAAAAATGTTTACTCCACATTGGCAATTGGAGGAAGAAGACACAGATTCAGAAGCAAACTACCGACAATGAGTAGGACAGCGGTGGCAAGGGTTTTGCCAACTGCGGCAGGGAATGATATGACCGCGGCGACACAGATGCCCTGCTGAGATCAGATAGAGGAGTGAATATAAAAATATGCGCTTAGGAGTGGGGAGGGTTGTCTTGTGAGAAATCATAAGGGGGCATCAGGAAAAGAGGCTGGAAAAATGAGGGAGGCAGAGTTTTGTAACGGGTGGGGTGAGGAAATTCGTAAGAGTACTATGAGCTGACAATTAGGGAGCGGTGTTTGGAGCAGAATTGGATGCCACACACACATGGAGAACAATCGCCTCTGAGGATGAGTGCGGGCATAAAGGGAAGAGAGACGGATGGAAGGAAACAATAGAGGCAATAAGCTTGTCCATGCAGTCTTAATCAGACATGGATGCTGCTCCAATCCAATCCATTTGTAGCAGCGCGTACACTCAGATAAGACCACCCACTGAGAATGGAGATGCTCTCATTTGCACTTGCACCACTTGCTACATGAGTGCTCTTGTTTCCCGCCCATGACTGTCTTTTGGGATTTGACAGTGGCAATGCTAACAAATGAAGTCGCTCCTGAAAGGAAGGGGGGGGGGGGGATATGGAGTGAGTCTGAAGAGAAAAGAATCCTGGAACTGCCCATGCGATCCAATTTATTTGATTTAAGCCGTTATGAAAACTGGTGCTTCAACAAATAATTGGGACGCGTTGCCAGGATGCTAAATAGAAAGAAAACAAATATGGCACGAGGATGGCTCATGGGTTAGAGCATCTGCAATTAACTGACTGTTGCATATGCTGCAACATTTGAACAAGAATCCAGAAAGCTGAAATATTTTGATGATATCTTAACAATATGTGTGTGTATATAGAGTATTGATGATAAGACAATGAGGAATATGGCAAGGACAACTTGAGAACCTGAATGGATTTTTTTTAAATTTCAGTTTGTGCTTACGTGAACGGCAAATGAGGAAACATCTGTCAGTGAAGGAATTTGTGTCTGAGGAACAAGTTCCTAACGACAGCAATTTCTTGCACCTTCTTTCCATTTATCACTTCCCCCTCCTTCCTTTATTTCATTCCTCCCATCCTCCTTTACGTCACCGTCCAATCACTTCAGGTTCAAGATGCGATGCGCTGTCGGATGGGGGGATGCAAAGACGACAGTGAGAACTCCCCAGACTCCTGCAAGAATGGACAGGTGCAGATCATGGTGAATAGCAATCCATTTCATCCCACTTTACGTTCACGCTAACATTTAGGATGCTATTATGGTCTAGATGAGAATTTGGCAGGAGATTGTACAAAACTTTACATTAATAATCATCCTATTTTCAGCAACATCATCATCATCACAGTGAATTAAAAGTAATTATAAATGATGTCTAAATAATCTACAGCGCATACGTTTTGTATAATATTCCACAAAATTTTACAGATATCATATTGCATCATTGTCTCTTCTTTCTATCAACCTTTTTTTGAATTTTTTTATTTAGCAGAAACATATCCTTTTAAACCCAGTTATAAAATAGATAATAGCTTGTATATATATATATATATATATATATATATATATATATATATATATATATATATAATATAAGTGTTGTGTAACAAATCATTTATACTGCCTGGCCAATTACAGGAGAGTCCCATTTGTGTCACATGAGTTGGAGCAACCCTCGCCTGACACGGGTCCTTCATTTCTCCCTCAACTCTTTTTCGCAGCAATGATTATGGCTTTCTGAATGTCCCTCCGAGGTTTAACTTTGCAGTCCTACTCACTGCGCGGTGAGGGGTAATCTCTCACGGCATTTATCCTCCTTATTTTCTATAACCGAGTGGAGCATTTACAGAGAAACGGCGCTCGTTTAATTTATTGATGAATGTGTTTTTTATCATACGAATCTATCACACTGGAGAACGGTTACCACGCCAGCTATATGTCCAATTAGGGAGGCACACGGGTAACCTTTGTTCCCCCAGTTTCCGTTGCTTAATCTGTACTTAAAGAAAATATTGTACTATAAAAAATGCTATGGCAAAGCCAGCAGCAGTTACGATATATTTGCTTCAATATTAGCGAGAACATTTCTACAATGTTCACAGGGAACCTCATTACAATGTTAATCCCTTGAAATTTACAGGCACATTGTCCCCCATGCCACCTTGTTAAAGTTGAATAAAATGTACTGTTTGGGAACATTACATGAAAACCTAATCACTTGTTAAAGTTCTACAAATTTGCTTTCATCACCACTTCTGACAACTTTGTGCTCTCCCGCGCCCTCAGAAAGGTCCAAATGTGGCCCATTACGGGCAGCAGTTTGGCTGCCTGCATTACGGCACGGGCCCATGCGTGACTGGGTGCCAGCCACAGTTCCTCCCGCCGGCGTGCCAGCAGCAGGCCTGTTACCACAGCCTACCCCGCAACGGCCGCGGGCTCGACCACAGACACGTTCTCGAGCAAAGCCCCGTCCCCGACAATACCCACAATGGCAACCAAATTGCGAGCCAAACAGTATGTCACAAATAGAAAAAAAACAAAGAGTTGGTGAAATATGTAGAAGGAGAAAGGTGCAATGTGTAATGACATACAATACGGGACTAAATTAGTACATAACAAAAATAAGCCTTCATATGTTGATAAGGACTAAAACTGGCTGCATGGGTCATTTCACTGCCTCCGCTTGTTATCAACATTTCTCATCCCATTGAGCAAGAAAATCAATCGACATACTACATCAAATGCATTGTATGTTTCAATTGAGTAGATGCCACGGACTTCCGACTTCCGGGTTTCACACATCAGAGCCATTTCCAACACTCGCACCCCCCCCAACCGCGAGCTCCGGCCAATGGCCGTCTCAGCTCTCTGAAATGCTTCGGACAACTGAGACTGAGACACGCTACACACTCGCACCCGTTGACGGGAACGAGCAACCGAGGGGCACAAAGGCAGAAGCGCAAGTAGTGGGACGCGGGGCCACACGTCGCAAACCGGAACCAGAAACAAAGCGGATG